>NW_025333530.1:6492500-7113750 GCF_019186645.2 Phyllostomus hastatus
TGTGCTGAACGTTTTAAAAGTGATGCAATTATCAAGATGCAGTTTATAAACAATGTAGGTATTCCCAAATTGGGCATTGGTCAGATCAACATTTCTTAAAACATAGTTCAGGGATCTCTGGGGGACCCTAGACTCTTTTAGGAGGGTCCCCAAGACACTTTCATGGAATCTGAAAGGTAAAATCCTCTTCTTGAGAATACCATGACAATATTTGTACTCCTCCTCTCAATCTCTTATGAATATTCTAGAGGCCACTTGATGTGTTACATTACAAGAGATTGAATGAAGAAGCAGAGATGGGAAATCAGCTGTCTTCTTTTAAGCCAGACTTTAGAGACATTTGCAAGAACGTAAACAATGTTACTTTTCTCAGTACCTTTTTTTGTTTTGGAAATACAGTTATTTTTCATAATGTTATATTAGCATGTAATTGGTTAATTATTGATATTTTAAAATTATAAAATATTTTTACATTTCTCAGTTTTAATTTACAATATGGTAAATGCTGACAGGTACAATTCACAAAATCAAAAGGTCTTTGGAGTCTTCAGTAATTTTTAAGAATGTAAGAAGTCCTAAGTCCAAAAGTGTGAAAAAATCACTGAATTTGATACATTATGGTCCATAAATATGAAATATTATGCAGTCATTAAAATGTCACAAAAATTTATTTGTTGATAAGGAAAAATATTCATGGTATATTGCAATAACAGGTTACAAAATGGTAAGCTATTTTACCTTGTTCTTGTTTAAAAATGTATATACATATGAGTAAAAGATGATTTTAAGTGTTTATGTTTTGTAGCTTCTCTACTTTTTTGGTCTTTTCTGCATAATTAGCATGGATTGCTTTAGTAATAAGAAAAAACCTTGCTTTTAAAAAAGTTCATTTTTCTCAAGTATCCATGTTGCCTTATGACAAACAGACTCATGATTCTAAAGATGCGTATTTTTTCTGTATCTGATTACAGGAGAAAAAAATGATTTAAAAACAGTACATGCAAAATTCTAGTAAACTCTGCTAAATATTTTTGGAATGGAAATATTTTGAGATAACAGATAAGCATGTTCACCTGAAATAACCTTGAAACTTCACACAGCATGTAAAAATGGACTGTATCAAATTTTAATGTTCTGAAAATACATGGTGCTATGAAGGTAGAACAAGCCTCATGTCCTGTTCTGGGGGGTTATGTATTTATCTTATACTTAATACTACAAAATGATAACATGTATTAATCTCTAACAGTATTATTCTTTATCAGCAGGATGAGATTGTGTGGTCCTTCAGAGCAGGGACAAAGTCTTAAAATTTTTTTGCAATAATTCCAGTACCTAACAGAGAATTCAATATGCAGCAGGCACTAAACACTTGAAAGCTTTAAATGTTGCATCTTTCTTTCAGAAGTATTATATCATTCGTTCATTTTTATTCCATGTTAAAAGGTCTTGAAATAAGTCTAGGAGGGGCTGGAAAATTCTTAAGATAAAAATGTTTGGTTATTTTTGAAGTTAAAAAAAACAAAAATAAGCTTCTATTCTACAATCATATATAGATGTTTATTACTTAAAAACAAATCAAAACTTTCTCACTGATTAAGTAGCTGACAGATTTTATACTCTATGGTGCTAATTGCTGTATTTAAGATGGTTAGTCAGTTGGCAAGCTGCTGGGGTACCTCCTATAGGTGAAGCCCCTGCTCCAGTAGGGCAGTGTAGAGAGATGGGAGGTGAGGCCATTTTCCAAATGTGGACTTATTTTTTTTTGTACAAACAGAATTTGGAGATAGCGGGGTATGAGGAAGAAGGAGAAGATGGGAGAAGCCAAGATTTCTAGCTCTGAGGACAGGAGATTGAAAGGCCATCAACAGAGTCAATGGCAGAAGGAACAGATTGAAGTGTGGCAAGGAAGTAGACATAATGTACTCCAGTAAGAGCATGCTGAGAATGAGTTCAGTCTAAGACTTCTGTGGTTTGTGAGTACCTAACTTCTTAGAGTTTTCTTACCATTAGTGGATATTATTCTTTTTCAGTCTTTCTTTCCTATTGCTGCCTGAGGGTGGAAGTTATTTCTGACCTCAACTTCCCTTGATTTTATTTACATATGTCTTGAGGGTCTACTTTCTCCATATTCCAAGGCCTATTAGAAAGGTTCCAAATTATCTCCAGCTTCCTCCTATGACAATTGTCTGGAAATCATATTAGATCATCTGTTGCCCAATTTAGTATGTGGTCTGGATGCCCTATATTTCCCTCTATATTCAAAAGTTTTACCTTGTGGTTAGATTATGAGCACCTTGAAGGCAGGAAAACCATCTCTTTTTACAATTGGTATGAAAGTCTTGAAAGCAAACATTACCATTTCCAAATCAGGAGAGCACTACATTGATAGTCAGTACCTGGAGTTTTGGGAAATAAACTTTGTGTTGTAATGGGCAGAATCCCAAAGTGAGACCTGGACTAATCTCATTCATTGCAGTTTTTCTGCTTTTAATTAGCTGTATAAATCACTTAATCCCTTTAGGCTTCAATTCACTTAATTATAAAATTAAGGGGCTAGATAATTATCTAAAGCAAGATGATGCTAATAATTATTATAGGTAATATACACTGATTACTTACTACATGGCAGTCACTGTGGTAAGCATGTACATGATTTCACTTAACAATCCTTTGAGTTGGGTACTGTTTTCACTCTCTTTACAGGAGAGGAGAATGAGGCTTAGAGTGTTTAAGCAACTTGCCCAGGTTGAAAAGCTAAAAAGTATTGCATTGGAGTTCAAATCTGGTTCTATTAAATTCCCAAGTCTTTGCCCTTATCCACTAAACTACTGCTCTTCAAAGTCTCTACTACTTCTTTTTGGAGTTTTTATATCTAAAACAACAGAAAATTACATTGAACAGAATCATGGTGATTTCTTCCTCTTTTGCCCAAATCAAGCAAGACTGCTGGAAAGCCAAAAATCTTTAAAAACTTGAACGGGCCCAATACTTGATTTTATTGATCCTCCAACATGTAGAGAATGTAGCCCTGTACCTGGATGACAGGCACTGCCTGCATCCCTGTGAGCACTGAAGGGCAGCCAGGAATTGCAGGGATATTTATCAGGCTTAGTACGGTGGTGAGATGCCACTGTTACCACGTCCAGCTAGAGCTCATGACCCATACAAAGAAAGTGCTGTGGACTTTCCAAATAGTGCTCCGAAGCTTAGGTGAATGCATTGGTGACTAAGAGCTGTTGCTTTGGGAACGTTCCTAAAGTGAGTTTAAGATATTAGATGTAGTTGGATGTTGGTTAATAGTAACTAAATACTGCTACAGAAGAGTTTAACCTCTGTGTCAAAGTAGTAAGTTTAAAAAATGAGAGTCCCCAACCCCCCAAATTAATTCAAGCCCCTGAGCACCTCCTAAGGGCTAGTCACTATGCTAGGTACTGGGGACAGGAAGCTGAAAAAGACATCAAATGTGCCCTCAGGAGCTGCAAGAGAGGAGACAGACAAAATACAGTGCGATGAGCTGTCTGCTGAAGGAAGCACAGTATACTGAGAGCACAGAATAGGCTGAGATCTAAAAATAATTTCTAAGAGAAGTTAAGTTTATGGATGAAGTTCTCTAACTAGAGAAACTTTTAGTTACCCATCACTGAAGTGGATAGTGATCCAGCACAGCAAATTTTATGCTGCTGTCTAAAAGAGAGTCTGGTAGACAGATGCAGCAAAGTCCATCAAACCAGACTTTCCTGCAGAGGGATCCTCTGGGTCTCATGAGTATCTATTGAAAGTTTTCTTTTAAGGACCATGTATTTTCAGAATTTAGGTCACAAACGTTTGTGAGGAGATTTCTGACATTAGGAGATGTTAGAAATTTACCATTGTATTAGATTTGGCTAACTATTATAGCCAATAGAATTAACAAGTCCAAGGTAGTTCCAGGTAGGCCCGAGGACTGCATATCAGGTAGGAACCCTGATTAATGGCAGTTCCACCATCTTTTATACATAGGTTTCAACACTGTCCTGGGCATGGACTTCTGGCCAGGATAAGGGGAAACAAGCAGGGAGGATCTTAGGTACCACTTCTGAACAAGCCTGACCAGAAGTGGTACAAATCACCTCTGGTCACATTTAGTCACATTTAGTTTCTGGGCTGCCACCAAGTGGCTTAAGATAGGTGGGAAAGGCAGTCCAACTGTGAGCCCAGAAGGAAGAGGAAGTGGTTTGGTGAACAGCTAACAATTTCTGCCACAACCATGGTGGAGGACTAAGCCAGAGAGGCTTTTTGGACACCCAACTGTAAAGAGGAAAAAGAGGAAAAAATTGGAGGGAAGGGAATGTAACATCTACTGAAGAAGTTTAAATTCTCTTTTACCTCTTCTATGGAATAAGAATGAGTCACAAAACAGGAAATACCTCCAGATTTTGCAAGTGGATTTTGCAGACTGAAGTCTGCAGGAAATCTGTATCAATATGCGATCTATACCCTCAGTGTAAGCTATGAGTACTATACAGTATACCTGATTGTTGTATTTCTTATTATGACATCATATTCAAATATTATAATTTTAGATATTTCTATATGTATTGGACACCTGGGTTAATTCACCAAAATTTACATAGGTGAAAAATCTGCATTGCATTTAAAAAACATTTTTTTTTAGAAAATGTTAGATTCACAGAAAAAATGAGAAGATAGCATAGAATTCTCATATACCCAAACCCAGTTACCCCTATTATTTAAATCTTATATTAGTATAGTGAATTTGCTAGGATTAATGAATCAATATTGATATATTATTATTAATTGAAGTCTATATTTTATTTGGATTTCCTTAGTTTTAACTATTGTCTCTCTTTTTTTCAGCTCCCAGCCAGGATGCTGCAGCACATTTAGTCATATCTCCTTAGGGTTCCTCTGGGCTGTGACAGTTCCTTAGACTTTCTTGGTTTTTGATGACCTTCATAAATTTGAGGAGTACTAGACAGGTATTTTATAGAATATCCCTTGATTTGGATTCATCTTATATTTTTCTCATAATTAGACTGAGGTATTATTGGGGGGAGGGAGACCACACTGGTAAAGGGCTACTGTCACCACATCATAACAAGTGTACATGTTGTCAACATGATTTATCACTATTGATGTTAATCTTGGTCACCTCTCTAAGGTAGTGTATGAAAGTTTTTTGAATTCTAAAGTTACTGTTTTCCCCCTCTTTTCATACTTTTCTCTTTGGAAGGAAGTCATTACATATGGCTCACATTGAAGATACAAAGAGCTATGTTCCACCTCCTGGGAAGCAGGGTATCTGCCTGTATTATTTGAAATTCTCCTGCCTGGGAGATGTATATTGCATTTTTAAAAGGAGCCAAGTGAAAAAAGACTAAGGTAATTCTGTGCAATAGTAAAACTTTTAAATGCATGGAGGTGTCTTGCATTTCTTTATATCTTCTGCTACACCTAATACTTAAAAAACAATAATAGTAATAATAGCTAATATATATTGAGTTGTTGTCAGCCAAACTGAATCTTCTTAACTATCAAGTAGCTACTATTATTACAAGAATTTTGCAGATGAAGAAATTGAAACTTAGAGAGAGGTTGGATTATGAGCAGTTGCTTAAATCAAATTTTAGAAATAAAAAATTTTGTAGGCTTCCACTGTGATTAGGATAATTCAACCTCTTAAACTTTGTCTAAAGATCCTCTATAATATGACCCTGTTTATTTCTCTTATTTCTTCCCCTCCTTCACTATGGTCCAGTGTCAAGGGCCTTTTTTTGTTTTGAACCCCAAGTTAATCTTGCTTGAGAGCCTCTGGACTTTCTGTTCCCTTGGCCCCAGATCCTTGAATGTCCAGATCGTTTTATGTCAGTCAGCTTGCTGATCAAATCTCATCTGTTAAAAGAAGTGTTCCCTGACCATCCTATTTAAATTAGTTCTCTCCTTTCCAGAATCATTCTCTATCACTTTTCCCTGTATCATTTTTCCCCATAGCAGTTGTCAGTCTCTGGAATTATTCTGATAATGTTTCTCATTTGCTGCCTCCCTCTTTAGGATGTAAACTCCATGAGAATGATATCCATGTCTGTTTTGTTCAGTGCTCTGTTCCCAGAACCTAGATCACTACAAGAGGACACTTAGTAAGTATTGCTGAATGAGTAAAAGAGTAACTTGACCCAAGTTACAAGATTAGCAGCTGGTGAAGCTACTATTCAAACTCAGTTCTTTCTGATATAAAAACTGAAAACCATTTTCTCTAAAGTCTAAGCCATTCAGTAAGCACTGTTGATTGGTCCCAGCAGCAATGTTCTCAGAGACCAAAAACAAGGGACTCAAGAGTTCTCAATTCCCATTATTGACTTCTGATCAGGATGCCCCATTTATGGGCTCTGTCATTTGTGATAAGATACAAAATTCCCCAAATCTGAGTTTTTCTGTTGATAAAAAGGGATAGAAATACCACTTTCCTTATATAGTTTTTGTGAGGATTAAATGTGATAAGTATGTTAAAACTGCACTGAAGTCTCTAAAACATGATATGAATATTTGTTTTTGTCAGAAAGAAAAAGAAAACTACATATTTTCTTCCTCAGTGTGTTCTCTAGAGTCTTTTCATGTGGTAGGCAAGGTAGGATGGTGAGATAGAGAGTAGTGGGTGGAAAGAAGACACTGAGTTCTGTTTGGATGGTCTTAGAAGACACCACACCAAGCCTGTGTACTGAGAATGGAGCCTGAATGCAGTCTTGTCACAGTGTTCACTTCAGCAGACATTGGGAGCAAAATAAACCACGTGCTTACATTTTTATTTTTCTCCCCCAGTTCCTGTGGATATATCTGCCCAAGTGAAAATTTGTTTCCCTAAGAAACAAATTTAGTGATTCACTCTGTAGTTGGAAGAAGCCCCATGTCTCATAGTGCAGACAAAATCCCCCCAGTAGGGATACAAAATGGGGTGTGAAGATAACTGTGTTTTGTGACTGCCAGTTTCCAGCTTATCATCACACAGCTTAAAATGAATTTGTAATAGCAGCCATAAAGTTAAGGATGGGTGTGTTTCTGTCATACTTCACTTGCGATTCTTTGAAGACTTCTATATACCGAATTGTCTTTGCTACTTTGGTAGAAGTTCAAGGATACACAAGTCAGATGATTACTCTCTGTTTTTTGTTTTAATTACTTCACTGTTGTTCTATTACAGTTGTCTGAAGTTTTCCTCACCACTGCACCCCCACCCCAGCTAAACCCACCTCCCTCCCTTGCTTCCACCCTCCCCCTTGGTTTTGTCCATGTGTCCTTTATAGTAGTTCCTGAAAACCCTTCTTCCCACTGTCCCCTCCCCCCTCCCCTCTGGCTATTGTTAGATTATTCTCTCTTTTTTAAAGATTTTATTTATTTATTTTTAGAGAGGGAAGGGAGGGAGAAAGAGAGAGAGAGAGAAACATCAATGTGCAGTTGCTGGGAGCCATGGCCTGCAACCCAGGCATGTGCCCTGACTGGGAATCAAAACTGCGACACTAGATTATTCTTAATTTCAGCATTTCTGGTTATGTTTTATTTGCTTTTTTCTTTTGTTGATTATGTTCCAGTTAAAGGTGAGATCATATGGTATTTGTCCCTCACCCCCTGGCTTATTTCACTTAGCATAATGATCTCCAGTTCCATCCATGCTGTTGCAAAGGGTAGGAGCTCCTTCTTTCTCTCTGCTACACAGAATTCCATTATGTAAATGTACCATAATTTTTTGATCCACTCATTTACTGATCAGCATTTAGGTTGCTCTCAGCACTTGGCTGTTGTAAATTGTGCTGCTGTGAACATTGGGTTGCATAGGTTCTTTTGAATTGGAGTTTCAGGGTTCTTAGGATATAATCCCAAGTGGAATTGCTGGGTAAAAATGTGGAGAAAAGGGAACTCTAGTGTACTGTTGGTGGGAATGCAGACTGGTGCAGCTACTGTGGAAAACAGTATGGAATTTCCTCAGAAAACTAATCTCTGCTTTGAGTAGATGCTTAATATTTTCCTGTGTGGTGAAGAGGAGTGGGCTAGGTTCTTGGTGATTTCATCCACTTGCTCACTTTACAAAGGATACAGTAGGGTGTTTATCCAAGCTCAAGAATCTCTTTTGTGATAGACAGGGACAAAAATTCAAGTTTTCTGAATCTTAGATCAGTGCCTTGGTCACAACATACATACAAAAAGTCACATTTTTATTTTTATTTTTTGAGGTTTTGCACTTAGTTCCCTTATTTTTCTCATGTCACATGTTACTCTTCAGTTCAATACTAACTTTGACTGAAAAGTATGTAGATCTCTCTCTTACAAGCCAATGTCTATTCCTCTGGACCGAAATCATTGCAAATATAGAAATTTGCTTGCAGAACCATCCAGGAGTCTTTTTGTGGATGATACTGGCCAGCAGTATCCACCTCTGCTGCGGAGGCTCGTCAACCCCTGGAAATGCGGCAACACCCTGTAACATACCTGGAAACCATCCGGGGTTGCTGGGGCTATTACTTACCAGCCCGAAAAACACTCGAGATTTACTCCCTGAGTTAGTGTGCCATCCGCAGCCATGGCTCTTGGCCTCTGAGCCCCATGTCCAGGCGCCAGCAGAAGCATGCTCACCGGCTGGCAGTGAGCGCGGAACGCTGTGGATGGCTCCTCAAAACACAAGAAAGACATACACAGAGACAAGCAGTTTCGGTGGGGAAGTAAAAATGGAATGGCCACTCTTTCTGGTGGGGAGGGTGCCCTGTCTCCATTCCCAAGCAGATTTTTATTGAAAAAAACAGACTTAGTTTGTGGATTCAAAGTCTGGCAGAAAAGATCAAAAGAACTAGGTGATTTACAAAGGTGCAGACAGAACTCCTGCTGTGATTCTGGGCAGAGATTGGGGTTTTATCTAACAGGGCTCAAAGGGTAGTTTTGGTTTCCTGTCTGTGCCTTCAAATTCTAATCTAATAACATCCTCCAGCAACCAGATCTCATAGTATCTTGCATATTCTATGTCCCAGGCCTGATTACCCCGGGGGTCTGCCGTTTCTGGTCTGGACTACACTGCCCCTGCTATTTCCCTGCAGGCCTGAGTTAACAGAGAAGAAAAAGGCAGCCAAGAGACTTGGATTTCTCACAAGGACTCAGGCTTTGATAAAGCCGAGGGGGCAGGGGTTGATGCCATCACCCCTTCTTATCCACAGCCCCGAGTCTCTTCCCTTAGGGCATTCTCACATGATTGAGTCTGTCTTAGATTCATTCTCTTTCTTAGAGAATTGTTACTAGTCACTGACTGCCAATCATGTAAAAGGGAAGCCAGACATTAGAACAGGTAGTGTTCATGCCAGGGAAATAAGTTTTGTCTCCTTAGTGGCTCCTGGTCTGGAGGTCTTTCACTCAGCCTAAGTCATAGGGGATTACAGCTTCCTCAGACCAGGCAGGGCAGTCCCCAACATCTTTTGTAGCTGCTGAAGTACTGGTGAACTTGGAGTGTTAGTGGGTAATATTCTAAGTCTATCCTAGAAGTGTTTCTCAGCTGAAAGAGGTCATGGCATTTTAAAGAATGTCTTCGTATCTCTTATAGACTTGACTTAATAGACTTTTTAAATTATTTGCTATGTAGACTATTTTTTCCCTCATGAATTAAGAGGCTAGTATATTCTTTTAATTAAAATTTTAAATTGTGGTAAAATGTACATAATTTAAAATTTACCATCTTAACCATTTTTAAGTAGACAGATCATTTAGGGTAAGTATATTCACATTGTGTACAGGCAGTTCTTGGAACTTCATCTTGCAATACTGAAAAGTCTATACAGATTAAACAGCTCTCTATTTCCTCCTCTCCCTAGACTCTGGCAAACACCATTCTCCCTTCCAGCCCCATGAATTTGACTACTCTACGTACCTCTGGTAAGTGGAATCACATGGTACATTTTTGTGACTGGCTTATTTCACTTAGTGTAATGTCCTCAAGTACTACAGTCTTCAAAGAATCACAAGTGAAATCTGACAAAAACCTATATACCCTTCAGTGACATTGCAGCTATTACATATTCATTTTCAGCTGTTTGATGGTAAACTAGAACCTTGGGAGGGGTCACAAAACCCAATTATTTACATACTCCTTTCATCGATGTTATAACATGTGTCAGAATTTTCCTCCTTTTTAAGGCTGAGTAATATTACATTGTATGTACATACCACATTTTGTTTATTCATTTATCTGTCAATGGATACTTAGATATTTAAACCTCTTGGCTATTAGGAATAATGCAGCTGTGAACATGTGTGTACAAATATCTTTTAAGACCTTGTTTTCAACTTTTTTTAGTATATGCCCCAAAGTTGAATTGCTGAATTATAAAGTAACTCTATTTTTAATATTTTGAAGGATCAGCATACTGTTTTCCATAGTGGCTCTACCATTTTGCATTCCTGCCAACAGTGAACCATTTTTCTATTTTCTCACCAACTTAAAGTGGGGATGGCAGGGGATAGGGGGGAGTGGTGAAGGGAAAATGGAGACAACTGTACTTTAACAACAATCAAAATGTGAAAAATATTAAAAAAGAAAAGAATAAATATTGTGGGTTAAAAATAAAAAAAATCAATCACATTTTCTCACCCCTTTAAAATTATATTGTCAACTATATTTGTCATATGCAACTGTGTATTGATATTTTATACTTAATTGCTGAGCAGGGACTAGACTGTGACTACTGTAAATTTTAACTATCAGAAGTATAACATTTGTTGTGATGATGCAAAAATTAAAAGTCTAGTAAATATGTTTATAAAACAAGAAGCCAAGAAACCTTCTTAAGTTATTGGTTGGAATTTGTGATTAATGTGGACAGGGAACTTGCCTACCTTTCTCTCCACTGGGTCCTTAATGCTTGGCCAAATACTGATCATATAGAATGCTATAAAATATTTATGGATAAAAATATGACTGTATTGAACATCAAGAATTATTATAAACAGTTAAGTTACAAAGTTAGAAGAAAATTAATAATCATTATTAAAAGCATATATCTGTAATATGCAATAACAACAACAAAAAACTAATCATTGCCGTGGCTGGTGTGACTTAGAGGATTGAGTGCTGGCCCATGATCAAAAGGGTAACCTGTTTAATTCCCAGTCAGGGTACCTGCCTGGGTTTCAGGCTGGGTTCCCAGTAGGGGGCGTGTTACAGGCAACCACACATTGATGTTTCTCTCCTTCTCTTTCTCCCTTCTTTCCCCTCTCTAAAAATAAATAAATAAACATTTTTTAAAAAGTAATCATGTTAATGAGTATGAGATGATTATCTCATGGTATTGATTGTATTTCCCTAACAATTAACAATGTTCAACAGTTTTCATATGCCTGTTGGCCATTTGTGTATCATATTTGGAGAAAAATCTACTTGAGTTCTTTGCAAAAGTTTTAATCCAGTCATTTTTTTTATCTTGAGTTATAGGAGCTTTTTTGCTTTCTGGGTATTAACCCATATCAGATATATAATTTACAAATATTTTATTCCATTCTGAGGATGTGTTTTTACTCTGTTGATTATGTCTTTGATGCACAGAAGTTTTTAACTTTGGTGTAGTCCAATTTATCTACTTTTTTCTTTTGTCACATGTGCTTTTAGTGTTATATTCAAGAAATCATTGCCAAATCCAATGTCGTGAAGATTTCCCCTATGTTTTCTAGTTTCTTTATAGTTTTAGCTCTTAGGTTTAGGTCTTTGATCAGCTTTTTATTCATTTTTGTATATGGTGTATGGTAAAAGTCCAATTTTTTTTTTGCATGTAGATACCTAGTTTTCCTAAAACCATTTATTGAAAAGGCTGATCATTTCCCATTGAATGGTCTTGCTATCCTTGAAGAAAATTATTTGGCTGTGTAAGTGAGGATTTATTTCTGGCTTTCTATTATATTTCACTGGTTTATATGTCCATCTTAAGCTAGTTTTGAAATCAGTAAGTGTGAGACCTTTGGCTTTGGTCATCTCTTTTCAAGATTGTTTTGGTTATTCAGAGTTCCTTGAGATTTGGCATGAATTTTAGAGTGGATTTTTCTATTTCTACAAAAAATGCTGTTTGGAGTTTGATAAAGATTGAATTAAACCTATAGCTTGCTTTGGGTAACTTTAACATCTTAATAATAGATCTTCCAATCCATGAATACAGGTTGTCTTTCCATTTACTTCTGTCTTCTTTAATTTTTTCAGCATTGTTTTATAACTTTCAGAGTACAAGTCTTGCCTGCATAATTAAGTTTATACCTAGGTATTTTATTCTTTTTAGTGCTATTATAAATGGAATTGTTTCCTTTTTGCATTGTTCATTGTTAGTGTATAGAGCTAACAAAAATTAATACAACTGAATTTTGTATGCTGATTTTATATCCTGAAAGTTTGCCAGATTAGTTTATTAGTTGTGACAGTTTTTATTTTTGTGAAATCTTTTGAGTTTTCTACATATAAGATCATATAAGGTAATGTTGTCTTCAAACAGAGATTATTTTTCTTCTTCCTTTTCAATGTGGATGATGTCTTTTCTTTTTTCTTGCTTAATTTTTCTGGTTAGAACTTTGATTACAGCATTGAATAGAAGTTGTGAAAGTGTTCATCCTTGTTACTGATAAAAGAAATTATTACATGCCCTGGCTGGTGTGGCCTCAGTTGGTAGGAGTGTTATTCTGTAAACTGAAAGGTCATGGGTTTGATTCTCTGTCAGGGCATATGCCTATGTTGTGGATTTGGTTCCTTGTTGGGGCATAGACAAGAAGCAATTGATTGATATTTCTCTTTCACACTGATATTTCTTGCCCTCTCTCTCTCCTTTCCTTCCTCTTTCTCTAAAATCAATAATCATGTCCTTGGGTGCAGATGAAAAAATTATCCTGTATAAAAGGGAATAGGAATGGATAGCAAACTGATTTCAAAGGAAAAGTTTGAAAGTGGTAAAAAGTTAGTAGAAGTTTTGTAGGGATATTCTCAGGCTCTTGGGTTACTTTTCACTCTCAGTGTGCTCCAGCTACACATCACATTCTAGGACACAATCACATGTGATCTAGGCCACTATCGCATTCAACACATATTCATGGATGAATATATATTAATATAGGCACTGAAGATTTAATGAATAAGATGCAGGGCCCTTGCTTTCATAGAGCCTGAAGTCTAGTTTTGGATGTATGTGTATTTGTGTGGGAGAAGGATCCACAACAATACAATTAAATAAACAATAAGGAAAAATATGAAAGTGTTAAGTTCTATAAAGAACATACAAAATGACTGTTGGATAGACAGTGACTAGGGATGGTTAGGGACATCATATTTAAAGAGGTGACACTTAAGCCATGGGGTAAATGAGGGGAAGGACCCAGCCATGTGCAGACCTGGGAGCAGTGTTCTAGAGAGACAAACCACCAGTGCACAAGTACATGGCAAAAACAAGTTTGTCTTGCTCACTATTTTTTTTACTGTGTCTCCATCATTTAATTTGGTGTCTTACTCTTATAGGCACTCAAGAGATGTTTAATAAGTAGGGATGGGTATATAAAAGCATCCTGAAATGAGATGCAATGTGCCTACTTTGTTACTTCATAGACTCTTGGAAAACCGGAGGTAACAGATAAACTTCCTCAATTCTCCTTCATTTTATTTTTCTGCATCCAAACTACAACATTGCACTGGGTATTGGAAATAAAGTGTATGCTGGGACTATGACATTCACTTAATATTTTTTTTCAATTTATCTGAATTTAGCTTTTATTTAACCAATTAAACAAAAAAGAATTCAGCACCTGATGTCAAGAACTCTGAAATACAATCCTTTTCCTTTCAGAACATGAAGATTATTGGGGATAGAGATATTGTGCAAATTATTATACAATTTATTTTTAATTATAATCATTAAGTACTATTAAGTGAAAGAACAGTGTGTTGTGGAGCATGTAACAAGAGACTTGATGTAGTCCAGAAATCTAGAAAATGTTTATTTGAAGAAGTGACATTTAAATTGAGACCTAGAAAATATAATGATTGAATTAAATAAATTGAATGCAACTACCTTCGTGGCTTTGAAATCCTGTGAACATATTCCTACTTTAAACACTATTTAAATTCTTATTGTGATATCAAGGCACAAGGGTGGGTTGTAGTTTTATGGATTGAAAACAATTTCTACCACAGATGACTGTTGTTACACAAGAGGCCCACAAGGTACCAGCCCAGATGACCCAATACTGTTTCCTACAAGAATATAGATAAGGGGAACTTCCGGCGAAGATGGAGGTAGACACACTATGCTTCCTCGCACAACCAAAATAAGGATAACACTTTAGAAACAAAATAACAACCAGAACTGACAGAAAATTGACAACCCCCGACAACCAAGGAGTTAAAATAGACACATTCATCCAGAGTAGTAGGAGGGGCAGAGTAGGACCACCAGGGGAAGAGGGGTCGCAGCAAAAAAAGCAGTGGCACTGGGCACGCAAGGCAGCAGCTGACAAACCCCGGGCATGCAAGATGGCAATGGACAGATCCAGAGAGGCAGCAATTGTGAAGCAGGGCACAGCATGCAAGGCAGCTGGTTGACTGGGTGGTCCCACATTCATGTGAGCACATAAACCAGGCAAAACTGGGGAGTGAGACAGACAGCACAATCCAGGGCTCCAGTGCAGGGAAATACAGCCTCAAAACACCGATTGAAAACACCTGTGGGGGTTGAGATGCCAGAAGAGACTTCCCGCCTCATAGCAGAGTTCATTGAAGAGAGCCACAGGGTCCTTGACTGTACACAAGCCCACCCACATGGGAATCAGCACCAGAAAGGTCCAGTTTGCTTGGGGGAAGCAGCAGAAGGGACTGAAATATGACAGAGAACAGAGCAAGTGCCCTTGTTCTCTCTCAGACCCTATCCCCACATACAGTGTCACAACCCAGCAACCGTGTTGCCCCACCCTGGTGAACACCTAAGGCTACACCCCTCATATGTAACAGGCATAACAAGACAAAAAAAATGGCCCAAACAGAAGAACAGATCAAAGTTCCAGAGCAAATACAACTAAGTGATGAAGAGACAGGCAACCTATCAGATGTACAGTTCAAAGCACTGGTGATCAGAATGCTCACAGAATTGGTTGAATATGGTTGCAAATTAGATGAAAACATGAAGAATACATTAAGTGAAATGAAGGAAAATGAACAGGGAACCAATAGTGATGGGAAGGAAATGGGGACTCAGATCAATGGAGAGGACCAGAAGGAAGAAAGAAATAATCAAGCAGAAAAGAATGAAAAAACAAGAATTCAAAAAAAATGAGGAGAGGCTAAGGAACCTCCAGGACATCTTTAAATGCTCCAACATCCAAATTATAGGGGTACCAAAAGGGGAAGAGAAAGAGCAGCAAGTGGAAAAGTTATTTGAACAAATAATAAAGGAGAACTTCCCCAATCTGGCAAAGGAAATAGACTTCCAGGAAGTCCAGGAAGCTCAGAGAGTCCCAAAGAAGTTGGACCCAAGGAAGCACACATCAAGGTACATCATAATTATATTACCCAAGATCAAAGATAAGGAGAGAATCTTAAAAGCAGCAAGAGATAAGGGGACAGTAACCTACAAAGGAGTTCCCATCAGACTGTCAGCTGATTTCTCAAAAGAGATCTTGCAGGCAAGAAGGGGCTGGAAAGAAGTATTCCAAGTCATGAAAGGCAAGGACCTACATCCAAGATTGCTCTATCCAGCAAAGCTATCATTTAGAATGGAAGGGCAGACAAAGTGCTTCTCAGATAAGGTCAAGTTAAAGGACTTCAACATTATCAAGCCCTTATTGTGTGAAATGTTAAAGGAATTTATTTAAGAAAAAGAAGATAAAAAATTATATAGTAAAATGATAGCAAACTCACAATTATTAACAACTACACCTAAAACAAAAATAAAGGCAAACTAAGCAAGCAACTAGAACAGGAACAGAACCACAGAAAGGGAGATCACCTGGAGGGTTAGCAACAGGGGAATGGGAGGAGGAGAGAGGGGGAAAAGGTACAGAGAGTAAGTAGCATAATTGGTAGGTAGAAAATAGACAGGGGGAAGGCAAGAAGAGTATGGGAAATGTAGAAGCTAAAGAACTTATGACACATGGACATGAACTAAAGAGGGGGAATGTGGGTGGGAGAGGTTGTGCAGGGTGGAGGAGAATAAAGGGGGGAAATGGGACAACTGTAATAGCATAATCAATAAAATATATTTAAAAAAAAGAATGTGGATGCGGTGGCAATGCCTATATAGGTGTTCCACCCCTTTTTGTAACTTCCTGTGTACTCATTCTTGTCACCCTGCTTTGCCTCCTTGGTTAATCTGCTAACACATATCCAGTATGAATATTAAAGAGATGAGTGAGGACAAGTGTACAGTATTTGCGATGGAGACAAACCTGATTTTGAATTTAAAGAAATAGATTAAGATAATTCTAACATATAAGCTCTTTCTAGGTATTTGGTGAAGATTCAAACAGCTGTAGAATATGCCATTTTTTCTGGGTTATCTTCTTTCTTTGTGGCCCAGTCACACTTAAACTTCTCATCTTCACACTAAATGGAGACCATTAAATTTATATCCACAGAGATTACTCTTCAAGTTCTGTTCTCCTCTAAATCCCAGACAATGCAACTTTGAGGGCCTGTCCAGCAATTGTAGTGGATTATATATTCCTTGGAATTTTATTATAAAATCTTGGAAGAATAAACCATCTTAATCCAGTTATTCACAATTTTTTTTTACCTTTCTTTCAATTTACTGACTAATCAGTGACTGAAAAAGCCCATACAGAGACCTCATTGCCTCTTTAGTGCAAGTGACGCATTTCATTTGTTGGCTATTCATGCAGATGGCCAACATCTATCTCCCTATAATGACTTCTCAGTTGCTCTTATTTATTTTCTGTACTCTGCTCAAACAGGTATAGAGCTGGAATTTCAGCCTATTTCATGTATGGCCTTTAAACACTGAAAGCTTCCCTTCCTTGACATAGTGATGCATAAAACAAACAGCCCAACTACATAAGCTGTGCAAATAGTAACTGACTGATAAGTTAGAAAAAAATCAATGAGAAGAAACAAAAGAAAAATATAAAAACAAAAATACCACAAAACCAAAATACTGAAATAGGGTATATGGCAGAACAGCTGCAATTGATAAAAGTGACAGAAACTGTCAAGAAGAAGGACAACCACCTCCTCCAGGTTTATAACTAAAATTTGCAGAGAGCAGCTGATCCAACATGGTGCCTAATTTCACCTAACAGTAACCCTTGGTCTCAATATACACTCATTGTATACATTAGCATAGTAAACCACACACCTCGTGCCACCATGATCAGAAATGGAAAGCCCATATAAGGACACAATGTGGCCCCTGGAGCTCCTCTGAGAGATCTCCACACCCTTCCCAGGGAAAATCCTGAACATTCCTCCCCTTAATGAAAACCCTATCCCCTGATTAAATGAATCTCAATAAAGGAAGCAAATTCCATTAAAGAGGGGATGCTCTGATTATGGAGTAGCCAGCCCATTCTCTGTCTCACTGCTACACTAATAAACTCCCTTTACTTTAAAGCTGGCTCTTGTTTGAATTCTTTCCTGTGTGAAGCCAAGAACCTACAGAATACCCAGACCCCAGGACCCTCAGAATGCCTACATCAATAACACCTTGAAATCACCACAAAAAATGTGCTTATTTCACTGCAAATATTTCAGCAGAAACTATTTCCCACACAAGGAAAATATTGAGGAACCCTGTATTTAATCTCCAGAGCAGACCAAAACCATGCATGGTGAGTGCCAAGCACAGTGATTAATGGAGAGAAAGAAAAGTCATATGTGGGTAGTAATTATGCTGAATTTGTTGCTTTTCTTGGACCAATGGTACAAGAAGAAGGTGAGATGCACTTCATAGGAGAGACAGCTGGGGCACGTGTCTTTTTGAAAGTAGAAAGATTCTCTCTTACATCAGTAGAAGTAAAAGCATATGCTTGGAGGCAAATAATGAGCTGTGCTAAATATAGAACATTCTATGCAAATGCTTGTACTTAAAATTGGCTGTTTACTGAATGTACATGAATTATAACCATTGAAACAAAAAAGTATGGAAATACAGATAATGGATGCCTTTATAGTAAAGGTATTTCAAAAAGGTTATTTTTTTCCTTTCATTTTCTTTGAGCAATGTAGCTCCTTAGAACTAGAGGGGAAATATTTGCATTAAGTTGTCAGTTTTTAAAAGTAAACTCTAACCCATACAGTTGGTTTCAGGATGATGTAATAACTAGTTTTTACTAAAGCAACTTTAGGCTAATATTTTTGCATCATTCCATTTAACCTTCAGCTCCATGTGGTAATAGAATACTTTCCTCATTTTATAGATGTGGAAACTAAAGCTTTATGACACAGGTAGTAAACACAAGGCCCACTGGCTGAATCCAGCCCTCTACCTTATTTTATCTGGCCTGGCACCTTGTTTCTACTCAGTGGCAGCACCAAGCTCTTGCTTAACAGTTAATGAGTAGTTACATTTATATGGTCCTAAAATTACGTTCAGCCCTTTGAACGCAACCACGAGGCTGATGTGGCCCCTGGTGAAAATGAGTTTGACACCCCTGCTTTATGAGGTTAAACAAATTGCTCAAGTTTGCACAATCAGCATGGAACCAGACTTTGAACTAGGTTAAGTGACTCAGAATTTAGGCATGGGATGTTCTTTCCCACATCCAGTTGTTGGATGAATAAGGGGAACCAGGAGGGAGGAAAGCAAGATGAAGTGATAGTCACTATATCTCTCATAAAAGTGATCTTGGATCTGAATAAATTGGCATTTAAGATGGGGCTTGAAGGACAGATAGAAGTTAGATTTAAAAATCAGTTAGTGTCAGGGCAGGGCACTTGCATGCAGGTGCTGCCAGGTGCTCCACCCTCCTGTTCTACCACCACTGCTATTAAGTGTTTTGCTCTGTGGAGGTGACTGGCCTGCACTCTCTTTCCTCCTTTCTCCATGTCTCCTACTGTCAGTAGGACCCATCTGCCACTGCCTCTGGGACCCTGTGCCCACACCACTTTGAGCACGATGTTTCCCAAAAAGGGAGGTGATAGAATTAAACCACCTCCAATCATTGGAAGATTTGGAACCCCCTTTTATTGTTGGATTGCCAAATGTTGGGAAATATACCTTCTTCAATGTGTGAACCAACAGTCAGTCTTCAGCAGAAAACTTCCCATTCTGCACTATTGATCCTAATGACAGCAGAGTACCTGTGCCAGATGAAAGGTTTGATTTTCTTTGCCAGTACCACAAATCAGCAGGCATAACTCCTGTCTTTCTAAATGTAGTGGATATTGCTGGTCTTGTAAAAGGGGCTTGTAAAATGGCCAGGGCCTGGGAAATGCCTTTTTACTCACATTAGTGCCTGTGATGGAATCTTTCATCTAACATGCACTTTTGAAGATGATGTCATGCATGTTGAAGGATGTGTAGCTCCTATTTGAGATGTAGAAATAATACACGAAGGGCTTCAGCTTAAAGATGAGGAAATGATTGGCCCATTATAGATAAATTAGAAAAAGTGGCTTTGAGAGGAAGAGATAAAAAAACTAAAACCGGAATTTGATATAACATGCAAAGTCAAATCCTGGGTTATAGATCAAAAGAACCTGTTTGCTTCTATCAAGATTGGAATGACAAAGAGGTTAAAGTACTGAATAAACACTTCTGACTTTAAAAATAATAGTATACTTGATTAATCCTTCTGACAAAAACTACATTAGAAGGAAAAACAGCCCTGGCTGGTGTAGCTCAGTGGATTGAGCACCGGCCTGTGAACCACAGAGCCACTGGTTCAATTCCCAGTCAGGGCACATGCCTGGATTGCTGGGCAGGTCCCCAGCTTGGGATGCATGAGAGGCAACCACACATTGATGTTTCTCTCCCTCTCTTTCTCCCTTCCTCTCTCTCTAAAAATAAATAAATAAAATCTTTTTAAAAAGAAGGGAAAAAAAGTTGATAAAAATTAGTGAATGGGTGGACAGGTATGACCCAGGTGTCTTGGTTATTCCTTTCAGTGGGGTGTTGGAATGTTAGTTGCAAGAATTGAGTGCTGAGGAGAGACAGAAGTATCTGAAAAAGAATACAACACAAAGTACTTTGTCAAACATCATTAAGGCTGGGTGTGCAATGCTCCAACCAGAACGCTTTTTCACTGCAGGCCCAGATGAAGTGTGTCCTGTACTCAGGAAAAGCATGGAGGTTTGTCAAGCTGCAGAAAAATTCACACAGATTTTGAGAAATGATTCATTATGGCTGGAGTAATGAAATATGAAGATTTTCAAGAAGTTTCTGAAAATATGGTCAAGGCTGCTTGAAAGTACAGGCAAGGCAGAAATAGATATTGCTGAAAATGAAGATATTATCTTCTTCAAATTTAATACATCCCAGCAATAGAAGAAAAAATAAATTTTAGTTATTACTCAAATAAATGTACAATTTCCAAAAGGCATATGATTTTTTAAAAATAAAACTTCTGAAATAAAGGGACAAAGTTAGGAGTATAGGAGTCTTCTACAAACAGAATTTTAAAATTTGTTTTAAAGTTAAAATACTGTGTACCTTCAGTAAAATTCAAAATCTTTAATATAAACAGATTTGCTTTTTTCATGACTAAGACCCTATTCCAAATCGTAGAAGCTTTCAGGAACCATATTACTCTCATGATACTTCAGTAATCTCTGTCACATTTGACAGTGAGGCAGTGTGGCTTTCTCCTTTTTGAATCTGCTGATAATCCATGTTTTACTGTACTTCAGATATCTACACTCAATAAAACATTGTAAAGCCAGTCAGTCAGGTGGTGGTGGGGGCTAGCAGGCAGGAAAAGACAGTCTAGTCAGAGGGAATGGTATGTGCAAAAGCATGGAGGAAAAGAGTATATGAAGCACTGTGATACATCATATAGGTGGAGCACCATGAGGATTGAGGTGGAGAGGAGTGATGTGACAAACTGTACTTTCTGAAGACAACTGCAACAATAGCTCCTGTCCTACATGATCTTTTAGAGGCTGGCCACCATCCCCTATCACCAGGTAGAGTCAAATCCTCTCTCTTTACATATCAGTGGGCTTGTGACTTGCTAGTCACAAATATAAAGTGATGGAAGTGACACTGAGTGCTTTCTGTGGCTAGGTCATAAAAGGCAGCATGGCTCTGTATTATTAGCTGGGATGTCCACCTTTGGAGCCCAGAGCTACCATTTGAGAAGACCAACAACCCTGAAGTTACCATTCTATGGGGAGGTCTAGGGCCCATGGAGAAGCCATTGTAGGTGTTCTGGTTGACAGTCCTAGATGAGATCCCAGTCAACATGCATATAATATATCACAGACATCAACCATTAGACATGTGAATGGAGAAATCTGCATGTGATTCCAGTTTCCATTTATTAAATCATTCCAGCTTTTAAGTCGTCTCAACTGAGGCCCCAGACATCATACAGCAGAAACAACTGTCTTTGTTGTGTATTGAGTTTGTGACCCAACCAATGGTTCTTTTATGGCACTAATGTTTGGGATGACTTGCTATGCAGCTGTAGTAATTGGAACAGATGGTTGTATTGTGCAAGCAGTTGACTAAATATGTCTGGAGTTCAAGAGAGAGATGTGGGCTGGAAATTTAGCTCTCAGAGTAAATTTAGCTGAAGCCTTATGAAGACATGGGGTTATTCAGAGGGGTGTGTAGACTTGAAAGAAGGTTAATAGTGTAACCCTGGAGCATATGAACAGAAAGAGGCAGAAAAAGGACAAGAATAAAGAAAGAGACCAAGAAAAAGGCATCTGAAGAAGGAGCAAAATGAGGAGAGAGGGTTATTAAGGAAAGCAAAGAATGAGAATGTTTTATGAAACACAGAGAGATCAATACTTTCAGATGCTGCAGAGAGAGCACTGGAAATGTGACTGTGAGTTTAATAATAAACAGGTGCCCTAGTCCAGACCAGTTTCAGGAAGAAGTGAGGATGAAGGGCAGACCGAGGTATGGTGAAGAGTGTGTGCCTTGCATAGTAGGTGCTTAATAAATATTTGTTGAATAAATGAATCTGAGGTGGTGAAATAGAGACAAATTGCTTAGAGATGGAAAAACAGAAAAATAGCTGGAAGAAATAGCCAGGGAGTCTTGGTGAGAATAGAGGGGAGAGGGAGAGAAGATATTTTAGCATTTGCAGGTAAAGCTGCAGTATGCTTCTTTCTCCACAGCTGTCCCTTGCTGCCATTGGCCCACACCAGCATCTGGCATGGGACTTCTGCAGAGCCCACTGCACATACCCCACAGTTGCTTAGCTGCTCTGAAGTTCCAGGCTTCAGATTTTTTTTACCACATCACAGCACTGCCTAGATGACAGTGACATGGGTGAGTTGCCAACACTTCCCAGAACATGCAAGTGTTTTGTTTAATAAGAGGGCAGGGATTGGGGGAAGGAGAGAGCAGTCAGCCAACTATGAAACATGGCCGCAAACTGTGGACTAATATACAAGTGTCATGGAAAAAGTTAAGAACAACATCTTCCATTCTGACAGGACTTTCCTTCTTCCAAAAGCCTGTAACACTCTATAACTCAAATTTGTTTCCTAAATTTACCCAGTACAGCACAAACATGCCACTTCCTTTGTAAGTATACTAGAGGACCAGGGGAAGGGTGGCAGGATACTTGCAGACAATTTAATGTCCTGATTTTTTTACTTAAAACTAAATTTAGAACCAAACACATTGCTATTTTTAATTTTTATAGTTTCTATTTTACAGTATTAATTTAAGCTGGTTTTGAGGTACATTTGCTTGCCACAGAGTCTTGAAAGGTAACTTAGGGATGAATTATGCCAAAAATTTGCTGTCTAGTAAGTGGGGATAATTCTTGTCTGAATATACATTATAATACAGTATTAAATGAATAATATTTTAATTTGGCTCCCACTCAGACTCACTGATTTTCTGTTGGACTGGTGTTTGTCCTGGGCTGGAGAAATTCTAAGTCAATAGAAAATTATGATTGCTTGAAGCAAGTTAGGAAAATCAGTGAATTATGGATATTTTTCAAATCGCATGCCTAAAAGGCTAACTTAGACCAACCAGGACAGCAAAAGTTCTTTTTAAATGATCATTAAATGCTCCTGCCTTATATTTGCTTGCCAAATATTGCAAATGGATAGACTCCTCCAGGCTTTTTATATTCTAAGGCAGCTTCATATGAGAAACAGAGTCTTTATTAATAGCATAGAATCAACTTATTTTAAAGAAAAATCAGCTTTTGAATCTTTTCCATGCCCTGGGACCTTATTTCCAGATGAAAGCCTGAAACTGGTGTCCTCTTGTTATGCCTTCGAAGCTGAGTAAAGAAAATGCCAAGAGCATGCCCTTTCTCTTGCCAAATCATCATGAGACAAAAATGTTTCCAAATTTTCTCTCCCCATCTCCCTGAATTTGCTATTAACCAAAAGAACATAAAATTGCTTCAGAACACTTTTTCATCCTTAATGGGTGTTAGTGTTCAAAAACCATATTTCTCCCTATATTGACAATGGCTTTTTCAAGAGGAATGCTAAAGTCAAGTCTAGGAGTCATCAGAGTGGCCTCATCCACAGAAATTTTGGATCCAAGAATGATCTCTGTAAGATGGACTCCCAGTGAGATAGATTACAGTCTGTGTCTGTAGCAATAAACTTTCAGGGTACTTCTGGTGAGGACCTTATTCTATCCTCAAGCTGTGTGATGGTTACATATGTGTGTCAACTTGATTGGACTATGGGGTGCGTACATGCTTGGTGAAACATCATTTTGGGATGTATCTGTAAGAGTGTTTGAGGATGAGATTAGCATTTGAATCAATGCAAATAAAGTACATTGTCCTCCTCAGTGTAGATGGGCCTCATCCAATTCATTGAAGGCCCAAATGTAACAAAGAGCTGAACAAGACAGGATTCATTCTTTCTGCCTGATGGTCAAGCTGGGACATTGTTCTTCTTCTGCCTTTGGACTCAGACTCAGACTGGAACTTGAACCATCCTCTCTTCGGGTTCTCAGTTCTTTGGACTGCAGATCTTGGGAATTCTCAATCTCTATCATTATGTTAGCCAGTCCTTTGAATGAATGACTGAATAAAAAAATAAGTAAATATATATCTCCCATTCGTTTTGTTTTTCTAGAGAACCCTGACTGATACAGGCCTTTTGTCATGCTTTTCCCATTCCCAGGCTACAACAAAAGATGGGGATCATGGCAAAGCCAGCTTGACTCCATGTCTCACACACAGAACTGAGTGGGGACTTCACTCTCATCACTCAGATGGTTAAAATGGGGGAGGTTGTTATGTGGTAGCATTACTATCTTCACTCCTCACTCCGATCTTCCTTGAGTGTTTGATTTGAAAGCTCATTTATAGGGAGTTCCTTGTTTAGAGAATATAAAAATATAAAGAAGATGATCAAAAAATTGTTCTTCAGAGCGTCATTTAGTTGACCATCTAGGTTCAGTTGCCTAGTTTGCCAATTATTTAATCTCTTTATTACTAATATGTCCAGCTGCTCACCTGCTTACAGGTTATTTTAGTGCTAATTAGCAACTCAACTTGAAGAGGGTCATGGGACATGGCAAGGAATGAAAGTTGAAGCAGATGATGCTACTGTTTTCCTTCTGTCTGGTTTCATGGAAGTAAGCTTGAGGTTTAGAAATTACACTTGGGTTTCCAATGACTTGGGTTTTACTGAGGGGAAAAAGAATAGAACATGCTACACCTCAAAAGATCAGTTCCAATTTCTATGCTCTCACAACTTAGGAGGCATTCATGTCAGCCAGTTTGTTAAATTGGCAACTGGTAATTTTGCATATCCAAGAAGAGCTTGGGAAGGATACATTTTAAACATAGGACTCAGGCATTTAAATATTTGCTTAAAATTTACTTGAGATAGAAGAAATATTTCCATAAGAAAATTTAAATGAACTTAATAAAAATGATTAGACTGACACAGAATGATACAGTAGAAGTAGGCAAAGATACACATTTACTGTATCATTTTGGATACATCACTTCACTGCTCTGGGCTGCAACTGCCCTGATGTCACATGGATAAAGTGAGGAAATGCCTGTTTTTCAAACTATGTCATGGAACCCTGCTATCTGTGGAGATAAGGATAATCTCAGTGGGGGGAGCTTCTAGTACTTGCTTCAACTGGAGAATCTATTTTAATGTAGCCATATACACATGGATCTTTCATGCAATATTTCATTTGAAGAGACATTTTTCAGACAGATTGAAAATGGTGGCAGAGAAGGTAGGAGTTACATTCACCATCTACCAGGAATTCCAAACTGGAATTGCAGCTAAAATATAGAACAATCAACTTAAATAACCAATAGAAGACTACCTGAACAGAAGTTATATAACCAAAGATTTACAAAAGCCACATTGAGACTGCTAAGAAAGATGCAAAAAAGAAAAGGGCTGGCCCCACACCCACAGGAGGTGGCTGAGATTCCAAAGGGCTATCTCAGCTGCATAGGTCCCCAGTGAGGAGCATGGAGTCTCAACCTTATGCCAGGTTCCCCACCCTACAGCACCAGAGCTGGGAAGAGGGGCCCACATAACATTTGGCTGTGAAAATCAGCGGGGATTCTGTCCATCAGGGAGAAACAGGAGTCTACTAGAAACCCAGGTGCGATCTCAAAGAGCCAGTGAACAAAATCTTGTTTGCAGCCACTCACTCTGTGCTTGGAGTAGATTAGAGTCATGTGAGGAGTGACTTGGTTGTGTGAATCCTGGGAGAGAGCTGAAGGGACAGCTGCCAAAGTCCCTGTGCTGATATCCTCTCCCATACTACCCTCAGATGCCATCTTTCCTGAGTTGGGCACTCCCCTCCATACAGCACCAGCCTGGGGGAATGCAATAGCTCAACTCACCAACTGCCTGTCACCTTTCTTGCCAACTCATGCCCTGCAGATGAGTCAGCTGCCCAGGCTCATGGTGTAGAGGTCTAGACAGACTGAGGGGGTCTCCGAGACTAAGTTGTGTGGCTCAGGGTGAGGGTCATTCTCTCTCCCTCCCTCCAGCCTGCCTAGTCCCACCACCCCACAAGAGATTCACTAGCCCCACCCTCCCAACTCCTTGTGGCCACACCCTTTGGAGCCCAGGCTCTTGAGGAGTTCCAGGCAAAATATGAGAGAGACAGTTATGTGACTCTAAGACAGGAACCATTTTTCCTTCATACACACACCTGATCTCCACCCCTATCCCTATGCTACCTCTCCCTTCACATGGCCAATCTTTGTTTGATTCTGATGAACTCTGAAGGCATCACACTAACAATACCCTGATACTCCTACATGAAGGTCTGTGGGCACCCAGGGGGTATACCATGGGACTATTTCTGAGTAGCCTCAGACCTAGCACTAACATCAAGTTTAAATCCGTGTCAGTCTGGTGAGTACCACTTAGCCCTACCTGGTGACTCATTGAGAACCTACCTCATGAAACTTGAGTACCCCTAGAGACTCTTTCAGTGACTAAGACTAATGAGCAGCCAGCAGCCAGAGGCAGGCAAAAACAGATTTAGGAGTGCTTTGGACCTTTTGCTGACGTGCCCACAGGCTTAGTGCTGATGGAAGCCAGTCTTGATGCACAGCTTGGTCCCTCTCATGCACACCAAAACTCAGAAGGGGCAGGCACAGGCAGAGGATCACTTTGTAGCTCAAAATAGGTAGGCTGGAGCCAGTCATAGGCAACATCTGACATTGACCTGTACCAGAGTCTGTCCTAAGAGGTCCTAGAACCAACACACCCAGTGGTGGGCTTCAGACAACATCAGAGCAGGATCCAGTTAGCTCTATAAGCAGAACATTCAAAAAGATCTCAGGAGGCACCAGACCCTGCTAAAGCAAATTCTTCTTCATGGGATCAGCACTTGCACAGTACACTGTGGTTGGGGTTGATCCTCACACACCAGCCAGCCTGGGGTTGGCCTCACACACAGGCAGGCCAAAAGTAATTAAGACTCAACTACAATAGGAAGGCTCACATAACTTACACAAAATAAAAGTCAGAGAAGGATACTACATAATGATAAAGGGATCAATCCAACAAGGGGATATAACTGTTAAACATTTATACATTCAACATAGGAGCACTTAAATACAAATACAATTTTGATGGATTTTAACACTCTGTTGGCATCAATGGATAGATCTTCTAGAAAACCAATAAGGAAATAGTAGATATAAATGACACACTAGAGAAAATGAATTTAATTGACGTTTTGAGAGCATTTACACCAAAGCAGCAGAATATGCATTCTTTTCAAGTGCACATTGAACATTTTCTAGGATAGAACACATGTTAGGACACAAACCAAGTCTCAGTAAATTTAAGAAGATTGAAATCATATCAAGCATCTTCTCTGACCATATGGTGTGAAACTAGAAATCAATCTCAAGAAATAAACTCAAAATTACACAAACATATGGAAGCTAATGAACATGTTACAAAACAATTAATAAGTTAACAGAGATCAAGGAAGAAAACAAAAGATACCTTGAAACAATTGAAGATAAGAACACACTAACCCCAAATCTGTGAAACATTGCAAAAGCAGTTTTAAGAGGGAATTCATAGCACTATAGGCCTACCTCAAGAAATAAGGAAAACCTGAAATAAAGAATTTAACCTTACATTTAAAAGAACTAGAAAAAGTGAAAAACAAGTAAAGCCAAAACTGAGTAGAAGAAAGGAAATAATAAAGATTATGGCAGAGATAAATGAAATAGATTATTTAGAAAAGCACAAAAAATCAAGGAAACCAATAGCTAGTTCTTCAAAAAGATAAACAAGATTGATAACTTTTAACAGACATCATGAAAAAAGAGAGGACTCAAAAAAAATCAGAAATTAAAGAGGAGAAGTAACAACTGACAACACAGAAATACAAAGGACTGTGTGAAAATATTATGAAAAAGTATATGCCAACAAATTGGGCATTCTCAAAGAAATGAATAAATTCTTAGAAATATACAATCTCTCAATACTGAATTAAGAAGAAACAGAAAATCTGAACAAACTAATTACAGCCAATGAAATAGAAACATTAATAGAAAACTTCCAATAAACAAACATTGTGTACTGGATAGCTTCACAGGTGAACTTTGCTGAATATTCAAAGAAGAGTACCTATCCTTCTCAAATTATTTCAAAAAATTTAAGAGGATGGAAGATGCCCAAGCTCATTTTATGAGGCCAGCATTATCCTAATTCCAAAACCAGATAAAGACACTGCAGAAAAGGAAAACTATAGGCCAATATTCTTGATGAAAATAATGCAAAAATCTTCAACAAAATATTAGACAACTGAATTCAGCAATACATTAAAAAAATCACATATCATGATCAAGCAGGATTTATTCCTGGGATACAGGATTGGTATAATATTCACAAATCCAATAAATGTGATATATCACATAAACAAATGAAGGGTAAAAATCATATGATCATATCAATAAATGCAGAAAAAAGCAATTGACAAAATCTAGCACCCACTTTTGATAAAAACTCTTAGCAAAGTGAGAATAAAGGGAACATACCTCTACATAATAAAGGCTATACATGATAAAACCACAGCTAACATATACTCAGTGAGAAATATCAGGAACACACTGGGATGTCTACTTGTACCACTCTTATTCAATGTAGTACTGGAAGTCTGAGACACAACAATCAGATATGAAGAAGAAATTTAAAAATCCAAACTGGAAAGGAAGAAGTAAAACTGTCATTATTTGCAGATGACATGATGCTGTATATAGAGAACCCTAAAGATTCCACCAAAAAATTATTAGAACTGACAAATAAATTCAGTAAAATAGAAAGATACAAACTAATTAGCCAGAAATTGGTTGCATTTCTATACATCAATAATGAACTATTAGAAAGGGAAACTAAGAAAACAATCCCATTTACAATTGCATCAGAAAAAAATACTTAGGAATAAATTTTAACAAGGATGTAAAAGCCCTGTACTAAAAAAATTATAACACTAAAAAGGAACTGAAGAAGACACAAATAAATAGAAACATATACCATGGTGTACTTTATTAAAATATTTATAATATGTAAAGAAATCTATAGGTTTAACACAATTCTTATCAAAGAATTTCACAGTGGTGTATTTCACAGAACTAGAACAAATAATTCAAAAATTTATATGGAACCACAAAGGACTCTGAATAGATACTGGCATAAAAACAGATGTATAAGGAGCAAGATGGCAGCAAGGTAAGTGGGAGCAGAGCCCAGTTCTCCCTTTGCCCAGCTGGAACACCTACCCGATCTTCTGAGGAATGGAGTGAACAGCCAATGGAATACCAGCTTATATCAAGTTTGGAGGCTAAAAAGTGTGAAGGACATCAAAAAACAGATGGTGAGGAGATTGTGCTGGGACAGTAAGGTCCATGGGATCTGCCCAGGTACCTAGGCCACTGTGGCCCCCAGCCTGGCACCTGCCGCAGGATATGGGGAAGAGAGATCACCAGCTCCCTCCCCTACCAGAGCAGGGAGGGCAGCCCAGCACCAGGAGAGACCTGGATGCTGGAAGTTGCTGGGGGGAATAGAGATGAAGTGGAAGACACACAGAGGTGGTATACATTTCCTGGGATTGTAGACACCAGCTAGGTCATTACCAGAGAAATTGGGGTACCAGGCAACACCTAGAGAAGGGAGAAGAGTTGGTCCATGTTGGACCCTGACCCAGATACTCTCCAGACTGGTTAGAGAGTTGGGCTATGTGAAAAGCTGTATGATTGTTAAGAACAGCAGGCAGTTGCTTTCTAAGGAATCAGGAGAAGCGGTTGGCTCACCCCAAGGGTGATTTGAACTACGCACCTGTGCCTGACCTGAGCTGTGTGCCCCAGAGACAGAGTGGCTGATTTGAGCCTGGCAGCTCACAGAGGACCTGGGCTGGAATCTGGGCAACTATGAATATTGCTGACCAGACCTGGTCCCAATCCTTGCAAAACTATATGAAAGGAGAAAAGCGAAGCCCAGCCCCCCTCTTCCTGTGACATCCAGGAAGAGCAGCAGAACTCACTCAACGGGTTTAAAATCAGCAGGAGGCTTATTATTATTTTTTCTGTCCACTGTCTTTTTTTTCTTCCTCCAAGTGAGATGATAAGACATGGAGTTATGAAAAGTCCAGAGACAAATCCAAAGGGGGAACACAAGGCTAGCCCCAAAAATTGAGAAACTGAGACAAATGTCACTTTGCTATCCATAGAGCTGGCATTTTAGTGTTTATGTGTACTATTATTATTTTTCATTATTTTCACTATTAGTATTCTTTTTATTTTTCTTCCTTATGTTTAGTTTTCTTCGTTTTATTTCTCTGGTTATTTGCATTGTGTGATGGTTTTCCTTATTCTCTTTTTATTGTATTTTAACTTTCCTTCTTTCACCTCACTTGTGCTGTAATAACACACTACTCTTTATCATGTACTTTCTATTCTGGTTATTCAAAATCATATATTTCTTATTATATTATTGCTGATCCAATACCATTTTAAATAATTGTTGTTCCACACAGTTGTATATACTACACAGCAACCCTCCATGATCTTAGCCCATTTCACTTTATTCCTGAGCATTATTATTGTTGTGGTTAACTCTATTCTCTTACACACTACGCCTACTTTCTATCCTTTACTCTCACTATATCTCATCACCTAAACTTCCACAAGTGCTCTGTTTTCTGGATTTAGCTCACAATCCTCCTCACCTCTAACAAGAGTCTTATCTCTCTTTTGTCTTTTCTAAAAAGTGGCTAGTTGGGTGAAATATCACGGTAAACACTATACTTATCCAAAGGATCTCCTATCTCTTCTCTACATGCTGGTACTTTAAATCCCATAAAATATTCTCCTGCTGTCTTAATCCATTTTGCCTACCCCATGCCACAGATCACATACAAGAATAGGTGAGAGCTGTGAACATCAGTATACCCACTGGAGGAGAGAAACCACCAACAAAGGAACCACCAAAAGGTAAAAACCCAAGTACAGTAAGAAAGCCCACACAAACAGCAGAAAGGACAAACCTAGAGCATCCACACAAGGAGATCAAAGAGAGCACACCACTGAATCCCACAGAATTTCTACCATAGAAGTTCATGCTACAAAGACAGCTAGAAAAGTGAAACATCAGGAAATGCAGAAACAAACAAAAAGAGTCACCTAAAATGGGGAGACAAAAAAAAAGAACCTGTGATCAAAATGCATGGAAGACTCCTCACTAAAAGAGCTAAATGATATGGAGGTAAGCAAACTAACAGATATAGAATTCAAAATAATGGTTATAAAGATGCTCAAGGAACTCACAGATAGCTACAAGGAACTGAGTGAGAACTACAACAAAATGAAAAAGAACGTAGAAACTATAAACAAAAACCAGGAAGAAATGAACAACAAAATCTTGGAAATAAAAAACACTCTAGAGGGAATTACAAGCAGGCTGGATGAAGAGGAGGATCAAATCCAAGAGATGGAAGACAAGGTAGAAAAAAAAAACACCCAGAAAGAGCAAGAAAAGGAAAGGAAACTGAGAAAGAACAAAGAGGTGGTAAGGAAACTGCAAGAAAACATGAAGCATAATAATATCTATATAATAAGGAAAACACAAGGAGAACATGAAGAGCAAGGGATAGAAAACGTGTTTGAAAAAGTAATGATGGAAAACTTCCTTAATTTGATGAGAGAAAATGCCACACAAATCCAGAAAACACAGAGAGGCACAATCAAGAGGAAGCCAAAGAGGCCCACGTCAAAACACATCATAATTAAAATGGCAAAATTCCAAGACAAAGAAAGAATCTTAAATGCAGCAACGGAGAAACAGGAAGTAACATACAAGGGAACCCCAATAAGACTAGCAACTGACTCCTCAGTGGAAATGCTCCAAGCCAGAAGACAATGGCAAGAACTATTCCAAGTAATGAAAAGCAAAGGCCTACAAACAAGACTACTCTATCTGCAAGGTTCTCAGTTACAATGCGAGGCCAAATAAGGAGCTTCCCAGACAAAAGAGGCCTTAAAAAGTACACTTTCTCCAAATCAGCACTGCAAGAGATGCTAAAGGGACTGCCTTAAGTAAAGGAAGAAAAAAAAAGAGTGAGAGAGAGACACAGGTAGGAAAAAATGACAATGAATAAGTACCTATCAATAATAACCTTAAATGTAAATGGATTAAATGTTCCAATCAAAAGACATAGGGTAGCTGAATGGTTAGGAAAACATGACCCACATATATGTGGCTTACAAGAGACCCACCTCAGAACAAAAGACCTACTCAGACTGAAAGTGAAGAGCTGGAGACAAATATTCCAAGCAAACAGACAGGGAAAAAAAGCCAGGGTAGCAATACTCATATCAGTCAAAATAGACTTCACAAAAAGGCCCATGAAAAGAGACCCAGAAGGTCACTTCATAATAATCAAGAGAAGAATCCATCAAGAACACATAAACATTGTAAATATATATGCACCCGTCATAGGAGCACCTAAATACATAAGGAAAACTTTTGAAATTTTTCTAATGTATACATAAGGAAAATTACATGAGGACTTCAAGAAAGACATAGACAGCAACACACTTGTACTACGGGATTTTAACACCCAACTGTTGAAAATGAATAGATCTTCCAAAAAAATATCAATAAGGATATTGTGGCATTGAACAATGCCCCAAATCAAATGAACTAACTGATATATGTAGAACAGTTCATCTCAAAGAAGCAAAATGCACTTCTTTTCAAGTGCACATGGAACATTTTCAAAGATAGACCACATGATAAGACACAAAACAAGCCTCGACAAATTCAAGAATATTGAAATCATACCAAGCATTTTCTCTGACCACAACAGACTAGAAACCAACCCCAAGGGAAAAAACCTAAAACACTCAAAATCATGGAGATTAAATAGCATGCTATTAAACAATGAATGGGTCAAAAATGAAATTAGAGGAGAAATCAAAAAGTTTCTGTAAACAAATAAAAATGAACTCACAACAACCCAAAACTTATGGGACACAGTGAAGGCATTCCTCAGTGGGAAATTTATAGCAATACAGGCCTACCTAAAAAATATAGGAACATTTCAAACAAACAACTGAACCCTACCTCTACAAGAACTGGAGGAACAACAACAAAGACAGTCCATAGCAAATAGAAGGAAGGAAGCAACCAAGATCACAGCATAATTAAACAACATAGAGACTAAAGAAATAATTCTAAGAATCAATAAATCCAAAAGCTGATTGTTTGAAAAGATAAACAAAATCAACAAGCCTTTAAGCAGGCTCATCAAGAAAAAAAGAGGAAGGATGCAAATAAACACAACCATAAATGAAAGAAGAGAAATTACAGCTGATACCACAGAAATACAAAGGATTGTAAAAAATTACTATGAAGAACTATATGCCAAGAAACTTGAAAACCTAGGTGAAATGGACAAATTTCTAGAAAAATATAATCTTCCAAACTCAATGAAGAAGAAGCAGAAAGCCTGAACAGACCAATAACAACTGATGAAATTGAAGCAATAATAATAATAATAATAATAATAATAATAATAATAATAAAAACCTGCCGACACACAAAATCCCTGGACCAGATGGTTTCACAGGAGAATTCTACAAAGCATTTAAGGAAGAGCTAACCCCTATCCTTCACAGACTATTCCAAAAAATCCAAAATGATGGAAGGCTCCCAAACTCTTTTTATGAAGCCAGCATCATCCTAATCCCAAAATCAGATAAAGATACAACAAAGGAAGGAAAATACAGGACAATATCACTGATGAACATAGGCACTAAAATCTCCAACAAAGTATTGTCAAACTGTACCCAGCAATACATAAAAAAGGTCATACACCATAACCAAATGGGATTCATTCCAGAGATGCAAGGATGGTACACCATTCACAAATTGATAAACATAATACATCATATAAACAAAAGAAAAGACAAAAATCACATGATCATATCAATAGATGCAAAAAAAGCTTTTGATAAGCTATGCATCCATTTATGATAAAAAGAGTCAGCAAAATGGGAACAGAGGGAGCATTCCTCAACCTTATTAAGGCTACATATGAGAGACCTACAGCCAACATCATATTCAATGGGAAAAATCTAAAAGCTTTCACACTAAGATCAGGAACAAGACAAGTTTGTCCACTTTCACTGCTTTATTCAACATAGTATTGGAGGTCCTAGCCAGAGCAATCAGACAAGAAAAGGCATCCAAATTGGAAAAGAGGAAACAAAACTGTCATTGTTTGCAGATGACATGATATTGTACATAGAAATCCTATGAACTACACAAAAAAACTCCTCAAGCTAATAAATTAATTTGGCAAAACAGGGGGATACAAAGTCAATATTCAGAAATCAAAGGCATTTTTGTATACCAACAATGAAATATCAGAAACAGAAATCAGGAAAAAAATCCCATTTGATATAGCAACATGAAAAATAAAATACCTCGGAATAAACCTAGCCAAGGAGATAAAAGACTTGTACTCAGATAACTACATAACACTGAAGAAAAAAATTAAGAAAGGCACAAATAAATGGAAGCATATACCGTGTTCATGAATTGGAAGAATTAACATGATCAAAATGTCCATACTACTCAAAGCAATTTATAGATTCAATGCAATACCTATTAAAGCACCAATGGCACATTTCATAGGTATAGAACAAACACTTCAAAAATTTATATGGAACCATAAATGATGCCAAATAGATGCTGCATTTTGAGAAAGAAGAACAAAGTAGCAGGGATCATAATGCCTCATATCAAACTGTATTAAAAGTCCACTGCAATCAAAACAGCCTTGTACTGGCATAAGAACAGACATATGAACCAATAGAATAGAATAGAGAGCCCAGAGATAAACTCAAGTTTCTATAGTCAATTAATATTTGACAAAAGGGGAAGAAGCATAAAATGGTGTAAAAATTGCCTCTTCAACAAATGGTGTTGGGAGAGCAGGACAGCTACATGCAAAACAATGAAACTCGACCAACAACTTACACCATACTCAAAAATAAATCCAAGGTGGATAAAAGACTTAAATATAAGTCATGACACCATAAAAGTTTTAGAGGAGAACATAGGCAGGTAAATCTGATAGTCCTCACAGCAACATTTTCACTCCTGTATCCCCTAGAGCAAGGGACATAAATGAAAGAATACACAAATAAGATCTCATCAAAATAAAAAGCTTCTGCATGGCTGAAGAAAACAGCATTAAAATAGAAAGAGAACCAAACGTATGGGAAAACATATTTGCTAATGATACCTCAGACAGAAGTTTGATCTCCAAAGTACATAAATAACTCACATGACCCCACTCTAGGAAGACAAAAAACTCAATTAAAAAATCAGCAGAGGACTTGAACAGACACTTCTCCAAGGAGGACATATAGGGGTACAGAGACATATGAAAATATGCTCAGCATCACTAGCCATCAGACAGATGCAAATTAAAACCACAATAAGACACCACTTCACACCAGTCAGGACGGCCATCATAAACAAAACAACAAACAACATGAGTTGGAGAGGTTGTGGAGAAAAGGAAACCCTAGTGCACTGTTGGTAGGATTGTAGACTGCTGCAACCACTAAGGAAAACAGTATGGAATTTCCTCAGAAAACTAAAAATGGAAATGCCTTTTGGCCTGGAAATTCCACTGCTAGGATTATATCCTAAGAACCCTGAAACACCAATCCAAACGAATTTATGCACCCCAATGTTCATAGCAGCACAATTTACAATAGCCAAGTGCTGGAAGCAACCTAAGTGCCCATCAGTAAATGAATGAAACAAAAAACTATGGTACATTTACACAATGGAATTCTACACAAAGAAAGAAAAAAGGAGTTCCTACCCTTTGCAACTGTATAGGATGGAACTGAAGAGCATTATGCTAAATGAAGTAAGCCAGGTGGTGAAAGACGAATACTATATGATCTCACCTTTAATTGGAACCTAATCAAAAAGACAAGCAAGCAAAGAAAATATAATCAGAGACATATAAATTAAGAACAAATGGACAGTAACCAGAGAGGAGATGGGAAGGGATAATGGGGGCGGAGGAGAGTGAAGAGTTTTCAGAAATGACTATAAAGGACACATAGCCAAAACCAAGGGTGGGTGGAATCAGGGGAAGGAGGCGATGATGGCTGGAATTTGGGAGAGTGGTGCAGAAGGAAAAGGCAGAAAATTGTACTTGATGAACAATAAAATTTAAAAGTATTTTAAAAAATAAATACATTCCAGATTCCTAAATAAATATATAAATAAATAAAATTTTCACTTTAAAAACAAACAAACAAACAAAAAACTCAGATGTATATATATCAGGATAGCTTCTGGCCCAGATGGAAGCATAGGTAGATACACTTTGCTTCCTCGCCCAACTAAAAGGACAACAACAAATTTAAAAACAAAAAACCATGAGAACTGCCAGAAAATTGAACTGTATGGAAGTATAACAACAAAGGAGTTAAAGAAGAAATATGCATCCAGACCGGTAGGAGGGACAGAGATGGGCAGCCAGGGTAGAAAGGATGCACAGCAAGGCACCAGCTGCAGACTGGGAGGTCTTATATTTGTGTGAGGATAAACCAGGGCAGGGGAGAACAACTGGGGAGGAAGACAGAGCACGCAACCCAGGGTTCCAGCCCTATCACAATAAAGCATTCAAAACCTCTGGCTGTAAAAACCTGTGGGGGGCTGTGGTGGCAGGAGAAATAGCCAGTCTCACAGGAGAATCCATTGGTGAGGCTCTGAGGTCCTAGAATGCACACAAGCTTACCCACCCAGGAATCATCACAGCAAAGCACCTGGGAGGGCGCAATTCACTTGTGGGAAGTGGGGTGACTGAGAGTGGGAGGAGAGTGAAGAAGCATAATTGTTTCCTCTCTGACCCCTCCCCCACACACAGAGCCACAATGCATCAAAGTGGGTTGACTTGCCCTGGTGAATGCCTAAGGCTCCACCACTTACAATCAGCAGATGTCTTGAGACAAAGAAATATAGCCCAAATGAAAGGACAGATCAGTAGAGAAGAAGATGGAAGAGGAGTGAATGGAAGCTACACTGACCTCCTCCCAGGACCAATTTGGAATTACAATTGTGAAGAAACCACCCAGAACAAAAAACTGAGCAATAGCCAGAGAGAAGCATATAACTTCAGACATACAGAACCACGTTTGGCACAACTGGTCTGGTAAGCAGTGCAGTGGAGACTCAAGAGGGCTGGCTGGGCACCGAGAGGCAACTGTGCCAATGGGATAATTAATTGGCCAGTTGGGTTCCCCTGAAAAAAACTGGGGTCTAAACCCTAAGCTAGGATTCCTAGCCTAGAACACCAGAGCCCAAAAAGTATACAGATAACTACCAGTGGAATAAGCAGCAGGGTGGCTCTCTGCCAGAGAGAGATGGTTGGAAATGCAAGGACTGTTTAAAGGGCCAACAAATTTTCATTTGCAGCCACTTACCCGGGGCCCAGGCAAAGGCAGGGCCATAGTGGGCTGGAGAGGCCTGAAGAAAGACTGGTGATGGAAGCCTTGGAGAGAGAACTGAGACACTAGCCACAGGGATCCTGGTGCTGAGTCATCCCGCAGACAGCAGCAACCTTTGGGCTCAGACAGACCACTCCCCTCTGAGTGGCAGTAGCCTGAAGGGAAACAATAGCCCCAGCCCCAGGAAGGTTTCTGCCCTGGCCTTTTGGTGCTTAAGCATGACTGCTGAGTCCTAGTGACCAGATGAACACCCAAAGGAGACAGCCAGAGACATTAGATCACTGGCAAAGGTGGGGCAGAGTGGACTCAAGAGACTTGAAGAGAGACTGGGGATGGAGGCTTTGGGGAGAGGCCTAAGAAAGTAGCCACTGGGATCTAGTACTGAGCCAGCCCCCATATGCAGCAATCATCTTGCTTAGGCAGACCACTCCCCTCCAAGCAGCAGCTACCTGAGAGGATACAATAGCCCCTACCACAGGAGGGACTCAGTCCCACCCTATGATGCTTAAATCGAATTGCTGAGTACAGAGGGACAATATTAACACTTGAAGGAGATAGCCAGGGACAGCAGATCACTGGAAGTATTGAACAGGCTGGCTAAGGTCAGAAGAGGTCAACATCTGACATCACCAGAGGCAGATCCAGAAAGAAAAAAAAACAGTGGTAAATAAAAGAGGCTACCAATATGAAAGCCTCTGCGGTCTTCTTCATGATTTGCAATATTTTCTTTCCTGTGTAGTTTTATAAAATTCATTTCTTGTCTAGCAAATTTGTATATAATAAGTCACTAGATTTTAGAAATACTATATATTTCAATTCACATATTTTGCCCTTCCCTTCTCTTAGTCCATCTTACCTTCCTCTTTCCTTGAAGTATTCTCATTTCAAATTTGTTTTTCTCTCTAGCTACAACTTGTTGCCATTCTACGCTCTTACTATTTCTCCCCTGTCCAGACACTTGGAACGAATTATCTTGTCAAGGGTCATTTCACATCCTTTTGCCCAGCTAATAAAATACCTGTGTTCTCTCTACACCTGTAACAAACTTTACTAGTTGGTTGTGGATAGGGTAGTTGTAGTTTCATTGTTTTTTCAAGGTCATTAGAGTTCACTAATTCTCTATTTTGAATAACGAATTTTACTGGACACCTCTCCTACTCTTTTTTTTTTTTGACTCAAACTTCAACTATACCATTTTAAACTGTTTTTTTCTTTCTTCTATTTCTCTTTCATCCTACCCTTTTATTTATTTTTATTCTCCTTTTTTTCTTTTCTTTTACATCCCAAATTTTAATTTTTCCCTCATTTATTCTAATTTTTTTTCCTCATTCTTAGTATTCTTTCTCCTTCTATCATTACAAAACCACTTCCTATTCCTCTAAGCATCTCTTAGACTTTTCTTTGTTTCTTTTTGCCCTCTTATTCCCATACCACCTATATAAATTCTAGCAATTTTGAGAAAGAACAAAGTAGGTGGGATCACCATACCTGACATCAAATGATATTACAAGGCCACTGCAATCAAAACAATTTGAAACTTGCATAAGAACAGATACATAGATCAATGGAACAAAATAGAGAGCTCAGAAATAAACCTAAGTCACTATGGTCAATTAATATTTGACAAAGGGGGAAGAAGCATAAAATGGAGTAAAAATAGCTTCTTCAACAAATGGTGTTAGGAGATCTGGACAGCTACATACAAAAAAAAAAATGAAACTCGAGCACCAACTTACACCATACACAAAAATAAATTCAAGGTGGGCAAAAGACTTAGTTAAATACAATTCATGATACCATAAAAGCCCTAGAGGAGAGCAGAGGCAGGAAAATCTCAGATATTCCATGCAGCAATATTTTCACCCCTATATCCCTTAGAGCAAAGGATATAAAGGGAAGAATAAAGAAGTGGAACTTTATAAAAATAAAAAGCTTCTGCATGGCTAAAGAAAACAGTAGTAAAATGAGAAGGGAACTGACTGTATGGGAAAATATATTTGCCAATGATATCTTGGACAAAGGTTTGATCTCCAAAATATACAAAGAACTCACACAACTCCACACCAAAAAGACAAACAATCCAGTTAACAAATGGGCAAAGAACCTGAACAGACACTTCTTCAAGGAGGACCCAGAGACATATTACAGGATGCTCATCATCACTAGCCATTAGAGTGATACAAATTAAAACCACAATGAGATACCACTTCACATTGGTCAGAATGACCAACTTAAGCAAATCAACAAACAATATGTCCTGGCAGGGTTGTAGAGAACAGGGTACCTTGGTGCACTGTTATTGGAAATGCAAAGTGGTGCAGCCACTATGGAAAACAGTATGGAATTTCCTCAGAAAACTAAAAATGGAACTGCCTTTTGACCTAGCAATTCCACTGCTGGGATTATACCCTAAGAATCCTGAAACACTAATTCAGAGGAACCTATGCACCCCAATGTTCATAGCAGCACAATTTACAATAGCCAAGTGCTCAAAGCATCCTAGGCTCCCATTGGTAAATGAGCAGATCAATAAACTATGGCAAGTTTACACAATGGAATACTATGCAGTAGAAAGATGGAGCTCCTACCCTTGGTGACATCATGGATGGAACTGGAAAGTATTATGCTAAGTGAAGTAATCCAGGTGATGAAAGACAAATACTATATGATCTCACCTATAAGTGGAACCTAATTAACAAAAGAAACTGACAAGCAAAATATAGCCAGAAACATTGAAATTGATAACAAACTGACAGTAATCAGTTTGTTAGGAGGGGAGAGGGAAATAACGTGGTAAAGAATGGAAAGGGACATACATGAACATGTATGAGGGACCTATGGACAGAGCATTGAAGGGTGGGACTGAGGGTGGGAAGTGGTTGTGTGTATGGTGGGGAAAAGTGGTGGTGGGAAAATGGAGACAACTGTATTTGAAATCAATTAAAAAAAGGAAAAATAAAAAGAAAGAACAAATCAAAACTCAGAAAAAGAACTAAATGTTGAGGAGCGAACCAACCTGTAAGACTCAGAATTCAAAACACTAGTAATCAGGATGCTTAGAGAAATGACTGTGAACAGCTGCAAAATAAAGGAAGAAGTAAAAACTATACAAGGTGAAATAAAGAAAAATATGCAGTGAACCAACAGTGATGGGAAGAAAACCAGGACTCAAATCAACAATTTAGAACAAAAGGTAGAAATAAACATTCAACCTGAACAGAATGAAGAAACTAGAATTTTTAAAAAGTGAGGAGAGGCTTAGGAGCCTCTGGGACAACTTTAAGCATTCCAATATCTGAATCATTAGGGTGCCAGAAGGAGAAGAGGAAGAGCAAGAGCAAGAAACTGAAAACTTATTTGAAAAAAATAATGAAGGAAAACTTCCCCCATCTGGTGAAGGAACTAGACATACAAGTCCAGGAAGCTCAGAAAATCCCAAACAAGTTGGATCCAAGGAGGAACACACCAATACACATTATAGTTACATTATTCAAAATAAAGGAGAAAATCTTAAAAGCAGCAAGAGAGAAAGAGAGATAACTACAAAGGAGTTCCCATAAAACTATCAGCTGATTTCTGAAAAGAAACTTTATGGGCAAGGAGGGGCTGAAAAGATGTATTCAAAATGATGAAAAGGAATGACCTATATCCCAGATTACTCTATCCATCAAGTTCTCATTTAGAATGACGGCAGATAAAGTGCTTCCAAGATAAAATTGAGTTAAAGGAGTTCATCAGCACCAAGCCATTATTATATGAAATGTTAAAGGGACTTAACCAAGAAAAAGAATATAAAAAATGTTAATAGTAAAATGACAACACCTAAGGAAAAAAACAAAAACAAAAATGAACTAAGCAATCAACTAGAACAGAACAAATTCACAGAAATAGAGATCACATGGAGAGTTAGTAAAGAGGGTAAGGGGAGGCAGGGGGAAATATAAAGGGAATAAGCATAAATGGTAGGTAGAAAATAGACAGGGGGAGGTTAAGAATAGTATGGGAAATGGAGAAGCCAAATATCTTGTATGTATGACCCATGGACATGAACTAAGTTGGGGAAAGGATGGTGGGAGAGGGGTGCAGGGCGGAGAGAAATAAAGGGGAGAAAAAAATGGGACAACTGTAGTAGCATAATCAATAAAATATATTCAAAAAAGAAAAAAATAGAATGGAAGTGCAGACAAAGTGCAGATAAGGTCAAATCAAAGGAATTCATCACCATCAAGCCCTTATATGAAATGTTAAATGGACTTATCTATGAAAAAGAAGAATAGCAAGACTGTGAACAGTAAAACAACAAACTTTGAACTATCATCAACTGAGCCTAAAAAACAAACTAAGCAAACAACTAGAACAGGAACAGAATCATAGAAATGGAGACCACATGGAGGGTTATAAGTGGGAAGTGGGAGGGGGATTGAGGGGGGGAAAGGTATAGAGAATAAGAAGTATAACTAGTAGGTACAAAATAGACAGGGGGATGTTAAGAATAGTGTAGGAAATTGAGAAGCCAAACAAGTTATATGTACAATCCATGGACATGAACTAAGGAGTTGGAGGTGGGGTGCTGGGGTGGGGGTTGCACAGAGGAGGGGGTTAAAAGGGAGAAATAAATTGGGACAACTGTAATAGCATAATGAATCAAATATACTTGAAAAACCAGGTGTATAGATCAATGGAACAGAACAGAGAGCCCAGAAATAAACCCACTCCTATATGGTCAATTAATATAGAACAAAAAAGGTAAGAACATATTGTGGGGTAAAGACATTCTATTCAATATATGATGTTGAAAAAAATTGGACAGGTACATGCAAAAAATGAAATTAGACCACCTTCTTGCACCATGTACAAGAATAAATTCAAATTTGATTAAAGACTTAATTGTAAGCCTCAAAACCATAAAAATTTTTGAAGAAAACATAGGCAGCAGAATCTAGGACATTATTCTTAGCAATATTTTTTCTGATACATTTTTTCAAGCAATGGAAACAAAAGAAAAAAATAGATAAATGGGACTTTATCAGAATAAAAAGTTTTTGAACAGCTACAGAAACCATCCACAAAGTGAAAAGAGATCCTGCTGAAGGAGAAAAGATATTTGCCAATGATACATCTGATAAAGGGTTAATATCCAACATTTAAAAAGCACTCATACAACTCAACACCAATAAACAAAACATTCCAATTATAAAATAAGCAAAGGAGTTAAACAGACACTTTTCCAGAGAGGACATACGATGGCTAATAGACATATGAAAAGATGTTCAAAATCATTAATCAACAGAGACTGATAAACACTAATCAAAACCACAATGAGGTATCACCTCACAACTGTCAGAATGGCTCTCATCAATAAACCAACAAACAGCAAGTTTACTGGCGAGGAAGTGGAGAAAAGGGAGCCCTCATGCACTCTTGGTGGGAATGCAGATTAGTGCAACCACTATAGAAAATAATATGAAGTTTGCTGAAAAAAATTAAAGATTAAATTGCCTTGCAACCTAGCAATTCCTCTCTGGATATATATTCAAAGAAACCCAAAACACTAATGTAAAAGATTTTTATACACTCTTATATTGTCTATGTTCATTGCAGCATCATTTACAATAGCCAAGATATGAAAGCAACCCAAGTGTCTCTCAATAGTGGACTAGATAAAAGCAGTGGTACACATATATAATGCAAAATTACCAACCATAAAAAGAGTGAAATCTTATCATTTGTGACAGTATGGATGGATTTAGTGGGTACAATGCTAAGTGATATAAGGCAGACAGAGGAAGACAAATACCATATGGTTTCACTTATGTGTGGGGTCTAAAGAACAAAATAAAGGAATAAACAAAATGGAAATAGACTCATAGATATAGAGAAGAGAGTGACGGTTGCTGGAAGCGAGGAGATGTGAGGTTGGAGGACTGGGTGAAAAAGGTGAAGGGATTGAGAAGTACATATTGGTAGTTCCAAAATAGTCACAGGGGATGTAAAATACAGCATAGAAAGTATAGTCAATAATATTTTAATAACTATGTATGTTTCCAGTTGGGAACTGAAAGTATCAGGAGAAACACTTTCTGATTTTCTAACCACTATACTGTACTCCTGAAACTAATACAAAATAATGTTGAATATAAACTGTAATTGAGAAATAAAAAAACTAAACAAATTATATATTAAACTTTTAATATTTAAAATAAAAATTGAATAATAAAATAATCTCATAGCTAAACAAACCTATGCACTTTTGATGATCTCTTAGATTCTGCTAGTGATAATATGTTGCATAATTTTTTTCAGTGTTCTTCACCAATAAGGTAATTCCTGATTTTTCCATGAATGAAGAGAGGAGGAGACACACATAAGTGTTTACAAGTAGCTATATTTTTTTTTGTACACTCATTCATCATCTTTTTTCACTTATTCCCAACTTTATGCCCTATCTAGAAACCACCATTGCAGTTTTATAGTTTCTGTAAGAAACAAATGGTTAAATTTATTATAAATTTTCTTCATGGTTTTTTTCTTCCATTTTCTTCATTAAATGTTTTATTTTATTTTGGAATATCCCAAATTCCCAGAGTTAATATTATTCCATTTAGAGAAAACACCCCAATATCCCCATGTAAAAGATTAATGTTTTTACTTTTTCTTAGCATTTGCCACTTTCATTAGCAAAAATGAGAGAAAATTCATTGAAACTTCATCTGAAAACTAAAATCATATTTTGTACACATTTCTCATTAGGGATAGCTCAGCATTCCCATAAGCCTTCTCTTCTCCAGGTGGAGTTAAAGTGCTAGGTCTTACTGAAGGATAGAAATCTAAATCTTTTCTTGTCTGACTGATTTTTTTGCCATAAAAGTACCTTATGATGTTTTAACAAACACAAATTCTTTCATCCTTGGTGTTTCAACCAATCTTGGTGTTTTAATCTTTTAATGGGTTTCAAAAAGTGCCTTGAGATATCTACTGACAAATGACACTACTACCTAAAAAGCAAGAATTAATGTTTTTGTTATTGCTGTTGTTACTTTTTTAAAGCATCCCAGGAGAAACTTATAAGGAAAATCTCATAGGAAACTCTCTGGTCTTTTAAATAATTTTCATTTTTACTGCCAAGATTTAATAATACTGTTCTCACTAACCACAACACAAAGTAGGAAAGATCCTGTCCATAATAATGGAATCACCTTCTATTTGCATTCAGTAAAGTTTTTAGAACTCTGTGCCAAATTCCCATGAAAAAAAATTACAAAGCAAGTTCTCAATCAAGTATGGCCACTAATAAACCCATTCATCTTAGTGAACCTCTCATTTTCCAATCTCACAGTCATGTTCATTGGGTCTGAAGAAGTGGAAAGCAGTTTTATTTGTAAAGGCTAGTCCTAAGCAAAATCAATCTAAGGCAGTAGTTTTCATCTCATGGTACAGACAAACTAATTACTAAAATTCTGCAGCACTTCAAATATACTATTTTGCTGATATGACAAAAATAGGTATAATTTTGATTGATTTACAAAGAAATAATCATAGTAATTGCCTACCCTTTTGCTCCAAAGTGACTTTTTAAAAAATCAGGTGCCTATATTTTTTATAAGGAATTTCTTGGTACCAAGAATTAACCAATCAGATGCAACCTTATACAATGTGACCAAAAAGATGCAACTCTATTGTATGACCTATATATTTATGGTTCAAGATAGGGCATTCACAGTGGATGGCTATTGTTGTGTTGGCTGTTGTCATTTTTTATTTGACAATTTAAGGAAAAAGAGATCAGTGCCCCTAACTAAATAGTAAGGTATTGCATGTTTTAAAAATTCTTGCAGCACACTGGTTGAAAATTGATGATCTAAGGGAAAGCATTTCTACTGTATGCCTACTTGTACATGCAGCTGTGTATGTATGTATGTATGTATGTATGTATGTATGTATGTATCTATCTGTCTATCATCTATTCATCTGCATGTATCTATCATCTTCTCAATCTGCTATAGCTCCAGGAGCACAGAGACTGTGTTTACTCATCTCTATGTGTTCCATAGCATTTACACAGGGAATCAGATAATTTTTGAATAATTGAATTATGTGATATCATTTTCCACAATGTCTAAAGATTGAAGTTCAAGGTGCAGAGAGATAGCTAGTGGATTTCTCAACCCAATTATCATCATTTCTGTCAGATAAATTGAAACCGATATATCCCCACGATATTATAGCAATAACTACAAACTCCCATTTATATGGGTGCTACAAACTTTTAAGAAGCATAACAGACTTTTTCATTTGAACTTAATTTGGTATGAGCATCATCCTGCTTATTTCACAGATGAGGAATCTGTGGCTCAGAAAGATGAAGCAGCTGGTTTTAGAGTACACAGCTCGTGAGTACTCAAGTCAGGTTAGATGCAGATTCCATGCTCTTGTCAACATGATGCATTAAATAAGGTAAGGAAAAACAAATCAGTTTCTTGTATGGTCCTAAGTAGTATGTATTAGCTGTGTGTGTGTGTGTGTGTGTGTGTGTGTGTGTGTGTGTGTGATGAATTACTGTCAAGGGGAAGCAAAAATTGAGTTATTTATATGTTATATACCAAACAACCATAATTATCTCAAAAATGATAAGTGAAATAAAAATGGGCTATAAGCTATTTCTATTTTCCACCTCACCTATATGAATGGATGCACCAATAAATTCCTTTGTGATTATATTTTCACAAATAATATACTTGTTAATGACCATGTACAGTTTCTCAAGCCTGACAAGTTTTTCTAAATCACCAAACTACTCTGTAAGCATATACATTAATGTGGAACCTGTGGCTTTGCAATAATTCTTCACTGATGAGTATCTCTCTGACAGCACTGTAGGACTTGATACATTGCAGCCTTTCTACCTTCTATCCCATTTCCTTCTGTTGCCAGTTCTCTAGAATTGCAGTAACTAAAACTAGACAGAGAGGTTTGTACCTGAGAAGTATCTGGTGAGCCTGGCTTCCTGGAATCTGGACTGCATAGCTGTATAAAAGTTACTAATTCCAAATTTCTACTAGGACAAAATAAACAATCTCTGAAGAGAGGATTTGTTCTCTTAGCCTTTGAGAAATAAGTTGCCTCCAAAAAATTAGACTTGTGGCTACCAAAAAAGAGAAGACAACAAATAAATAAAACTTAATCCAAGAGAAAAGAACAAGCGGAGGGGAGGGGAGGGGAGGGGAGGGGAAGGGAGGGGAGGGGAGGGGAGGGGAGGGGGAAGCTAATTCTAGCCACTCTCCAACCCTTCATAGTAGTGAAACCAGACAGCTTTTGGGAGTTTTGGCTGTGATATCATGATGTCTATTACTATGACTAGGTTCTTCATTGAATTTACTGCTTTTTCAATGATGTCCCTTATATTTTGACACCAGTAGGCTAAATTAAATAACTAGTTGACTGAATTTTTAACTGAGACTAAACTTAATGTTTAAAAGTCTAGGTAAAAAGGGCAAAGGGAGAATGGATTCGGTGAAGATTTTCCTGGAATGATGTGTTGCCACCCTTCAAGGCCTGACAGGTTCATGTTATTCATGCAGACAGAAAAATATTCATGGAGCCATTGGGATGTCTGGCATGCCTTTATTCATGGGTGGGCAAGCCATGCATGCTATAAGCTGTGTGTCTATCTGCATGTCTCATATTGTGGCCCCTGCTCCCCAGCATGGCACCCATTGTGGCACCTGTCACCTTGAGTGTCTCCCATCATCATTGCCCACAGCAGGGAGTACTAGATGGGAACAAAGCTGGCAAGATGCCAGAAATTATTTAACAGCACGATTCTGCGCATGCGAGCCCACTTCATGTTATAGGAACTATTTATCGCACCCAGTCTCAAGGCTATGAGAACACTAGCTATCAGGCCCCTCCAAGCCTATTGGAACACTGCTTCCCTTAGCTACCCAGACACCTAGGTGAGGAAGCCAGACTGCCTTCATTTACCCTAAAAATGACCTGGCTTGTCTTGGTTCAAGCAAAAGGACAGAGCCTTTCTTCAGCCTCTTCTTTCATAAAATAACACTCTCTTTCCTTCCTCCATATGATCTACACTCTCTGCTCTAGAGAGTAAATCTCTGTAAAGACTTCCTCTGACTGAACTGCCCCTGGTGTGCTACTGCCCCTAGAAAAAAAGTCAAACTCCTTCACAGAGTATTTCAGGCTCCTCACTACTCAGGCTCAAACTACCTTCTAGCCTTATTCTTCCCTTCCTACATTCATATTCCAAAGAGACAATTAATTTTCCGCAAATGCATTCCCCAACCCACACATACTATGTATCTGTGTGCTTTTGCAATGTTGTTCATTCTGTCTGAAAATACCATCTTTTTAATCTCTATTTCTAGATCCTACCTTTTCTTCAAGATCCAGCTGGAGCAATTCTTAATGAATTAAGCCTTCCCTGATTCTCAGGCTGACACTAACCCACCTACCCACGTGTAAGCTGGAAGTTCTGTCTCTCCTCTGGAATCTGTTATGTATGTACATGTTTTATCTTTCTGGGCTAGATCTCTGTTTGCACCACCCAGCCTCCACCCAGATGCACTGTCTGCTTTCCTATACTCTGTTCCACACTCATGGATGCTGATCCTTAAAGGCTTTGTCAATTCCCTTACATGTCAGTTTCTATTTGGTTTCAGCCCATGGAAGGCACCAACAAACAGATCAAGGTTGGGGATGATGGTCCATCTCTCTCCCTCACTATTTTAGTACTGCATCTCTTCATGAGCTGCCTCCCTCCTAGATTACAACTTCTGGGAAATGGCCCTTCTTCCATTCCTCAGCTCTCATCAGGCTCCAGTTACACTCTTTTCTCCCATTGCTCTTTTAGCCACAGAGCTAGTAGTGGCTTACAATCGTTGCCACTATCTGGCTGCCTCAGTAGCCATTGTTTATTCCTGTAACATACTCATACCTACATATGTTGTCCTTTCTTAAAGTCTGTTCATATGTACCATCTAGAGTGACTTTTTTTTCTACTGAGACACTGACTAATAAACTTACCAGGTATTTATCTTGAAGGTATTGTTTACACAGCACAGGGAAAGGCTAGGGAGTGAGGCATTTTTCAGCTGAAGTCCAGTTCTGTCTCTCACTTGCTATGGCACATTAGACACTTGCCCTTTGCTCCAGCTTCATGATATGTAAAATGTTTACTTTGAGCTTCAAATGAGATCATATATGGGAAAGCACTTTGTATGTCTTTGTTCAAAATTCAGTGTTACTCTAATGCATCTTTTAATCTTCTCCAATTTAGTAAATGCTTAATAAATAAATTCTTTCATACAGATTTGTTGGATGAATGAATGAAGCAGATTGTCCTCCATTTTCTCAGAGTCAGCCATCCAGATGTGTAGGAAGCAGAGGAACCATGTATGTAGGATTCAGAGTTATAGAAGACCAACTTGCAACACATACAGTCTTAGGGACTCAAATATGGGACTTTCTAACTAAGATCTATTTTGTTCAAAAATTCCTCAGTAATACTAATTTTAACCTATTTGTTCCAATGGTTACCAAGAAGTGTTGCAGAGTTACATTTTGAACTCAAAATAAATAGTGGAGGAAGTGATAGGAAGGAAGAGGTGTCTGAATACTGACTTAGGACTTGGGATGAAGTAACATGGCTGTGGAGAAGATTTAGCCTTCACCCAAACCTTGAAAATTATGGATTCACTGGGGATACTATGTTGCTTCCCATGGACACCTCTCAGTTACCTTATCCCAGTTTTTGAATCATTAACTTTTCTAGCTGCTTTTATCTGAAGAAATTACATGCAACTTTCTCCATGAGTATACAGATAAAACTTTGGAAAATTGGTACTAGTCCCACATTGTGTTTTAAATGGAAATTTGAGAACCACTGTGAACATGTGAGGATATCAGTTGATTGTAGGAAATTTCTATCAGAATGTGGGGTGTAGTGAATTGAATGTTAGCCCCCAAGGTAATATGTTCATACCTTAATACCCAGACACTATGCATGTTACCTTATTTGGAAAAGTGATATTTGCAGATATAATTATGTTTAGGATCTTGAGATGAGTTCATCCTGGATTACCTATTTGGGTCCTGAATTCAATTACATTGTCCTTATCAAAGACAGAAGGCAAGGACAAACACATGAAGAGCAAGAGGCACATAGAGAAAGGCTGGAAGACAAAGGACGCTAACAGTCACCAAAAGCTGGAAGAAGCAGGGAGGATTCTCTCCAGGGAAGTCAGAGGAAGGGAGGCCCTGCTGCTGATGCTTTGATTTTGGGCCTGTGTTCTCTACAACTGTGAGACAATATTTCAGTTGTTTTCAGCCACCAGGCTTGTGGTGACTGTAGGAAACATAAACAGGGTAAACTATACTCATATTTGCAAAAATTCCAGAGGAAAATTCACCAAAGATCAGTGTCTTAAGTGGGGCCTGGTGTATTGGAACAATTTAGACCCTGAAAAGTAACAATGGGACTTCCTCAAGACCTCCAGAAATTCAAGGGTTACTGACTCCCTCAAACGTGAAAGAGATGTTGATCCAATTCTCTCAGAGCAGAATATTATTTTAAAAATATTTTATTGTTGTTCAAGTACAGTTTCCATTTTACTGCCACCACTTTCCCCAGGCCCACCCACCCCTACCCTCAAATCCTACCTGCCTTTGGCTTTGTCTGGGGGTCCTTTATACATGTTTCAGAGCAGAATATTAAAGTATGTGAAGACCATGCAGGAAACAGAGAGTACACCAAACCACACTGCCAGGGGTGTTTAGAGAAATTACAATTCTGTTATTTGGTAAAGGTAGCTTTACAACCACCCATTTAACATGGTTAGTTATAAAATAAATAGGTTTCTGACCTAAACAGCCCCACTAAAAGACCTGAAATGCTGAGGAATGCCTGAGGTAAGGGGTCAAAATAAAGCAGTCCTTAAGGCATCTATAGAAGAAAACCTCAGGAAACTCAGGGAAGTTCTGTTCAAGGACAGGAACTGTTAAAATAGTGCCTAGTAAGGGCTGGAGCCAAGTGGACTTGGCAATTTATCATTCATGTGAAAAAAAATCTCAAACCGATTTCATGTGAATGCCTTTATGAAGGTGCTTAGTGGTTTGGAATCACTGCCATTTCTGTGCACTGTTTCTTACTTCCAATGGAAAGCTAGGAAACTGTCCATCATTTACACCTCCTCACTCTCCCTCTCACAATCCAAAGATAATGCCCAAGAGAATTTATCCCATTTCCCCCTGCAATAATTTATCTTTAGAGAACCTCAAATATTTCTTTGATTGTACAGCAATGATCTCTGACAAATCATCTGCATCAACCCTACCCTCTTCTATTAAGACTTCTTAATGTTGACCAACTCATGAAGAGAAGACTTTACCCTCTTTCTTCCTTTACTTCTCTTCAAAATTCCTAGCCTTCTGAATTCATAATCACATTATTTTTGCTATATTCTTACTATTAAGCACACTGAACAAAAATGACAACTTCTAAGTTGTATTCAGAGTGAGGTCAGTAAATATGACTCCCACTTGTAGGAGACTGGATCAGGTGAGGTCCCAGAGACCAAGACTGGTTTTAAATATGTATAGTGGTCTCTCAGAAGTGAATTCAAGTGAAAGTTAGTGTGGAACTCTGCCTAAGAGGAGAATGGAAGATTGACAGCCAGAAAAGCAATTTTAGGCATTTGATCTGAAAGCTGAAAGCAGAACAAAGGTTCATGGGCCAAGTGAGGGACAGGGAAGGCTAGGAGCTTGAAGCAAGCTGGGAATGAAGCATATAGGATTTATTTTTATCTGGTGCCAGGAATGTGGTAATAATGGTAGGTTAGCTTAACTTAAATGAGCAAAGTAATGGCAAACAGAAGCAGATTTAGGCTGTATTCTATCTTTTCCATGTCTGAGCCTCACCCAATGTGAAATGAGGCTCCTTTTTTAACTCACTAGAGCACTTGTTATAACAAAGATTGATTAAATAACATTAATTGACTTTTAAACAATAAATAATGCCTTGTCTGGACTCTAATATAATTAAGTTCATTTTAGTTCTTTGAAATTTATAAGCTGTATAAGCTGTTTGATAATTTATAAGCTGTATGATAAAATTCAGTTAAGGACAGAAGATTTGTTTCCAGGTTCATCAGATCTACCTACATTTCATCTTTACTTTCTGTGCCCATCTTTGTGCCTATTGCTTGTTACTATCAAAAAGCACCCTTTAAAAGTTCTTTTCATTTCACTTTTTATATTGATCCCCTTTGAATTATTACATGTCTCAGTAATGCTCAGTGAATTTTAGCTGATTTTTAAAAAGAACAAAATCTCAGACTTCTAGACAACATGCTTTACTATTGATATTGTTGTCTTTGCCATATATTCTGACCATAAATTTGTGAGTGCCTTTGAGACGTGATCATCACTGACATATCTGAGAACTAAAAAAATCAAGGGCCATCTCATCTACCTAGCCTAATTCCCACAAGTTTTCCTGAGACACTAGGCATGCCTACATCCAGATGGGGACATATAATCTGAACTGCTGGTGAGGCCAGGAATTAATAGATCAAGCAGCAAACAGGAGGCAGCTAAACTAAATGATGCATGACATATAGTAGAGAGAAGGCCACAGCTGGAGTGCTATGAAGTGCTGTACTTTTACTGTTAGAAGCTATTGTGCAGGTGGCAGCTACTAACACAGAGCCAGAGCTGGATCACATTTACTTCTACACCCTGAATTGTACCATAAGCACAAACAAAAGACAAAAACAAAACCTCATTGTAGGGTGTGGGTGGGTAGGTAACATTCTGAGTCACAGAACTACATTAGCAAAAGAAATTTAATGAAAAAGAAACATTCTGGAGTTTAGTTCTACTTGGGAGTATTTCACAAAGAGTTGCCTATAGCAAAAAGCTCCCAGACATTTCTCCAGGTTTTGTATTCCAGGGGTTCCAATGTCCTTCATTTGAGTTAGGTCCCAGGTCTCAAAAAATATGCTTAATAAGCAGACTCATCACTTGGGAGGAGAAGGCCTCATAACACCTATTAAAATATTGGTAGAGATAGTGGCACCTCTGTCTATAGTGCAGACCATGTAGTATTCCAACATGCTTTTTTTTTAAAAAAGCAATAAGCTTCATTGAATGCCCGCTATGCACCAGGCCCTGAGCTATGCATTGGGGGTATAACTATGATTAAGACATGGTCTCCACTTTTAGGAGTTTTCAGTCTGAAGCAGGAGACAAACAGAACAGGATAGTATGAGGAAATTTACCTATCTGCAGAGGAGGTATAGCATGGAGAGTAAGAAAGTAGACACTGAAATTATATTCCAGGGTTTTCATCCTGGCTGTTACTTCTTAAGTAAGGTGAATTAATTAACATCTGAGGATCTCTGTTTCCTCATCTGCAAAGTGAGTATAGTAATAATATCATATAAGCTGATGGAGACAATGAATGAGTTAATATATGTAAAGTATACAGAACATGGCCTGGCACATAGTGAGCATGTGTTAGTCTGATTAGACAAATGGGTGTGTTATATAAATACATAGATGGAGCAGAGCATTTGTTATGTGGGAGTCACAGAGAGCTTCCTCCCAGAAACTGACATCTCAGTTGAGAGCCAGGGGGAGTAGGGGTTGCTGAGTGGGTTGGTGGGGTATTTGAAACCTGGGAAAAGAGGGGGACAACATGTGCATAGACTGAAGCAGGAGTGATATTGGCACACATCCCCTCAAATAATTTAATGTTCTCATGTTGTCTGATTCATTTGGCAAGAAAAACAAGTTCACAAGTTTGTTGCCTTCACCAGAAGACATACTCCAACACTTTTTCTGTGAAATAATTCCTTATAAATTTGGTTAGCTACTTTCTTTGCTGTGTTTCCATATTCCTTAATGATACTAGTCACATGATGCTGTAATTTGTTTACTTGTTTGTCTCCCCAGCAAGGCTGTCAGATCCAACATAGCTAGAACTGTTTGTTTCTCTTTGCTTGTTTTTTATATACATCCTGGGATTCCCAATATCTAGACTAAGACCCAGTTTATAACAGGTACTCAGGGAAAATGTATTGGACAAATAACATAGTTTTGTGACAGAAGATGGACTCACTTTGAGATTCTACTTTTTCTATTCTTACAGTCCTTCACCAGAAACCAATTGTAATTTATCCATTTCCAAATGTTCTAGTTTTATGTTTTTCATATAAGACATTTAATCTGTCCATTATTCCAGATGAAAAAGTATGGGTGTGATATTTCCCTCCTAAATTAATTATTACCTGTTAGCATTATGAAAAAATAATTAACAAAATATATTTAATATCAACAAGTCTCAAAATACTACAAAGTTTGACATTTGTCAAGAAACTCTCACTGTGTAGCAACAATGAAAAAATATACCTCTCCTTGAAGTCTCTCTCTAACTTTGACATCAAATTCGGAACCCTTCCCTCAGTATTCCTTAGGTTGTCTCAGTTAATGCTCACTAATGCATTTTCCAAGGGCCTGTGGAAGAAGTTCATGTACAACTCACTCATGGGCATTCTTTTTTGTACTTTTCTTCCCTCCCTCTTCTTGAGGTTGGGAGTTTCAGCATGCATAGCACTGCTAGCCAACAAACACTTCTCTTCTCACTCAGAACTACCCAGTACCTTTAAACAGTTCTCAGAGAGACCATCTGATGTCCAGGGACATCCCCAATGTATAATTTCAAAGTCCCTTCACATACCATAAATACCAGATTTTGTGAAATGGGACTTACCGCACTGCAACCAGGATGGGGAAGGACCCTCTACAATCTTTGAATGGGAAGGTTGGAGTCAGGGAAGTTTGGCTGTCATTGCACGTGTGCAGGAAGCCTCAGACCTGTGAAGGCATGGTCCTGAAGAATGCTTTGACCTCCATGGAGTATACAAGAATTATTGATTCATTAATTGAGTGTACAGTCTGTCAGGCACTGAGGATATAGAATATGCAAGAGAGACAGAGTTCCTGTCTTCATGGGGTTTGCATCATCATGGGTAGAGATAGACACTAAGCATATATGGAGATAAACAAGATAATTGTAGATAATCACAACTGCTCTGAGGTCCTAATTCAGGGAAATAATATAGAGAGTGATGAAACTAGGAAGGCACTGTAGCTGGGGTGGTTAAGGAAGGGCTGTCTGTGGAGGCAACTTCTCAGTTCAGATGGAATATTGAGAAGGATCCAGCCATATGAAGACCTGGGCAGGAAAAGAACATTCCAGGCAGAAGTTAGTGAGAGAATAGGAACCAGCTCTATGGTTTCCTACTCTAGCAAGATTCACCAGTCACACCACAAAAAAAAAAAAGAAAGAAAAGAAAAGAAGGAAGGGAAGGGAAGGGAAGGGAAGGGAAGGGAAGGGAAGGGAAGGGAAGGGAAGGGAAGGGAAGGGAAGGGAAGGGAAGGGAAGGGAAGGGAAGGGAGGACCATTTCCAGATTCCCTAGGGCCTCTGTGTGACAGTTCAGATGAGCGCATGCACATTGCATTGTAATGCCTCTTCTTTTAATGGAGGTGTCAGAGAAATGGTCTGAGACAGGAATGGCTGCTTTGGAGCAGAAAAGAAAGCTTTTGTGGCTGGAACATAGCAAACAAGAGGGAGAGCAGTTTGGTTTGATTGTTATTGTTAGGGTATAACAACATTATAACAATAGCTAACATTACTAATGCTGATTTCTTTCCATGTGTTATCTTATTTGGCACAACAGCTATATAAAGTAAATGTTACCAGGTCCTTTTGTAAGGTGAAGAAAATGAAGCTTAACAGAGTTAAGTAAATGGCCCACACAACTACCAAGTGGTGGACACTCTTAAGCATTATGTTGTATTCTGCCGTGAGAGAGACTGAATATGGGACCCAAAGTTCCACTTGTTAACATCTGAAGCCTGGATGCACAAGTGAAAATCATGAGGGATCTTGTTTTTATTTTTCTTATGGTCATTTCTGGAAGAGGACAAATGAGCAAGCTCTCATATTTCCAGAGTGTCTTTTCCTTGCCAGTGGAGGGAAAGTAATGCTCTCCAGAGAGCTATAGTAACAAAGTAAGCAGTGGAGTTTAGGTGCCAAAAATGATAAGACCATGCAGAAACTATTGAAAGAGTCATAGGAATAGTGAGAATTCTGACTTGTCCTTTTCATTCCAAGCTTAATTTATAATTATATATATTAACTCATTTATTTTTTACAGTTACTCTATGGCATGGGATGATTATTGAACCCATTTTGTGGTTGAGGACTCAGAGGCCCCGGGGGGGATGACATACTTTGCTCAGAGTCTCACAACTGATTAGTCACTATATTAAATGAGTTCTTAATGTTACTTCCACTTTGCTCTACCACCAAAATACTTGAAATTGTGCCTTTTTCAGAATAGCCCGAGTGTATGCCACACTACCAAAATCCTCACTTGAATACATCTGTTGTTATAAATTGGCTGCTTCTGTATTTTAAAAAGTTTATACTAAAAAAAATACACACTTTATCCAAACATTCAAATAATGAAGAGGTGTTAAAAAGGAATACACCATGGTCTGATTTTGAAAGGATTCTAATTTTACAGGTGATTGATTTAATCATTTTTTATTTTATGTCTTGTTATTTTTTCCCAGTGGTACTCTGATAACCTAATTCCAGTTAGCTGCTCCTTTCCACCCAGCCTCCATCACTATTTCCACTTCTTTTTACTGACTGACTGCTTGCTGCAGACCACCCAACTCCCTGCTGATGCAGTGGCTAGACATGGACTCGTTCTCATCCTTACCTTGAAGGTTCCTGAAAACTGAGGACTACATGGGTGTTCTATACACTGTGTGTATGTTTTCTCACCACATAAAAAAACAAATTGAGTGGCACTTATGATAAGACTTTATCCAAGGAGCATCAGATATATCTAAGCAGGGGCATTTGCTCAAGATTGAATTAGCTGGAAAGTTTTGATGTTGTAGAACTGGAAGACATCTCATAGATAATCTAAGCCAAACCATTGTTTTACAGATGAGAAAACAGAGGCTCAAAGAAATGAAGAGGAAGAAAAACATACTTTGGCGTTAGAGAGATAAAACTTTGAATCTTGGCTCTGCATGCAACTAGCTGGCTGTTCAACCTTGTCAATTACCAAAATTTAGAGGATTATTACACTTTAATCCACTGCCACTGCCATCACTGTTTCCAATCTAAACCACCATAATACCTTGCCTGGTTTCTGAATAGCCTCCTGACTTTTGCTACTTATAATTTGTTCTTTATTGAGCACCCAAAGTAGACTTTCATAAAACATAAATCAGATCATGTCACACTTAAAGTCCTCCAAAGACTTTTCATTACTTTCAGAACAAAATCCTACAAAGCCTCACATGAGCTGACCCTGCCTCTCCTGGCTTCACATCTCTTCTTGGCTTCCTTCCAGCCATACGGACATTGATTTTCTTCCAGGAACATACAAGCTTGCTCTGGTGTGGGGACTTTTGCATCAGCTGTTCCTGTGTCTGCAGTGATGTCTGTCTGGTTCTTTCCTGGATAGCCCCATCTTATTCTTCAGGTCTCAAATAACCCTTACTCATGGTCACTCTGTATGGCAAGGCCCACAAGTTGGCTTTTACATATCACTTAACTCTTTAAACTTTTCTTCATAGCATTTATCATCTTCTGTAATTATCTTGCTTTTAAAAGAAAATGTGTTTAGTTGAAATTATCTGTATCTCTTCTCAAACTACCAGATCCTGTGGAGAGAATCCTCAGTTTACCAGAATAGCATCTGACACACAGGATCACTTCTTAAATGATAGGTATTTTTATTTGTAACAATCAAAGGACACCTAATCATTTGAAGTGAAATCATGGAAGATAGCTACTTGTTTTCATGGGATCTCATTTGGACTAGCAGTCAATTTTAGGCTTTTTAAAAACTCTCCCTGAGACTGGCAGGTCAGGACAGCAGTGGAGAAGAGCAAAGTTGGATGGGGGTCAGAAGATGGAAGAAACTGGGCTTCAGGAAGTCTGGTGAGCATAGCCAGGGCCAAGGGCAGCCAGTATTAGCAATGGTAAGTGCTGCCAGAGTCTGTAGTCTGAAGTTTGCTTAAATCCCACCCCCAAAGTTAGAGATACAGAGAACACTCCAGGACAAGGAGTGCTTTGTATTACTATCTGGGGTCTTTCAGTTATCAGGGGATTGGCTAGAAGTAGGCCCAAGCACCCGCTTCAGTCCATGTTAGACCCTGACAGTCCATCACAAAACCATCCACATGGTGTTTCAAGAAAGTAAGAATTCAAAGGAATACATCCCAAAATATCATGTTCACAGGATCCAAGAACTTTTGAATTCTGCTCTTTCCACTGCAACCACTAACCTCTAGTACTTTGATGACTTAATTGTAGTCTTTGCCCAAGCTTGAACTTTTCTCCTTAGATCAGGTCTGAAAAGGTAGTAAAATCAAGGAAGGACTCTTTGGTCCAGGACAAATTCCAGCATTGCCAGGGTCAGGAGGTAGGCAGTGGGGAGTTGCCCTATTAGCAAGAGGGCACCTTATTCTACACCTTTAGGTTTTACACTGACACTCAAGTGTTGGACACTTCTCCCTGCCCTACCCTCCCTGTTTATATACATATATATATGTGTGTGTGTGTGTGTGTGTGTGTGTAAGGTGTACAATATAACAATTTGATATATGTATATAATGAGTTATGTCCAGAAAGCATCCAGCCATGTATATTGAAAATAGAGAAATTTTTCAAGAAGATACAAGATACAAGAAATATTATATGTAAGACAATGATGCCTCAATCCCCTTCAAAATTGGCACTTTGGGCCCTCACACAGTTCTCCCAATCGCAATCAGCTGCCTCTTGGTATTTTCCTGAATCTCATCAACAGTCCGAAATCTCTTCCCTAAAAGGTAATTTTAGTTTTGGGAAAAATCAGAAGTTGCAGGACAACACATTTGGGTTATATAGGGGATGAGTCACTTGGGTGATTTGATGTTTTGCCAAAAAAACTTGCACAAGACAAGATGCATAAGTGGTTGCATTGTGATGAAGCTGCCAATCACCAGTTGCCCATAGCTGGGGTCATTTTTGTCATACTACCTTGCTCAACCAATAAGAACGTAGAGGTAATTGTTAGGCCTGGAGGGGCTTACTCATGATAGACAATACCTTCGTTATCAAGAAGCATAGTTAACATGGTCCTGATCTTGTTGCAACTTTGCCACACCTTCTTCTGGTGTGGAGAACCAGGTGACTTCCATTGGGACCCGGGCCTTTGTTTCCAGATCATAGCACAGACCCATGATTCATCTCCGGTTATGACCTTCTTGAGGAAATCTGGTTCACTGGTAGTTGTTTGAATTAAGTCACTAGCAACTGCAGCATAATGTTCCTTCTGCTCTGGTAGCAGAAGCTGTGGAACAAATTTTCCCACAATATGTTTCCTGCCAAGATCCTGTGTCAAAATGTCTGACATAGTAGTTTTTGGAATCCCCAAATCAGCTTCTAGCTCTCTCACTGTTAATCGCCAATCTTTATTGATTGCAGCCCATACACATTCAACATTCTCAAGGCCTGCTTGCTGAAGGCCGTCCAGAACACGGATTGCTTTCAATAGATTCTAGACCATCTTTGAAGTGTTTGTGCCACACTTTTATTTGCACTGCCCTCATTGCATCATCCCTGAAAGCCTTCTGAATCATTCAAAGAGTTTCTGTGAAGAAATGTTCAAGCTTAACACAAAATTTGATGCAGATTCTTTGCTCTACTCCCTCAGTCATTTTGAATGAGACAGCCACACAGTACATATGCTCATTCAACAGTGTCTACTGCTCCCACTGACTAGTACGGTGAAGTTGTTGTTTGTGCATGTGCGTTCCAGTCCACTCTTCTTGGCTGCCACGTTACATTGATGTCGTGTAAATTGTTCTCATCATATTAACAATGGCTGGACTTTTTTCTAGATAGATTTCATATTTTACAGAATGATTACCACAAATCTAGATAATATCTGTCACCTCACAGTTACAAATGTTTCCCTTATGATGAGAACTTTTAAGATCTATTCTCTTAGCAACTTTGAAATATACAATACAGTATTATTAACTACAGTCATCAGGTTGTACGCTATACCCCAGAATTTATTTATCTTACACTTGGAAGTTTACACCTTTTCCTACCCCCACCCCTGCCTTTTGTAACTACCATATGTTCTCTATATTTGTGAGTTTGGTGGAATTTTTAAAAAGACCTCATATGTAAGTGCATTCATACAGGATTTTTTCTTTCTCTCTCTGAGATATTTCATTCAACATATTGTCCTCAAGATCCATCCATGTTGTAAATGGCATGATTTTCTTCCTTTCTGGTGACTGAATAGTATTCTACTGTGTGTGTATGTGTGACATTTTCTTTATCCATTCATCTATTAATGGACAATTAGGTTGTTTCCATTTGACTACTGTAAATTATGAATATGGGGGTACAGATATTTCTTTGGGACAGTGGTTTTATTTCTGTTGAATATGTACCCAGAAGAGAAATTGCTGGATCATATGGTAGTTCCATTTTCAATTTTTTGAGGAACCTCCACACTGTTTTCAACAGTGCCTTTACCAATTTATATTCCCACCAACAGTGCACAAAGATTCTCTTTCCTACACATCCTTGCCAATATTAGTCATCTTTTTGCAACAAATGTATATCACTAATCTTAATAACTAAACCTTTTTCCTATGATCTTTTTGATAACTCTCAGTAAAAAAGTATGTAGACGTAACCTCAGAGTTTATTCTGGGTCCTGTATTTATTATTTCTGATCAGCAGCTCAGAGGAAAAGGTTATTTTCTGACCTACAACACCACTTTTCTTTGTTCCCAGCTTAGTCAACCAGGTGCATTTAGGTAGGTTGTGGAACATATGTTACCATATTCTTTTTAAAATGTATTTTATTTATTATGCTATTACAGTTGTCCCATTTCCCCCTTTACTCCCCTCAGCCCTGCACACCCCCTCACATCCACATTCCCCCCCCTTTAGTTCATGTCCATGGGTCATACATATAGGTTCCTTGGCTTCTATATTTTCCTATACTTTTCTTAATCTCCCCCTGTCTATTTTCTACCTACTGTCTATGCTACTTATTTCTTGTACCTTTTCCCCCTCTATCCCACTCCCACTCCCCCACTGATAACCCTCCTTGTGATCTTCATTTTTGTGATTCTGTTCCTGTTCTAGTTGTTTGCTTAGATTGTTTTTGGTTCTGGTTTTTTTTTTTTTTGGATCAGTTGTTAATAGTTGTGAGTTTGTTGTCTTCTTACTGTTCATAGTTTTTGGTCTTCTATTTCTTAGAAAAGTCTCTTTAACATTTCATATAATAATGGCTGGGTGATGATGAACTCCTTTAACTTGACCTTATCTGGGAAGCACTTTATCTGTCCTCCCATTCTAAATGATAGCTTTGCTAGATAGAGTAATCTTGGATTAGGTGCTTGCCTTTCATGACTTAGAATACATCTTTCCAGCCCTTTCTTACCTATAAGGTTTCTTTTGAGAAATCAGCTGGTAGTCTAATGGGAACTCCTTTATAGGTAACTCTCCCCTTTCCTCTTGCTGATTTTAAGATTTTCTCCTTATCTTTAATCATGGGTAATGTATTTATGATGTGCCTTGGTGTCTGCTTCCTTGGGTTCAAATTCTTGGGGACTCTCTGAACTTCTTGGAAGTCTATTTCCTTTGCTAGGTTGGGAAAGTTCTCTTTCATTATTTTTTTAAATAAGTTTTCAATTACTTTCTCTTCCTCTTCTCCTTCTGGCACTCCTATGATTTGGATATTGGAACAATTAAAGTTGTCTTGGAGGTTCCTCAGCCTCTCCTCGTTTTTTTGAATTTTTGTTTCTTCATTTGGTTCTGGCTGAATGTTTATTTCTTCCTTCTCCTCCAAACCATTGATTTGAGTCCTGGTTTCCTTCCCATAACTGTTGGTTCCCTGTACATTTTCCTTTATTTCATTTTCATAGCCTTTATTTTTTCCTTTATTTTGTGACCATACTCAACCAATTCTGTGAGCTTCCTGATTACCAGTGTTTGAACTCTGCACCTGATAGGTTGGTTACCTCTTTGTTGCTTAGTTGTATTTTTTCTGGAGGTTTGATTTCTTCTTACATTTGGACTCTTTTTGTGTGTCTTGGTGTGCCTATTATGCAATAAGGGGCAGAACCTTAGGTGTTCACCTGGGTGAAGCAACCCAAGTCACTGTGTTGTGATGTTGTATGTTGGGGAGGAGTCCAAAAGGGAACAGTACTGCTTGCTTAGCTCTCTGCCAGTTTTCAGTCACTTCTGGGGCTACCCACAAGTAAATTGGGCCCTTCTAGTGCTGATTCCCAGGTGGATGGGTTTGTGTACATTCTAGGAACCTGTGGATATCTCCAATGAACTCTCCTGTGAGGCTGGAAGTTTCTCCTGACACCACAACCCTCACAGGTTTTTTTCAATCAGAGGTTTTGAGGCTTTATTTTCCCATGCTGGGACCCTGGGTTGTGCTGTCTATCTAGATTGTTCTTCCCGGTTTGTCTGCACACAAATGTGGGACCACCCGCTCCACCAGCCACTGCCTTGCCATGAGTGGTCTCCATCCTGGCTCCCTGTCTCCACCCCTTCTACCAGTCTGGATGAATGTTTCTTCTTTAACTCCTTGGTTGTCAGACTTCCATGCAGTTTGATTTTTTGGCAGTTCTGGTTGTTTTTTGTTTTTAAATTTGTTGTTGTCCTTCTTTTGGCTGTGCAAGGAGGCACAGTGTGTCTACACATGCCTCCATGTTGGCCAGAAGTCTCCACAAGTTACCATATTCTATTTGCAATTACAGATGAGGTCAATACTACAACAGTGCAGCTTCCAAGGACACTGCCTATGGATGACCCAGACTTAGGGCATCCATTCCCATCATGATTAAGCAGAGCACTGAGAATCAAGACTTTGAGAGTTGGAGTGGTAATGGTGGGTGTAAACTATTGGGGTGCAGGAACTAGGTCAGCCTTTGATAATGAGAAGGTAAAAGAAAGCTCTGTGTACCCCCTTGTATTCCATTGTCTATCTCTCTGCTCCCTGATCTTTATTCTTCTGGGGGCAAAGTCCTTCCATGGCAGGGCTGTGGTACTTCTTCAGTTAGATCCAGAAAGTCATTTTAAAGCCTTATTTTCTTTAATCCCCTCAGGTTCTGCCAGAACATTTCCACCACCATCACTCAAGAGAATATCCTGCTAACATTGTGCCTTGCCTCCCAGGGCCCTTTGACCTTCCTTTCCCAAATTCTGCTGACATACTGTTGGCAGGTCCATCTTGAGCTTTGTTTTGACATCTTGTGTAAAGCTTATTTGAATTTCCTTTTCCTGCTTTGACTTTCCCTGTGCCTTAAAAGACTTTCTTTGAGATTTTCCCCCCTCCCTTGGCTGTTTGAAGATCAGCCACTATCATGAACAATACAGTAACTATCTGGACCAGGAAGTTCATGACCAACAGCTACTTCAGTGGATAAAAAATTGTTATTGACATCCTTCACCCTGAGAAGGCAATAGTCCCTAAGACAAAAATTCAGGAAAAACTAAACAAAATCTATAAGACCACATCAGATGTCATATTTGTGTTTGGATTCAGAACCCATTTTGGTCATGCAAGACAACTGGCTTTGGCATGATTTATGATTCCTTGCATTACACAAATAAATTAACCTAAACATAGATTTTCAAAACATAGCATGCATGAGAAGAAGACCTCAAGAAAACAAAGAAATGAATGCAAGAACAGAATGAAGAAGTCTGGGGGACTGCAAAGGTCAATGATGGTGCTGGCAAAAAGAAGGAGTAAAGATTTTTCAGTGGCTTTATCTGTGGTGATTGTGCATATTTTTCATGAGAAGATTAATAAACTAGAACTTTAAAATAAAGTCTTCCTGGGCTTCTGGTCAAGATGGAACTGTAGGTAAATGCAGTATTTGCATCCTCCCACAACAACATAAAAAATACAACTAAACTTCAGAACAATCATCATTCAGAACCATCTGAAATCCAGCTAAACAGCAATCCTCTAACTAAGGATATAAAAAAGTCACATTGAGACAGGTAGGAGGGTGCAGAGATGCAGAATGAGCAGGTCCACACTCACATGTGGCAAATAAAAATTGGGAGGAGTATCTTGGCTGCAGAGGTCTACTCTAGGAGCAAGGGATCCCAGCCCCACAAGAGGCCTCACAGCCCAAGGATCCAGTCCCAGACAGAGAAATCCCCATAAATGCTGGCTGTAAATCTAGTGGGGACTGTAGCTAAGTGAGATGGAGGGCGCTACATACCAGAAAGTTCCTTTTTAAAGGCTCATACATGGGCTCACTTGGACTCCCTCACTTTGAGCTCCATCACTTGGGCAGCAGCTTGAAAGGCACCAGGGACATATGAGAAGGAACTGAATTTTCTGGCATCAGGGTGAGAGGTAGAGGGGAGGTTTTTGTTTTGTTTTGTTTTGTTTTTCTTCAGAAAGAAGTGCTGGTAGAGACCATTGTTCCTTTTCTGAGCCCTCCCTCCAACCAACCTGGCAGGTGTGTGCTGTATCTGACACTTCATCAACTTGGCTGACACTTTTTGCTTCACCCTTGTGATTCCATGTTGCCTCACCCCACACAAATTGTGAGCCATCCAAGCTGTTTCCAGTGCCTTTTCCATACAAATGGCCCAATGTGGCTGATACTTCCAGACTTTCTTAAAATCTCTCAAACAAGGAGCATATAGCTTTGGTATGCCTCCATACTTCTCACTAAGTGGCCCCAGACCTAGAACTAGCAACAGCCCCCCTTGATTCGCAGCTTAGCCTCTCCTGAGCACCTCCAAGTCCAGCACAATTAGCAGCCATCTGCAGATTACTCTGTATCTTATGCCAGGTGGCCCTGGACAGAACACAAGCAGTGGCTGACCTTGCCCTGATTCTCTTGGGAAGCAAGCCCCAGAGCCAGCTCACCTGGTAGACAGCCTAAGACCAAGTTTAAACACCATCCAACCACCTCCACAAGGGGCACACTTAAGGAGTGGACTCAGTGCGTACCAGAGCCTTTCTGAATTAAGTACTGCTTCATGGGGCGAGCCACTGCACAACAGATCCTCCTCTGTGATCACAACCAGTCCTTAAAACCAATAGGTCTAGGGGTAAATCCCTCCCATTGACATGCCAAGAGTGATCAAGGTTCACATACAGCATGAAGGTGTACATAGCCCACATTGTGGGTGCATCTGGATTGCCCAGCTTGAGTAATTGGAGACTCTGTGCCATTGGACTCTAAAGAACACCTACTACATAAGGCCACTCTACCAAGCCTGGGACACATAACAGCTCTTCCTAATACATAGAAACAATCACAGGGAGGCTGTTAAAATAAGGAGACAAAGAAATATGTCCCAAATGAAAGAATATAACAAAATTCCAGAAAAAGAACTAAATAAAATGGAGATAAGCAATCTGCTAGATTCAGAGTTTAAAACACTGGCTATAAGGATGCTCAATGAACTTAGGAGAGGATTTCATGAACAAAGAGATAGGGAACAAAAATGCAACTAGAAACATAAAAAAGAACCAGTCACAAATGAAGAATATATTAGATGAAATGAAGAATACAATAGTGAGAATCACTAGTGGAATACATGAAGCAGAGAATCAAATCAGAGATTTGGAAGGTAAGGAAGCAGAAAACAACCAATCAGAATAGCACAAAGGAAAAATAATCCCTCACAAAAGAAAGCTAGTGAAAAGGAGCCTCTGAGACAACCTCAAACAAACCAACATTTGTATTATAGGGGTGCCAGAAAAAGAAGGAGAACAAGGAATTGAAAACCTATGTGAAAAAATAAGGACAGAAAATTTTCTAGCCTGGTGAACGAAATAGACATACAAAACCAGGAAGCACAAAGAGTCCCAAACAAGATGTAGCCAAAGAGGACCACTCCAAGACACATCATAATTAAAATGCCAAAGGTTAAAGACAAAGAGAATCTTAAAAGCAGCAAGAGAGAAACAATTTGTTAACTATAAGGTTGCTCCCATAAGACTGTCAGCTGATTTCTGAACAGAAACTTTTCAGGCCAGAAGGGATTGGCACAAACTATTCAAAGTAATGAAAAATGAGGACCTGAGCCCTGGCTGGCATAGCTCAGTGGATTGAGCACGGGCTGTGATCCAAAGTGTTGCAGGTTCGATTCCCAGTCAGGGTACATTCCTGGGTTGCAGGCCATGACCCCCAGCAACCACACATTGATATTTCTCTCTCTCTATCTCCCTCCCTTCACTCTCTAAAAATAAATAAAAAATAAAATCTTTTTAAAAAAAATGAGGACCTGCAAGTGAGATGACCCTACCCAGAAAAACTATCATTTAGAATCAAAGGACATGTAAAGGGCTTCCCAGACAATAAAAACTAAAGAAGTTCATCACTACCAACTCAGTATTAAAGGAAATGTTAAAGGGTCTTTTTAAAGAATTTCTTCAAATTTATTGTTCAGATTACAGTTGTCCTGTCTTTTTTGCCTTTGCTCACCCAAGCCCCAAACCTGCCCACTCCCACAGTAAATACCCCCCCATTTTTCTATGCCCATGAGTCCCCTATTCATGTGCTTTTGCTTACCACTTCCACTTCTTTCCCCTGTTACTCCCTTCCCTCTGCTCCTCTGGTAACTGTCAGTTTGTTCTTTATTTCCAAATCTCTGATCCTATTTTGCTCATTTGTTTGTTTTGTTGATTAGGTTCCACTTATGTATGACACCATATGGTATTTGTCTTTCACTGTCTAGCCTATTTCACTTAACATAAGGCTCTCCAGTTCCATCCATGCTGTTGTGAAGGGTAGAAGCTCCTTCTTTCTTTTGCCTACATAGTATTCCACTGTGCAAATGTGCCACAGTTTTTGATCCACTCATCTACTGATGGGACTTAAGCTGTTTCCAGCACTTGGCTATTGTAAATAACGCTGCTATGAACAATGGGGTACATAGGTTCCTTTGAATTGGCGATTCCAGATTCTTAGGATATAGTCCCAGCAGAAGGATTGTTGGATTGAAAGACAGTTTCATTTTTAATTTTTGAAGAAATTCTATATTGTTTTCCACAGTGGCTGCACCACTAACACTGTACTAGGGTTCCCTTTTCTCCACAACCTCTCCAACATTTGTTGTTTGTTGATTGATTAATGATGGCTGTTCTGACTGGTGTGAAGTGGTATCTCATTGTGGTTTTAATTTGCTTCTCTTTAATGGCTAGCAATGTTGAGAATTTTTTTTCATGTGTCTATGGGCCCTCTGTATGTTTTTCTTAGAGAAGTATCTGTTCAGGTCCTTTGCCCATTTTTAAAAATTGGATTGTTTATCTTCCAGGTGTGGAGTCCTGTGTGTTCTTTATATATTTTGGAGATCAAACTCTTGTCCAAGATATCATTGGTAAATATATTTTCCCATACAGTTGGTTCCCTTTTCATTTTGTTGATTGTTTTTTTAGCCATGCAGAAGTTTTTTAGTTTGATGTAGTTCAATTTGTTTATTCTTTCCTTTATATCCCTGGCCCTAGGGAATGTATTGGTGAAAATATTTCTGTGTGAGATATCTGAAATTTTTCTGCCTATGTTTTCCTCTAGGATTTTTATGGTGTCACATCTCATATTTAAGGCTTTTATCTATCTAGAGTTTATTTTTGTGTATGGTGTAAGTTGATGGTGTAGTTTCATACTTTTGCATGTATTTGTTCAGATCTCCCAACACTATTTATTGGAAAACATATTTTTACTCCAGTTTATGTTCCTACCTTTGTCAAAAATTAACTGACCATACTGACATGGGTTTATTTCTGGGTTCTCTATTCTGTTCCATTGATCTGTGTGTCTGTTCTTAGACTGATCTGTGTGCCAGTACTAGACTGTTTTGATTTTAGTGGCCTTGTAATATAGTTTGATATCATGTATGGTGATCCATCTACTTTGTTCTTCTTTCTCAAAATTTCTGAGGCTATTTGGGATCATTTATGTTTCCATATAAATTTTTGAAATGTTTGCTGTACATCTGTGAAATATGTTATTGGTACTTTAATAGGGATTGCATTGAATCTATAGGTTGCTTTGGGTAGTATGTACATTTTGATGATGTTAATTCTTCCAATTCATGAACACAGTATATGCTTCCATTTATTTGTATCTTCCTTAATTTCTTTCTTCAGTGTTGTATAGTTTTCTGAGTACAGGTCTTTTACCTCCTTGGTTAGGTTTATTCTGAGTTATTTTATTTTTCTTGTTGCTATAACAAATGGGATTTTCCCCCTAACTTCTGTTTCTGATATTTACTTAAAAATATGAACAATAAAGTGGCAATAAATACATATATATCAACCATTGAATTTAAAAAACAAAAATAAACAAACAAGCAGAACAGAAACCACTTCGTAGACACAAAGAACATTTTGCTAGTTGCCAGATGGGAGGATGTTGTGAGAATGGGTGAAAAGATTAAAAAGTACAAATTAGTAGTTACAAAATATTCACAGGGCTATAAATTACATCATAGGGAATATAGTCAATAATATTGTAATAACTATATATGGTGTCAGAGTGGTACTAGATTTATCAGGATGATCACTTAGTAAGTTACATAATATCTAATCATTGGGTTGTACACTTAAAATTAATATAATATTGTATGTCAATTGTAGTTGAAAAATAAAAAAAAATATTTAAGGTTAAAAAAAGACTTCCTTTAGAATTAAATCCCACAGATAACCCTTAAGCTAATGCAATCAAGTTCCTTCCTGTCTCTATCCTCAAGTATACATGTGCACATGGTATTTTCTCAGTGTGGAAGGCTCTTGCTCCTATTCTTCACATGGGAGGTCATTTCAAGGTCACCTCATAAAAGTCTTTACTGATTGCCAACCTTAAATGGTCTTCTGTGTTATTATTTTATTTCTTTTTTATAGTACTTCTCTTACTGTATAATTTTAAATATGCATTATGTCTACTGGTTTCATGCCTGCTTCCTATTTAGACTATGTGTTCTAAGAGGGCAAGAATCATATGATCTGTATCCTTCCATCTGTGGAGTGCCTGGCACAGGGCCCTGAAGCATGCTTTGTGCTCAATAAATATAGAGAAACAACATTGCAGAAGAGTTAAGCATGTGAATTCTGCAATGAGATTTCTTGACTTGGAATCCTGCTTTTATAATTCACTGTGCAACCTAGGAAAGTTTATTAATCACTTTGTGTCTCAACTTCCCCATTTTTACTATGAGGACAATGACACAACTTTAAGTACTGTTGTGAGCATACATACAATGTTTATCAAAATACCTGGCAAATTGAGTCAATAAATGTTAATTACTGTTGGGGATATCTGGCTTCAGAGTCTTAGCGAAGGCTGTAAGAAACTGGCATAGGGTACATGGAGCAAAAATTGCTTAGATACTGAACTCTTCCAACCATACAGTATTTAAAATGATCTCTGAGATAATGTTACAGATTAGGGAACTAAGGATCAGAGAGAATAATATATTTGACTTTGGGCAAAGGGTTATTATAAGCTTTATATGTGTGCCAGGTACTGTGCTGGGTATTCTATGCTAGAAGTTATAAGAAGATATTTTGGGGGTTGGAGGAAGGCAGGACATTAGGTGACTCTAATCTTGGTAGTGAGGGAGTCTCACTTTGTGAAACACTGGTTTAAACCATGGGTTTTATTGTCTTCTCTGCTCCAACACAATAGTATTGTATGACACCGCCCATCCATAACAGAGGCTGACTGTGGCACTGATGTTCCTAGGGAGGCCATAGACAGCACTCAGGAGGGAGGAACATGTGTGTTTAAAATAGCTTTGTCTCCAGAGACTGGTATGGCTTCTGCAGGAGAGGGGACTAGTTTCTGTTGTTGAGGGACTTTGCAAGTAGGTAAAGCAAAACAGACACAGAGAGTTGCCTACAGTAATAAAACACAAGAAAAGTAAATGGACACACACGGGATTCAATGGCAACACTCAGATTGAGCATCCAGCAATATCGGGAACCAGAGAGGGGAGGTGCTTAGGGAAGAATTCATCTTTGGCCTCCTTTTTATAGGAATCCGGAGACCAGGCCAGATGGAGAAGGAAAGGCATGGAGGCAAGTCAGCCTGGCTGAAGGGGAGAGGACTGTCAGTCACATGACTTCTATAAGTTTAGCTCTTCCACTTTCTGTCCTGGTTCCCATGGTTTGTGAGGTAGCTTCAGTAACATCTCAATGTTACAGAATGGACCCCTGGGGGGGTCTCTCTGTACTATGGATCTTTGCCCATTGCCCTTAGGAATTGTAGCTCTCAAAGCCAGTGTTTGGTAAAGAGGAAAGGAACTGCTTATTCAAAAGTTATTCAGGTTTAGGTTAATGGCAGAATGTTGGCGTTAAAATCCCAAAGTACCTTAAAACACCCATAAACACATTCAGTCCTTCCTTTCCCCCTTTGCCCTGGCAGGCCAGTCTCAGAACATGTCAATTAGAAGTACCACATTCCAGAAGAAAAAGAACAGAGGTCTGCAGCTCACTTCTCCCGGTTCCTTCCAGAAATCCGTGCTTGGCTGGGCAGGTCTTCCAAAGTTCCCAGCACCATCAGCTGTGTCTCTGTGATCTCCATTTCTCAATTCAAAACCACATACTACCTTCTCATGGCCCATCAGTGAGAGTCCTTTACCTCTTTCCTTCCTTGCAAGGTCTCGTATTTTCCTCTCTCATTGTCCTGCATTGTCCCCCATCCCTAGTCCTGCATTGTCTCTCTGTCCCTTGTGGTAGCCTGCTTTTAGTTTAAATCCAAGCCTAGGACCTCCTCAGTAATCAGATTTCCAACTCCTCCTACAACTGGCTAAACCTGCCAGCACTTCCACAGTTTTTAGTCTTTCTCAGCTGCCACAGTTAGTCTGGGCAGGCGTGGTGCCATGGTGTGGATTGAACCATCTCCAAACTCTCATGCATGCCCTGTAACTGGGGGAGCTGCCTCCCAGTTGTGTCATGGGTCAAAGTTATGCATACCTTCTGGCTCTGTTCTGGCTGGAAAATTAGCTTGCTGTTATTGATATTCAAATAACCATTTTTCCATATCCGGTATGAAGCTGGCCTGTAAAATATCTCTCAATGGCCCTGCTCCATATGTCCCATTCCCCAAGGCTGCCCCCCTTGCAGGGGGTGATATTCTATTTTTCTATACTTCCTGGACATGCTGAGTTCTGGATCCTGTTTCAAATCCTTCACTGTACCCCATTACATCACAATGATATCCTGGGCTCTGAATTGTTTTTGACTCTCTCTTATCTCCACTGAAATATAACTGCCTTGAATCTCATTCCCTCAAATCCTCATCCTTGTTGTTCAGTGAAAAATGGTGCTTTAAATATTCTGGTACATATTTTTGGTATGTATGCTAAATAGATTATCAAAATATCTAGCAAAACATGAAATAATTGAGACTGTTATCCCTCCTCCTCACATGTACACATAATGTGCAAACCTTTGGAAGGTCCAAAGATGAGACTATAACGACTGGGATTTTGTTGATTATGCCATACTAGTAAGAAGATATTTCTTAACAGGTAGTATTTTTTTCTTGCTTCTCTATTGACAAAAGCAAGCTCTCCATAAGAGTTATAATAACAGCTAACACTTTTTTAACACTAAGTGCTAATACTCTAACAGTCAAATAGTCACAATAACTATTTTGAGGTACGTCTTCTTATTCATATTTTATCTGTGACAAAACAGAGGCTCTGAGAAGTCAGTTAAACTCATTCAACTAGTAAGTGGCCAGCTGGGGTTTTAATCCAGGTTGTTTGGCTCTAGAGTTACTAGACTGGCTCTTGTGGGGGAGGACACCAGTGACACATCCTCCCAGGTGGGAGCATAAATGCTTGAGTGCTTGTCGCTCTCAATTTAAGTGAACAATTTTGGTTGAGAGCACGCCTAATTCTAGTAACATTTTCCATTTCTGGAGAAGTGATAAAAAGAATTGGGGGCTTCGTCATAACTAAAATTCAAATGGACTTGATGTTTCTAAGACCACATAAGAATATCTTGGGTGTCCTCTGAGTGCTTCCATCTAACTTAATGCCATCTTTTGGTTTCCAAACAAATTATTTTAACAACCTCAAATGAGAGTTCTCTTGCTTTTCTAGTAAGAACGCTTAACATGGTGTTAGGTCATCTTGGGATTATATCACTGCTCAATGACCTAAATGGGATACTCCAGTACAATTCTTTCAGTCCCATTTAATTTCTTTTCTCCTGAATAATGTTGACCTGACATTTTTCATCTCCAAGATAAAAATTAAGACAAGTAAAAATCACTCTGTAGTTCATTAGCTTTCCACCAAGCTTTACTGCTCAGCAAAATTCACATTCTGCAGATCTTATTTCCTTCACCACTTTTTTCCCCCCATGTTGGACTTGTTTTGGGGAGGGTTGGGTGGAGATGAGAGGTATTTTTAAAATTTGTGAAATATAGGGGACCTCTATATATTATATTTGCAATTTTCTTTGAATCTATAATCACTTCAAATTTTTTTTTAAAGTAATGACATGCATACAAAAAAGTAGTATATCAAAAGAATATGTAGCTCTGGCTGATGGGGCTCAGTAGGTTGGAGTGTTGTCCATAACTGAAAGGTTGCAGGTTCAATTCCCAGTCAGGACACATACTAGGTTGTGTGTTAGGTTCCTGGTATAGGTACAATCAATCTTTGTCTGGGTGCATGTAATCCCCAGTCTGGGTGGGTTCAGGAGGCAACCAATTGATGCTTCTCTCTTGCATGGATGTTTCTCTCCATTCCCCTCTCTGTAAAAAAAGCAATGAAAAACCCTCAGGTAAGGGATAAAAAAAAGAATATGTAAAGTAGAGCACAATGAATATAGTCAATAAAAGTGTAACAACCATATGTATGGTGTCAGATTGGTACTACACTTATCAGGGTGATCTTTTCATAAGGTATATCAATATCTAATCACTATGTTGTACACCTGAAACTAATATAATATGTCAACTATAATTGAAGATAATTTTTAAAAAGCTATATATTGTTTAAAGTGAGTGCTCATGTGCCTGCAATCCTAGTTAAAAAAGTAAAACATCCTCAGTGCCTTGGAAGACCATCTTCCATTGTGCTACGTACCCCAGAATTTCCAGGTGTGCTCTCTTTTCCCTAGAGGTAGCACCTTCCTGACTTTTATATTTATTATATTTTTTCTTTATTGACTTGCCACAAATATTTGGATCTCTAAATAATTTTGTATATTTATTAGTTTATATATCAATTACATTTTTCTGCATTTTGTGAATTTTCCTAGGCTTTTTTTTATTTAACATATTTCTTTCTTTTCTTTTTTTTTTTTAAAGATTTTATTTATTTATTTTAGAGAGGGAAGGGAGGGAGATAGAGAGAGAGAGAGAGAGAGAGAGAGAGAGAGAAACATCAATGTGCGGTTGCTGGGGGTTATGGCCTGCAACCCAGGAATGTACCCTGGCTGGGAATTGAACCTGGGACACTTTGGTTCCCAGCCCTCGCTCAATCCACTGAGCTACGCCAGCCAGGGCTTATTTAACATATTTCTGAGATTCACTCAACTTACTGATATTTATTTTTAGTGTTGCATGGTATTCAATGTATGAATATACTACAGTTTCTTTAAAATTTTTTTTAAATTTATTTTTAGAGAGAGGGGAAAGGAGGGAGAAAGAGAGGGAGAGAGACATCAATGTGGGAGAGAAACATTGATTGGTTGCCTCTCAGCCCCCAACTAGGGACCTGGCCCACAACCCAGGCATGTACCCTGACCAGAAATCAAACTGGTGACCTTTTGGTCTGTGGGACATTGCCCAACTGACTGAGTGACACCAATCTTGGGCATATTGCAGTTTCTTTTTCTAATCTATTGATGATTAACATCTGGGTTATTCCCAGTTCAGTGAACACTGGTGCTTTAAATATCCTGGTACATATTTTTGAATGCACACAAGCAAGGGTTTATTTATATAACTAGGAGTAGAGTTAGTGAGCATAACATAAGCATGTATTCAACTTTACCTTGTGATACCAAACAGAAATGCAAAGATTTTGTACCACTTTACTCTCCTGCTAATGTGTGAGGAAACCCCCCTGCTCTACAGCCTCACTAGCACTTGATATTGTCAGACTTATTTTTTCCCCTATTTGATGCATGTGTAATGATGCCTTATTTTTGTACTAATGTACAGCCATCGGTTACTAACAAAGTTGAGCATCTTTTCAATAGTTATTTGGATATTTGAATTTGTCTTCAATTAAGTCCCTCTTCAAGCCTTTTGCCTCTGATTGATTTGAAGGGTTTCTTCTTATATATTTTAAATATTAGTATATTGTCTATTATTATAAATGTGTTATAAATATCTTCTCTCAGTTTGTGGCTTACTTCTACTCTCTTTATAGTGTCTTTTCAAGAAATATGTTTCAATTTTAATGTTGCTAAATTTTCTATTTTTATCCTGTTTGTGCTTTTATATCTTACTAAGAAATTTGGCCAACCATGAAAACATTTCCCTATCTTATCTTCTGAAATGTTTATGGTTTTGTTTTTTCATGGGTGTATTTTCAATCCATCTGGGATTGAATTTTGTGGATGATAAAAAGAATCAATTTTTACTTTTCCCCTGTGAGTAACCAATTATTTCAGTGCTATTCTTTGAAAAGTTGAAAAGTCCATCCTCTCTTCATTGTCTTGCACTCTGTCCTAGGTTAAATGTATATCTACATATGGGTCTGATTCTGAGCAATTTTTTAAAAAAGATTTTATTTTATTTATTTTTAGAGAGAGGGGAAAAGAGAGAGAAAGAAAGGGAGTGATACACCAATGTGTGGTTGCCTCCTGTGTGCCCTCCACTGGGTACCTGGCCTGCAACCCAAGCATGTGCACTGATGGGGAATCAAACCAGCAACCCTGTGGTTCTCAGGTTGGCACTCAGTTCACTGAGCCACACCAGCCAGGGCTGATTCTGAGCTCTTGATTGTGTTTCATTAATTTTTGTCTATCTTTGTACCAATTCAACACTGTCTTAACTACTGTAACTTTATAAAACATTTTGATGTTTAGAATAAGTTCCTCATTTTTTGTTTTTCTTTGAATGATTTGCCTTTTGTGGCCTTTTGAATTATTAGAACCAGATTATAAAGTTCTATATAAACTATCTGATGTGTTTTTGATTATTGAGTTTTATAATCCTTGAATTTAGTCTATTATCTCCATTTATTTGTGGATTCTTTAATGTCAATGGACAGGACAGGGCAGGGTATGCTTTGGTATGGACAGCTTCAAATGCTTAGTGGCTTGACACAGAGTTTATTTCTTTTCCATGCTATGTATCCATCTGTGTAATCCACACTCAGCGGCCAAGCTGATGGGGCCTCACCCTCTGGACCACTGCTGGCTGAAGGTGCAGTTGGAAAAAAGATTGCTGGATAGTATATTGGTTCTTCAAGCTTCTATCGTCTTCCTTTGCTCAAAGCAAGTCACATAGGGCACACCAGGAGCAGGAAAGTGTCCTGAATGGGGGAAAATCAACCTAATCATGAACACCAGAGTGTCTTTAAATCAACTTTCATTGCTCCTCTAATTGTCTTGTCAGATTTACTCTTGGTACTTCACATATTTGATAGCTTTGGAAATGGTATATAGAAGTGAATTCAGTTAGTATGTTGCCTTTTATGTTGCAATTTTGCTAAATTCTCTTATTAGCTTCGAAAATGGTATATAGAAGTGAATTCAGTTAGTACGTTGCTTTTTATGTTGCAATTTTGCTAAATTCTCTTATTAATTCTAATAACTTTTCTGTAGAGTATTTTGGAATTTCCATGTACCAGATCAAATAATCTATGAGTAATCACACTTCCATTTGTTTCTTTTTGTTTTCCTATCTGTTATTTTTTGCTTCCCTAACTATTTAACTAGAATTTCTAATACTCTGTGAAATAAAAGTGCTAAATTCAGACACCTTTGTCTTGTTCTAAGACAAAGTTTTTAACTTTTCACCATGAAGCATTATGTTTCCTAAAGTTATTTGTTTTTCATAGAAACCCATTTAATAAACTTTCCTTTATTTTTAATTTGTTAAGAGTTAAAAAATCATGAATGGGTGTTAGTTTTAGTAAATGCTTTTCTATAGCTATTGGGAATGATCATGATTTTGTTCTTCTTTCATGTTTTAGTACAATGAATTGCATTAGCTGATTTTCTAATATTAAATCAAACTTGCATTCTTGGGATAAACCTAACTTGGTATTGATGTGTTACTCTTTATAGGATTTTGTGCATTCTATTTGTTAATATTTTGTTTAGGATTTTTATACCTATATTTATGAGACAGATCTGCCTGTAATTTTTCTTTATCATATATATCTTTTTTAAGTTTTGGCATTAAGGTCATACCACTACCGTATAACTAACTGATCAAATCATCTGGGCTTTGCAAATATTTTTAGGGGGATTTGTGTTCATTCATTTAAAATATTCTTGTTTTAGATCCAACAAAAACATCAGGAAGGGGCCACCAAAAGATATGGAGTATGGAAAAGGCCAAGGGGAGGGAAGATGGAGGGCTTGCATGACTATACTAATTGCATTGTGTGGCTGCCCTGTTGTGTGGGGTTATTTGCCCAACCCTGGAGATCAGGTTCTGCCCAAACCTATGGGCTAATTGAAATCATCTCTGATCCAGGCTCTTTCACAGCTAAGATATGGCTTTGAGTAAGCCACATATTCCCTGGGCCTCAGTGGTCACAAAATAAATAAATAAATGAGCAAATAAGTGAAAATATCCTTGTTTTGAATGTATTTTAAGTAAATTCTCTATATTCTTTCCTCATTTATTTTCCTCATTATTTTTAGGCCTTTTTGATATTATTTTTATAATTATTATAATTTAAAACTTAGCAACATACTATGTAAGAAAAAAATTACACATGGAAAACTTATTTATTCAAAGGAGAGCATGCAAAAGAATGAAGCTATGGTTAAAAGGTATTAGGACTGATTTTAAATAAGTGGATTTTTAAAAGTCATATGATAATTATAATATATTTATTTAGAATACCTTTACTTACAGAGACCTCACCATGTGTCTGGAATAGTTCTAAGGGCATTGCAGATATTATCTCATTTGTCTATGTGGTAAACTAGCTTATGCCCAGTTTATAAAGGAGGAGGCAAAGGCTAAGTTACTTATCCAAGGCTATCCTACTACTAAGTGCCAAAGCCAGGAATCAGCCCAAGCATGTTTGGCTCCCAAAATCTGAAACAACCTCTGCATTATACTGTTTCTATCACAAATTAACTCACATAGCACAAACAATGGAGGATTCCATTCAATGGATGGCTCAATTTCAACTCCAAATCATATGAAGATTTGAACAGAATTTCCTAGTTTACTGGTAATCGCTTTTCATTTCTTTTGGAGCCTTAACTTTGGAGTCAGCTTTGACCAGAACTTAAAAATAGAGCAGCTAGAAGCAGGCATGACTGGTTGGTATGAGAACCAATTAGGTCATGAACTATACCAATCTCTCTGGCAGACTCCAAAGGATTAGCTATAGCAGTTAGCAAATAGTCTGAATATTTCAGGTTTGTGTTCTAAATTAAAATCCTGTTGCTGAAGAGCATATTCTTTCATTCTTCACCTAATTTTACTCTCAGTACATTTTTTCTTTTCTCACTTATGGATGTTTGGGTGTGACAAGGAGTATGGGCGAGGGGGAGTATATGGAGAATGGTAGCTGTCCCATGTTTTAGTCTGAAAATTAGTTCAGTTATTAATTGACAACTCTGGGTGTGAGGAGTTCTTTTCTTTATTTTTATTTTTTAATTGTATTTTTTCCATTGCCATCTAGCCTCCTTATATTTCCTTTACCCCCCACAATCACCACACTGTTGTCCATGTCGATAAGTGCTTTTACTTTTTGCTTGATCCCTCTACACTCTAAATTCCCCACACCCTTAGCTGTCATCCTGCTCTCTACCTATGAGTCTGTCCCTATTTTGCTTGTGAGTTCAGTTTGTTCATTAGATTCCGCATATGAGTAAAATCATGTGGTATTTGTCTTTTTCTGACCAGCTTACTTTACTTAGCATCATCTTCTCCAGGTCCATGCATACTGTTGCAAAGGGTAAATTTTTTTCTGTTTTACATTCAAGTAGTATACACTGTGTAAATGTCTGGTAGTTGTTTTATCCACTCATCTATTGATGTGCACTTGGGTTGCTTCCATATTTTAGCAATTGTAGATAAAGCTGCAGCGAACACAGGGGTGCTTATGTTCCTTCAAATTAGTGTTATGGCTTCCATTGGCTATATTCCCAGAAATAGAATCACTGGGTCAAAAGGCAGATCCATTTTTAAATTTTTGAGGAAACTCCACGCTACTTTCCACAGTGGCTGCACCAGTCTGCATTCCCACCAACAGTGCAAAAAGGTTCTCCTTTCTCCACATCCTCACCAGCACTTGTAGTGTGTTGATTTATTGATGATAGCCATTCTGACTGGTGTGAAACAGTATCTCATTGTGGTTTTAATTTGCATTTCTCTGATAATTAACGATGTTGCTCAAAAGTCTGTTGGTCATCTGTACATCCTCTCTGGAGGAGTTTCTATTCAGGTCTTCTGTCCATTTTTTAAATTGCATTGTTACTGTTTTTAGTGTTGAGTTTTGTACATGTTTAATATATTTTGGATATTAGCCTTTTATCAGAGGTATTGGCAATTATGTTCTACCATTCTGTGGATTGTTGATTTATTCTGTTGATGGTTTCTTTCACTGAAAAAACTTTTTAGTTTGATGTAGTCCAATTTGTCTACTTTTTCCTTTATCTCCCTTGCTTGGAAAAATATATCAGATAAAGTATTGCTACAAGCAAGGTCTGAGATTTTACTGCCCATGTTTTCTTCAAGAATTTTTATGGTTTCAAGTCTAATATTTAAGTCTTTAATCCATTTTGAGTTTGTTCTTGTGTGTGGTATAAGAAAATGGTCTAGTTTCATTTTTCTGCACATATCTGTCCAATTTCCCTAGCACCATTTGTTGAATAAACTATATCTTTAGCTTATTGTATGTGCTTGCTTCCTTTGTCAAATATTAATTGACTATAAAGGTGTGAGTTTATTTCTGGACTCTCTATTCTGTTCCATTGATGTATCTGCCTTTTTATGCCAATCTCATGCTGATTTGATTACTATGACCTTATAGTGTAGTTTGATATTAGGTAGTGTGATTCCTACAACTTTGTTATTCTTTCTTAAGATTGCAGTTGCTATGCAAGGCCTTTTGTGGTTCCATATAAATTTTTGAAGTATTTATTCTAGTTCTGTGAAATACATCACTGGAATCTTGATATGAATTGCATTGAATTTATAGATTGCCTTGGGTAGCATGGTCATTTTAATGATGTTAATTCTTCCTATCCATGAGTAAGGTATGTGCTTCTAATTATTTGTATATTCCTCAATTTCTTTCTTCAGTGTCTTATAATTTTCTGAATACAGGTCTTTTATATCTTTGGTGAGATTTATTCCTAGGTATTTTATTCTTTTGGAAGTGATTGTGAATGGGTTTTTTTCAATTTTCCTTTCTGCAGCTGATTTCTGAATGTTAATTGGTATCCCACTACTCTGTGAAATTCATTGTTAGTTCTAGTAATTTCTTGGTGGAATTTTGGGGGTTCCTTATGTACAGTATCAAGTCATCTGCAAATAAAGACAGTTTTATTACTTCCTTTCCAATTTGGATGCCTTTTATTTCTTCATCTTGTCTGATTGCTATGGTTAGTACTTCTAGTACTATGTGGAATAAGAGAGATGGAAGTGGACATCCCTGTCTTGTTCCTGATCTTTAGGGGAGTGCTTGTAGTTTCAGCCCATTGAGTATGATCATAGCAATGGGTTTGTCACACGTGGCCTTTATTATATAGCTATGTTCCATCTAATCTCACTTTGAGAGTTTTTATCTTAAATGGGTTCTGGTTTCATCAAATGCTTTTTCTGCATCTATTGATATGATCATTTTGTTTTTATCCTTCATTTTTTTCCTGTGGTGAATAACATTTATTGATTTGTGAATGTTGTACCAACCTTGCATTCTCAGAATAAATCCCACTTGATTGTGATGTATGATCTTTTTGATGCATTGCTATATTCAGTTTGCTAATATTTTGTTGAGGATTTTAGCATCTATGTTCATCAGGGATATTGGTCTATAATTTTCTTTTTTTGTAGTGTCTTTATCTGGTGTCTATTTGTCTTTTGGAATTAGGATAATGCTGGCCTCTTAAAATGAGCTTGGGGACCTTCTCTCCTCTTGATTTTTTAAAAATACTTTGAGAAGGAGAGGTGTTGCTTTGTCTTGGAATGTTTGGTAAAATTTACCTGTGAAGCCATCTGGTCCAGGGTTTTTGTTTTGGGGGAAGTTCTTGATTACTGCTTAAATCTCACTCAGTATAATCTTTCTATTTAGATTCTCTGATCTGACATAATCATATACCCTTAGTCCATAGTACATTTATGGTTGTGGTTTTGGTGTTCTCTACATCCCCCGTGTTTGTTATGTAGGCTTTATCTACTGAATCTGGACATCAGAGAGGGAACTACTGATTCTGAAAGTTATCCCCTTATGCCAAGAAGTTGGAGTGCCTTGACCCTACAAGGAGATGATTTATTAGCTCCACCCTCAAAAGTGTCCTCTGAAGACATCCCTCCCATCCCTATCCAAGGCTAAACTCTTCTAATCTCTGGTGAGAGTCACATATGGAGACTCAGTCATTTTATCTCTTCTGATATCCTGAGCTGCTTTCCTTGAGAAGTGATTGCTGTATTGTTGTAGAGGTTATGAGGTAGGGCAATGGCAGGGCTAAACTTGGAGGGTCTGTAGAAAGAAAACAGGGATATAATTCTTACATACCTGGGCCAGAATAATACTGCATTTTGTGTTTTCCTAATGTTGATGGCAATAATGAGATCAGTAAAATTCCTGAAGATTCTTTTTGTCATATTGGTCTCTATATTATCTGTATTATTTCATAATTCTAAGTCATAACCATCACAACTTGTGAGTGTATGCACAAGGGATAGAGAGAGAACATAAAGTCCTATGATATTAAATGAATAATTTCCAGCAAACAAGTGCTGATGAGGCTGTGGAGAAAAGAGAATTGTAGTACACTGTTGGTGGGAATGCAGACTGGTGGAACCACTGTGGAAAACAGTATGGAATTTCTTCAAAAAACTAAAAATGGAACTGTCTTTTGATCTACTGATTCCACTGCTGGGACTGTACCCTAGGAACCCTGATATACCAATTGAAAAGAACCTATGCACCTCAATGTTCATAGCAGCATTATTTACAATAGCCATGTACTGGAAATAGCCTAGGTGCCCATCAGTAAATGAGTGAATCAAAAATTGTAGTACATTTACACAATGGAACACTCTTCAGCAGAAAGAAAGAAGGGATTCCTATCCTTCATGACAGCAGGGATGGAACTGGAGACCATTATGCTGTTGGGAACCGCCCTGACTGGTATCAGAGGCTGAAACCCCCGCCTAGGCTAAAGCTAAGGGAATGCCCTTGGAACTGTAAGCCGGCAAGGAGACAAAAGCTTATCTCCCTGGCAGGAATGCTGCTTCTGCTGCTGAACCCCAAAAAGCTTGGTCGGTTAGCCAAAGACGGGTAAGATTCCCCATGGGGGGAACGACCTAAGCCAGGCACGATCACTTTGGGAGGCCCCCCCAAAAGAAGGACTTGGGGGGCTGCAGCAAAAGGGGGTGATGGACCCTCGCTCCTTGGCTTTGACATAGCCTGAGTTCTCAGCATCTGGAAGAAAATCTCCTTATCTCTCGGTTGTCTTAGTTCCCTTGCTCCACCTAAGCCTGAAACAATGACAGGGTAGTACAGCTCCGTACTGAGAAGTGCGGATTTCCCGGGGTGATCAGGCCTAAGAAAGAACATGTAAATTACTGTGAAACCTTCTTTGTTTAGAATGCTCTCAGTTGAATGAGAAGGGTCTTAGGAGGAAGTTAGTTTGTTCCTCAGTCTTACAGCTCTTTGACCCCCCAACTCAATAGACGGGCAGAGTTCTTTGTTTTCTATAGTTCCTTACTTCCCCTAATGAGTACTGTACTTTACCTGAATTATTATGTAGCATGAGCCCAATAAAAGCAGGTATGGACTGTAAATCGGCACGCTCCTCACTAGAAAGGGGTGGCCATTCTGTCCCTACTTCTCCACAGAAACTAGTTTGTCTCTGTGCATGTTTTTTCTCGCGTGTTTATCGTCGAGCCATCCACAGCGTTCTGTGGTCACTGCTGGCAGGTGACCCACGCGCAACATTATGCTAAGTGAAATAAACCAGGAGGTGAAAGAAAAATACCATATGTTGTCATCCATAAGTGGACCCTAATCAACAAAACAAACAAGTGAGCAAAATAGAACCAGAAACATGGAAATAAAAACAAACTGACAGTGACCAAAAGTAAAGAGAGAGGGGGATAACCGGGGAAGGAGGGGAACAATCAAGTTAAGAAACATGTATAAAAGACCCATGGACAAATACAACAGGGTAGGGATTGACTGTGGGAGTGGTGGGGGCATGGGTGGGTCATAGGAGAACAACAAGGGAAAAACTGGGACAATTGTAATTGAACAGCAATAACAAAATAATAAGTACAAAAAAACCAAATTAATCAAATAATAAAAAATATCCTTTAAATTTACTGACCAAATAAAAGTACAGAAAGTTGCTCTCTTCTTAAAAAACAACAACAACAACAAAAGATGTAGAAATACATTTCAAAAAAATGAATGGATTTGAAGATAATTTCAACCAATCAAGTATCTTAATTTACCTTTGTAGTACATTCATTGGTTTTTATACAAATGTTAGTGAGAGATGATCTAAGAACAAAGGTCAAGACTAGTGATGACTCTGAAATGAATGTTTCCAAATCCTGCTCTTCAGAAGTGTCATTGGGCATTTGGTGAACCTGCATTGGTAAAAGAAGAGCTGTGTCCTGTGGGTGGCAGCATGGATTTCAGTAGTTCTGGGTTCACAAACATCTGAAAGGATTTCAGGGTCATTTTATAACTTCAAGGTAGAAGTTGTCCCTGAAGATGTACACTTTCAAGGCAGGTCAAATAAGCACAGTACTAACAATGGGGTCATCCTCCTCATCTCTCTATGCTGAGCCTATGTCAACACACAGTTTATACTTAGCATTACTTAGTATATACTTAGCATATACTTAGAGGTAATGCCCTCAGATTACCCTTTTGAAACCCTTTTACCTGTTCAAACTAATTCCATTGTGCATGCCTTTGATTGATGAGTGAGACCTTGTGAAAGGTAAAGCTAAAAAGCTAAACTGGACTTGAATTTTAGGTCTTCAACGGCCTCCTCAGTCATTGCAGTTTCTGAAGAAAAGAGCCAAATCATCATACCACACCTTTGGAAGCTTGATCTGACATAAATTCAAGAGAAAATTTGAGATAGAGAGTCCAGTTAGGATGCTATTATAGTAATCTAGAAAAATATACATAGGGCTTAAACTGGAGCAATGGTGACAAAAGAATGAGCATAGGAAAATTAGGAAATAGAATAGGCAGAACTCAGAGATGTGGGATGAGCTCAGCAAACCTAGTGTTTACTTTCTCTTTCTTTCTTCTCAATGAATTTCCAGTTTTGTTCAGGAGTGCACTTCTCCACATAGTTCTGAACTTCAGGGGGAAAGAAGCTGACTCCTTTCCAAACACCAGTGGATGGATCCTGGTTTGATTATAACCCAATTACATTCATACCACACACTTTTCCAGGGATTGGTTTAGAGGTGGACATGTGTCCAGTTCTAGCCAGAGATTTTAATGTGGGGTAAACTTTCCCAAGGCTTAAGAAAATGTTTTATTTACTACTCTTAAGAAGGAAAAACAGATATGTCACCTTTCTTTCTCTGGATGTGATGTCTGAATCTGTGGGTGGCCTCTCTTTATGAGGCACAGCATAGAGCAGGGGTGTCAAACTCATTTTCACCAGGGGCCACATCAGCCTTGTGGTTGCCCTCAAAGGGCCAAATATAGAGGCCCTTGCTCCTACTTAAGGACTAGTTACATTTATACAGTCCTAAAATTACATTTGGCTCTTTGAAGGCAACTTCGAGGCTGATGTGACCCTTGGTGAAAATGAGTTTGATGCTCTGGGCATAGAGGATGGCAAAACTGAGGGAATTTAAAGAAGAGAAAGGGAGCCACCTGATTTCTGAGCTTTTTGTCTTGTGAGATAATACATTTCCTTGTTGTTTAAACTAACCAGAGTCATTATTTCCTGTGGCTGGCAGCTGAAGCCATCTTGATGTAGTAAGAGAGATGAGAAGTTGAAGATGACTCTAAGATTTCAGCCTGGGAGATCTAGGAAAATGGTGATTCTCTCATCTTGTGGTAGAACATCCTTGGATTTAGAATCTGACAGATCTGGGCACAAATTCCAGTTACACCAATTACTATGACTTTGGGAAAGGCGCTTAACTTCTCTTAGCATGTTTTTTCATTTCCAGAGATTTAATATACATATATCCATAGAAATATTGTGAAGACTTATGAAATGCTTTTCACCAGTTGGCACTCTAAATTTTGGTTTCCTACTTCCTTAATTCCATATCCATCACACAGTTATTTCCAAAAGAATGGTTATTTCCTAAACCTAACCTTGTAGCCTGTTGATGTGGACCCCAGCCCTCAGCATGATGCCTACATAAAAATAAGTGATCAATAATGAATGAACTACAGTGAACTATAATTTAGGGAGCAGAGAAAAATAAAGGTCATGGTTGTATGGGGTGTGGGGATTTGTGGCCCAGACTAGCAGTAGGGCTGAGCCCAGTTTTGTAAATGCTTAGTTCAACACCATAGTAGGTTATCAGATGGAATAATCCACAATTAGTTTAAAATGCAAAAACTTTAAATCAACCACCTATTATTTTTGTGCTAACACAGCACCATATTTGAGCAAATTTAATATTAATTTTAATTTAATTGTGGGGCATGAAGGAAGGAGACATAAGACTATTAAATTTCACATTTTTTAGTTGGTACAGTAAAGGATTACTAGACTTAGGATTCCAGTTCTATCTAATAATTTCTAAATTGGTCAACTTAATGAGAAGCAAACTCTTTTAATTGCTTAACATCTTGCAAGAAAAGCAATGTAATGTCCTTTCTTCAATTAGATGGGTGGCTTGGCATCACAAAGAACCAACTTTAATCACCCTTGTTACCAGTGTTTGTATAACACGTGGCAGGCAGATATCTGGGTACAGGAGAGAGGCTCACTATATCGAGTAATCAGGGATCTGTGGGAAGCCTCAAATTTGTTTGTGCTTAAAGTTGTCCTGTTCACGCTTTTCATGGGACATCTCAATGCCCAGAGGAGCCACAGTACGTACATCCAGTACAAATACAATAAATATAAACTGACCTCATTTGCTTATCACTTGTGTGTAGAATTTCTGGATGTAGAACAGATTGAATACTAAAACAAATTAAATGACAATTTTGAGTGCTGTAATCGTATTTCCTGATTATAAGGGCTTGGGTGGTTTTCATGCCAACTGAATAATTCCCTTTTGAAAAACACAGATGCATGTTGGAAGGGCCTGTGCATACTGTTAGAAACTCAAATGTAGTTATTTAAATTACCAGATGAAAGCACAAGGCCTCACCCAGCTCAGCTGTTGCAAATGCTTACAAGACCGAAGTGCTAGGCCCAGTGCTTGGATCACAATTTTTTGGGTGCAGGTGAGAGGATATTGCAGGAGTGAAGATTTGGGAAGCTAGGCAGACATGCTCTCACTTCTTCACATCTCTTCTCTCTTTCTAATTTCTGTAATAATAAGAGAGGCACTGGCTAACTTGCTTCTACCATGGGATGGGGCCTAGGAGTCTTCACAAAGCATGGCAAGTACCCAAAATAATTCTTTCTTTGCAGAGACCAAGAAACTCCCATGTCCAATATGAACTGGAGCTACCCCTTTATAAAGTGTTTGCTAAATGCCAATCACTGTATTTAAATGGATTATCTCATTTAATTTTGAAAAAAATTAAATGAGATAATTAAATGGGTGAAAAAAATGTGGAAGGAGATACTGTGGTTATCACCATGTAATAGATGAGGGGAAAAATAGAAAGAGACATTAAGTACCTGGCCCAGCATGACATGGCTAGCTAGTTAAGTGGCAGAACCAAGACTTGAACCTGAATTCAGATTTCTTAGATTCCAAAACTGACATTCTTAACCCTAGATTAAATTGTCCTAAACCTACTGCCCGGAGAGTGTGGAGTACTGTAAAACAGAGGATGGCCAATAACTCCAGGGCTTTGGGGGGTTTTGCAGTACTGGTAGACAGATATTTGGAATGGGGCCATGTGGCTTCCTGAATGAGAGAGCTGTAGTCACGGGGTTAGCTTAATAAAAAGATTGCCTTTCATCCTTCACACAAGGATAATGAAATAATATGGACTATGAAAACTCATCACCTGCTTGGCAAAAAATCCCTACAGAGTTAGCCAGAGGAAACCTTAGATGATTTTAAGTTCCAGAAGGTTCACAAAATAATTTGGACCCTGTATCCAGCTCTGGCTAGCTCTCCCTACAGCTCTACTCAAGCTTGGGCCCTAATGCATTTTCCTTCCCAATGCTTTCTTTTCCTGTTGTCAGGCACAGTGTTAGATTCTATTCCTGCCTAAACCACAATACAGAGTATTTGGTTATCTCTTTCTGGCAATTAATAGTTTCCTTTTGCTCATTCTAAAAAATGAGAGATCTTGCTGGAACCCTTTAATCATCTTAGAATGGGGTTCTTTTAGTTTTTACTCTTCAGAAAAGGAGATTCTATCATTTTCTTTGGTCTTCTGTTCTGTGGTCAACAGAAGTTCTTCCTTTGTTTCAATGTGAGTTTGCTTTTCTAAGGTTTAAGGTATTTCATGTCCTTCTGGAATTATAATTTGGAAACAGGCTACATGGAAGAGGGGGTAGCTGGAAGAGATGGAGGTGCTGTGTGGATAAACTGACTCCTGACTTGAGCTTAGCTTTGAAGAATTTGATAGTTGCTCTGCTTATTAAAGAGACTGTATTTCTTGTATGTCTATTTTTATATTGTCAGAGCACTAGGAAACCTTTGTTGGAAGAGAGGTGGTATCTCTTAAGAGACTAAGCAACTTGAAAAATAATAGGAGCTTTCATGCATTTCAGGTGCTTAGGAATTGCTGTCTTTTAGAACAATCCTTTTGCTTTTGAAACAGTTAATTGAATAGCGTTTACATTCATAACACTGCAAGAAACCATCCAACCCCATGTGCAGTTGTGACAGCTGGAAAGTATTTTTCAGTCATCTTCATGCACCAGACCCTGTGGAACCTTTGCTGCCCCCTCCCTCTCTGCCTATAAACCTATAAAATACATTTTCTTCTGCTGACATTGTAGCATGAACTTTCCATAGCAACTTATTCCCACACCACCTGTTAATAATGCCAAGAGTAATGTATTTAACTCCCTGCATACTGTGCCAAAATGTTTACACAGTTCAGCTTTTTTCAGACTTTAAAGACCAGACATAAATCCTAAACTAGCTGCGTCCCCTTTAAATGCTCAGGGAGTCACTTGCAACATTTTTGTGGGTAGAGCTGGGCCGATTTTTCCCAACTATTTTTAATAAAAATTAGGGTACTCCTTTGGGACTACTTTGCTAACTGTTTTGGGGTCCTCAAAAATGAACTGTTTTTCAAAACATTGTCAAGTATAAGAGTGCATCTCTTCCGTAAATACCAGCTTTATTGACAATGCACTTAAAACAAGAACTAAAACTTCTGAGCTGGGTGTGTCCAACCTTTTGGTGTCTCTGGACCACACTGGAAGAAGAAGAGTTGTCTTGGGCCACATGTTAAATATATTATGACATGTAATTACAAAATAATCTCATATTGCTGACAACCTCCGATTGCTGACAAACCTGAGGCTTACACTAGGAAGTAAGGTCCCCCAGCTGGTAGATAATGGAGCTTGGATTCATAGTCTGATGTGTTGGTCTCTAGAGCCAGGCGTCTTTCCACTGCACTAAAAGTTTCCAAAATGGTTTCCTAGAAACATCACATAAGGAGATATTAATAGACAAATCTCGGTAGGACTGTTCTGTGGTTGTCACCTTTGGAAACTTGATACTACATTCTTCTGGAAATTCACAATACACAAACGTGGTAAAGGCTCTGAGACATCCTGCAATGAAAAAAATCTTAGTTCTGTGCAAGCCAGCAGTTTCCAAACTTAGGAGGGCATGATGCACTTTTCTCCTTAGCACATCTATTAACACTTAGGGCAACATGTTCTTTGAAACACACTGTGAGAGATACTGCATCTGCCAGGCTACCTCCCAGCCAGAGGTGAATGCCCTGAGGGCCAGTGCCCCTTTCTTCTAGGTGTCATTTCCAACTGCCTTTGAAGTGCCTTTTAAAGAAGACATATATAAAGCTATTCTACATCCCCTTGGCCATTCCTTACCATTCACTCAGGACTTCTCCCTCCTGGTAATAATTTATCTGGCTTCCTACAAGGGACTGTTCCTCTTCCCTTCTGTGTATTTTGAAACAAATAACAAAATAAGCTATGAATTACTCAAAGCTCAACTAGTTTATTCAGATCCCCAGAGTGTCAAACATCATATTTTCATCTGAAAACCTCTATTAGTCCAGCAGAACTCTCTGCTTGAACAAACATTTTTTATGAAACCCCACATAGTGACAAAGCCTAATGAATTGGACAATTCCTTCAGAAAACATTTGATATCATGTACACATGGTCTAAATCTAAAATGATGTCACTCCTGGGTAAATGGTCAAATGACCAAAGAATTAGTAATTCCCAAGATTCTAAATAGAAACTTTTTCACAAAAGAGCATTGTCTACTAAATATCTAACACTCAAAACTGAATGAAAAAGCATTGCTTATAATGAATCTAAATATTTGAAAACCCATTAAGTTCTAATTGGAATTCTCTGTTTTCTTCCAGATGCCTGCTAGCATCATGTAGATGTAGCCAGAAATTTTGAATTGTTGGCCAATTTATTCTTTTCTGTTCTGCAACTCCTCCAGTTCATATTGTACAAATCTGGTGCTTTATGTTATGTCAACAACTGCATTATTGTTAGTTGGCTCTGTGCCAGGACCTTTAGCCACAAATGTAAATTTACTTTTTATTGGCAAATGAATAAGATGAAAACTAGGCAAAACCAAGGAATAGCCATGTTTCCCCTAAAAGAATTCTGAAGCTAAAATTTACTGAAGGATGCAAATTTGTTTTAGTGTCCTTGGTCTTTTCACTGTTATCCATCTAAAGCCACAATGTTTCTTTTTCAAGAGATCCTATAAAAAGATTCAAAACTGAAAACTATAGAACCAAAATTTGTAGTATGCAGGATAGAAAAATCAACAGAAACTATAAACCATACATGACATCAGAAATTTTAAAATATCCAAGGGATAAATGCCTTGGCAAAGAGTCACAGATGAAAATCATCAAAATCTTGCAGCTAAGGATAAAATAAGGAATTAAATAAAAACTTGTTCTTTGGATTGGATTTATTCTAGGTCAACAACTACTGAGTCATTAAGAAAAACCAGAGTCCAAGAGTTCCTGATTGCCTGTGACAGGCCTCCATTCCCCAGCTGGAGTGGGTGCCCTGCCCTTGCCAAGAGCACTGACTCAGCCACCTCTGCAGGGTGTGGACACAAGCTCTAAGAGCAGAAGCAGAATCTGGCTGCATCTGGTTGTGTTCCAGGTCAGCTGGCATTTTCAACCTCAGAGTCAGGGTTATGATTTAAATGTGGACATTTCTTACAGCTCAGTTAATTCAGAGTATTTGTGAGAGGCCAAATGCTGCAGAGCAATGATGGCTTTCTTATACCAAGAACAAAATTAAATGTTGTCTATCAGCTGGACTAGGGAAAAAAGTGATCCAAGCCACATACTATGCTATTAGCATAACTACATGCTATGTAATCACCATGATCATCTCACCATCAGGGTTGTAATGATCCTGGAGTAATGATGAGGTGGTACCACACTGGCAATACTCAGGGCTGATCAGAGTGATCATCTTTGTGATTAAGGGCATTGTTGAGTTGGCTTTTATTGGCTAGACCTGCAATTGCCCTTTCTTTGGAGAGAGCAGTAACTGTGAATGCATTTTTTTTTACATAGGAATTTGCCTTACTTTTTGATGTACAGCTTACAGAAGTCTGTTGTCATAGAATCCCAGAGTCAGCAAGGTCCCTGGGGGTCATTGAGGCTGCATGTACATGCTAAACACAAACAGGGTCAGGACGGTCACATCTGGCCATTGCAGCTCATTTACGCAGCTGGGATTCAGAAACATCAGTTTCACTGTGCATGCTGTGTCAAGCACCCCACAGAGCCCAGTCCTCAATGAGATGTGAAGGGTTCTATCCATGGCACTGGACTCTACCCACCCAGACTGCTCATGGGTGGATCAGGTGATACTGTGTGTTATGATTTTGGAGGAACCAGCACTGGTGCCCCCAGAATCTCCCCAACTGCTGACATTTTGCCTGAATTTCCAGTCATTAGAGTCACTCCTCTGGGTTAAGGAAGTGTTTCCCCACTTTTTTTCCCCTTTAGTACAAAGAATCCTTTTTAATATCAGAACATTTTATAGATCTCCCATATAATGTTTCTATTTTTAGATTCTGATGACTGGAAAAAGATGCAAAATAGGAAAAAACTACTAAAATCTCAGTGGTGCTTGTACATGGATTCATATTTAATAAACTTCAGTAATACCTTAATATATTTGAAAAATAATTGACAACATATTTATAAGTTGTATTATTTATTAACTTTAGAGATAATGCTTTGGAAACATATGGATTCATGGAACTTTAAAGTCTGTATTCTTACTCCCTATTTCCCATTCCACATACCCCATGCTCTGTCACCAAGATTTTTGGTCCATTGAAGAGGGCCACTGAATTAACTAGCATTTCATAAGCTTGTGTTCTCTTGAACATGTTTCATAGGGTTCAAAATAAGTGTGCAAAGAAAAAAAAACATTGAGAAAAAGCTGGGTTATACAAAGTCAAATACTTCTGTCTATTGCAGGACTTCTCAGAGCCTTAACTGTTGGAAGGCATTTTGAATAGCTACGAAGGAGGTACAGACTTCAGAATTCACTAAACTTCTTAGATCATGGATCTTTTTCCAGGCATTATTGACATCTCTGGGAACAGTGTTTTGAAGAACACTACTTTTGATTAAAACATTTTTTTTCAGAAGATCTCTGTTGAATATAAATACATAACTTTGGAGAGAGAAGCTAGTAAGCCTCTTACCTCCAGTAGGATATTACCAAGATTAACTCCTAAGACAAGTTACTGAGTTGCCAGGAGGAAGGTCTTGAAGGAATAGTTTCTTGGACAGATCTTCTCTAAGGAGACTGTAATATGTGAACAGCATAGCTTCTTGTCTCAAGTGATATTTATGGCTTTGCTTATTATCTCATTAAATCCACTCCTCCTCTTATAAAAATCTCAGAGTCTAGGAGAGCAAATGACTCAGAGTCCAGTAGAAATCAGGTAGCACAATGAATGGAACATTCTGGTATTATAGGGATAAATATTCTCTAGATGTTAGATAAGAAAATAGTGCATAGAATTTCTGTCTTTAGGCTGGATATAGGTTTTGCTTGTTTGCTTTGTATGGCATTCAAGCACACCTCAGTGACAGAGTGGAGAGTTCATGCTTCATTATACCATGTGTGTCATGGGTAGATGTAGGCTGGCTAAAGGCTGCCTGATGATGACTTCAAGTGTTCCCAAGCCTAAACTCACCCCTAATTATCCACTGCCTCTCATACCCCAACATAACCTGAGCCCCCAATTATACCTATTAGAGATTCATAGTCTTTACACTTAAGATTTGAATTCCTGTTGAAATTCTGACCTCCCCCAAAAAAGACATAAATTTAAATTTACTAATTTTTAACAATCTTAATGTGACACTAAAAATGGGATCGGTGAGGTTGGAGGTGTAGAAAGGTGAAGGGCATACAGGTACTGACTACAGGCTCACTGAAGCCACCTAAGAGTGTGTCTCTTGACTCTCAAGAGAGGTTATTTTGTCCCAGTTAAGTGGCAAGTTGAACAGCAAATTACTTGAGGTAAAACAAAGGGCAGACCATCTGTGCTTGCAGACACAGTTAAACTAATGTGAGGAGAAAATACAGGAAAAATTATTTAGAAATTTTAAAGCCTCAAGCAATTCTTCCTCAATCAAGTGAATATATCAGATCAGAGTGATTTTTGGGCTTGAGGTTACTAGCAGAATTGTTTCAATTTGTCATTCTTCATTCATCTGTAGACACTGATAATGAGCACATCTTTGCCACTCACTCAACTCGGTGGAGACATAATTTTGTTTTATAGCCCTCTCACAAGACATCATGTTAATCAGTTAATAATTTATCAAGAACCTCAAACCAAATATTAAAACAAATGTGCACCATAATGCATTACTATATCTTTTTTTCTAAACCAGTCAAAGGGACAGGCAGAAAGTCAAATTACAAAACAGCTGTGCTTCTTCATGGTGCTACTATAATGTGATTTTAACTTTTTATGCAGTTAAAACAAAACCCATTCCAATTAAAATGTTTGAACCAAATGTGGTGCAGCTATTAAGGTGTTAACACGTTCATTCTGTCAAATAGGAAAAAAAATGTTTCCCTTTGAGATTTTCTCCATTAAACTAGTTTCCTAATTACTATACACTATTTAAATAGCTTTGACTGCATTTTTCATCTCAAATGATACAGTTCAATTAGCCTGTAAAAAATTCTAGGTCTCTAGTGACAAAGAAATCTCACAACAAATCTAATCTATATCAGAGGACACACACCTATTAAAATATCTTGGTAGCTACAATCTTCTCTTTTTTTCTTATTATGATCCCAAACTCAATTTCATTTTATTCTCTGAATACGAACTATTATAATGAATATCAATAACAGTGGCAACTATAATTTATTAAGCATCTAGCAGAAGTAATTACAAAGTTCTTTATTTACTTAATCAGTGTCCAAAGTGAGAATTAAACCCTGTTCTTTATCACCCAAGTTCAACCTCTTTTACTAAAAAATTGCATTTTATTGATTATGCTATTATTGTTGTCCCAGTTTTTCCCCATTTTCCCCCCTCCACCCAGTAACCCACACTCCCTAGGGCAATCCCCACCCCTTTGCTCAAGTTCATGGGTCATGCATATAAGCTTTTTTGGTTACTGCATTTCCTGCACTGTACTTTACAAACATGACTATTCTGCAACTACCAATTTGTACCTCTTAATCCCCTCATGTCTTTACCCATTCCCCCCAAATCCCCTCCCATCTGTCAACCATCAAAATGCTCTCTGTATCCATGATTCTGTCTCTGTTTTTCTTGCTTACTTTGTTTTTTAGATTCAATTGTTGATAGATATGTATTTATTGCTCCTTTATTGAACATAGTATTGATCTTATTCTTTTTCTTAAATAAATCCCTTTAACATTTCACATAATAGTGGTTTGGTGATATTGAACTCCTTTAGTTCTCTCTTGTCTGGGAGCTCTTTATCTGCATTTTGATTCTAAATGATATCTTTCCTGGGCAGAGCAATCTTGGCTCAAAGCCCCACTTTTCATGACTTTGAATATTTCTCACCAATCCCTTCCAGCCTGCAAAGTTTCTTTTGAGAAATCAGCTGACAGTCTAATGGAAACCCCTGTACATAATGGACTGCTTTTCTCTTGCTGAGTTTTAAGATGCTCTCTTTATGTTTAAACTTTGTAATTTTAGTTATGGTGTATCTGGAGTGGCCTTCTTTGCATCCATCTTGTTTAGGAGTCTCTGTGATTCCTGGGATTGTACATCTATCTCCTTCACCAAATTAGGAAATTTTCCTTTCAGTACTTTTTTTTCAAATACATTTCCAATTTCTTGCTCTTTTTCTTCTCCTTCTGCCACCCATATGATGCAGATGTTGGACCTCTTGAATTTGCCCCAACTGCTTCTTATACTTCCCTCATTTTTTAGGATTCTTTGTTCTTCTTGTTGTTCAGATTGGTTGTATTTTTACTTCTTTATGTTCCAAGTCATTGATTTAATCCTCAGCTTCATTCATTCTAGTCTTGTTTCCCTGTAAATTGTCCTTTGTTTCAATTAGTGTATCCTTTATTTCTGACTGGGTATTTTTTATGCTGTTGAGAGTCTCACTAAGTTCCTTGAGCATTCTTATAACCAGTGTTTTGAACTCTGCATCTCATAGATTGCTTATCTCTATTTTGTTTAGTTCTTTTTTTATCTGTTATATACTTATTTTTAAAATCATGCTTAGAGCTGTCAAATCATACTGATAATGTTCTCATATGCAAAAGCTCTTCTTTTTAAAAATTTAATATATTTAATTGATTATGCTATTATAGTTTTTTCTCCCCTTTATTCCCCTCCACCCTGTACCCTCACTCTCACCAGCATTCCCCTATCTTAGTTCATGTTCACGGGTCATACATATAAGTTCTTTGGCTTCTCCATTTCCCCTATTATTCTTAACCTTCCCCTGTACCAACCGTTTATGCTTCTTATTCCCTGTACCTTTTCCTCCATTCTCTTCCCTTACACTCCTTGCTGATAATCCTCTATATGGTCTCTATTTCTGTGAATCTGTTCCTGTTCTAGTTGTTTGCTTAGTTCATTTTTTTATGTTCAGTTGTTGATAGTTATGAGTTTGTTTTCATTTTACTGTTCATATTTTTGATCTTCTTCTTTCTCTTAGAGAAGTCCCTTTTACATTTCATATAATAAGGGCTTGGTGATGATGAGCTCCTTTAACTTGACTTTATCTGGGAAGCACTTCATCTGCCCTTCCATTCTAAATGATAGCTTTGCTGGATAGAGTAATTTTGGATATAGGACCTTGCCTTTCATGACTTCAAATACATCTTTCCAGCCCCTTCTTGCCTGCAAGTTTTCTTTTGAAAAATCAGCTGAAAGTCTAATGGGAACTCCTTTGTTGGTAACTGTCTCCTTTTCTTTTGCTGAATTTAAGATTCTCTCTTTGTCTTTAATCTTGGTTAATGTAATTATGATGTGCCTTATGTGCTTCCTTGGGTCCAACTTCTTTGGGACTCTCTGAGCTTCCCGGACTTCCTGGAAGTCTATTTCCTTTTCCACATTGGGGAAGTTCTACTTTACTTGTTTTTTTCAAATAAGTTTTCAATTTCTTGCTCTTTCTCCTCTCCTCTTGGTACCCCTATGATTTGAATGTTGGAATGTTTAAAGCTGTCTCAGAGGTTCCTAAGCCTCTCCTTGTTTTTTGGAATTCTTGTTTGTCTGTTCTGGTTGAATGTTTATTTCTTCCTTCTGCTCTAAACTGTTGATTTGAGTTCCGATTTCCTTCCCATCACTGTTGGTTCCCTTTATGTTTTATTTTATTTCACTTTGCCTAGGCTTCACTTTTTCCTCTATTTTGTGACCATATGCAACCATTTCTGTGAACATCCTGATTACCAGTGTTTTGAACTCTGCATCTGATAAGTTGGCTATCTCTTCATCACTTAGTTGTATTTTTTTCTGCAGTTTTCATCTGTCCTTTCATATTTTTTTTTGTCTCGGTGTACCTGTTACATAGTAAGGGGCAGAGCCTTAGGTATTCGCCAGGGCCGGGCAACTCACTTGGCTGTCTTGTAGCATTGTGTCGGGGAGGAGGGGTCCAAGAGGGAACAGTGGCACTTTCTTAGCCCTCAGCCAGCTTTCAGTCACTTCCTTCACTACTCACAAGCAAATTGGGCTCTTCTGGTGCTGATTCCTGGGTGGGTGGTTTTGTGTACATTCTAGGATCCTGTGGGTCTCTCCAACAAACTCTCCTGTAAGGCTGGCAGTTTCTTCTGCTGCCTCAACCCCCACAGGTTTTTTCAGTCAGTGGTTTTGAGGCTTTATTTCCCCCAGCTTGATCCCTGGGTTGTGTGATCTGTCTTACTCCCTGGTTGTTCCCCCAGGTTTATCCACATGCAAATGTGGGACTGCCTGCTCTACCAACCACTGCCTTGCCCACCCCAGTCCTCCAGCCACCACCTTGCCAAGAGTCCTCTCTACCCTGACTGCCCATCTGCAAGTCTCCTGCTGGTCTGGATGAAGGTTTCATCTTTAACTCCTTGGTTGTTGGACTTCCATACAGTTCAGTTTTCTGATATTTCTGGTTATTTTTTTTGTTTTTAAATTTGTTGTTGTCCTTTTTTTGTTGCTGCACAAGGAGGCAAAGTGTATCTACATACACCTCCATCTTCAATTTTGTTTAGTTCTTTTTCTGGGGTTTTTATCTGTTCTTCATTTGGCCCACATTTCTTTGTCTCCTCATATTGGCATCCTCCCTGTGTTTGTTTTTATGTATTAGGTAGAACTGCTGTGACTCCTTGTCTTGGTAACGTGGCCCAGGGTAGTGGGTGTCTGGTAGAGTGCAGTGGCACAGCCTACCCTAGCTGGGTATTCAAGGGGCACCCTTCATGTGGGCTGAGTACACCCTCCTGTTATAGTTTAGACTTGATTAGTGTTGGCAGGTCAATGGGAAAGATTTACCCAGTACAGTCAGCTGCAAGGACTGGCTGTGACCACTGACCACCAACCTCTGCCCTCTGTGAAGGATCAGCTGTGCAGGGGCAGGGTGGTGATGCTCTGACATGGTCTGTAGCTGTCCAGTGGTGCACAGGCTCTGGGGTTTCCTGGGTGGTAAAGACCAAGGTCTGCCTCCACCTGTGTTCTGCCTGGGGACACCCTGCTTGGGCTATAAAGCAATCTGAATGGATGCTAGTCATGCTGGGCTTGGAGATTGCCAGGTGAAGCCAAATTTTGATCTAAGCTGACTGCTGCTAGTGTTAGGCCTGGGGCCACTTAGCAAGAGGTATGGGGCCTGGGCACTTCCTGAGGCCAGTTGTTGCTTGTTTGATAGGATTTAGGAAGTTGCGAAGCATGAGCCAAGACCAGCCACTTATATGGAAAAAAGTCATATTAACAGTTTGGGTAGGCCCATAAGTTGGGTCAGACAGAGTCTCAGGGGATCTCTAGGCCTGGGCAAATAATGTTAGCCAGGTTGATGGAGTCTCGCATATGGCATCTGCCTGCTGGCTCTGTGGCTGTCTGTGGGGAGGGTTCAGAAAAGGGACAATGGCCTCTGCCTGTCTCTGTGTGGAAGAAAGCTGCCCACCCCCCCTTAGCTACCTCCCTGAAGCCAGACACTTTAGTTCCTCCCTGTATGTCACTGGTGTATTTTAAGCTGCTACCCCAGTGCTGGAGCTCAGAGAAAGTGAGTGTGAGTTAGTCTGTGAGTGGGTTCTTTAAGGGGAACTGTTTGGGACTCCAGAAGTTTCTTCCACCAACTCAGTACCTGCTGGTTTTTGTAGCCAGAAGTCGTGGGGACTTACCTTCCTATTCTTTAACCCTGAGCTGGGAGGCCTGGTGTGGGACTGGGACTCCTCATTCTCGAGATATCCCTCCTGAATTTTTATCCACCACACAAGAGTGTAGGACCAGCCATTCCACACCTCTGTATCTCTATCCCTCCTACCAGTCTGAAAAAATGTGATTTCTTTAATTTCATAGTTGTTGGACTTCCATTAAATTCAATTTCTGATGTGAGTGGTAGTTGTTCTATAGTTTAGTTTTAATTTTGATGTGATTGTGCAAGGAGGCAAGCCATGTTTACTATGCTTCCATCTTGGGAAGCAAAGTTCATGCTCTTAACTGCAGGGTCCATCCTAATCTTTGTTGGTCCTTTAAACAAAATTCATTTGATATAATTGTCTTTTCTATCATTAACTAAATACCTAATGTAGGGATAAAGTACTATTATTCTTTCTTTGTATTATTTTTTAAAATATAAAAATATACAGAAAACTAAAGAAAATAGCATTCTGTATCCTCACATATACACAATGGTGTATGATCCATATACATACATATATTCATATATGCACATATATTCCTCTTGTTTATCTCTCTACTTTTTACATTTTCATTTTATTATTGTTTATTGTATTAGAGTTATGCCAATTTCCCCTCTTTCTCTCCTCCATCCCACCCCATCCCCCACTCCCACAGTCTACCCCTGCTCCCTTGTCCATGTGCATGGTTCATTCATACCTGTCCTTTGATTACTCCTTTCCCCTTTTCCCCCCTTCCCCCAACCCCTATCCTGTGGCAGCTGTCAGTCTGTTGCCTGTTTCCATGACTCTGCTCTGTTTTGCTCATTAGTTTATTTTGTTCATTAGATGCCTCTTAAAAGTGATATCATATGTTATTTGTCTTTCACCAACTGGATTATTTCACTTAGTATAATAGTCTCCAGTTCCATCCATGCTCTTGCAAAAGGTAGGAATTCTTTCTTCTGCATAGTATTCTGTTGAATAGATCCCATTCATCTATTAATGGGCAGTTTGGCTGTTTCCAACACTTGGCTTTTGTAAATAACGCTGTTATAACCATCGGGGTGCATAAGTTCTTCTGAATTGATGTTTCAGGATTCTTAGAGTATATTCCCAGAAGCAGAATCACTGGACCAAAAGGCAGTTCCATTTTTAGGTTTTTGAGGAAATTCCATACTGTTTTTCACAGTGGCTGCACCAGTCTGCATTCCCACCAACAGTGCTAGGGTTCCCTTTTCTCCACATCATCACCAGCACTTGTTATTTGTTAATTTATTAATTCTTACAGGTGTGAGGTGATATCTCATTGTAAGTTTAATTTGCATCTCTGATGGCTGATGACGTTGAGCATTCTTTCATGTCTATGGGCCATCTGTGTGTCCTTTTTTGACAGGTGTCTATCCAGGTCCTCTGCCCATTTTTTGATTGGATTGTTTGTCTTCCTAGGGTTGAGTCACATGAGTTCTTTAATATTTTGGAGATTAAACCCTTGTCTGAGGTGTCATTTGCAAATATATATTTCCCATACAGTTTGTTCCCTTTTAATATGATGATGGTTTCTTTAGCTGTGCAGAAGCTTTTTAATTTGATGTTGTCCCATTTTTTTCCCTTTATTTCCCTTGCTCTAGGAGGTATAGCATCACAAATGCTATGTGGGATATCTGAAATTTATTGCCTATCTTTCCCTAGGACTTTTATGACTTCTATTTTAAGTATTTTATCCATTTTGAGGCTATTTTGGTGTATGGTTTAAGTTGGTGGTCTGGTATCATTTTTTTTTTTTTGCATGTAGCATTCCATTTCTCTCATCACCATTTATTGAGGAGACTATTTTTACTCCATTGTATGTTCATGACCCCTCTGTCAACTATTAATTGACCAGAGAGACATGGGATTATTTCTGGGCTCTCTAGTCTGTTCCACTGATCTATGTGTCTGTTTTTATGCCATTTTCAGACTGTTTTAATTACAGTGGACTTGTGGTATAATTTCATATCAGGTATTGTGAGCCCTACAATTTTGTTCTTCTTAAGATTGCTGTGACTATTCATGATCTTTTTTGGTTTCATTAAATTTTTGAAGTATTTGTTCTAGATCTGTGAAATATGCCATTGGAACTTTAATAGGAATTGCATTGAATCTATAGATTGCTTTGGGTAGTATGGATATATTAATGATGTTAATTCTTCCAATCCATTAACAGGGTATATGCTTCCAATTATTTGTATCTTTCTCAATTTCTTTCTTCAGTGTTCCTTAGTTTTCCAAGTACAGGTTTTACCTCCTTGGTTAAGTTGATTCCTAGGTACTTTATTTTTCTTGTTGCTATAGTAAATGGTATTTTTTTCCTAGTTTCTCTTTCTGATAGTTCATTGTTCTTCTATACAAGTGCTATTGACTTCTGAATATTGACTTCATATCCTACTACTTTACCAAATTAACTTATTAGGTTGAGTAATTTTTTTGTGGAGACTATAGGGCTTTTCATGTACACTATCATGTCATCTGTAAACAATGACAATTTTACTTTCTCATTTCCAACTTGGGTGCCTTTTATTTCTTCTTCTTGTCTGACTGCTGTGGCTAGGATTCTTAATACTATGTTGAATAGGAGTGGTGCAAGTGGAAAGCCATATCTTGTTCCTAATGTTAAGGGAAACACTGTTAGTTTTGGACCATTGAGTATGATGCTGGCAGTTGGCTTTTCATATATGGCCTTTATTATGTTGAGGTATGCTCCCACTATTGCCACTTTCCTGAGTGTTTTTATCATAAATTGGTGCTGGATTTTATCAAATGGTTTTTCTGCATCTATTGATACAATCATGTGGTTTTTGTCTTTCATTTTGTTTCTATGATGTATCACATTTATTGATTTTCAAATATTGTACCATTCTTACATCCCTGGAATAAATCCCACTTGATCATGGTGTATGGTGTGTTTAATGCATTGCTGGATCTGGTTTGCTAGTATTTTGTTGAGGATTATTGCATCTGTGTTCATGAGGGATATTGGCCTGTAATTTTCTTTCTTTGTTGTGTCTTTACCTGGTTTGGAGATCAGGATAACACTGGCCTTGTAAAATGAGTTTGGCAATCTTCCCTCTTGAATTTTTTGAAATAGTTTGTGAAGGATCAGTGTTAGTTCTTCTTTGAATGCTTGGTAAAATTCACCTGTGAAGCCATCTGGTCCAGTGCTTTTGTGTTTCAGCAGGTTTTTTTACTCCTTCAATTTCTCTAGATGTTATTGGTCTATTCAGGTTTTCTGCTTCTTCCTGATTCTGTGTTGGAAGATTGTAAGTTTCAAAAAAAATTATCCATTTCTCCCAGGTTACAAATTTCTGGCATGTAGTTGTTCATAGTAATTTTTTATAATCCTTTGTATTTCTGTTGTATCAGTTGTTACCTCTCCTCTTTTATTTGTGATTTTATTTATTTGGGTCTTCTCTCTTTTTTCCTTGATGAGTCTGGCTAATGGTTTTTTTATTTTGTTTATCTCTTCTAAGAACCAGCTCCTGGATTCACTGATGCTTTGAATTGTTTGTTTGTTTTTTTGTTTGTTTCTATGTCATTTAATTCTGCTCTGATCTTGATTATTTCCTTCTGCTTTCTTTGGGCTTTGTTTGTTATTGTTCCTCTAGTTCATTTAGATGTAGTTCTTTTAGGTTGTTTATTTGAGACTTTTCCATCTTCTGTAGGTAGGCCTGTATTGCTATGAACTTCCCTCTCAGTATGGCCTTTGCTGTGCCCCATAGGTTTTGCTTTTCTGTGTGTTCATTTTTATTTATTTCCAGATACTATTTCATTTCTCCCTTGATCTCATTGTTAACCCATTCATTAAATAATATCTTGTTATTTGGCCTCCATGTATTTGCATGTTTTTGAGTTTTTTCTCTCTATGTTGGTTTCTAGTTTCAAGTCGTTGTGATATGAGGAGATGCTTAATATAATTTCAATTGTCTTGAATTTGTTAAGGCTTGTTTTGTGTCCTACTATATAGTCTGTCTTTGAGAATGATCCATATGTGTTTTAGAAGAAAGTATATTTTGCTTCTTTAGAGTGAAATGTTCTACAAATATCAACTAAGTCCATTTGGTGTAGAATGTCATTCAATTCTGCAATATTTTTGTTGATTTTTTGTTTGGGAGATCTATTCATTGTTGACAGTGGGGTGTTAAAATCTCCTGCAATGACTGTATTACTGTCTGTCTCTTTCTTAAAGCTCTCTAATAGTTTATGTGTTTAGGTACACCTACATTGGGTACATATATGTTTACAAAAAGTTAAATATTCTTGTTGAATTACTCCCTTAAACATTATGAAGTGACTTTCTTTATCTCTTGTTATTGCCTTTGCTCTGAAGTTATTTTATCTGATACATATATTACTATCCCAGCTTTTTTTTCATGTCCACTTGCATAGAATATTTTTTTCTGCCCTGTCACTTTCAGTATGTGTATATGTTTTGTTCTGAGGTGGGTCTCTTATAGACAGTACATATATGGGTTGTGTTTTCTTATCCATTCTGCTATTCTGTGTCTTTTGATTGGAGTATTTAATCCATTTACATTTAAGGTTATTATTGATAGGTACTTATTCATTGTCATTTTTTCTCTTTGTACCTGTGTTTCTCTGTCTCTCTTTCTCTTTATTTCTTCTTAAAGCAGTCCCTTTAGCATCTTTGCAGTGTGGCTTGGTGGATACATACTCTTTTAGCCTTATTTTGTCTGGACAGCTCTTTATTTTGACTTCCATATTAAATGACAGCCTTGCTGGATAGAGTAGTCTTGGTTGCTGGTCCTTGATTTTCATTACTTGGAATATTTTTTTTTGCCAGTACATGCTGGCTTGTAGTGTTTCTATTGAGAAATCAGCTGACAGCCTTATTGGACCTCCCTTGTATGTTACTAGCTGTTTATTCCTCATTGTCCTTAAGATTCTCTCTTTGTTTTCAAATTTCACCATTTTTATTGTAATGTGTCTTGAAGTGGGCCTCTTTATGTTGGTCTTGATGGAGACCCTCTGTGCTTCTTGGACTTGTGTGACTTTTTTTCCTCATCAAGTTAGGGAAGTTTTCCATCATTAATTTTTCAAACAGGTTTTCTATACTTGCTCCTTTCTTCTCCTTCTGGTATCCCTATGGTGCAATTATTATTACATGTCATGTTGTCCCAATGCTTCCTTAGATTGTCCAATTTTTTTTAGTCTTTTTTCATTTTCTGGCTTTGTGGGTTTTTTCCACCTTGTCTTCCAACTCACTGATTTGCTCCTCTGCTTCATCTAGCCTTCTCTTAATTCCTTTTAGTATGTTCTTCATTTCAGATATTGCATTCTTCATTTCCATCTGGTTCTTGTTCGAGGTTTCCTTTTCATGCTGGTGTAGGTTCCACCAAGTTCCTTGTAGTTTTCACTAAGTCCTTGGGCATCTTTACAAACATTATACTGAACTCTATGTCTGATAAGTTGCTTGTCTCAAGTTCACTTAGCTCTTTTTCTGGATATCCTTCCTTTTCTTTCATTTGTTCATTGTTTCTATGTCTTCCCATTTTAGTTATGTCTTTGTGTTTGTTTCTATTAGGTTGATTTTGTTTGACTCTCTGTCTTGTAGAGTGGCTTTGTGTGTTAGGAGTCCTGAGTAACTCAGGGGTGCAGACTCCTTGATCTCCTGATCTGGATGCTCTAGGATTGACTCTATGTGGGTTATGTAGACGCTCCTCTTGTATTTGGGTCCTGATTATTACTGGACTGTTCATTGGTGGAAGCACCCCTCCATCTCTTGGCCAAGAGGCTCAACCCCCACCACATGCTGTATGCTATTGTATAGGTGCATGCAGAACAAAGCAAAACAATGCAAAAGAACACCAAAGCAAGCAAACTACCCTTCCCACTACAGCAATATCACCAACAAGAGAGCAAAGAATAATGAAAGTGAAGAAAAAAATGGAATAGTAGGGAAAGGGGAAAGGGAAAAAGAATATGAGAGGGCCAGAGAAAAAAGTGATTATGAGAGGAGAAAGGGGAAGAGAGCTACTATTTCTAATGAATTAAAAGAGGAAAACAGGAAAAAGAAACACTGTAAAAGTAACAAAAATAATAAATGGAGAGAAGGAATAGTAGAGTACTGTAAGAGAAAAGTAGGAGGTGTGAAAGAAAAATTAAAGCACTAAAATAAAAGAAAAAGAAAAAGTAGATTAAAAATCATAAATAAAATGGCTATGTAAAAGAAAAAATATTCAAGATAATGAAAAAAGAAACAAGTGGATTTGTCTCAGCACCGTTTAGATATTGCATTCTGGTCTGTCCCTTTGGATACCACTCTGATGTCTGGGTCTGGAATAAGCCAATGTCTGTTGCTGCCCAAGTCTGGCCCTTTGCTGCTTTTTCAAAGCTACAAGCAATCTGCTGTTTGTGGCTGATTCCTCCAGGCTTGGCTGAGCTCAGGTTGGGCCAACCTGTGCTGCAAAGTTGGATTTTATCAGCATTGGGTCCAGGTGTGTGCCAGCAATTGTCCCAGGCTGCCACAGGATCTACCTCTCCCAGTCTCTGCCTGCTGGCCTCCTTTCAATCTTAGCCTAGTTTCAGACCAGACTATCTCTCAGAGGGCTTCTGGTAAAAATGAGGGGTTGTGATTCCTGGATCTCCCACAGCAGGAGTCTTCCAGATTTAAGGAAATATGGTGGATTTGTTCCCCCTCCCCTGAGCCACTAGTCTGAGTCTTTCTAGGGTTATCTCCCAATATTCACCAGAGCTGGGCCCATTTTAGGGTTCCTGAGCCCAGATTGTGGGTCTGTTGAACACTGAAAGGGAGTTTCTGTGGCTCTCCCATGAAGGGGGAGGACCAGTCTGTTTCCCAGGATGTATGGATTGGCTGCACCCTACCACCAGTGTCTGATGACCCCTGAGTCTGTTTGTGTTGCTGTCTCATCAGCATGGACTAAGATGCAGGATGGGAAAGAAGGCAGGGGAAAAAGAAGAAAAACAGAACACCAAGACAAAGCAAAACTGACAACGGAGGAGAAAAAAAAACAGGAAAAAAAAAGATGTGCTGAGGGGAGTCAACAGATTTACAGAGGTTGTGCGAAAGGGATTTTCAGAGGGTAGGGGGAGTGGTATCCCACAGGGTAAAGTGATTGATTTTCCCCTGGGAGGGGCTAGCTCTTCTCAAGGAAGATGGTTGTTGTGCAGCCCAGGTATATCAGGGCCCTGAAAATCCCACAGCTGCTCCCCCAAGACTCTCCCCAGTGCCTCCCACTCCAGACTCTCCTCACATGACTCCAAATTGCTCCACCCTCCCTTGACTGGGGCCCAAGGTGGGTAGCTGCACACACAAAATCTGTACTTTGACCCTTTAAAAAAGAAAAACATGGTGAATTTTTCTCCAGCAGTTTTTGACTCTCACTAAGGTAGAGAGCATTTATTGGTGGGATTTTTCCCCTGTCTGGCTAAGGGGCTCAGCCCTTACCATGACCTCCTCTGCTTTGAGAGGGCTTCTAGATGTTGGTCGAATCCCCAGTTGTGGCACATATAGGAGGCCATCCATCCACATTTCTCTCTCACACCCACACCTCTTCCCCCTCTCCCAAATTAATAGATTTTTATCTTGTGTGTATTGTCTTCTTTCAGGTCTCATATCATCCTGATGGGGTGGGGGAAGAAAGGGAAGAGTCCAGCAGCTATATTATAACACAGAGCTATGTCTGGGGGTGATCACACCACTTCCTTCCAATGAATCAGCCTGGGGCTCCTGCTGCTGAGCGGGGCTCCTGTTGCTGAGCTGCTGCAGCTGTGCCACTCCATTCCTGGGGTGGTCTCTGCTGCCAGCATCATTAGTTAGACTCTGGCCTGTTCGTGGTTCCCATGGCACTCTGTGTTGGGGAGGTGACAGCTCCCTCTCCAGTAAGTTCTGCTGTCCCCAGATCCTGGCTCCTGGAAGCAGCAGGGTGCATGGCCCTGCCCCAGGTGGAAGGACTAAGACAAGTCTGGGCACCCAGGTATGGATTCTCCAGAGGCTTCTTTCCAGTGAAGGGTATTTTTAAAATGGCTCCCACCCCAAATCTGCACTGCCAGAGGCATCGGTCTTGGCAGTGGCCATGGCAGCTGCTCCACCAGGGGAGCCTGGCCACACTTTCACACACACCCACACAGATGCCTGTGTACAGGCTCACTCACTCACACATGCTTTCACTCACACTCCACTGGATTTTCAAGTTGATTGCTCTGTGATTTAGCTGCAAGACTGGTACAGGGCTGGGAGCAAATGGATGGAGCTTCTTTGGAACACCCCTCTCTACTTCTTTTCTGGGAGTATTTAAGGACAAACTACAGCCTTCATGATCATATAATCCATGTACAGGGTCTGGCACAAATAATGCCTCCTTTTATTATAAAATCTTTTATTGCAAAATCATAAGCATGTAATTCTGCAACTTAACAATATCACTCTCAAGCACACCATAAGGCATTTTAGGTGAAATGTTGAAATTAAAACTATAAATTATTGCACCCATATCATTACCCTACCAACCACACTCAAGCAGGCCTTACTTCTGCCAAACCCTGTGTATTTGTATGTATGTCTATCCGGAGACATTTCCAACATAGCCACCATGCCATTATAATACCAAAGTTATCATCTAACCCATAGTCTGTATGAGTCAGGGTCCTGAAAACAGAATATTCAAAAGAGGTAATTAAAGAGATTTTAATGAAGGAACCATTTACAAAGGTGTGTCCAGGGTTAAAGAAAATCAGGAAGGGATGGTGGAATACCTAAAGGCTAGCATTAATGAAAAGCTATTACCACTTGTAGACCTGAAGAAGCAAGGGGAGGAAATATACTGGAACTTGGAGAGAATAGCCTGATAGAAGGGAGGGAGAAAGGGGGATAAATACTTTAAACACCCTCAGAGCTCCTTTTGGTGCCTCCCATTGACCAGATCCAAGTGGAATTCAGAGGAGGAGGATCCCAGGTAATTAATACAGGAATATACAACATTTTTTTTCTGGTAGAGAGCAAGACAGTTAATATACTTAACTGTGAGGCTCACATACAGTCTTTGTTCCATTACTTCTTTGTTTTTGGTTTTTGGTTTTATTTTTCTCCTTTCCCTCAGCTTTTCTGAGGTATAATTGACAAATAAAATTTTAAGCTAACTAGTGTGTACAAATAATGATTTGATATACATATCCATTGTGAAAGATTTCTCTAATTAAGTTAATTAATGTATCCATCACCTAACTCTATCACATCTACCTGTTTTTTGGTTTGTTTTGGTGAGAACATTTAAGTTTCCTTAGCAAATTTCAATTATACAATTCCAAGTTATCAACTATGGTCACTATATTATACATTAATTAGATCCTCAGGTCTTATTCATCTTATAACTGAAAGTGTATACCCTTTTATCAATGCCTTCATATTTCCCCCAACTGCAACCACTTTTCTACTCTATTTCTATGTTTGACTTTATTTTTAGTTAAGATTACTACTTATTGTTTTTTTATATTCACATTTTTATTTGTTTGATTTCTTCATGTTCTCCTTCCCACTAATTCTCTTAATGTCCTCTCTGCTGTCTACTGTCTCATATTTCTCTTAGTTTAGCCTTCATTCTGAAGTGCTTTTTTTTAATTTTCACAATTTTTTCCTGAACCTTAACAGAACTGTTTTTCATCGTGCTGGTTTTCAACCATCTCATTTCTCAGATTTGCTACTTCTAGTTATACTAAGTTCTCAAGCCGCCATACTATTCTTATTTTTATGTTAGCTCTTTTGTAATATTAAGCTACAGTTTCCATTAGTTTTGTGATTACATTTTTCTGTTGTGCCCTCATTAATGGTTCATTTTCCTTTTTTTTTTGTATAATGTCTTTATATGGGGTTTGATTGCAATCCTTTTCATTTACTCTGTCTGAGATAATATTTTGTCCTTATTATTTTAAAAGAAGATTCCTATGGAGACAGGTCAGGGTGGTTTTCCTAGAGAAATGGTTCTAAGGCTTCCTCCTCTATTGTCACCTTGTTGTGAAAAAAAAAATACAGTCATCAGTTCTACAGTCCTACTTCCTCTGGACTCTATTTTCATCTCAGGAGTTGAAACTTCTCTTCATATTTCACCATTGGTTCTGCACTGCTCTTTTTTTTCCCTTCTCAGATCTTACCAGAGGGGAAGATCTTGGGCATATCTAAAGACTCTTGAAGGTGAGAGTCTTCCTAAGACCTTTTGATTTCCTCCTAAATACTTAGTATGTCTCATTTGCACTCATCTGCTCACTGGAGTCTGTGGAGTTTTCATCCAGTTTTACCAACTGATTGTTTTCAGGTTCACTTGCCTAGGATTCCACTTCCAGTGAGTTCATCTGTCTTTGGGAATGAGCATTGAATGCAATGTTTGTGTTTCAAGTCTCTAAGACCATTGGAACTCTCTTTTCTATTCTTTCCACAGCTTCCACAAGTGATGCCCTCATGCATGTCTTAAATAGATTCTGCTGTTCTAGTGCCATCATCCATTTCTACTCTCTAGAGTTCAGGAGAACTTGTTATCATCTCATTTTGTTAAAGATGCTGTTATTTTTTTATTTTTAAATCTTGCTATTCTAGTTTATCTTCCCCTTTTGCTTTGTTTTATGAGAAGACCTAGGAATATTTATATAGTATGTTGCCATAATGATTTTATTCTGGCTGGAAATTTGAGGTCATTTTTAAAAAACTGACCTGACATAGTTAATTTTGGAAGCGTAAAAAATAAGACAGGACCTCATAGAATTCAACCCTTTGCCACATGGGGAAAAATTTAACCTGAATCTGGAATTAGATTTTCCATAGTAGGCATTATCCTCAGTTGCCACCAAAGCTTCAGGCAAAATAGCAAGAGGGGCAAGTTTGTCTCTGGCTATCTTCATTCTACTTCACTCAGCACTGTGTCAGGGCCCATGGGCATAGGTGCTTGGTTTTATGAACCTTGCTCTTTGGGGTCATTATTGGAAGACTCTACGGAGTATAAGGTATGCTTTCAAAGTCAGGCTAAATTGGGCAAAGTCAGAAAGCTAGAATTGGATGAAGGCAGGGGGATACCACCTGTGAGCCAAAGTGTGGGCCATAATGTGCACACAGAGAGCCAACAATTGCTTTTGAAGGGCTGAGGAAGCAGGTAGCCAGAGTCAGAGAAACAGGCGGGTCTCTGACAGGCAGAGCCTGACAGCCTAAGGACTGACTCCCATAAGAACACAGAAGTGACCATCCAACCAGGAAGTGCTAACTTTGTCACAATTAGAAAGCTGCTCTGGGATTTGTTGCCTTTAAGATCTTTATAACAATCACTCCAGGATCAGGAAGCTGCTGCTGCAACTGTTGGCTCCAGGAATACCTGCCTAGATGGTAACCCACAGATCAGCGCCAGCTGCCAAATGCATACCACCAAAATGGATGCCTTAGGTTTTGTCTACCTTCTCACTAAACTCAGTTCCAAATTCAGGTCTTACCAGAGTGACGTTAACTGGCAAAACCTAAATTACATGAGAAGCCTTTGCTAAATGGGAGTCACAGAAATGCAGTTTTGGACATTCTAGCCTCACAGTAATACAGATAAATGCACTAAGAAGTCTATCAGTCCTATTCACCGATGGAAAAATGGAGTAAAGCTTTGACTGGAAGAACTAGTCATATGACCACAACTGAAAGAGGCAGGATTTAATCCAGATCTAAATTCATGTTTTCAACCACTTCATTCTTCTGCCTGCCCAGAAAGGATTCTGTGGTCAAATATGAGTGAGACAGGCTTGTTTATAAGCATAATCAGGTTTCCCTTATCTACAAACATCTTTCCTGATTGTGTCACCTAATTTTTATAATTTATTGGTTTTATCCACATATTTTAATATCCCACTAAAATTCCAAAAGGTAGGGGCTCTTCTTGTATTTGATAACTGATGAAAACTACTGCCCCATCTTTTCAGTCTGCTGTACACAGGCAGGTTTGTACTTTGACTAAATCTACTAGACTATTTCCAAAGGTGGCAAATTATATTGCTTAAATTGCCATGGAAAATTGTTCTTTCCATTAGTAAAAACTAAGTTTGACTTAAGACAGGGAATAAAATTGAAGCCCTGGTTCCTTCTGTAAATGGGCCTCAGAAAGTTCTAATACATATCAAAATTCTCCAAGCCACTTAGGAATTTATTCACTTCTTAACATGTTCGCTCATTGGGCAATTCTTTATTGAGTGTTTATTATGTGCCAGAAATACAGTTGTATATAAACACACATTGTGTCTGCTCTCACAGTGCTTATAATTAAGAGGTGAGGACCAACATTAAATCACTGTGCAAAAGGGTTAACACAGGAGAAGAACTGTGGAAGTGATAGCAGAAGGTGAGCACATATTTCCCTGGAGGAGTTTCATCTAAGCAGATACCTGAAGGATATGTACAGATTAATGAAGCAAAGAAGAAAAGGATGAGTGTTGTAGTCATAAGGGAGCTCCAATGCCAAAATTTCCACACTTCTGGAAACGAGAGAGCAGAGTGCATCTGAGATAGTGAATGGGGGAGCAGAGTGATTGGAGTTTGGGGTAGAGATGAGAGTGGGTCAACATGAGCTGTAAATGCAGATGAAGGCAGGTCATTTGCAGTCTTGGAGGTTAATTTAACAAAACAAAATGTTCCATACCATTCAATGTGGTCATTTGAAATTGCGGCTAACTAAGCCAGATGGAAACATACTGAAATAATGAGTAATGGTCAACAGGTTAGCAGGTTCATCATAGTAAAGAGAAGCAGATATTACTGAAACATACATTCAATTGAAAGATCTCTTTTTATTATGTATATTATACCTCTGTAATATAGAGTCCAGATTTACCAAAAGTGTATTTCCATTTATTTATTTATTTTATTCCATTACAGTTGTCCCAATTTTTTCTTCTTTGCCTCCCTTCACTCAATCCACCTCTCCCTCCCTCAGTCATTCCCCACTCCATTGTCAATGTCCTTAGGTCATTTATACTTTTACTAATCCCTTCCCCTTCTTTCTGCCATTTCCCCTTTCCTTCCTCCCCTCTTACAGTTGTCCATATGTTCCATGTTTTCATGTTTGGGGTCTTATTTTGCTTTTTAGTTTATTTTACTCATTAAATTCCAATTATAAGTGAGATCACATGGTATTTGTATTTCACTGACTAGCCTATTTCACTTAGTATAATAGTATGCAGTTCCATCCATGCTGTCCCAAAAGGTAGGACTGCCTTCTTTCTTTCTGCTGCACAGTATTCCATTGTGTAAATGTACTATAGTTTTTTAATCCATTCATCTACTGATGGGCACTTAGGCTGTTTCCAGCACTTGGCTATTGTAAATAGTGCTGCTATGAACATAGGGGCACATAAATTCTTTTGAATTGGTGTTCCAGGATTCTTAGGGTATATTCCTAGCAGTGGAATCGCTGGGTCATAAAGCAGTTCTATTTTTAATTTTTTGAGGAAACTCCATACTGTTTTCCACAGTGGCTGTACCAGTCCACATTTTCCCACCAACAATGCACTAGGGTTCCATTTTCTCCACATCCTTGCCAACACTTGGTATTTGTTGATTTATTAATGGTAGCCATTCTGACTGGTGATAATGTCATTGTGGTTCTAATTTGCAACTCTCTGATGGCTAGTGATGTTGAGCACTCTTTTATATGTCTATGGGCCATCTGTATGTCCTCCTTGAAGAAGTGTCTATTCATATCCTTTTCCCATTTTTAACTGGATTTTTTGTCTTCCTTGTGTTGAGTCATATGGGTTCTTTATATATTTTGGAGATCAGACTCTTGCCTGATCTAAATATGTTTTCCCATATAGTTGGTTCCCTTTTCATTTTGATAATGGTTTGTTTGCCATGCAGAAGCTTTTTAATTTGTTAAAGTGTAGTCACATTTGTTTATTTTTTCCTTTATTTCCCTTGCTCAAGGAGATGTTATCAGCAAAATATTGAGGTTTGAGTTTTAGGATATTCTAGTGGTGAAGAAGGTGTTGATGAATGAGAATGTGGTAGGAGTTGTCCTAGTTGTAAGTTCTTAGATAGCAGAATGTGGACTATGTAGGCAGGCACCATGAGGTATTAGGAGAGTGTGGTAGCCTACGCCAGGCAGTAGCTAGGTGGCCACTGACATCTACAAAGCCTGTGTTATCTATGGGCCATGGGAGGCAGCCCTGATCTTTAACTGATGAAATTATGTGATTACTTCTTTGATTATCTGGCTCCCAACAGTATTTGCTTAACATCAGAGCAGGTTAGGAGACTTTCAGGTTCACAATAAATTCACTTCTATGTGTGTAACAATAAAATCAGTGACAGTTGAGTGGCAGGCAGGCTGACATACAACAAAGCTGTGCTCCATGACAAGTTTGCTTTTGTTGTCTGTTTCTGCCTTCCAGGGATTGAGCAAACTTTCACTGCTCTCTTTTCTGTCCCAGTTTACTTATTCTCTGAAAAAGTATCTAGGTTCCTGGAACTCTGCCAGGTATTGGACCAACAACAGTTTATTAAATCATTTGACAATTATTTAGTGGATATCAATTATGTGCCAGGCAATGTTCTGATCACTAGTAAACAAGACAGACAAGCATTTACAGAGTTTACATTCTAATGGGGGAAACTGAAAGTAAGCATACACACAATGGATATTTGAGAGTAATGTAGAAAACTGCTAAATAGAGAATTTAAAATTAGGTGATATGATAATAACATGGTAGCTACCTTAGCCTAGGTGATAGGGAAGGCTTTCTGGACAGGTGACTTATGTGCTGAGATATGAATGACAAGAAGAATAAATCCTACGAACATCAGGAAGAAGAGAATTCCACACAGAGGGACAGCCTGTATAAAGACTCTATCAGGAATGATTTCAGTATGTTTGAGGAAAATGCACATTCTTGTAACTGTAGTGAGGGGAAGAGGAGTGCAAGAAAGTTTGGAGATGTGGAAAGATATTTGGGGCTTCATAGGCAAAGGTAACATGCTTAATTTTTGTATATGCTTTGGAAAGCCACTGGGGCTCGTTCTTTCTTTCTTTCTCTTTCTTTCTTTCTTTCTTTCTTTCTTTCTTTCTTTCTTTCTTTCTTTCTTTCTTTCTTTCTTTCTCTATTTTGCTTGATCATATGGTAGTTCTATTTTTTAATTTTGTGAGAAACCTCCATGCTGTCTTCCACAGTGGCTGTACCATTTTACATTCTCACTAACAGTACACCAGGGTTCCCTTTTCTCCACATCCCCATCAGCATTTGTTATTTCTTCCCTTTTTTTTTGGTCTATTTTATTATTTTTTAATTAAAAAGTTTTAATCACAATTGACATACCATATTATATTAGTTTTACGTGTATATCCCAGTGATTAGGCATTACGTAACTTACTATGTGATCACCCTGATAAGTCTAGTACCCATATGACACCATACATAGTTATTATAATATTATTGACTGTATTCCCTATGCTATACATTACATTCCCATGATTATTCTGTAACTATCAGTTTGTACTTCTTAATCCCATTTATCTTTTCTCTCTTTATCTATCATATCCATAGAAAATGCATTGCTTTGTTTGCTATTGCATAAATGATATTTTATTCTCACCATTCTGTACCTTGCTTTTTTTCACTTAACAGCATACCTTTGAAATCTAAGACACTGGGGATTTTTAAGCAGGGACATTACATGATAGGATTTAATTTTTTAAAAACATATGACTCTGGCAGCTATGGGGGAATACATGATATGAACTTTAGATGCTATAACAAGACACAATAGACAGCATGGCTTAAACAACAAAATTTTATTTCTAACAATTCTGAAGAGTGGGAAGTCCCAAGGTTAAGGTATCAGCAAATTTGATATCACAGATCTGCTTCCTGCTTTTTCTTGCTTTATTCTCATATGGGAGAAGTGGCAAAGGAACTCTCTGAGGTCTTTCTTCTAAGGGCACTAACCCCATTTTTGAGGGCCTTGCCTCATTACCTAATCTATAGACCTTTTCTCCAAATACTTTTATATTGAAAATTAGGTTTCGATGTTTCAATTTTGGGGGGCATAAGTATTTAGTCCAGTGTAATATGAGAATAGGATTGTGTGGAATATGGAAAATGGAGAATGGGTAAGGTTGGACCCTGCCCTTATAAGGAGCTTACAGTCTGTCACTTCTCAGCATTTTCTTTTTGGTGTCATTCTAGTTCCCTGTATACTTGTCCTCGGTCTCCCACATTGAACTGTGAGGTCCCTGGGCACCAAGCCCTGTCTGATTTTTTTTTTCTGTGTCTCAAACATTGGAGCCTGACACTATAGTAAGTAGTCAATAAACATTTGTTGGATGGATGAATTAATGATGCTAGGTAGCTTTATTAATGAATCACCTTACCCTGAATAGCATGACTTTCTTCCCATGATAAGTCAGTATTTGTCATGAAATATTCATTGTGAGATGTCTTAGACATATTTTTGTGACAATAAAATAAAGATCATTGATTAGAGAGTTTGGATCATCTCTTTAAGATGATGGACAGCAATCAGGATGGTGGAAGGCCCAGAAACTGATTCATATAAAATGACTAAGAATACTAGAGATGTTGATGCTGCAGTAGAGAAGACTTGCAGGAACATGACAGCTGCCTTAAAATATGTAAGGAATTGCCATATGGAAGAGATAGTATGTTTACTTTATATTTCTCCATAGAAAGAAGCAGGTGCATGAGATGTCCATCTCAAATAAATAAAAACAATTTTCTACAACTACCCAGTAATAGAATAGGTTCCCTTGTGAGATAATGAGCACACTGTCTCCAGAGATATTCAAACAGAAATGAGATAATAATTTGTGCAGTCACTCCTAGAATCTATGTAATGATAACAATAGCTACCATTTATTTAGTATTTACCCTGTGCCAGACACTCTGCCAAGGGCTCTATAAAGGTCATCTCATTTAATTTTCATAGCAACTCTATATGGTAGGAAACTTCTTTTATAGGCAAAGAACCTCAGCTTCAGAGAAGTTAAGTGATTTTTATAAGGGCATGTAAGTAGTAAGTGGAAGAGCCAGGACTAGATACAGATCTCTGACTCCAATCCCTTTGTCCTTCACCATATTGGGCTCAGGCATGTCCAGGAGATTCCTAAACCATGGTCTCTTTCTCAGTCCTCCTCAGGGTTAAGTCAAGCATTTCATCCTACTCCATCACCAAGGAGAAGTTGTACTCAAAGGCAGGGATATTTACTGGCCACTGTTGGTGGATGTTCAAGGCTAGATGCAATGGAAAGAGACATTTCTGTTTGTTCCGTCTATGAAGCTGAATGAAGAAAGTCCTGGGACAGCTCTTCCAAAAAGAAGCTCCTGTCATTTATCTGTCTTTTTAGCTTCCTTTAGTCATTTTTAATTCTTGCTTCTACAAGACACTGAGAGTGACATTTATGAACTGAATATTTGTGTCTTCCCCTCAAATAAATATGTTGAAGCCCGAGCTTCCAATATGATGGCCTTTGGGAGATAATTAAGTTTAAATGAGGTCATGAGGGTGGATTCTCCATGATGGGATTTGTGTCCTTATAAGAAGAAAATAGCTTTCTCTCTCTACCCTGTGAGAACATAGAAAGAAGGATCTTACCAGCCACTGAATCTGCCAGCACCTTGACCTTGAACAAGTTTTCAGAACTAGAATTCCTAGTTTTCAGAATTGTGAGAAATAAAATAAATATTTGTTGTTTAAGCCATCCAATCTATGCTATGTTGTGATAGCAACCTGAACTAAGACAGACAGGAAGTTCTTTTTGTTTGTTTTGCTTGCATTTATGAAAGGGAATTACTGAATGAGAAGACTGTTCTTGTTTTGTTTGTTTGTTTGTTTGCTTGTTTGTTTCTGATCTTTGTGGAAGAGAATGTAATATTCATGATCTCCACAAAGCCAAGGAAACACCATATTTGGATTTCTGATGAAGCAGCAATCTGAAATGCCTGTCTAATATTCATGCATGATTGACCACTTGGTGATGAAATCAGCATTGTTTCCCTTTCTTTTCTCTGCTGTCCAGAGCCACAGGTGGCCAGTACTGTTCCCAGGGCAGCTCTGGGGGAGAGTGCTTCACTCATCAGTACCACAATGGATAATCCTGTAGCCAGAGAAAACCAAAGAATTAGTTTCCCTCAGTCTAGACACAACCCTGGCCAGTGTATAACATTGAAAATGCCACTCAATCATGTACTTAAGGAGTAAGATGAATTTTCCTCCACAGAAGTGAACATTTGGAAGGTAGGGAATGCATGGATTGCTCTGTGGAAGAGATCAGGGAAAAGAGAATGTAACCAGTTTTACTGAGTGGTTATTCAGTGTCAAGCATTTTTCATATTCAGACAACATAATCCAACCCACTCCTCCTCTCCCTGGCCAACACCCTGTGAGGATATGTTGTTCTTTACTCATCAAAAGGTTAATGAGCGCCAACTATGTGTTAGGCTTCCACTGAAGACACAGTTGTGAACAAAACCTACAAGGTCCCTGCTCACCAAAAGTTTATTTTCTATAATAATGGTAATTTTTATTGAAGAAACATGTGCAGTATTCTATTTTATGTGTCTTGTACACAGTATTTCATTAATTATTTCAAAACCTTATGAGGGAGGAAATATTATCAGTCCCTAGTATGCATCTGAGGAAACCAAGGCACAGACAGGAGAAATAACTTGCCCCAGTCACAGCTAGTCAGTGGCAGAACTGGTATTCTTACTTCAGCCCAGGGACTTTGTGTCGGGGCTCATGCTTCTAACCTCATCCTTTACTGTCTCTATGCTACAAACATGGTGCAGATGAAGAGAATGGAGCTCACATGGACACTGATTGGCCAAAGTGGGGCTTGAAACCAGGGCTGATTTTAAAGCCCACCCTTTCTTGTCAGGCTCCTGACAGTGGTAGAAATGTCAAGTCATGGAAACTGGATCAGACTGAGTTAGAATGATTTCCTACCCCATCAGTAGAGCTCTTCTCTAAAGTTAACAAGGAAAAACACACAATTTAAGGAAGCTCTATTCTATTGTAAAGTGTTTCAAACCTATATAACATAATAATAATATGCCCTTATTCATTGACTTGTCCTTCCCTCAACACAAATATGTGTTGAGCACATTCCAGTTATCATGGACAGTGCTAACTGCTACATTCATAATGCAAATTAAAAGTTTCTTTGGATACTTTGTTTTTGGCTATCAAGGGCTGAGTAAGCAGAAGATAAGAAACTTTTCACTAGTGATTTGGTCAATATGTATTCAGTAAATTGGAAATTTTCTATTACATTCAGAAAGAATGATTGTTTTCTCCAATAGCAGTTATTTTTTAATAGACAAATGTTTACTTCTCTCTTTTTCTCTCTCTTGGATGTTTTAGAATGTGCACAAATCAGCAAAACTTGGATTGCTTTACTTTTCTATTATCAGAGAGGTTTTATTCTAGAGAGCAGGGCCTGGCATTCTGGGGTGGGGATCTCTGAGTTAGTGTGTTTCTTCAGCTGGTCCTGTCATTGTTGAGCACAGGCAGCAGAGTGCCCATCCTGAACAAAGTGTCAGCTGTGTTTCAGCTCTTATCATGTGTCCTAAGCTCACATGGACTAATACATGGAGTCTTTCATCTAGCATGGTGGGTGAATTATGAAAACAAGGACATATGAGAGGAATAAAGTTAGGGTGTATCTACTCTGTATTTACTGAGAGTCAAGGCCTCATAGATGAGGAAAGAGCTCTGCTGTGGAATTAACAGTACTGTAAAGGGGAAAGGCTATGAACACATCATGTCAGGTAAGAATGGTAGTAGGGCTTGGCTAACATGTTCCCCACTCACTTGCTCTCTTACCACTTCTGGGGAGATGTGGAAAAAGATAAGGGTTCTTTTCATAAACTTTCATTAGAAAGTATAATAAACACAAAACAACAATAATCTGACAGCTGTTACATGTGACTTCCCTGTCCTGTGAGAATTTATCAGCTTTCTCGGGATGCTGGAAGATCTAGAAAATCCTACTGAGGTATGCCTGTCTGAGATCTTTTATGATTTACCCCTCTCTCAAAACCCATGAGCTATTCAGAGTTGGCTCTCTATTGTAACCACTTGTTACAGGTCACACCTTCTGCGTACAAATTCCACAGATCATACATAGAATATGTCAGCCATAAGCTAGGGGTGTGCAAAAATGGAGTTTTGTTTATAGCTACGAGTACTTTTCTTGTACTTCCTTTGATTCTGAGAGCCCTTATGTCTTTCTAGTGCAAGAATTTATTTTAAGATATTTGTGTATCTTCACTCAAGTCAAGTGCACTTATCCAGTCTAATTAGGCTGCTATTCCCTCAGCCACAGTTTAGGTTCTCAAAAATGATTTAGTCATAGTCATTCATAGTCATAGTTCAGGTAAAAGCTCTGTCTAAACTGTCAGACACTCTTTCCCTCAGTTTTGGGTTTCATCAAAGTCAATTCATAGCTGCAGTAAAGGTAGGCAAAGGCACATCACATCCTAGAGCTGCTTGGGGCTTGCTGACAGTTTGAATGTAAAACCTAAAGGGAAGGGGGAGTCAGAAGTGACACCCAAATGGCCTGGGGAGTGATATTTCCATTAATAAACAAAGGGCAGACATAGCAGACATGTGTAAGAGGGAGAAGAGCTGGTTTATGAAATGGAAAACTATGATGCATTAAGTTTGGGACATGGTACTTTGAAGTATGGGTCGGGTATTCTGGTAAGACTGTAGGTCTCAGTTTAGAAAAAGATCATAAACACAGATCTGGGGTTCATCTGCACAAAGGTGATGGTGGATGCTCTTGAATTTTGGACGTCTTTTGAGAGGAGATCACTGAGGAGAGAAGAGAGTCAAGTAAAGCCTGGAATAGCACCCTATGGGGGAATAAAGGAAAGATTGGAGAGACTGGGGGTTAGCCAGGGTTGTACCAGGTCACCAAAAACAAAGGAGAGGATATCTCAGAATGTCAAGATCGACTATAAATGTGGACATTGTGTTGTAAATTAAGGAGAAGAACAAAAAAAGTACTAAAAAGTCCATGTAAAAGAAAACAGAAAGAAAAAGTGTGGAACAACACTTGTGACATTAAATGCCTCTACATAAACCTAGTATAGATCACAGAGTAAACCTGAAGTATAACCATGCAGAAGGTAACAAAGTGACATAAACTCACAGACATGTCAATAAGGCATGATGTGACAGTCCACATGCATGGGACACAACAGTGAACAATGCTTTGTTCAAAAGAGGCACAGTTCACAGACAAGAGAAGGGAGATAATCACATAGCAAGTTTATTTACTATCTATCATCTATCTATCTATCATCTATCTATCTCAATCCCAAGGGAGAAGCTTCATAGAGAGTATTTACACAGAGTAAAAACAAGCATGCTGTAACAAAGAGGTAGGACTACAGAGGGAGTGTTCTGTAGAAGGCCTGGTTAGAAGTAACAAAAAGATGATGATTTTCTAAGACAAGACACATGTCTGGCATACAAGAAGATATTATGGCAGGCATGGAGGAGGGTTTCAGTTCTGTGGGATTTTGCTCCTAGCTTTAGTTTATAGAAAATTAGGGCCTAAAATTTTTACTTTTTAGAAGACAAAGAAATAAGTTGAGTCTACTATTAGTCTGGGTTCAGCTCCTACCAACAAAGCACTCACTGGCTGGCCAAGCTCCCTTAGGCAATTACCCCTCACTCCATCTCAGCCCACACTGTTTACACATCCTGGCCTCTCTTTTATTTGGACTGAGCCAGATACTGCTGATCTTGGGATGTTTGCTGTCATGACCTGTAAGGAACATTTGCTTTCTGTTGGACTTAGACCTCTGTGGATCACTTCCTGGAAGGACTTTGCCTTGTTTAAACCCCTCTCCAGGTTTCTTAGTAGCTACTGAACAAAGCCCAGACTTCCTCAGGTATTACATAAAATCTGTTATGATCTGGTCTCAGACAAATCAACTCTTGCCACTTTTATCTCTCTTAAATTCTAATTTAAATTACTAAACTTTTTCATTTTTAAAAGCTCTATTTGGTTCTTTTCTAAACTCATTGTTTTATCATACTATTATAATTTTCATGTTAATAGTTTGTATTAACTTCTAGTTTGTGACTGTGTATTGTGAGCTCATCTTCAGCAGGACTTTTTTCATTGTGGGAGTCCAATGTATGTTAGGCTATAGATGTTTCCTTCAGAATGTCTCTATTTTAGCTTCTTCCAGGGTCTTGTGGGATTCCTCAGCCTAGGACCAAATTTTACATTAACCTCTTTGCTTAGAGTTCTTGCACAATGAGGATAATTGTAAGTTTGGATTGTATCCATTCACGAAGCACAGAATTGCTTTTTTTATTCTCAGGGATTATTCTTTTTTACACATGTACTGGTCTGTATGGATAGAAATTTTCCTTTTTGCTTTTCTAGGATGGTTGGTGGGGTTTTATTAGCTTCCTTTTCACATTCAGGACAAAGTTTTGAGGATCTGGTTTTAGCAGGGATTTCTGTTCGAGTGTCCTCCTACTGTGGGTTGGCCCCAACCATGTTTCCTGTTCCTTCATAGGCATTAAAGCCCTAAACCTCAGGGTCTAGCACAAGTTATACTTGTCTATTACCCCCAGAGCTACAGCAATGTCAAAACTTCTTTTTTTTTTAACATGCAAGTCTGATCTTTTAAATTTATTTTTTAGAGAGGGAAGGGAGGGAGAAAGAGAGAGAAAGAGGAACATCAATGTGAGGTTGCTGGGGATCATGACCTGCAACCCAGGCATGTACCTCGACTGGGAATTGAACCTGAGACACTTTGGTTTGCAGCCTGCACTCAATCCACTGAGCTACACTAGCCAGGGCAAAACTTCTTAATTCTCTAGTACTGAACTACTTCTTTATTTCTGGTATATGAAATTGCCTTCTATTTTTTATGTGACTATTTGCTTGAATTCTTTTTTTCTGGAGTTTGTATATTTCAATTTATTTATAGCTAAAGAATATTTCTCTCATATAAACATTTTTTTTTACCATATTCTACATTTTTAGTCAGGTCATATTGCTCACCATTTTTTCTACTGTGCCATTTGCACAGTCCATTCATTCATTTCATAAATATTTTTTTGAGTACATACTTTGTGCCAAGCATTGCTCTAGGTGTTTGGGATACAGCAATGAAAAAAATTAGAAAAAGATTCCTGAGCTCATGATGTTTCCTTGAAGCAGGAGGAAACAGGTATGATGAACTAGGTCCATAGGGGTAATACGAACAAAACTCAAAAACATACAATTTGTATAAAGAGTAAGTTTCAAAATAGTATATATAGTACAGTGTCCATTTTCTAATGTCAAATATATGTAACCCAGTATTAATTATGGATACATCATAAACAGTAAACTAAAAATATGCAGAAGTTACCTCTAGAAGGAAAGGAGGGAGACAACCAGGCCCAGTAAGGACTATGCAGGAACCATTATCTACTTCCCTAATATTTTGGATTTAAATATGTGTGGGTGGGTGTATTTGATGCACAAATAGCAAAATATTAAGATTTAACAAAATTATGTTGAGTTTACACATATGGTAATTATAATACACTCTGCATTTTCCATATTATCAAAATAATTCATAATAAAATGAAAATAATAAATGCTTTTAAAATAAGACTTAAAATGAAATAAATAATAAATAAATAAAAAGCATAGTATGTTGAAAGATGGTAAGTTATATGGATAAAAGAGGAGAAAATACAGAGCAGGGTTAGGGTATCAGGAGGGTTGAGGCTGGGGGACAGATGAGGTCAGTGGAGTGTCCCTTGAGAAAGCATTTTTGAGGTAATTGTGAGAATATTGTAGTGAAGACTTGAAGGCGATGACCTTCTGCCTATCTTAGATATCACTCACTGTGTTGGACCCAAAGTGGCAGCCCTAGGAGAATCTGAGTGACTTATGGCAGCAGAACTGCAGGATTTATTGATGAAGAAGTAGGGACAATGTAAGGTGCATGGCAGGTAAGTGGCAGGTGTTGCTGCCTTTCAGTGAGACAGGAGCTGTGGAAAGATAATTAGTTCCCAGGGGAAAGATGTCTTCAGTTCTTTAGGGGAAACAAAGTTTATCCTGGGAGTTGGGTCAAAAGGCCATTGCTCTAGGTGTTCTTTATGTAGGGAACAAAAAGTTGTGTATGAGACATATATTTAATCATGTTTTTTTCAATCAATGCATAGGGTTTTTTTTAAACAAATTACCTATCATGTAACCTGTGAATATAATAATAAAAATGAGTATCTGTGAAAGAAATTCTATAGAAGCCCAAAACCATGCCATTTGAGTAATAGTCATTTAGTACCTCTCTTGATCTATGGTTAAATTTGAGACTATTTAGGCTTTAGGTCAATATGTGTGGAATGGTTTTAGTTATGCCAGTTAGTATTCCTTTGATTTCTTGCCATTCCTTCTTCACCATTACTCCATACCCCACTTCATTGTCTCTCTGGAGCCTTGTAGACTGAGGACAATCTATCTTCACATAGACTGAGTACAAACTATCTTGAAGACAGTTTCCATTCCCCAAAGTCTCTTCTTCTCCTATATAAAATGACACTAGTTCTTTCAACTGTTCTTCATGTGAGCCATAACATGTTTTTCAGAGCCACTCCCAGTCCCACCACACTGGCTACCTTCTTGCAAAGATATTCCTTTGTATCAATGTCTGTCTTATATCTCCAGACATGGTCTATCAGCACAAAATACAGTGACCCTATTGCTATTAATGCAGCCCAAGATTATATTAATGTTTTAATTAACATCAGCATATAATTTTCGCATGGACAATTACCATGCCTGGTTTCTACCATTCTATTAACAGTGAAGAAGTTACAAGTGAGGACAGACCCTTTTACCCACTGCTAGATGCATCCAAGTGTTCTTTGGATATAGTTGTTCAGTAAGCAATGCATATTTCAAACCTCACAATTATCCAGGTATTTATATCTTGTTTGAAAAAATATATAAAAGAATTTATCAAATGCTTCAGGCAAATATAGAAGCAGTAACATCTATGTTATCCACTATTCTACTGGAATCTTTTTGGTAGAGCCAAATTAATAGTTTTGTGAGACTCTCTCTTGATAATCCATGTTGACTTCATATAACAATCCTTGCTTTTCTAAAGGCTTACATACCACATATTTTAAAATCTACTCTAGAATTAGATTCAAAGTGATGTCTTATTGAATGATCTATAACTTCTGGAATTTGTTTATCTTGTCTTTTTAATTTAGAAATATTTTTGTTCAAGTTTCACTACTGTCTGTTGCCATTGGTGTAGGAGGAAGGGCAATGCTCTGGTAATTAGGGAACCATTGTTTTAGACCAGACTTGCTCCCACTTGCACTGGTAACCCTGAGAAAGTTTTCTGACTCATTTCTAAAAATTGAGAGTTTGAACTATAATCATTAAGAATGCTTCTTGTTTAGTTTCTTTAACAATAAACCATCTTTTGATAATAAACTATTTATATTCTTCTGATTTTAATGTATAGCCCTTGAGTGATTTGCTTACCTGTGTTAATAATACATATGCTACCCTGAAAAATAGTTTAACATCCAGATTGGTTTCCTTCTCTTTTTTAAAAAACATCTTTATTGAACTATAACCCATATACCATAAAATTCACCCACAAAAAGTGTACTATTCAGTGGTTTGGGGCATATTAACAGAATCACCACAATCCAAGTCTAGGACATGTTCACTCCTCATTCCTTAGTGGACTTGAGCAGCAACTCACTCAGGAGTCTGGACGTGCTGAAGGACTAAGATCAGGGACTGAAATCTTCTTCTGATTGTTTCTCCCACTCTTAAACTGTGCTTCTTCATTCAGAAGCACAGTTGGTAAATATTTAGAACAGCAATGGCTTGCTTAGTAGGAATGAAAGCTGTTGGAAATACCCATAGACCTTTTTCATCAGTTTCACTAAAAGCTTATTCATTGTATTTTCCCATTGTGTAGAATGGTAGAAATTACACGACTGCTGCAGTGGCCTAAAGAAATGGACTCTTGGTCCCACAGGTACTTTCCCCAATTCTTCAGTCAAAACACACTTAAGTCTCTCAATTCATGAACAACTATTTCTCAAAGCTACTATGAACCAGGTTCTGGACATTCAAGGCTCTAGAGATTCAGGAGTAAATAAGACAAAGTTTAGCTATTATGGCACTGACCATCTATGGCACTGACAGTCTAGTTGGAGGAGAGAAACAAGAAACAATCATTAAAACTATGTAATTTTAGATAGAGGTAAGCACTATGAAGCACATTAAAATGGGTGATGTGATACAGTTACCAAGGGGTATACAGTCATGGATTTCAGAAACATTTTTTTATCTAGTAAAAAAATGAAGACCTCAGTCAGTCTTCATGACTTTTCTGTGACATGGAAAGGGCCTGTGTTATTAGAATTCCCTTTTGACAGCTGTGAAGCTGAGATGCAGAAAGGTTGAGTGAATAAAAAAATGTCTTACAGCTAGTGACTGAGAAAGCTAGGATTTGGGTCTGGTTGTCTGATTGCAACCCAGCATGTTTTTTACCATGTCATTCAGGAAATAGAAATGGTTCTGCAAATTATGGTGTGTCTATTCCATGGAATATCATGTCATCATTACAAATGCTAATTATAGAGATGTGATTATGACATAACAACAGGGAAAGATACAAAATACAAAATTATATATATACCATGTAAAAATAAGAATGCATGTGTGTCTAAGGACTGGAAAGTGACACACGTAAGTGAACATAGTTTTGCTATGGGGGTTTCTTTTTCTGGTTTCCAAATTTAAGTTAAGTTTGTACCTAAAATGGAATTAAGACATGAACAAAAATTATTTTGGTTATAACAAAAATTAGTAAATTATAGTTTTTATAAAGATCAAGTTATATTCTATATCTATATCTATACCTATTTCTATATTTAGTCACCAAAACAATTGCAGGAGTAACAAAAACATCTGTTGAAAATGAAGTTGTAGGAGACAAAGGGCCAATTACTTGATCCTCAAAAATGGGTTTGTGAATGGCCAGCCTCCTAATGGAGAAAGGACCTGGGTCTGAGAGGAAACTTCAAGAACTGTACTCCCTCTTGCAAACAAAAAAATAGGAATGGGAGAGCCTTTCTGTTCACAGAACATGCCTGTTTCTTGAGTGGAGTCTTTTCAATCACACTAGGACTATAAAACAAAAGACTTGCCAGCTAAAGTCTCTCACTGGCCTCACTGGGAAACTGAATGCAATATGCAAATCAAAATTCTAATGGGACACAAACAGATGGCACACACCTGGATCATATGAGGAGCCTTGAATATAAGGACAATTTTCAAAGGTGGTCAAGACTTAAGGAAACCTCCAGAGATGTAGGATAGTGCTATGGCCTGGAGCTAGTCACAGAGGGGTGCTGTTATCAGACCCAAGCTAAAAGGCCAGGAGCCTGGAGGAGAGGGCTACCCTTTGGGAGAGATGGCCTTGGCCCTCCCTAGCAGGGTTTTGGGGACTAAAAAACTTCCCTTCACACCCCTACCAGTTTGTACTCTCTTACCATTGTTCTCTGATGGCTGAACTCAGCAGGAAGCAAGAGGGGCAAGAGTGCTCCTGTGTGATCCTTACAGGTTAGTCTTCCACTGGCAGAGAGAAAGCAGGTGGGAAAGGGTGGAGAGTGGCTTTGGAGGAAAAAAGAGAAGACATCCAGGGCATAGAGGAAGTAGGGGAAGATTCATCCTGGCCCCTCCCTTCTTCAGACAGTCCCCTCCCTCCTCTGCCCCCCACTTCCTAAACTACTAAGTACTTGGTGTGGGTGTAGAAGGAAAAGTAAGACAGCAAGGGGCTGGAGTTCAATACCCAAAGATGTTAGAGACTCATCTCTGAATCTTTGGGCTTTGTGTGCTAGTAAAGAGCATGGGCTCTGAAGCCAGACTGAGTTCAGATCTTGCCTCCGAAATTTACTGTGTGATTCTGTCTCTCTTTCTTTTTTTTATTCACTTGTCATTTAATTCCATTTAAGAACAAAATGCTTGAAGAATACTCAATAAGTGTTACCAATTTCTGTCCGTAAATGGACATTATGGTTCCTATTTGAGTGGGGGGTGGCTGCTATGAGAATTAAACAGGATAACCCCTGGCTGGCATAGCTCAGTGGATTGAGCGTGGGCTGCGAACCAAAGTGTCACAGGTTCAATTCCCAGTCAGGGCACATGCCTGGGTTACAGGCCACAGCCCCCAGCAACTGCACATTGATGTTTCGCGCTCTCTCTCTCTCTCTCTCCCTCCCTCCCTCCCTTCCCTCTCTAAAAATAAATAAATAAAAAAATCTTAAAAAAAAAGAATTAAACAGGATAAAACATGTGAAAAAACTTCAAAGATTATACAACAACAAATAACACCAATGCCAGGCTTCCACTTTCCCTTTTCTCTCTCTCCTTCTATCCCCTTTTCTTTTATATTTATTAGTCAAATAATTATTGAGCCAGGCAATGTCCTAGGCATTAAATGTTATTGGACAGGGTGCCTGCCCTGGGCAGCTCTGCCTAGAGCCAAGTGGTAGTGTGTGGGCTCTTAACTTCATGTAGGAAAGATTTCACAACGCAAGTCAGGTGGCTATGAGGGTATACATATTAACCCATTTCTCATTTACCCCGAGAATACTTGCCAGTGGCACTTGCAGCTGCAGTATTTACCCCTAGGTAACTAATTTTACCCCCAAAATTTGCTATGAAATATCTCGCTTTTATTACTATTTTCACTCTAGTATATTTATAGTCTTTGGAAACAAATGCATCATTCTATTTATCTATTTATCTATTCTATTTATCTATTTATCTATTCTATTCTATAGCATCATTCTATTTATAACATTCTATTTTTATTGGTAGCATTTCCATTTAATTTTTTTACTAAATGGGAAGTGGGTTAAAATTGAGGCAATAAAACAAGGAAAGGTCTAGGCTGGGCTGCCTTACCTCACTGGAAAGTCAGAGAAAAGGGGGCCTTGGGGATAGGTTCAAGGAATTAGCCAGGGACAAGCTGCAGCTACCCATTTCTCCCCTGGTTGCAAGTCTCTTAGGGACCTTAGAGTTTAGGAGATATATGTGCCCATGGAGGAAGAAGACAAGAGAAGGAAACTGTCTTGAGGCTTTTATCTCTCTCTTGCAGTTGGAATTTTAGAAGTGGTCTCAGGGGAGGGTTTCAGCAGAATATTCATCAGTTTTCTAGGTATGCTCTTTCAGGGTCCTGGTCTCCACTGATTGGTTGGTGTCAGGGTAGGGAATTGTTAGTCATTGTAGCTGGTTCTGACATCACCCACCTGGTTTTTCTCCTTTTCTGGACCTAGAGCTGAAACACAACTGATGCCTAGATGTTATCTCTAGGAAGGTGACCTTCTGTATCTGGCTGTAAATTGCTGGATCAGTTTGTTCAGCATCTGTCTGTTACCCTATTCCACTTGGCACAGAATTTTCCTAGTTTCTTACTATTCTGTTTCATTAATGAGCCAGTGGGGATCAAGTAAATAAGGTCCCTGTGATTCTGGAGCTCACATTCAATGGGGCATGAGGATGAGAAGCAAACAATCAAATCAATGGACCAGGTAATGTCAAGGTGGCAGGTGCCTTGCAGAAATCAGAACAGGCAACTGGATTGAAGAGTGATACTGAGTCCTGGCTGGTTTGGCTCAGTGGATTGAGCACTGGCCTGCAAACCAAAGGGTTGCTGGTTCTATTCCCAGTCAGGGCACAGGCCTGGGTTGTGGGCCAGGTTCCCCAGTGCAGGAGACACGAGAGGCAACCACACATTGATGTTTCTCTCCCTGGCTTTCTTCCTCCCTTCCACTCTGTCTAAAAATTAAAAAAAATAAAATCTTTAAAAAATAAATAAAATGTTTAAGAAATGAGTGATACTGAGCATTTGAGTAAGAGACTTACTTAGTGTGGTCAGGAAGACCTGCCTGGAGGATGAATTTGAACTGAGACACATGAACAGTAAGAAAGATTCAGACATGAGAAGACTGGGGACAGAGGGTTGGTGGAAGGATTTAAGTTGAGGGAACAGAAGTACAAAGTCTGTAACACAGGGATAAGCTTTGTATATTCAGAGGCCTGGGAGAAAGCGTGAGTGTTTGAAGCCTGGGAGGGGATGAGGCTAGAGAGGTGGACAGGAGTTGCAATTGTAAGGCACTGTGTAAAGGCACATCATGTTCTGAATCTGATTCTTTTTTTAAATTATTGTTCAAGTACAGTTGATTCCATTTCCCCTCCACCAGTCTCCCCCATTGCACCTAGACCCCCACCCCCCACCCTCAACCCTCAATCCTACCCCTTTGGCTTTGTCCATGTGTCCCTTCTACATGTTCCTTGACAACCTTTCCCCTTCTGTCTCACCTTATCCTCCTCTCCCTGCCTAGCTACTGTCAGTTTGTTCTTTATTTCAATGTCTCTGTTTATATTTTGCTTGCTGGTTTGTTTGGTTGATTAGGTTCCTGTTATAGGTGAGATCATATGGTATTTGTCTTTCACTGCCTGGCTTATTTCACTTAGCATAATGCTCTCCAGTTCCATCCATGCTGTCACAAAGGGTAGGAGCTCATTCTTTCTTTCTGCTGCATAGTATTTCATTGTCTAAATGTACCACAGTTTTTTGATCCACTCATTTACTGATGGACACCTAGGTTGCTTCCAGCACTTAACTTTGTAAATCATGCTACTGTGGACATTGGGGTGCATAGAATATTTTGGATTGGTGTTTCAGGATTCTTAGGGTATAATCCCAGCAGTGGAAATACTGGGTCAAAAGGCAGTTCCACTTTTAGTTTTTTGAGGATATTCCATAACATTTTCTACAGTGACTGCACAAGTCTGCATTCCCACCTTGTATTAGGGTTCCCTCTTCTCCACAAGCTCTCCAGCACTTGTTGTTTGTTGATTTGTTTATGATGGCCATTCTGACCTGTGTGAAGTGGTGTCTCATTGTGGTTTTAATTTGCATCACTCTGATGGCTAGTGATGCTGAGCATCCTTTCATATGTCTCTGGGTCCTCTGTATGTCCTCCTTGGAGGAGTGTCTGTCAGGTCCTTTGCCCATTTTTTAAAAAAAATGTTTTACTGATTATGCTATTACAGTTGTTCAAATTTTTTCTCCCCTTTATTCCCCTCTGCCCTACACCCCCCTCCCACCAGCATTCTACCACCTTAGTTCATTCCCATGGGTTGTACATATAAGTTTTTTGGTTTCTACATTTCCTATCCTATTCTTAACATCCATTTGTCCATTCTGTACCTACCATTTATGCCTCTTATTCCCTGTAACTTTTACCCCATTCTTCCCCCTCCCTCTCACCACTGGTAGCCCTCCATGTGATTTCCATTTCTGTGATTTTAGTATTTTGGTAGTTGTTTGCTTAGTTTGTTTTTGTTCTTTTTAGGTTCAGTTGTTGATAGTTTTGAATTTGTTATTATTTTACTGTTCACAGTTTTGATCATCTTTTTCTTAGATAAGCCCCTTTAATATTTCATATAATAAGAACTTTGGTGATGATGAACTCCTTTACCTTGACCTTATCTGGGAAGCACTTTATCTGCCCTTCCATTCTAAATGATAGCTTTGCTGGATAGAGTAATCTTGAATGGAGGTTCTTGCCTTTCATGACTTCGAATATGTCTTTCCAGCCCCTTCTTGCCTGAAAGGTTTCTTTGGAGAAATCAGCTGATTGTCTTATGAGAACTCCTTTGTAGGTAACTATCTGTTTTCCCTTTGCTGCTTTTAAGATTCTCTGCTTATCTTTAATATCAGATAACTTAATGATGCTGTGTCTTGGTATGTTCCTCCTTGGTCCAATTTCTTTGGGACTCTCTGATTCCTGGTCTTCCTGAACATCTATTTCCTTTGCCAAGCTGAGGAAGTTTTCCTTCATTATTTTTTCAAGTAAGTTTTCAACTTCATGCTTTTCCTCTTCTCTTTCTGGCACCTCTATGATTCAGATGGTGGAGCATTTAAAGTTGTCCCAGAGGTTCTTAAGCCTCTCCTTACTTTTTTTGAATTCTTGTTTTTTTTTTATTCTTTTCTTGTTGGACATTTATTTCTTCCTTTTGTTCCAAATTGTTTTTTTGAATCCTGGTTTCCTTTCCTTCACTTTTGGTTCCCCATATATTTTCCTTTATTTTACTTTGTGTGGCCTTCATTTCTCCCTTCATTTTGCTACTAAGCTCAATCAACTCTGTGAGCATCCCGATTACCAGTGTTTTGAACTCTGCATCTGATAGGTTGCCTATCTCTTTTACTTAATTGTTTTTCTGGAGTTTTGATCTGTTCTTTTATGTGGGCCATATTTCTTTGTCTCTTCATACCTGTTAGGTTGTAAAGGGTGGAACTTTAGGTATTCACCATGGTGGGGCAACCCCATGGCTGTGTTATGGTACTATATGTGGAGGAGGGGTCAGAGAAGGAACAATGCCCTTTGCCCATTTTTTAATTGGATTGTTTGTCTTCTTGGAGTGGAGTTATGTAAGTTCTTTATGTATTTTGGAGATCAGACCCTTGTCCAAGGAATCATTAGCAAATATATTTCCCATACTTTTAGTTCCCTTTTTATTTTGCTGATGTTTTCTTTAGCTGTGCAGAAGCTTTTTATTTTGATGAATTCCCATTTGTTTATTCTTTCCTTTATGTCTCTTGCTCTAGGGGACATGTCAGTGAAAATATTGCTATGTGGAATATCTGAGATTTCCCTGCCTATGTTCTCCTCTAGGACTTTTATGGTATCATGAATTTTATGTAAGCCTTTTGTTCATCTGAGCTTATTTCTCTGTGTGGTGTAAGTTGGTGGTTTCATTTATTTATTTATTTTTTTGCATGTAGCCCTCCAGATCTCTCAATACCATTGTTGAGGAGGCTATTTTTACTCCATTTTATGCCCTTGCCCCCTTTGTCAAATATTGATTGACCACAGAGACATGGCTTTTTTCTGGACTCTCTATTCTGTTCCATTGATCTATGTGTCTGTTCTTATTCCATTGCCAGACTGTTTTGATTGCAGTGGCCTTGTAATATAGTTTGATGTCAGGTAATGTGATCCCTTCTACTTTGTTCTTCTTTCTCACAATTGTTATGGCTATATGGGTTGTGTGTAGTTTCATATAAATTTTTGAAATGTTTGTTCTGTATCTGTGAAATATGTCATTGGCAATCTGTTTCTTAATCTTGCTTAGCCAGTGTCAAGGTCTGTGTGAGGATTAAGGTGGTACAGAGTAGTCATCTACTACTGTTCTGAGAAAAGAGCTATCAGCGAAGGCTAAGATAATAGGGGAAATTCTTTCCAAGAAGAGGAAACTGGAACTTAGCCTTGAAAAGGGGGAAATGGCACATGGAGAAACCTGGAGGCGAGGCATTCTCAACAAGAGAGGAAGGGCACTTGGACACAGAGGAGAGAACACACAGAAAGTATTTGCAAAACATAATGAAATGATCTGGTTATTAGCACTGAGGGTAGAGGTTTGGAGTTGGTTCTTAGGTCCAGGGAGCAGATTTTAAGGGTTGAGTCTGCATACCACACCCTCACCCCATCTTCCAGTACATGGGTCAGTGGGTATAGTGGCACCAGGTTTGGCTGGAATCTTAGGCTCTGGGACAGAGTCCAGTTATTTTTCTCTTGAATTATTTCACACCTTCAGTTGATCTCAAGAACATACCAGTCACCATTTAGAAAAGGTCAAATCATTTTACTTTTAAATAGTAAATGAAGATTTTAGTGTCACATGGTAAAAAGAGCTTTGGAATTTGAACCCAGTTCTACCCCCTTTATTTAGTTTTTTTGACATTTTGAAAACCATTGAATTCCTCTAAGTCAATCACTGTTTCCCCATTTGTAAAATGGAGACATTACCTATTCTCCAAGACTGTTGGAAGAATCCAATGACATAACATATAAAAAGCTGTATTTCCATTCCCCACTCTCCACCCTTCTGTGGCCATTTACTGTCCATATATAGAATCTGAAGCTTTTTGAATATCCTATGTCAGTCAAAGAGGCAATGCCAGAGAAGAACAGGTCTCCTCAGCATTAAACCTAGCCAGATGTCCAATGCAACATGCTTGTTCTCCAAGTAAATAGCAGGTGGTTATATCAAGAGAAAGGCAGAGGGTCAGACATTTTAAAATAGAACATAAGGTCAAGAAGCTCAATTTGACCAGTGAGTGTGACCTCTCACAAATATTCTTAAATCCCAAGTGTAGAATTAACTCATTGGTTCATAAACTCTGATTCACATACAGTTTCTGCTGTCTGGGCAGCCAGAATGAATGCCCCAAGCACTTATATAATAATAGGATCTGTGATCTTCATGTAGGAAATATTCTATGCATTGACATGAAATGGTTTTAGCCTGTTATCCTCTTTTTGAATATTTAGTGATTCTTGCTGCATGAAATGTTTCATTCCAGCTCCAGCAAAGTGGGATGATAAGGTGAAAGTGTTCATGATTAATTCTCTTCATATACACAAGGGAGAAAAGAAAAAAAAACAGCCTTGGTGTATCAGCATTTTGAAGGCTGTAACTTCAATTCAGTTTAATTATTTTCTTCCTGTGGCTTTAAATTGAAGGGCTTCAAAATAAGGAGTTGCTTCTCATAAACTTAATTGCTTTCCCCCAGTATAGGAGAGTGGGTTCAGAAATAAAGGGCTCCAAGTGCAGACAATGTGAGGAGAGAGTGAAGAACTCTGGGCTGGGCACCTAGATCCCTGGGTTTAGGTCTGGTCCTGTGACTACCAATCTGCTAAGCTCTTTCTCAATACCTCTGTCTCTTTATTATTAAATATAGGACAGATAATCTCAAAGCTTTTCTAAAACTAAAAGGTTATATTATACAATTATGGTGACAATATTCAGGGATTGTCACTCTTGCAGAGTTCTGGAGCACTAAGGGAAAGGTGATTTGATGTGTCTAACAGCTATTGACTGTGACTTTGAGGAACAGAATAAATATCTCTGAGCTGTGTTTCCCACCTGTGTAGCAGAAATCATTGTATATTCCCCTGGCCACTTCTCAGAACTATTGTAAAGATTGAAAATCAAAGTAGGTCAATGAATGCAAAACAGCTAAGCTAAGAACTCTCCAAAGAGGTTGGGATGTTGAGGGTCTCCAAATGGGAGTATGAAGTTGGGACTGGGGTGGAGATGGAGAGGGAAACTAGTGAGTCTACAAGGATGTGAGGCAAAATGGCAAATGCTGCTCTTTCTGCTGGAGGCTGTGTGGCCAAATTGCCTTTGTTATCTTGACAGCCACACAGAATGGAAGATTCAAAGTAGCTTACACATTAGAATGTGAGTTGTCCATGTGCTTTAAAGCATATGGAACTTCTGCAGTCTGTTCTCAGGGGGAAGGCATACTATCTGATAAATTTCTACCTCTACTCATAACCTTGTCCCCAGGTATATCTATGTGAGAGCAGGTTATTTAGTAATACAGGTATTGTAGTCTAAAAATCTCAAGAGATCAAGGAGTACTACAAAAGATGTTTTCAAGGAAGAATAGGTTCCTCCAGCCATTCCCTATTCCCTTTTTTCTTCTCCTTAAGAGGAATACTTTGTTATGTGTTAGTCCTTTGTGGTTTAATATGAGAGTACTATATTTTTGGATGAGCCATAAGACTAGAGATATTCTTGTGAGCAGGAGTAGAGTGTCCCCTGGAGGGGATACCAACCTTATTTTCTTGGGTCTGGGCCACTAGGATTGTAAGCTAGCTTGACAGCATTCCCCAGGGCAGCACTGAGACCTAACTATCCTCCCTCACAGGAAAACCCCCCTTCTTTGCTAACTTTAGAGATCAGGGTACTGTTTACTGTGGGAGGTGATGAGTCTCTTATCCCCTCTGAGACACCTCTCTACCCTTCTATTGACCACCTTCCTGAATCACAGTCCCATCTGATATCAGGGTGGAGACTGGGTGACAAGAACAAAAAATCAGGTATTGTCCATTCTCTGTTCACTGTACAGAGTGATCATCATTGGAGCAGACACTATTGGGAAAGTTAGGGTTCTCTTTCATTTGATGTCAAAGGACCTGGACCTATACACAAATTGGCACCAAGAAAATTTCTACAAAATGACATGGGGGAAGCTGGCATCAGTTACATGCTCTGTTTAAGGTCACAGGCAGTATACTAGTTGTATTAGGTAGTGGGACTTGAGTAAATAATGACAGAGCATGGGAAAAAAGTTCATTACATTATCAACTATGGTCATCTGAAATGGAGTGCTAATTCATGACAAGGCTTAGCAGGACCAGGTGGCAGCTACCATACAATCTGACCAAAAAAAAAAAAAAACCTACTTGATAAAATCCTGTTCTACAGACCAAGATGATTGCTTCTGTTCAAACTTGACACCTTTAAGCGGGTAAATGTCAAGCTCAAATTTCTAATGCAGGCTCAAGCTGAAAATCAGGAATTACCAAAGTATAATTTATCTAAGGCTGGAAGACTAAAATCAAATATCAAGTTTAATCCTATATATTCCTGAATTATAAAATCATCTCTATCACTACTTTACCAGGTTTCTTATGTGAAAGTGAGTGCCTGCATCAGAAAGAGGTAAGCTCTCAGCAAATGGAGACCTATGGGAAGACCTGGATGGTGTATTAGTCTGGGTTCTTTAGAGAGAGATTTATTATAAGAAATTGGCTCAAGCTATTATGGAGGCTGAGAAGTGATAAGATCTGAAGCTGGCAAGATGGAAACCCAGGAAATAGTTCAAGTTGGTGTCTGAAGGACTGAGGCCCAGTAGAGCCCAGTAGAGTAGTGCAAGTTCCAGTCTAAGTTGGAGGCAGGAGAAGACCAATATCCAGCTTGAAGACTGTCAGAGAGAGTGAATTCTCCATTACTCAGCGTTTTTGTCCTATTTAGTCCTTCAACATAGTGGATGAGGCCTACCCACATTAGGGAGGGGAATCTGCTTTACTCAATATACTGACTCAAATGTACTGTTATCCAAAAATACTCTCACAGACACAGAGCAATGTTTAACCAGATATCTGGGCACGTCATGGCCCAGTCAAATTGACACATAAAATTAACCATCACAGATGGCTTAGAGTCCTCTAAGCCATCAATTTCCCCTGAGTCTTTCTTGCTCTGTAAAGCACTCTCTCCCTGTCTAGTGAAGCTATTTTTCCCCTACTAAAAGATCTGTAATGACCTAGGGAGGAGCCAATTCTCCTGTTTCCCAACTGCACCAACATCCCCCAACCCTGCCAGGTATCTAAAGTCATATCCCAGAATGTATCAGTGCACCAATTATAAAATTAAACCCAGGAGGAAATTATTTTCACACAAAATAAGATTATAAGAATTTGCTAATTGTTTCAGCAAAATCTAGTAAAGATCAATGGGAAGAAAGGAACAGAATTCTAAATAAAACTGAAGCTTTTAATATGCATGAACCAACAGACATTCTGAACTCAATATGTTGGCTCAATATATTCTACCTGTTTGCTTGGTTCCATAAAATCTAGATGCAACAGTGGGCCATGCTAAATGAAAATAAGTTGCTAGAAGTTCCTTGCTATAATGGAGAAGAAGGAATTCAACAACATAAGGAGATAGCAATGTTAGAATGGATGTATTCAGTAAGATTCACAAACCCACACCATAACTGTGTGTTCCCAGAGAGGACCCAGAAGATGGTCCCTTCGTCAAGGTATTAAGAAATCCATTGCTTATGGGAATTCTTGCATGTTTTAAAAGCAGTCTAGTGACTGTTCTCTCTAGGTCAGGAATGCTGGCTCTTATTTTCCCTGTGATATTTGACATGAAGTTATATACTGATACTTCAATAAGAAGATATATAAAAAGCAGTTTAGAGAAATTAGAGACTTGACATAGTCACTGTGGGCAGAAAGGAAGAGAGCTGATTAGAAATATGTAGGAGTACTGCCCAGCAACATTGGGGGTCTGCTTGTTGAGATATAGGAAATGTTGGTGGCACCAATCCACTTGGTTTTGTGTGTCTGTGTCTGTCTGTGTGCATGCTTTCCTAGTAGCACCCAGCAACCTAGTTATGGGAGCTGAGAATTAGAGTGGTTAGATTGATCTTTGGTTATATTTTTCTAAATATGTATAAGAAAATGACAAGTGCATAAGAGAGTTAATGGCATTGAAAGAGTTCAAGTATCAAGTCATGAAGAATAGGAGGGGACAAGCCAGGAGAGGACTGTCAGAAGGAAGTACAATGATTAAAGTATTGGCTATCTTGATGAGTCTGAAAATTGAAGATTAGATGGGATAAAAGAATGGCAGAAGCTGACTAGGTATTTATGAAACCAATTTGTTCTTCCTTCTAGGCAGGAGATAATTTCCCTGTTTTTCTTGTGAATTTATGTCGGAGTTCTGCCCAGCAGGCTATGGTTGGAAGTGTTGTGTGGCTGATTCTGGGCCTGATCTATAACAATTCCCACATGTGATCATCTCTGCCCTTTCCCTTGTCAACCTTGGAAGCCATATGTTGAAGATAGTGGAGTCACAAGATGGGTTAGTAAGAAATATTTGAGTTGCTTTCTTATATAAAGGTAAAACTTGTGCAAGAACTCCCTTCTTTTCCTATAGTTGTACTTGAAAATCTGCTTATATGTCTACTTAAACCACCTTTGTTCCCATTCCTTCCCATTACAATAGAGGAACCATCCCCTCTTCCTGTCAAAATCCAGTCCCTTCACCTATATTTGGGTTTTCATTTCTCTCAGCTTCTCAGAAAATGTATATTATAACTTGTGTATGAAGGCTATTGTTTTTTTAACCTTCCAACAGTGTCAGATGGTTCTAATTAAGAAAAGCAAAATAAAACTGTTTCTATCCCCATGATCTCAATCTACTTTCACTTGCCAAAAAAAGAGTCCCCAGTGATTGGTGTTCTCACTGCCATCTCTAACCTTAACATTATCTAGCTTCCAACTCCATCATACCAACAAACAGCTCCCATAAAGGTCACCAATGACCTCTCTGTAATTAACCCCAAGGATGTTTTCAATTCTTACCTCTCTAACTCTTAGCATCATTCAGCACTGCTGACAGCTCTTCCCTTTTCCTCTTGACTTTTGTGACTTTACTTTCCCTTGACTTTCCCTAAATCACCTAGCCATTCCTTCTTTGTCTCCTTTGTAACTTCCTCTTCTTCCACCAGGATCAGAACTCACAACTCCTCATCCTAGACCCCTCCTCCTTTCCTGCCCTGTACTTACAACCTAGGCTGGTGATACACAAACGTGACTGCACCTGGAAAATCACATGAGGAATATCAAGCATCATATTGATTCTGAGGACATCCCTCTCGAAGAGATTTTTATGTAATTGATTTTGAGAGCAATTCAGCCATTGGGATTTTTAAAAGCCTCCCAGATGATTCTAAAGTGCAGCGCAAGTTTAGAATCACATCTATTGGTTATGTCATCCCTACCCATGGCTTTTGGGGCTACCTTGATACATATGACTGAACAGTTTCTTTCTTCAACCCAGAAATCTCCTTTGAGTTCCTGGCCTGCAAAGAATTCACTATTTATTTGGCATTTTCACTTGGGTGCTTCCAAGGAAACCTCCTTACCTTCCCAGGCTCACCTCACACTCTCCCCTTTTCCCTTGACCTCCCTCACATTGCTTTCTATTCTTCACTGTTCTAGGCCCTTTGCATGTGCGGTTACCTCCACTTGGACTAATCATCCTCTTCTCCTTTATTTAATTAATTCTTACTATTCCTGTAGTTCTTAGTTCTCAGGCCACCACCTCTTCCTTCAGAAACCATCCTCAAAGCTCTATGTACCATAAATTTGAAGCACCAATCACAGTTATAATTTTAACTTTATTTTCATGATTATTCAGTTAATTTTGTCTTCCTTATTGGGTTGAAGGCACACATGTTTTTTGTTTCTTTATTACCTTACCTATTTTGTGAAATCTAAGATATTGACTATGCATCATTATTTTATATGTTATTAAGAAAGAAAAAATACTGACAAGTATAACATGGCCATTTATTTTAAGATAAATATGGTTTTTAGGTTTTTACAAAGCAAAATAAATATGAATGAAGCATATTATTACTAGGGCATCAGAAAGTTATTAATTTATAATAGTCACTAAACTATTTAAAAAGAGGAAGAAGAAATCTTGGGTGAAGCTTCTAGTATATTTCAAAGGCTTATGGAGATAATGGGGAAGAATATTTAAAAGTTGGGGGACCTAGTTCTTGGATGCAAAGATTGCCCAAAAAGAGCTCATAAAGATGGAACTTTTAAAATGGACTTTAGCTCTGTCTGGTGTGACTCAGTGGATTGAGCACTGGCCTGCAAACCAAATGGTTGCAGGTTTGATTACCAGTCAGGGCACATGCCTGGGTTGTGGGCCAGGTCCCCAGTAGGGGGTGTGTGAGAAGCAACCACACGTTGTTTTTCTCCCTCTCTTTTCCTCTCTAAAAATAAATAAATAAAACCTTTAAAAATAAACAAAAATGGACTTTACTTTTTCGAGCAGTTTAATAGTGACAGCAAAAATGAGTTGCAAGTACAGGGTTCCCATATGCTCCCTCCCCCCCCCCACATGCATAGCCTTCCCTGTTATCATCTTCTATTAGAGGGGTACAGCTGACACATCAGTATCATCCCAAGTCCATAGTTTATGTTACAGTTCACTGAGAGAAACTGTGTCCATCACGCAGATATTCTAATACCACACAGAATAGTTTTACTATCCTGACAACCCCCTGCACTCTGTCTATTTAATTCTCTCTCCTCCCTAATCCCTGGCAACCACTGATCTATTTGCTGTCTCCATAGTGACATAGCGATAGTACAGTGGTTCAGGAACTAAAATCAATAAAGTTTCACACCTCTCAAAAGTGGCACATTTCCAAACTGGCCAGGACTGACTGATGTCCTAAGACAAACCATCTCTGAGCTATGATTTCTTCAGCTTTTTCACCCCAGACCCTTCCAGCTCAGTTTTCCTAGTATAAGTCTTCCTGTTTAATGTTATTATCATTTATTTCCTTTTAGTTTGAATCTATAACTCAGAAAGAATTGGAAGGAAAGGAGACTTGATGTTTCCTCTGTTTTAAAACAATTGAAATCTGATTTGCGACAAGGTGCAAGCCAAGTAGAAGACATTTTTTTTTTCACAAGAGGAAATGCAATTCTACCCTTTCAGGGACTTGGAGAAAAAAAATCTGTGAGTTAATATTGTTCATCTGGAGTGAAGCAGGGAGGAACTAAGCAGGGTATAGAATGGGGAAATTAGATACTTCTGGGAGAAGTCTCCTGTGTGATTTCATTAGTCTGATAGAGGTGAATTCCAGAGTTTGGGGCATTCACTATTGCAATGTAAACATAAATGTGAAATACTAAGCCAACTGTGTTTTGGGGGTTATACATATTTTTTATTTTTCTTTTAATGATTCATGCTAACACTTTCTACATTAAGGACAACAAAATGGAAATCATTCCATTTTTTTCTAGGACCCTTGGTGAATTTACTACATGGATAAAAAAATGCCCATATTACTCTCTTTACACAATAAATAATGCATATTGTGAGCTCTGTGAGTAACAATGAGTCCTTTTAAATAATCAATTTTGTATTTTCTTCCTTTTTTCTCCATCCTCCCTTCCTTCCTCCTTCTTTCTTCCTCCTTCCTGTTTCCTTCCTTCCTCCCTCCCTTCCTCCCTCCCTCCCTTCCTTCCTTCCTTCTTTCCTTCCTTCCTTCCTTCCTTCCTTTCTTTTGCCAGAACACTGTGACTTCATGTGCATATTTGATGGATTTCCTTTCAAACATAGAGAAGCATGACTTTTTGCCCTTTTAAACATTTGAAACTTGCAGAAAAAGCAAAATGAAAGTTAGAGACTTGTGATAGCAGGTAGGAGGGAAGCCTGATTTAAACAGCTCCCAATATGCTTCATTTTACGTCAGTTGTGAATAATTTTGCTTTGTATCTACTCCTTTCCTACCTACTTGGAGATAAAGTTTGGCTGGTTGTTTTTTCTTTCCTTCACTAACATTTAGTTATTAATCACACTTAATTTGGGCAGTGAGAGTAGAAAATAAGTCATGGAAATTAAAGTTTCTTTTTTTCCTAAAGTGTTGTCCTATAATTGTGGCACTGTGTATTTGCCAAGTTCTTTGTCAAAAGCTCCATGATGCAGATGTTTGACTGCCATCTGCATCAATCCTGTTGAGCTAGGTTGTACTGTGGAAACCAGGGACCCTAATTCTCAGTGTCTTAAAGCAGCAAAGCTAGTTCATTGCTTATGGTACATACCCATCTTAGAACATGAAGATAAACTTTTTATCATTGACATTCAGGACCAGGCAAAGAGCAACTCAACTCCAACGCATGCGTTCATGATAACAGAGGTGGGACAAGGCCCAAGAGCATGGCCATCCTGTCCACTGATTTTTTATTGGTCAAAGAAAGTCATAGGGACAAGTTTGATGTTATTGGGGTGGAGAATTATAAACATCCCCCAAAGAGAGGGGAGTATATTTGTGAATAACCATACTATGCTCCTGATACCATACAGTTAAGGAACCTAAAACTCAGAGACTAAGATGCTGGCACAGGGTCACCAGGGTAATTTGAAGGAAGGCTATGTCTTCTGACCTCACTGTTGGGTATCACCAACTACAAATACCTGACCTATATTGCTTCCTCCTCTCTTCTGGAAGATGCAGGGGATATAATCTGGTTCTTCAATATCATTACATTTTGTGACTTATAAAACCCTTTCTTTTTAATGTTAGAATTTTATCTCGAATTAAGCTCCAAGGCACATAGGTGTCATGTAGTTATTTGGCTTAATGGTGACTATATGTGTGACTCTAGAGCTATATAACTGAGCAAACAACTGTCTACTCTAATTCCAGAGATCCAAAAAGACTGTGTGAACACTCTCCCAACCCTGCTCCTCGATGCCTGAAGCTCTTATAATAGCTATTATTATTACTAGCTCTCATTAACTGAGGTGTTTATGTATTAGGAATTGAGCTAAATGCTTTAATTTTACAAACTCCTACAAAATGAGGAACACTATTGCCCCATTTAACAGATAAGAAGTTCATAGTTCTTTACCAAAGTTGTACAGGGAGTGAGGGATTAAATTTTGTTCTACCTGATTGCCAAATCTATGTTTTGACTCCCATGTTTTATTGCTATCCATAACAAGGGACAAAGATTTACATTTCAAAATAACATATAAAATTTCTGGGAGAGGAGCAAACCCTTACTATAGTACAAATGAAGCTCTTTGAGGACATCCCAGTTTTAAAAAGGAAGGTTGGACAAAGGCTAGGAGAAATTCTAGCCTTTGGGATAGAAGTGCTGTAGGATAGAAGCAGGAAATGGGAAGTTCCCTATATTAATTTCCTAACAAAGTAACTAAGTACCACAAACCAGGTGGCTTACACAGCAGGTATTTATTATCTTACTATTCTGGAGGCTAGAAGTCTAAGATCAAAGATGTCTCAGCAGGTTTGGTTCATTTAGAGGGGTGTGAGGAAGAGTCTGTTTCATGCTTCTCTCCTAGCTTCCACCAGGCTCAGGCACCTATTTTTTAGCTTCTGGATGTTCTTTTCACTTATCTTCTCATATTGTCTCTATGCATGTCTGTGTCCACACTTCCCCTTTTTATGAAGATACCAGTCATATTGGATTAGGGCCCCACCCTACTCCAGTATGGTGTCATTTGAACTAATCACAACCATAACAATCTTGTTTTCCAACAAGGTTAGGTTCTGAAGTACTGTGGGTTAGGACTTCAACATTTGAGAGAGAGGCACAATTCAACCCATAACAGTCCTTAGTGACTGATCCTCATGCCTTTTTATCACTGGAGGTCACTTCTCCTAGAGCTTCCTGGAAAGGAAGGTAACCCAACACAGGAGAAACGAGATGCTGCTGATGCCCAGTGGGGCAGACTCTGATCTGTGACAGACATGGAATTGTAAGTAACACAAATCATTAAATACATAGTCCAGGCAACTGTGTGCATCTGGAAAATAAAACAGAATTACACAAGCTTTTTCAAACTCCCCTATCCTACCTGGAGTTCTGCCTCCCTTCCCTGCTTCCCCTCCTTTATTGTCCTCCTGCTTAAAGACACAGCTCATACACTTTCTGCCTCAGGCTCTGCTTTCTACAGGAACTCAGGACCAGTAGTCTGCACTGCAGGGGAAAAGGCACTTTTAATCTAGAACATTGTCCTTTTTCTTAGTCATTTTTTTTTTAAAGTCCCCACTCCACCCTTCTTGGATATGGTATCTCATTCCCAAAATAATCACTTCTACATTTGATTTTGGATAATTCACTGGTTGGAAAATCAGAGACACAATATTTAAGTAACACATTAGTACTTAAGAAAGAGCTTTTTTATGTTTTCATTGTATATTTTCTGATGAAATACTCCTATTGTACTCCTTCACAGTGGCATTATTTTGAAGCTACAGTGAGTAAAAATAAATAACTGAAAAAATCTTTTTTAGCTGCTTTGTGTACTTCCATATCCTCCTCTCAAATGCCTACCAAACACATAAGAGACTTAAAGACAAATCAGTTAAAGAGAAATGTGGCTGATCTCTTTGGACTCAAAGGATTGCATAGAAAACTGGTATATGCCTAAACAATTGCAGTTATTCTGACAGTTTTAACTTTGTAAAAGTGTGATGTTTGTATTACTTCCATGCCCAGGCACTAGGGACAGGACTCAGCCACTTTGAGAGGAGTTTATAACTGATAGGCAGGACGGTGGAAGGGACTTAAAGATCACACCTGAAGGGGTTTTAGGCTCTTACTTCACTATAATATGATATGATCATGGACAACCACTTCAATCTCTGGTCTCAGGTTCTTTATTCTATAAGGCAGGGAGGAAGGGTGTACATGACCTTGAAGTCACTTTGTAGTACTAACATTCTGAAATTTTTGATTCACATCACTTATGAATACAGTCAAGTTACTGATCTACTGACTGAGGAAGAGCAATCATTTCAGTCTTATGTATAAAAAGATCTCCTGCTCACAACTTTTCTGAGAGTAGATTTGTTAAGATCAGCAGGGAAAGTCTTCTTGTCTGATTTGGTATAGTCAGCCAGTTTAGCCAGAGAAGGTCCTCTTCCTGGAGATGAGATGTCTCTTATTCAACAAAGACTGCAGAACTGGCTGCTTGGACAAGTAACAAATGAGAATCACAGACAGACCTCAGAAGAGTTGTAACAAGAGAAGAAGGCCATTATGCCAGAAGCATGCTGGAGTTAAAAGAGTAAACCCCAAGTTGCTTTAGCATCGGAGAACATCTGGGTGCTTGGTACCTCAGCCACCAGGGATCATGGCACTGGATGTGGACATAAAAGTCATACACCCTCCCCTGACACACTTGGAGGTCCTCTGAGGATGGAAAGAGGAGCCAAGGCAGCTTTCTGAACCACCTCACCTTTTTTAAAACACACACTAAATTGTTTAGATTGAACTAAAGTTAAACCCTTCTAGACACTTATTTAACTTTCTCTTCTCTGCTTGCCATCAGATGAGGCCTGTTAATGGAGACTCAATTAAATATAGACCAAATAAAGAAATTGCATTTTCCTTGTGAGTTACACTGTACATTTTATGAGCTCTAAACCTTAGGAATCCCACAATATATAAAAAAGATACTGGTAGTGGATGCTGTGCAAAAAGCCGGTGAATAGTCCTGACCTTGTCCCTGTTTGACCTGTCAGTGTTCCAAGGCACCTTTGAAGGACAAATTTTAAAACTACAGGTATCAAAGGTTTGTAGCCTGCCATTCAGCCTCTGGTGTCATCCAAGCTCCCTTACTGACTGTGACCACAGGCATGTCACCTTACCCCTCTGGCAGGATTACTGTGAGGCTCCTACGAGAAAATGAATATATTAAAGGACAAGCAGAGGCCTGTACACACCCTACACACAGGGGTGCTGTATAGATAAGGTGGATGACAGCATCACTTTGGGAATTAGGGACGTGCCATGGTTGGTAGTTTTTACAAATTACTGTATTTTTGGACTATAAGACGCACCCCACCCCAAGTTGGGAGGAAATGGAGGTGTGTCTTATAGTCCAAATGCAGCTTAAGTGGCTCACTGTGTGGGGAACGGGGGCGGGGGGGGGCGCCTGCGGCCGGTGGCCTATGTTATTTATGTTATTAAATATTTTACCACATTTTTTGCTTCAATTTTTTTTTTCTACTTTCCTCCTCTAAAACCTAGGTGCATCTTATGGTCCAGTGTGTCTTACAGTCTGAAAAATTTGGTACATTTTATTTGTTTTGGGACCTTCCCAGTTCCTAATTGATTTACCCAAGTAGCTAGACTTATGGAGAAAATCAACTTACTCTCAGTCAAAAATCTCAGTATTTTGTCCTCAAAGAGAAGTTTTTATTTCAAAAGAAAAATTATAACCAAAGACACTGAAATCAAGAACAATCTAACAATAGCCAGAGGAGAGGGTGGAGGGGTCTGTGGGGAGAAGGGTTTTCAGGAACTACTATAAAGAACACATGGACAAAACCAAGGACGGAGGGTGGAAGCAAGAGAGGGAGGTGGGATTGTCTGGGGTGGGGGAAAGTCATGGGGGGGAAATACAGACAACTGTAATTGAACAATAAAATAATTTAAAAAAGAAAAATTAATCCCACTATGTTAAATTTATACTTGGCAAATATTCCTGTAGCCCAGACAAATGGCGAGGTTTGAAAATAATGACCCTGTCACTTTGTTTCATGCTTTCTCACTTCTCAGGAAAGAATGAGATGGTAATCTTGAACACCACCATTGAAATCTAATTTCTACCTCAGCAGAATTGTTCTCACACCTTCATTCACAAAAATTTCTCAAGATATTCAGTCTACCAGTAAGAAATTCTCACTGTTCAGACACTATGGGAAACTTAAGTAAAGCAAATAGTTGTATTTCATAGTAATTTACTAATATTCAAAGGAGTAGCATTCCATAGTGGATAAAACCTGAGGGTATGATAGAAGTCTTGGCCTGGCACTTCCATTAATAAGTGGCTAATTGGAAAAAGCTTTATTGTTCTCATTGTAAAATAGATTGTGATTCAGCTTCCCAGACATTTGTGACTTCTTACTATCACAGGTAACATTATAAATTATAAAGCTTTGTTAGTTTTTATTGTATGGGCCACGGTACATGATTCCTCAACACTATTGCTGCTTAATATCTATAATGAGTTTCTTGGTGATTGCATATAGCCCAGGGATTTTCCACCCTCTACAGTTCAAGCATGATTATTTAAGACAGGGCTCAACCTGGCTGCCAGCCCCTCCCCTTTACTATCACTGCATTTTCCTGGACCTGTCTACCTTAAGGTCAGTGCAAGCACAGGAGGACCCAGAATGCAGAAGGTGGAATGAGGGTGTCATTTTAGAGGGAGGCAGGGTTCTGCTCTGCCTGCTCTCCTCAGCACTGGTCTTTGCAGATGGCTGGTGACACATCTTCTTATGCTGTAACCAAGCAGAAGATGCCTTCGTTAAACTTAGTTTGTATATTGAAAGCTAAGGGGGACAGAGCTTCCTTTGTTCATCAATCTACTTGCCAGCATAGTCCCTAGCAACGAATAGATACTAAAAATGTATGCCAAGTGAATAATTTAAGTCTAAGTTAATAAAATAAAAGAAATCCCAAAAGTTTATGGTATATCAGATTGCTATTAATCCCTACACCAGCCCAGCTTCATACTTTCTTCCTTAATTAAGCTATTTTTGTAACTTTATCCTCAATAGCCCAAATATAAACTGGCTTTGTTGACTAACCCTCAGAGGAGATAAGACCTGCTGCTTCAGGTACATCTCTGTCAGAGCACCTTGAGATCTATCTTGAAACTCCATGTTTAATTTTGTTACCAGTTCCTAGTTGCTCACTTAAAAACACCTGTTTTCTTTTTCAGAATAGCATCTTGAAAAATACTTTGCTATTTTTTCCTGAGGAACAATTCTCACAATAAACAAAAAAAACAAACCCTACCTTTGGGTCCACAATATCACATTCCACCTGGCCACATCACCTAGGAAGGGGAGGCTATGAGAGGGTCTAATGTTGGGCCACAGCCTGGACCAGCCTTCTGCTGACAGGCCATTAATGCACTTACAATCGGTCTTCCCTCTATTAGGTAGCACATAGTGAAGAATAAGTGTGCAGAAGGCACACTTATGAAATTTAATTTAAAATTATTTTAAAACATAGTTGGTGTCACAGTTAATAAACTGAGCATTTATTCAAAAATCACAGAGAGAGTACAAGAGAAAGAATATGACATAGAGACCAAACCATCTATTTTACTTATTAGATAAAACATGCTTTAAGGATTTTTTAGTAGGTTTTTTGAAGAATTCCTTTCAAACTTTCCTTCCCCCTCCCAACTTTTTTTTTAAGTGAAATGGGAGGTGGAGTTAGGAACTAGTGTGCTGGGACCTCCTGTCCCACTGACCTTCCAGGGAAAATCAGAGAGGATGGTGACCGGGCTAATCTGCAGACCATGAGGAATCTTTATTGACCTCAAGATACACGTAGACTTGGGGAGGCAGTGAAAGGTCTCTGGCTTAGCTGGAAGGGCTCAGCTTTGACTAATTCTTAAACAAGTACATAAACTCTCATGCCTCTTTCACAATGCATCCTTCCCCATTCTCTCCCAGAAAAGAAGAGGAGGAATTATAGTCAGAATTTGCTGGCTAGGGGTAGCTTTATTTGGAGAGGTACAAAGAGCATATCTGCAAGTGTGGCCCTGATCTTGAGGTGTTTGGATTCAAATGTCTTATCAGGACATTTTATCTTTGCTTTTATGGGTTTATAGCATCTTGGAATAAGTAGCATCAACCTGTTAGACCTGGAAAAGTCTCTAGAGGGATGAAGGCTCCCTGGGCATCTTCATGTCAAGACTTTGTTTGGTTCCCTATATTTCTATGTAATACTCAATAGCAAAGTGTAGAAATAGTAAGAATTTTTACCTTGACTATACAATTATATGCAAATCACAGGAAGAGGCTATAAATGCCTATATAATCAATGTCACTGCATGACAAGTAGATAGTCCAAAAACCAACAGAGAGAGAATTATAAGCCAATGTGAATACAAAATGGCTCTTGACCACAGACTCCTGGCTTTCTGGCTCCTTCCATTTCCAGCTGGTGTTTCCTATTCTGATATGTATTCACTTCCCCCATTAGGCTACCAGTTTCTAGAGGATAAGGGCCATGACCAAAATTATATCAGTGACATGCCTGTACACTCTTGTAGCTGGACTCTCTCATTAGAATGAATCTCAGCTCTAAAGGGATTTTCTCTTATTCATGACTGTAAGTCCAGGTTCATAGCTATGCTCAGTAAATATTTTTAAATGAATAAATTGACACATTTATGTCCTCTGGTATAGCAGAGTGCCTGAAATATAGTAGACCCTCAATAAAGGTTAAACTGAGCTTGAACTTGGAGGCAATTCTTACTCCTTGGCATGACCTGTCCCTAGTTTGTGAACCAGAGAATGAGGCTGATTGATGACAGGACAATGGCTAAGGTGCTAGTTGCTGTGTTGAGCAGATCAGAATGAAGTTTTTCCTAGGCCTTCATGCTGGCAACTTTTAAAAAATGTGCTTTGACATAGTCAGAGCCTTTTTTTCATTTTACTCATCAAATTTATGTTAGATACGGCCACCAACTGCCTTGAAAATCAATTTTCCTCACAGACAGCTTTCTGTGTCATGTAATCAGGAATCAGGAAGCCACAATCCACACAAATTACTTCTCTCTGCTCTTCAAAAAGAGACAATATGTATCACTATAAAATGACTACCAGGTCAGTTCTGTGTCTCTCTCCTGTCTTTGAAATATATAAGATGGAGCAATATCAGTACAGGTACTTTAAGGAAGCAGGTAGATTTCCCACTAAATCTTCAACTGTGATGAAGTAGTATGTGAATTCTAGTTCCAATGACTCCTTATTTTACCTCAGGTACTTTTTAAAAATCTGGCTGACTATATGATAAGAAGGGGCTTAAGCTATATGATATCTCTAAGTAGTCTTCATCACTTTATATCCAATTTCTTCATTTCATCTCTAATTTGAAAGGACAGGTTGAAAAATTGCAGTTATCAGAAATAATTTGAGCATAAATATGCTTGAGAAATTCCTAAACTAATATTTATCCAAAGCCTAAAGCCAGACTTATTGAAAAGGCTTTTATTAGTAGATAGAAATATGCATCTGTTGAGACTTTCATTAGGAAAGAATAAGTGAGAAGTCCTTAATATCAACATGTAATGTTGTCCATATTTATTTTTCTGGAAAGAAAAAACATATAAGAATTTATTGATCAAAAAAGCTGTCTGCTTATTAATTTATTTTTTCAGAGAAAGAAACATATATAGAATTGGAATGTAAGATAATGATAAAAGGGAACTTTTATCCTTAAATGACACAAATGTTTTATACCTCAAAATTAAAAATCTCTAAAACATTTGTTCATAAAATTATCAACATCTCCTTTATTTTGTCTCTCAAGAGGCTACTCAGAACAATGCTTGCCCATTGGAGGTTGGCTCAGTGCAGACCAAGCTCATTCACACATCCCCCAAGGTCTCCAGCTCTAGGGGTAGGAACTGAGTGTGTCTTACCCATCATTATATCCCTACCACCAGGTAGGATGATTAGCACAAAGTGGTGCAAATGGCCAAATAAACAATTTTACATATCTTTGTTCATGTTCCTTGAACTGCCTCAAATAATTTCTTTTAGCTTCCTACCAGCCAGAATTGACCATTTCCTAACTTAATGCATATGTCTTCTGCAAATTCTGGGTGAAATTCTATCTCCATTTATTGTATTCTTATGATTAAATCATAGAGAACTTACTCTCTCCAAGTAGTTTAGACCTTGTTCTATTTACACTCAAACATTGTTTTCTAATAACTCTTCCTCCAATCAATTGCAAGTTCTCTGAAGGCTGAAAACTATTATTTTTCTCCCCCTGCAGGGCCTAGCATGATGCCAGACGCTTAGGCATATCAGACTTGGAATGCCTTCCAAGGCACCCTTCCAGAGAGTTGCACCCTTCCAGAGAGGCACCCTTCCAGAGAGTTGCACCCTTCCAGAGAGGCACCCTTCCAGAGTTGCACCCTTCCAGAGAGGTTCTAGGATAGGTTAATGACAGCAAGTCTTCAGACAAATGTACCATCAGTGAAATCTGGTAATAAATGTGGTTATAATTTCTTCAACAAAACCCTCTCCCTCATCCTTGCCCACAAACCACTACTTCCTCCCTGTTCAGTCTTCTAAACCATCAGAAACTGTTGTGTTAGCAATGAAATAGAACAATAAAATACCATTGCCTTATTCAGTAGGTTAGTGAGCCAATTCATGTCCTAGATGCTTGTCAGGCAAGCTATAGATTCTAGTAGAAGTTTGTGCTAAAATTACAGAACAATAAGAACTCAATTTCAAGTGCTTAATAAAATAGTCAATCTCTGAAAACATAAAGTGCCACTCATAGGAACGTGATATTATTTTATGTGTGAATGCAAATATGAGAAAACAGAATGATTCAAATCTTTCCTTAAATTTTAAGTATGAGAGAAAATCAGATCATTTTTAGGTACCTAAGCAAGATGGGTAGGCTTATTTCAGATGACAGTTTTGGAAGGTTGTCTTAGCCCGGGTGCTCCCCAAAGCAGAACATGAGAGAGGCTTGTACTCAAATAGTTGATTTAGATAGTGATCCCAGGGAAAAGGAGGGAGGAACAAGGGAGCAAAACAGGGAAGGATGGAAGTCAATAGAAGGACAGATACTGAATCTGTCACCATTACACTCATTCCCTGGGACATACTGAGGAGCCTACAATCATTCAGGGAATGGAAGGAAGCATGGTAATTGTCCATGAACTTCTGCCCCTGTGTTGCACCCTTCCAGAGAGGTTCTAGGATAGGTAGCAAGGATGGGATGGCCCAAGATAGATGGAGCCTGCACAAAGGTCGTTGAAGCTTTCCTGGAAGCAGTTTCCACAACAGGGCTAGAGGAGGAAGAGGGGCTCAGGAGCTCTGCTCAATAGCTATACACAAGGATGGTTGTACCCAAGGAACGTGCCCTTGGTACTAATACTGCCAGTGGGTGGGAAGGTGGGTGGCAAGGACCTTGATAATACAGAGGCCCCTGGCCTCTGACATACTGACTGTCTTGTGTTATGTAGCTCAGACACAGAGCCTGCTCAATTTTGTATAAATTCAGTTTCTTATAAGTCTTTCTTTCTCCAGAGTGAGGCATCAGCTCAGCTTATAGAGGAAGTAATTTAGCATTGCTTACTAAGAAGTCTGACTCCCATGCAACTTTGATAAAATCTATCACATCTTGGAACCCATTTCAGTGTCAGTATGAGAACACTCAGGCACCCTCAGAGACAGGTGCTAACAAGACTAATGATGGACAGAAATCAAAGGGTACCCTTCAAGTAGCTTTATACATACTCAGCCCGCTAGAAGTTTCAGTATTTACTGATTCCTTCCCCACCCAAATTCATCCAGTTACTGACTTTATTATGTCCTTTATCTACTCAAAATTAATCTTTAAAAAATCCATCAGTTCTTTCACCCTAGACAATCTCATGAAAAGTTTATAATCAATAATATTTAAAGTAAAATAAATCCATCTTCCCAGCCAGTAACTAGGAAAAATGATCATTGCCAAATAGCATCTAGAGTTCATTATTCTTCATCATTCACTAGTAGCCAAATGAGCCCCAAGTGAAGATCATCAAAATTTTATGGACAGGCATTTCCTCTATTGGTCTCCATCACCAAATTTTAGGACAATTATACTTTACAGCAAAAAAGTGAGGAAAATTACTCAAAGCCATTCCCTGCCAGGAGATCACTTCCTTGAAATATATAAGCTTTTCAGACAGGGAGCCACATGCTTTCCCTCAATGACAAGTAGTTCCTGCTCCCCACAGATGTGCTTTTGGTTTTTGCTGAGATCTGTTTCTCCAGCTTTTCCTTTGCTTTCCTGAGTTAGCCTTACCACCACCAGCTACCACCACCACCATGGTTTGCCAAGACATTTTTTCTTCAGACATTTGGCTTCTATTTTTTGCTTCCTATGAACAAACAAATCTATGTTTACTGATCACTGGTATTTCCTAAAGCAAACCCCAATAAAATATTGAGAATTTCATGTGTAGAAGGTAAGCAGGGGTAAGAAAGTTACTAAGAAAACTTGTGCTCCTAGAACACTGTCATATCTAAAATTTAGTATATGTTTGAGCCAACCTGTTGTTTTGTTTGTTGTTCAACAACAACAAGAATGCTTCTTAGGAAAAATACTGTAACACCAAGTGGCTACTATTTACAGAAAGTGCTAACATTAACTAGTTTAATTTTCACAATAACCCTGACAGATAAAGCTTATCATTATCTTTTTCTTAAAACTGTATCACTTTAGAGCAATTTAAAAAGTTCACAACAAAATTAAGAGGAATGTACAGAGATTTTTCCATATACTCTTTGCCCTCAGCCATTCACAGCACATCCCCCCCCCCACCATTATTGATATCTTCCCCTAGAGTGGCACATTTTTACACCATGAACCTATGTTGACTAACTCCATAATTTACATTACTATTTACTCTCAGCATTGTACATGGTATGTGTTTTGACAAATGTAAAATGGCATGTATCCATCATCATGTTGCTCTGTCCTCCACCTAGTCATCCCTCCCCCATATATTCCAACAACCCCTGGCAACCACTGATCTTTACTGTCTCCATAGCTTTGCATTTTCCAGAATGTTACATGGTTGTAATCTTAACAATGTCTAATCTTTTCAGATTGGTTTCTTTCACATAGTGATATGCATTTAAATTTCCTACATGTCTTTTTGTGGTGTAATACTTCATTTCTTCTTAGTGTGGAGTTATATTTTATTGCCTGGATGTACCACAGTTTACCCATTCACCTGTTAAAGAACATTTTGGTTGCTTTAAAGCTTTAGCAATTATGAATAAAGTCTCTATAAATATTTAGGTGGACATAAGTTTTCAACTCTTTTGGTTAAATGCCAAGAATTACAATTGTTGCATCATATAGTAAGAGTATGTTTTGTAAGAAATTACCAAACTGTCTTCCATAGTAGCTGTTGCATTTTGTATCCCAACCAGCAGTGAATGAGAATTCCTATTCTGTTCACCTTTGTCAGCATTTAATGTTTTCAGTGTTTTGAATTTTGGCCATTCTAAAAGATGTGTAGTTATAGCCTGTTGTTTTAGTTTGCATTTTTCTAGTGACATATGATATTGACCATCTTTCAATATGCCTGTTTGCCATCTGTATATATTTTTTGGCAAGTTATCTGTCCATGTCTTTGGTTCATCACTGTTGAAATATTTTGAAAGAAGCACACTCAGCTTTACAGTAGTTAAATAACATGATAGATAGCTTATTTCTTGCAGATCATTTGAATCTAAGATTTTTAAAAAGATTTTATTTATTTATTTTTAGAGAGGGAAGGGAGGGATAAAGAGAGAGAGAGAAACATCAATGTGCCATTGCTGGGGGTCATGGCCTGCAACACAGGCATGTACCCTGACTAGGAATGGAACCTGTGACACTTTGGATCGCAGCCCACGCTTATTCCACTGAGCTACGCCAGCCAGGGCTTGAATCTAAGATTTTGTTGTTCCAAATTTCATAGTATCTCCACAAAACTTTAAAAGTCAGAAGAGTTAAAATGAGGACAGGAGGAAAAGGCAACTAACTGCTTTCAGAATAACTGTTTTTAGTCCTCTTTGCACAGTTTGGTTCAACCAAGTGCAAAACACATTTTGCCCCAAGAACTTTCTTTTTAATTTCAAAATCCACATAACTCATGGGGTCTACTATCCACAGATCTATAATCTATGACCTTAAAATCTTCAAAATCTCATAGGCCAGAAACAATTTGAGGTCTGAGGAAATTTTGCATTTCTAATACCGACTGAAAGTTTTCGCCTAGTCCCAAACAACTTGCCAATGAGGAGTGACGTCCAAGTCCAAAAGATATGAGCTTGATTTAAGATTGCTACCTACTTAAAAAGAGATTGTAAAATTTGTAGGTTAGTTGCTATTCTTCACATCTGCACTATGACACACATAAAACAGGTTGTTCCCTCTCCTTACCCTTCTTCCCAATTATTCTTTCTTACTGATAATATATGTGTTCATGGACTCAAATCCTGTATCTTGAAAGAAACATAAAAGAGCTTTGCATCTGTTCTCATAGTGAACAATCCTGACCTGTGTCAATGATCAGTTGGATAAGCTGGGGACTGAGCAAGTGCTGAGAACTACATGGGAACAAGATGCAGACTCATGGGCTAGTGGGCTAAGTGACACACAAGCATGCAGTTACTGTACATCTTGGTGAGCACCCTGATGGGAAGCTCAGTGTGTTTTGGACCCAGAGAAAGATCACTTAACCCTGACTTGCTTTGAGGGAATGGAGAGGAAACCCTTCCTAAAGGATGTGATATCTAATCTAAGACTCAAAGGACAAATGCAATTTTATTAGAGATGTGGAAGAGAGATTTTGGGGGAAAGTATTTTAGGAAGAGGGTAGAACATGTGTAAAAGCCCAGAAATGAGGGAGAGCAAAATAAATTCTGGAAATAAGGCAAAGATATTTAATATAGAGCACAAAGACCCACCATCTAGGGCATTCATGAAATCAAGAAAGAGCTCAGCTTACAGAAGTATCCACCATGGGCTGTGTCTGGCTGGCCAAAACTTACTCAGGGGGACTTGCAGATTCAGTCAGAAGACTGGTGATGAGGCACAAAGACTCCCTCTGGACATGTCAGATCTCTGCCGACCAATAAAGTCATCACAGTCCTGACCAGGGTCAGCTACATGTAATTACGATTGTTCTGAGGCTTGCTAATTGGCTATAGACCATTTTACTAGACCACAGCTGACAGAGGTGCTTGAAAGTATCTTACCTGGTCAAAATGAGCTCAAAGTATATTATTTTGCCCAGTGCCACATAACACAAAATAAACATACAAACAACTAACTCCAAGAACTATCTTCAAGCACTTAATCTATGCTACTCACTAAGCATTTTTACCTTCATTATGTCATGTAATCCTCATAATAACCCCATGGAGTAGATATTATTTCCCCATTTTATAGAACAGGAAACTGAGTAACAGAGGTCAAATGGTTTCTCCTAGATCACACCTGGAGAGAGCCACAGGTAGGCAGGTCCCAGAGCCCATCTGATTCCAAAGCCCATGTGCTCTTTATTATATCACCCTGCTTCCAGAAGGGGCCAAGGAGATTTTGGGGTCACATGAAACATAATGCTTTTGAAGTGGTCACTTTGGGAAGATATAACATTGGCATCTATTGGGAAACTGGTAAAGAACATAAAGGAAATTAGTCAGAATTTAAGTTTAAAAAGAAAAAAGTAAAAAAAAGTATTATCCTAATGAGTGAAAATCCTGTTCCAACAACACAGTCCTTCCTTTAAAAAATGCATTGCATCCTGGAAATAGTTGCTACCAATAACCCACTTATTTCAAGGAATTTTTAATCTAACAACACTTCAATGTAACAGAAATTGACAGCCATCGGAGTTTGAAGTAGTAGTGCTTCATCTGTTTCAGGAAGGAGGTGTCTGAACCTTCCACCTGAGCCAGGGGACAGGGTTTCAGGAAAGCTGCCAGGGGCTGTCAGGGAAGGTTTTCTGCTGACACATGATTCCAAGGCCCCTGTGCAGTGTGGTTTAAGGCTTCAGAGGCTGGGCTAAAATATCTGGGAGTTTGGTCAACTCAAGGACAAAAGGTCACCCACACCTTTTATTGGAACACACCAATAAGTCAACTCAGCTAACATTGCTGATCCCAGAAAGTTGTACTTAAAAGCAATGTCCAAGAAAGAATGGGAACTGGGAGTATACACTGGGCCCAGTGCCTTTAGTGCAGCTCCTCCCACTCATCCAGCATATGCCAGTAAACCTGGTCCTGCTTTTCTCTCCAACTTTCAGCCCTCCTCCTGCCCTCTGACCTCACTCTTTCTGTTTTGGGCAGTCCCTAGCTTAGACGTCAGAACACCACACAGGCTTAGTTAACTTGTATCCCTGCCAAATAGCTGGGACAGCAGTGAGCTGTGATCGTACTTATGTTTTTCCTCTATATCCACACTCCTTTATATAGTTTATTTACATTTAAACATAACAAAATGTAGCTCAAAATATTATCCTCTTCAAAGAACTGTCACATACTTTTGAAAAATAGTAATTGTCTCATTTTACATGGATGGGACATAAACCACAAGTGCGATAGTACTCATAGATTGTCCTTGTCTCTTTGATTTTTATCTGCTGGCCTTCTCCCCTCATCTCCACCCCCAAAATAGTTCTTTTCCATCACCACCTACTAAGTGGTGTGTGTTTGTGCCATTGTTTTGTGCAGCACCTTTATCATTTTATTAGGTTGTCATACATATGAGTTCATTCTGAACATTTTGATTTATTTTCTCAGTCTATTTGTTTGTTTTTTCACCAGTACTGTTCCTTTTTTGTACTAGAGCTTGTAGCATGATCATAGCTGACAAGGCAAGCTCTTTCATCTTTTGGCCCTTTTTTAAAAACATCTAAGTTGACTTAGCTATTTATGAAAATACATTTCCCCTATCTTTACTGAGGTATAATTGACAAGTAAAAAAAGTGCAGGTATCTCTTTGAGATACTGATTTTATTTCCTTTAGCTATATATCCAGAACTGGAATAGCTGGGTCCTATGATAGTTCTAGTTTTAGTTTCTTGAGGAAACTTCATATTCTTTTCCATAAAAGCTATTCCAATTTGCTTTCCCACCAATAGTGTAGAAATGTTCCCTTTTCTCCACATCTTTTTCAGTATCTCTTGTCTTTATAATAATAGCTGTTTTAATAAGTATGAGATGATATAGCTTGCTGAAGTTTTGACTTGCATTTCTCTGATGATTAATGATGTTGAGTACCTTTTTTATGCCTGTTGGCCATTTGTATGTCTTATTTTGAGAAATATCTACTCAGGTCTTTTGCCCATTTATAAATTGGGATTACAGTCATGCACTACATCATCAACATTTCCTTCAACAATGACCTGCATATACAACAGTGGTCCCATAAGATTATAATGGAACTGAATTTCCTGTAGGAAATGGAAAGCTATGTGGGTCAGGAGGGTTTTTTTCCTCATGGGAGCAATCTCCATGGGGCTTATCAAGTGATTTACTCTCACTCACAGCATCTCAATTTTGGGTGCACTGATTACATCCCAATCATTCAGCCACTGACCTGTTTCAGCACAGAGGAGCTGGTCCCCCTAGAGCTACATATTCATGGGGTGCTACAGCCTTCCCAGATCTAGCCTGATGGTCTTCACAGTACATTGTGTAAATTCTTTGTTGAGGACCTAAGATCCTGTGTAAGCACACAGGTCCACAGGAGCTACCTTAACAGGCATTGAGTGCCACTGCCACTTTAGGAAAAGCTTTCTGTGATAGTGTGGAGCCAGTCTGGCCCTGTGTTTTGGGAATATTTTCAGGCAGCAATGATGTAAAGCATGTATAAGTTTTATTTCTTCCATCAATTCAATGCTAGAGAGAGCCCTTTGTGCCAGGTAGAGACAGTAGAATGGGAAACATTTCTAAAGTCAAAATACTGAGTCCCCCATTCTATACCCTCTCTGTGTTAAATACCATTCCTAACATTTTTAAGTGACTACCACAAAGTTTCTTCATCTGACCACTGCTCCAACATGCAATAAACAAACCACATTGCCATGACAACCCCCTATGCTTCTGTATCTTTCCATCTTGATTCTTATTTTTACTGATCCTCAGGCTACCTTTCACTGCCTTCTGACAGTCACTTTTATGCTGATCTATGCCCTACCCAGCCAGTTTCTCCTGGATATTTTCAATCAGTCCAGTCAATATCTCTGTTCATAAAGAAGCATTGATGGCCTTGATATTCTATTTTTGACCCAGTCAGAAGGAAGTGGGGTGGGACTTGTGTTACAGTGTTTATAAAGTCTACAATAGTGTACAGTAATGTCCTAGGTCTCAACATGTACTCAGTACTCACTCATTGACTTACCCAGAGCAACTTCCAGTCCTGCAAGCCTTATTCATGGTAAGTACCCTATACAAGTATACTATTTTAAAATCTTTTATGCCATATTTTTACTGTACCTTTTCCACATTGATATACACAAATACTTCCTTTTGTGTTACAATAGCTTTTAGTAATCAGTACTGTAACACCCTGTACAGATTTGCAGCCTAGGAGCAATAGGCTGTACCATGTAGCCTCATCGTGTAGTTGACTATAACACCTGGGTTTGTGGTAAATGTACTCTGTGATGTTTGCACAACAATGACATTGCCTATGACACATTTCTCAATCATTAAGCAATGTATGTACTGTATTTGTTTTTTGCTATTGAGTTGTAGGGATTCCTTATATATTTTGGATATTAACTCCTAATCAGGTATACGGCTTTCAAATATTTTCTCTCATTCTACAGGTAGCCTATTTATTTTGTTGATTGCTTCCTAAAAAGCAATGCTATGCTTTTTAATTTGAAACAATCCCACTTGTTTATTTTTGTTTCTGTTGCCTCTTTTTTCAGTTTCACTTAAAAATCATTTCACAGACCAATATCAAGAAGCTATTTTCTTCTAGTTTTATGGTTATAGCTCTTACATTTAACTCTTTAATCAATTTTAAGGAGATTTTTGTATATAGTGTGAGATAAGGTTCCAACTTTACTCTGCATGTAGATATCCATTTTGTCCAGCAACATTTATTGAAGATACTATTCTTTCCCTATTGTGTGTTCTTGGCATCCTTGTCAAAAATAAGTTGAGTGTAGATGTGTGAATTTACATCCGGGGGCTGTTTTGGTCTATATGTCTGTTTTTATGCCAGTACCATACTGCTTTTTTTACTGTAGCTTGGTAATATATTTTAAAATTAGAACATGTGATGCCTCCAGCTTTGTTCTTCTTGATCAAATTGCTTTGTCTATTTGGGGTCTTTGTGGTTCCTTTAATTTTAGGATGGTTTTATTTATTACTGTGAAAAATGCCTTTGAAAATTTGATAGAGATTGTATTGTATCCTCAGATCACTGTGGTTAATAAGGACATTTTCATAATATTAACTTTTCCAGGCCATGCACACAAAATGATTTTCCATTTATCGGTATCCTCTTTAATTTCCTTTATTAATGTTGTAATTTTCTGTGTACAAGCCTTTCACCTCTTTGGTTAAATTTATGTCTAAGTACTTTAATTCTTTTTGTTGCTATTATGAATGTAATAATATTCTTAATTTCATTTTTGTATAGTTCATTGTTTATGTATAGAAATGCACATGATTTTTATATCCTGCAACTTTACTGAATTATTTTATTAATTCTAATAGTTTTTTGGAGGAGTCTTTAGGTATTCTATAGATAATATCATGGTAAGTGCAAACATAATTTTATCTCTTTTTCTTCTATTTGGACATTTTTTATTTCTTTTTCTTATCTAATTACTCTGACAGGACTTGCAGTACTGTGTTGAATAAAAGTATAGGGGTAGGCATCCTTGCCACATGTGTGATGGTGGTGGTGGGAGGAGGGCATGCTTCTATTTCAGAGGGTGCAGCAGCATAGACTTTGAACATCAACAAAGACTACAGACATCTTTACTGGCAAAAGTTACAGGTATTGCTGGTGGTGGCAAGGGCTATTGAGGTTCTCCTGCTCTCCTTTTCCCTTGAGGTGATAGGTCAGAGCTGAGGGGATTTCTCTTGGTGATAAGCTATCAGGTTGGGGGATGGAGCAATCCTGATAAAATGCTTTCTGTGCTTTTCTATGTGGCCATCCTCAGTTTTGTGCTCTGTTGAGTTGCAGCAGTTCTTCATTGTTCTCTGGAACTCTCCCATGGTGACTTTCAATTGTGGGTAGTTGTTAAATTGTTTTTGTTGGGGTTGGGGAGGGAGGATAAAGTCTGGGACCTCATAAGCTATCTTCTGATGTTATTCTACATGCATTTTAAAATAACTTTATCACTTCCTTAAAAAATTAGCTGGAATTTTTATTGGTATTGCATTACATTTATATTTAATTTCTAGATTAATTTTGGCAATAATCAAACATTTTTTTTACAAAACTAAGTTGTCCTATCCAAGAGACGGAACTATCTCTCCAGTTAATGAGAATTCTTTTCTATCCTGTAACAGAATATAGAAGTGCTAGACACTTCTATTGTTAAGTACTATATACTTCATAACTTTTGTTACTATGGTGAATGCTATCTAATTTCTGATTGTATTTCATAGTTGGATTTTGCTGCCATAAAGAAATACAATTTGTTTTTGGGTGTTAACCTTATATATGACAAACTTGTTGATAGCTCTAATCAGTTAGAGATTAGTCATTAGATATAGAATTTCATTTCTATTGGCTTCAATTATGTTTGGTTCTATTTGCCTTTTTGGTAGAACCATCTTACAATCCAGGCATTTCAACATTATTTTTCTCCTAAAGCATATATTTTTGCAACTACTTGTCTCTGAAAATGTAAAAGTCTGCAAGGGAGACTGGAGGATAGCTGGGCAAATGGATAATAGTTCCTTTATGGCCAAGTAATATACAAATACCTGAGTATAAAAATGAAAGTTACCCTGTGGTTTAAAGCTAATACTCAGAGATTCGTTAATAACAATATCTACAAACCACCTAATTTCCTTACTTATCTTCCTTGTTTCCTCATTTCTAAAACTTTCAAGGCCACAATTTGAAATAAAAGAAGCCAAGCCCACAATAGGCCCAAATTAGTGGTAAATACCCTGAAAATCAAGATGGAAACCCTCCCTTTCCAGGATGTCAAAGAAAGAAGCTCTGGAGCAGGGCTTCCAAACCCTGAGAGGAGGAAGGGGCTTTTCTCTCTAGAAAATTTACCAAGCACTCTTTGGACCCTGGAGCTATAATTGGTGTCTATGTAGGAAGAGTGAAGGGAAGAGTTATGGAGGACACAGAAGAGCTAAGTGATTTGCAGTTATTTGCCCAGTTTGACAGGGTAGGGGAAATCCAAGCCATCACCTTAGAATTTGTTCTATACTGAGAGCCAGTGCAGTGGAAGCTATGGCATTTCTTTTCTACTTCCACAGCAGATTTTTCGAGTTATGCAGGTAATTCTTTCCAGTTCTTTGCTTTATTTTGCTTGTACGAGTAGTCCTCAAGTTTATTTAAAAAGAAAAAAAATCCAATAGATGAATAAAGCTGTTGTTCTCCTACAGTGCTTAAAGGGCCACCATTAGGAAGCACATTCCCAACAGTGGATGCAAGCCCTGAACTCACTACTTCCAGTAATAATTTGTTTCAGATAATTTTGCTAATGGAGTAGCCTTTGTGATAGGTGCTCTGACACCTCAGAAGGCAAATTCCAAACTCTTCTGGAAACTATTTTGTAAAAGAGAAACAGTCATGAGGAAGGATTACCAAGGGGAATTTTGGAAGCTGTCCACCCAATTAGGCAACTTTTCTTCTCCAAGGACCTATAACTTACACTCACAGTTTCAGCATTTATATGGACACAGACCTTGAACTCTAACATTTTTAAAAGAAATTAACCTGTACCAGAAATCTGGGATCAGTGACAACCACGCTGGTCTTATTGGAAAGCAAAAGTACTCTCATAAAAAGACAAGGGACTTACCCCTTAACTATACTGCCAGTCACTTGTGATAAGTAAGGTTTACAAATGGATAAGAAAACATAAAAATTGTTTTAAATTTAGGAGATAAAGGAGGACAAGGGAGTGGAGAAGGAAAAAGGATTAGGAGGGCATGGAGAAAAGAAAAGGAGAAGTGAAGAAGGAGAAAAGAAGTTTTTCTGGTTTTATTGCTGTTCAGTTATAGTTGTCCCCATTGCTCTCCCTTTCCCTACCCATTACCCACCTCCCACATTCAATCCCCCCTCTGTTGTCTTTGTCCATGGGATCTTTATACATGTTCCTTGATGGCTTCTGACTATAACAATTTACATCTGAGAGAGAGAGATGTATATAATCATCCCCCATTATCCACTGGGGATGCATTTCAAGAACCCCCAGTGGAAGCCTGAAACTGTAGATAGTACTGAACCCTAAATAGACTATGTGTATCCTATACATACATATCTATAGTGAAGTTCAATTTATAAATTAGGCATAGTAAGAGATTAACAACAACTAATAATAAAATAGAACAATTGTAACAATATACTGTAATGAAAGTTATGTGAAAGTGGTCTCTTTTTCTCTGTCTCTCACTGTTTCATAACCACTCTGAAAACCAAGATGTCCACTAAGGACTGACAGGAGGGTGGCATATACAGTGTGGAGATGCTGGACAAAGGGATGCTTCACACCCAGAATGGGACAGAGCAGGATGGTGGGAATTTCATCACACTACTCAGAATGATTCACAATTTAAACCTTATAAATTGTTTATTTCTAGAATTTTTCAATTAATATTTTTATATTTTGATCATAGAAAGCAAAATCATGGATAAAAGGGCACTACTGTATTGTTAAAGGTTAGAAGTATTAATGTGGAATCCACAGCAAAAAGGACTTAGACAGTGGAGTATTTGGTAACCAGTAGGGAGAAACAATGGCTATTTTAAATCACATCTGGCATTGCCCTTAGTCATGTGAAAACAACAGAGGTTTTAAAAGCTGAAAGACTTGAGTTAAAATTCTGGCTTCATTGCTTTCCAGCTTGAATATGTTTGGGCTTAGTTATTTAACCTATTTGGACCTCAGTTTCTTCATCTGTAAAATGAGGTTAACAGCATCTACCTTGCAGTACTGTCAGCAGGATTCAAAATAAAGTATAGTAAGGTCCTTGCACATTACAGGTCCTGTAATATATTATCCTGCCCAAGGACAAACCCTTGGTCTTTCTTATGACTGATTAACCTGGAATGTACTAAGGCTGATAACCATGATCTTATATGATTTAATGGTCTTGATGGAAGTCAGAGGGTAAGATCACACCCTCGGGATTGGGGGTGGAGCTATCCCTGAGGGAACTGAGCATTAGAACTGAAATATTTTCTTGGATAAGGTCAAAGTCAGTCCTGGGACAGGAAACCAAGACAGTGGAGGTGGGCAGTGATTGTAAGGGGGCACTTTTTCCTCCATAGAGTGGATGATGGTTGGTCTTGGGCTTTTCTTAGGGAGATATGCTGTAGTACATTCTTCCTGAAGAGAAGAAAGATGTTTTTTTCTAGAGGGTGGCCATCTGGGAGCAAGTCAGGAAGACCTTCCAGGATCTTCCAGCCTTAGCAGTTCTGAACATCATCACACCAGTTAGTCTGTTTTATATTTTCTTTATGCCATCTCTGACTTTAAGTAGGGCTTTTCAAAGAGCTATAGCCTACTCTCCACCATCCTTGAAAGGAATGAACCTAAGGGAAGAATACAGGGGTACAGGGAAGAATAAATAAAGACAAAGAGAAGCCTATCTCCAGGTACAGAAGAGGAGCAGAGAAATGTGCATAGAAGGACTGGGGCAGCATTCTAGGGCCTGAGCTGCAAATGACAAGGAGAGAGGACTGTAGAAAACATGTTTGCCTGCTCCATGCAGCCTTTAAAAGTAGGCAGTACATTCTGATAAAGGCTTAACTTTGTGTAGCCAAGTGGGTCATTTAAAAGGAAATACACACTTTTTAAAATAAATGTAGTTCCCAATCATTGTTTGCTCCAGTTTAGAATCAAGATTTAGCTAATTATCTTTTAGCAAAAAATAATTATTTAAATTTTACCATTACTGTCTTTTAATGTAAGAAACTTCCTACCATGGTGGTCAGCTTCTCATAAGGATCATAAAAGAGCACACAAGGATTCCTACTTGTTTCAGAGAATGACTGACCACAGAAAACCCTTTGCCCAACACTGAACACCATTTCATTTTTTCAAATGTCTCCAGACTGCTCACTTGCCTCTTTGCAGCTAACAAAGTACTGCTGAATATACCCAAAGACCAATTTAAAAATCTTCCCAGCTTCCACATCCCACCTTCACAAAATACCTGGCAATCAGAATCTTGCCTCAGTATTTATTTTTACTCTACAAAACTTACTTTTTTTTTCCTAACACCTTGGAACCCTGTTTAAATGAAAGTGATGGCAGAAAGGTTCATTTGCTGCTAGTCTCTGAATAAATGGCCAGTGTTAACTTTGTCTCAGATTTAGTTTATCTTTGCAAATGGGAAGTCATACCCCCCCAAAATTTATTTATGCCCAAAATATGGCATTTACCAGATAAGAAGTTTGAAGGAGAGACCCTAGAAAAATAAAGGGTTTCCATTTTTTGTAGTTTTCTGGTTAGAAAGGAGCCCAGAAGAAGAAGAGAAGGGAGAGGAAATAGAGGCACTTATGAAAATGAGGCCTGGCTCCCAAAGGAAGTTGCATGCCTTTTACATCTTCTTCCTGCTACATTTATATGTGCCTTTAAGGGAGAGTCATGGGAACCTCCCTGCAGGTCACCAGACAAGAGGTTCCTATAATAGTTCTACAGCAGCAAAGGTAAAAAGAAAAATGTATAGGGAGAGAGGATGTCTCTGGTTCTCATGGGTATAGTGAAAACAAACTTCATGGCTGAATATAATTTTTTAAAAATAAAATGTGTGCACTAGATTAAGAATTAAATTAAACCAAATTAATAAGTATTAAATATCTACCATTTTCATGGTCCAATATATAACTGATATTAAACACTATGTGATGGAACTTTAATTCAATTCAAGTGACTCTGGCTTACCAGGAAGTTCTTACCAATGCATCCAAACTCTGAGTTTGAGCTTTTCACAGAACCCAGTGAACAGCGTGTCAGGATAGTATATGGGATTCTAAGATGCCCTCTGAGCTGGGGCAGTAAGACTTCCTTTAATATGACTGGGTGTCCTAATTTATAAAGATGTTTGAGTTCTATTTTCTCCAAATGCAATAAGCACTTGTTGACTTTATTCAACTTTAGGCAATTTATCATATACCATTCTTCATGTAACTAAATCATTTTCAGGCCTCAGAAATGTGTGGGTACAAATGAGTTTACAATGACACTAATGTCCAAATCCTGATGGCTTCTAGCTCCCACTGCAGGATGTAGGAACTCCACACTCTTTCTCCTTCAGTCTTTCCATTATTCCTGAGTTCTCAGGGGTATAGTCAGCTCTGTCACTGATACCCTTCATAAGGACACACTCTCTCAGAAATACCTTCCTTGGGTGCTCACTGGTCTGGACTGTTGGAGCAGCAAGCAGCCCTCAGGTGAATGACTCAGTGGTAATGGTGGCCAGGGAGGAGAGCTGGACTTCTCACCCCTGAGGTGCTCATCTCAACGTGAAACCTTCCTGCTTTAGTCCAGTCACCCATAGCTTTCAAAAAAGCAGATCTTCTGTCTTTAATCTGGAATACCTCACTCCTCAAGACCAATCCTTCAAAACTCCAGAGATCCAAAGGGAACAGAACCAAACACCCATCCCTTACTTCTTTTTCTTTGACTCATCCTCCTGTAGACAACCTCCTTCCTTTCTTCAGAAAAAAAAATCTATCTATTATAGTTACAGCGAGGTCACCGGCTAGTGTTTTCTTAAACAGCCATACTGATTCCCAGCTTAATCTATCTGGGGACACACAAGATGCTCATAATTCAGACAGAACCTCCAAACTCATGCACAAGATGAGTGGATTTTAACCAACATACTTGACTTGGTCAGATACACAGTGCATGAATCTGTCAGGGCAGCAGGTGGATCTATGAAAGTTAGGAATGTCATGCATGGATTGGTGTAGTCTTCCAAACTGATGCCTGAATTCTCTGGGAGAGGTTGTGGGGTGACATAACACCTCCTTTTGGACTGAGATATCCCTCTAACTTCCTGTTCTCTGTCCAGAAAGCCTTCCCTGATCCTACAACCTGGAAGTAACCCCTTTCTATTTCAACTCATCATAAGTCACACCTTTTGTTACAGAACAGAGTGTGTCCACCTGGAGCCAGCATTAGACATTAATAGGCAAGCATTAGACATTGAGAATTGCAGTGGAGAAGGATTAGCTCGTTCATTATGAATAGTACCACCCAGGAGAATGGGAAGCTAATACTTAAAAACCTGAATTCGCTGATCCAAGGTTCAGATGGGTTTTTAAGGGCCTGGGGGAACAGGTAGGCAAGGCTCTGGTGGAGCATGTTTTATTTGGGGGAGCTTGAAGCTTGACCATTTATGGTAAGGGACATCAGCACTGAATCTTCCTGGATAATGGACTTTTTGCTTCTGAAAGGCTTCTGGTGTTCAAGTTCTAGTTATGCCCTGGTCCTTTGGTTCTATGTGCAGTTGGAGATCAAAGTTCTCTCCTCTGCACATGCTTTGGCTGTATGACTTGCAGATTTGGTGTGTTTTCTCTGAAAAGCAACTCACTATCTCCTTAAACAAATTGGATCATTTTGAGCTGGTTTTGCAGTTACAAATACTCTACTTCAGGATTTTTATTAATAACCTGTATGTGTATTCCATGTGATTATATAGTTTTTAGAGCAGAAATTTGTTCCCTGGTTCAGGGCTTTGCATATGACAAATATTGAATAGTACTTGTTTGTTTGAATTGAACTCTGTCCCGTTGTATTGTGCCCATTTGTAGCCAGCTCTTCCAGGAATGTGACTGGAGAAATGGAGTTCATCTTATAGAGCAGCATCCATCCCTCCCACTCTATACCTCCATGTCACCTGGCCAGCCCCTGCAGCAAAAGCCAGTGTGAACTTGCCCTCACTCACTACACTGGCTCTCAGTTCTTCTGGGTAAAGACCAGTGCTCATTCTCTTGTTCCACTGTATTCTGGAAATGCCTTTAACCTCCCACTACAACTTTGGCTGTACCTATAAGCCCTTCTTGCTGGAGGCCCTTCCCTCCACCCACCCTTGTCCCACAGGGATAGAGCTATTCACAGGACCTTTCTGAAGGAAAAGAAAAGTTAAAAAAGACAACTGGCTTTCTGAAGGAAAGATGAGAAATGTCCAAGTAAATCAACAGAGGCTCTCAAGTTGGCAAATACTTTATTTTATTTCTAGAATTACAATACCTAGTTAGGCAACACAGGAAAGGGTAAGTTGTTCCATCACTGTTGGAGGGCAGCTTGGCTAAGCATCAAGCATCTTTCAAATGTTCATATTCTTTAATTTAGCAATTTTAATTAGAGCACATTTCCTGCAATTCACAGAAAAAAAGGAGGAAAGACAGAGAGATGAAAAAATCTTAAAGACCATTCAACTTTACTAGTAATAAAGAAAATGGAAATCAAAACATCAAGATATTTTTTACCACCAGACTGATAAACATGTAAGTTTGACCAAGTGGTAATATATGGGGATATGGCAACTTTTACATATTGTTTGGTTGAATGTGAATTGGCTCAACATTTTAGGAAAATTCCTGGTACTATATATTAAAAGTTAAAATATACATCCTTTTTGAGCCAGTAATTCTAATTATGAAAACTACCCTAAAGAAATTAAATCATCAACATATAAAGGTACATGTGGATATTTAATATACCATCAGTAGTAACTCCCAAAATCTATAAACATGCATATCAACTTATGGGAAATTAATAAATTGTTATATGTCCATATTATAGAACATTACACAGTTATTTTAAAAATTATTAGATATATATTTTTTGCCCTGGAAAGTTGCTTGAGATTTATTAAGTAAAAAGAATAATTTCAGAGATATATTAAGTGATAAGAATAATTTCAGAGATCTTTGTAGTTAAGACTTCATTTTTATTAAAATAAATGTATTCAGTTATTTATTCCTTTAACAAATATTTTTAAGTCCTACCTAGCTGTGTGCCAGGCATTGGAAATATGGTGGTGAAGAACACATGATTCATGCCTTCATGTGTGCTATTTTGGCACAGAAAATGCATAGAATGGAAATATACCTCGATCATAGAAGGGAGGGAAAAGAACATTTTCTTTGCATGATCCTGTCCAATTTAACTAACACCATTTATTGAACAGATTGTTTTTACTCCATTATATGTTCTTTCCTCCATTGTCAAATATCAATTGACACTGAAGGCCTGGGTTGATTTCTGGGCTCCCTGTTCTGTTCCATTGATCTACATGCTTGTTTTTGTGCCAGTACCAGGCTGTTTTGATTACAATGGCTTTATAGTATAGTTTGATATCCAGTATTGTGATCCCTCCAAATTTCTTCTTCTTTCTCAAGACAAAGAACATATATGCATAGCCATGGACAAAGACAATGGTGTGGTAAAGGCCAGGGGAGGAAGAGGCCGGGGCTGGATGAAGTGTAGATTTTTCTTTTATATACATGCATTGCTCAAATTGTTTCTATGAATTTATGCAACTTTTGTAATTAAATTTAAAAAATTATATACACAAACAAAAAATTTATCCTAATGAAATAAACAGAGAAGCCCCAGGGGATTTATGTACAAAGAGATGTTGTCATGCAGTAGTTTTGAGTTTGGCTTTAGAGTCACACAGACTTTAGTGTAGTTCCACTTCTGACTAGCTGTGTAATCCTGAGTAAGTCATTTGACTTCTCTGTGTCTGTGTTCTTCTCTTTAAAATAGATGTCATAATAATACTCAACTTGAAAGGTGATTATGAGGATTAAATGAAATGATGTATATAAAGTGGTTGGCCTACTATATGACATAAATAACAAATAGTAGCTTATAAAAGTTATGTTTATCCTAGTATTGTTTAAAATTGTAAACATCTGCTTAACTGCACAATTGCTGTGTAAATAATGGACATTCATATGAAAGAATATTATAGTGTCGTTAAAATTACAATTTCAAAGAATTTGTCATGAAATGAGAAAATACAATTTTGTAGGGAGCACAGACTTATATATTTATTTTAACTCCCATATTGATAAAACTGGAAGGAAATGTCTAGAACTTCCCCTTACCTGGTTTTCAAATGATTAGCAATAAAGTATCTTTAATCAAAAAGGGCCTATGTGCTTGCCTCTAAACTTAGAAGATGGGAAAGGAGTGATTGCTTAATTTCCATTCTTCTTCATTTTGTTGAGGTGGAGAATCCCAGGTGATCATGGGAATTGTGGCACTGCTTAATTGTGAAGGAAGGCAGACTGAAACTCTGAAGAGAGAGGACAACTTAGAGTGGGGGTACAGGTGACTGGGAAAGAGGAGGAGGGCAGAAACTCAGAAGGTTTTACCTAAGAAGATGGAGATCCTGGTTTAGGAATTAGAATTTTAGAGTTGGAATGGGATTCAGAGATCATCTAATTCCTTGCTTCTCTAAGTGTAGTTTGTGGATCACTCAGGAGCTTTTGATAGCTTTGGGGGTGGGAGAAGTGGCATTAAGGAGGAGAATGAGTAGAGAATGTTTTTTTATGTAGTTCTGAATAATTTAACATATAAACTCTTACCCCAGATCTGCTAAATCAGAATCTGCATTTTAACAAGATTCCCAAGTGATTCTTTTGCAAATTGTACTTGAGAAACAAATAAAATTCCTGTTATTTTTAAAGTGAGGAATCTGAGACTTTTAAGAAGTAAAGTGATCTGTTCAAGTTCACATGGGGATATTAGTGGCAGGGAAATAACCAGAAACAGGTCTCTTGACCCCTGTTCCTTTAGTTTCTCATCATATCTTGCAGCTCCTCTCTACGTTATTTAGCTATTCACCCTATTTGGTATACACTTTCTGACTCCCAACCCCCTCTAAAAATCTAAAGTAATTTTTAGAGGTATGGTGTTTTATTTATTGGGTCTATATTGAACTGAGACTATTATTCTTACAGCAGGGCAATGGGTGAACTCAAGGTCAACTTTACTTGCCAGCATTATTGAAAGTGCTTTGGTCTAACTCCATAGAAGTTTCTTAAATGTCCATGGCAATTGGACTTCAGTCCCTTATAAATTTGCTGTCACCAGATCCAAGTGATATCATGATCTAAAGAACAACTTAAAGGGTCAGAATTTCTAACCACAGAGTTAACAAACATCTTCCCTTTGTTCTCTGTCTTCTACCTGCTCTTATTCTCTCCCATTTTCATTAAAAGTTTAATTATGCTCCTTGAGTTTGATCACAGATTTATTAAATGTTTAAGTATATATCCCCTGAATGATGGTTTCTCAGTAATGAGGTGCATCCAGAAGGAGAATAGCAGGTCAAGCATGGGTGTAATTTGGCGGAGTTTGACATCAGCCATTTTATCTCTGACAGGGTTAATCACTACTTTGGTTTTTCAAGCCCTGGACATGCTGGACTGTGTATGCCAAGGTCAGCCTGGGTGCCTCAGATTAATTTTAAAGACATATGACTGCTTCTAGTTCACTGAGTTATCAGCTCACTATATTAAAAGAAATTACTCATTTCAGTTTCCTTCAAATTATGAACCAAAATATAAATTGGCTAGAAATGGTTAGAAAATAATATGCCATTATATTAGAAAAATATCAATAGGGATTGCTGCATGAAGAGGCTAAGGCAAATTCTTAGAGAGAGTCTATCTTTTTGAAAACATGCAGGGCATGTTGGAAGAAGAGCAGAATAATGAATTAATCCTATTCAATAAAGATTTAATAGGTACCTCTTCTGTATAAAATACCATTTTAGATGTTAGTGTAGGGAGGGTCCAAAAGTGGGTCTATGATGGAGATGTAGTGTAAGTATGAGGATAAGAATAGTAGTCAATATCTGCCATTCTAGGCAAGATATCAGAATCATGACAGAGGTCCACATTCTGTGGGAATTCACACAGGGAATTTATCTATATGTGGGAATAGAAAGGCCAGAAATGGTAGTGTAGTATTTGAGATGGGCTCTTAAATACAGAATTTTAAAAACATTTCTAATTTAATAGCTTATTTTTCCTTTTTATTGAATTCCTTACTAATATAACATGTGGATTCTCTAATAAGTTAAGTCATTCAGAGTTATATAAAGAAACATTGTTTACTCTTTCCCTTCTAATCCTACTTCTCCCACCTCCAAAGTAATCAATGTCAACATTGATTTGTATAAGGTTTGTATATACTTATTCATCTATACGTATCTACACATAGATTGCTGCCTAAAACTTTATTTTCTTGTTGTTATCATTTATTTAGTTATTTTACAGAATGAGATATTATATACATCATTTTACAATACATATTTTAAAAATTTATTCCTCCTTTACCCTCTACCTCCTCTCACTCACCCTCCTTTCCCTTGGTAATCACCCTACTGTTCTCTATGTCTATGAGTTGTTATTTTTTGTCTTAATCCCTTTACCTTTTTCACCCAGCCCCCCCAATACCCCTCCCCTCTGACAACTGTCAGTCTTTTAGTGATGTAAGCCAGTCAGAAATAGACAAGTACCATATGATTTCACTTATGTGTGTACTCTAATGTGCAGAATAACCTAACAAAATAGAAACAGACTTACAGAGACAGAGAACAGAGCACAGTATCTTCTAATTTAATAAAATCTTGACTACTTCTCAGTTTAAACCATATTGAACCAACTCATTCCTTTAAATAGGTGCATAATGTTCTGTAAAATGACTACCCCAGAATTTGTCCCACCATTGATAGACATTTAGGTTGCTTCCAGAATTTTGTTAAACAATAGATTAAATTTTGACATAAAGAAATGGAAAGAAAGAGTCAAAGAAGACTTCTGGCTAAGATGAAGATGTAGGTAGAAATGCTTCACTTCCTCACACAACCAAAAGAATAACAATCAATATAAAAACAAAAATAACCAGAACTACCAGAAAATCAAACTACATGGAAGTCTAACAAACAAGGAGTGAAAGACAATACATTCATCCAGACTGGTAGGAGGGGCAGAGATGGGCAGCTAGTGCAGAGAGGATGCGCAGCAAGGCAGCAGACAAGGTGGGCGAGGTGGCAGCTGGCTGACCAGGAGGACCCACAACTGTGCATGGGTGAGCCACGAGAAACAACTAGGGAGTGAGACAGGCCACAAAACCCAGGGTTCCAGAGCAGGAAACTAAAGCCTCAAAACCTCTGGCTATAAAAACCTGTGGGTTTTGCAGAGAGGAGAAACTGCCAGTCTCACAGGCAAGAGCCGAGCAAGTGATCAAGCAGTATTGTTCCCTCTTTGACTCCTCTCCCACATACAGCCACACAATGCAGCAAAGTGGATTTCCCTGCCCTGATGAATATCTAAGATTCCACCCCTTACAACATAACAGATGTGAGGAGATAAGAAAATATGGCCCAAATGAAAAAATAGATCAAAATTCTGGAAAAAGAACTAAGCAATGAGGATGAGGAAATAAGCAAACTATCATATGCAGAGTTCAAAACAGTAGTAATCAGGATGCTCACAGAAATGACAGAGTTCAGTCACAAAATGGAGGAAGAAATGAAGGCTATACAAAATGAAATAAAGGAAAATATACAGGAAACTAACAGTGAAGGGAAGGAAATAAGGACTCAAACAATGATTTGGAACAGAAGGAAGAGCTAAACATCCCACCAGAACACAATGGAGATATAAGAATTTGAAAAAATGAGGAGAGTCTAAGGAACCTCTGGAACAACTTTAAATGTTCCAACATCCAAATCATAGAGGTGCCAGAAGGAGAAGAGGAAGAGCAAGAAATTAAAAACTTATTTGAAAAAATACTGAAGGACAACTTCCCCAATTTAGCAAAGGAACTAGACATGAAAGTCCAGGACTCTCAGAAAATCCCAAAGCAGTTGGACCCAAGAAGAAGCACACAAAAACACGTCATCATTAAGTTACCTAAGATTAAAAATAAGGAGAGAATCTTAAAAGCAGCAAGAGAAAAGGAGACAGTTACCTACAAAAGAGTTCTCATAAGACTATCAGCTAATTTCTCAAAAGAAACCTTACAGGCAAGAAGGGGATGGAAAGACATATTCAAGTCATGAAAGGCAAGGACCTCCATCCAAGATTGCTCTATCCAGCAAAGCTATCATTTAGAATGGAAGAGCAGATAAAGTGCTTCCCAGATAAGATAAAGTTGAAAAAGTTCATCACTACCAAACCCTTATTTTATGAAATATTAAAGGGACTTATCTAAGAAAAAGATAAAAAACTATGAGCAGTAAAATGACAACGAACTCACAAGTATCAACAACTGCACCTAGAAATGTCTGTTCAAGTCTTTTACCCATTTCTTAATTGGGTTTTTTGTCTTCCAGGAGTGGAGTCGTGTGAGTTCTTTATATATTTTGGAGATCATACCCTTGTCTGAGGTATCATTGGCAAATATGTTTTCCCACATGTTTAGTTCTTTTTTTATTTTAATGCTTTCTTTAACCATGCAGAAGCTTTTTAGTTTGATGAGGTCCCATTTGTTTATTCTTTCCTTTATGTCCCTTGCTTTAGGGGACATATCACTGAAGATGTTGCTGTGTGGAATGTCTGAGATTTTCCTGCTGATGTTTCCCTCTAAGACTTTTATGGTGTCATGACTTGTACAGACACTTCTCCAAGGAGGACATACAGAGAGTCCAGAGGCATATGAAAAGATGGTCAGCATCACTAGCCATCAGAGATATGCAAATTAAAATCACAATGAAGCCCTGGCTGGCGTAGCTCAGTGGATTGAGTGCAGTCTGTGAACCAAAGTGTTGCAGGTTCAGTTCCCAGTCCGGGTACATGCCTGGGTTGCAGGCCATGACCCCCAGGAACCACACATTGATGTTTCTCTCTCTCTCTCTTTCTCCCTCCCTTCCCTCTCTAAAAATAAAATAAATAAAATCTAAAAAAAAAGAATAAAAGTTTAAAAATAAAATAAAATAAAATAAAATAAAATCACAATGAGATACTACCTCACACCAGCCAGAATGGCCATCATAAACAAATCAACAGACAAGTGTTGAAGAGGATGTGGAGAAAAGGGAACCCTAGTGTACTGTTGGTGGGAATGTAGACTAGTGCAGCCACTATGGAAAACAGTATGGAATTTCCTCAGAAAATTAAAAATGGAACTGCCTTTTGACCCAGTAATTTCACTACTGGGATTATACCCTAAGAGCCCTGAAATACCAATCCAAAAGAACCTATGCACCCCAATGTTCATAGCAGCACAATTTACAATAGCCAAGTGTTGGAAGCAACCCAAGTGCCCATCAGCAAATGAGTGGATAAAGAAACTCTGGTACATTTACACAATGGAATTCTATGCAGCAGAGAGAAAGAAGGAGCTCCTACCCTTTGCACCAGCATGGATGGAACTGGACAGCACTATGCTAAGTAAAATAAGCCAGGTGGTGAGGGACAAATGCCATATAGTTTCACCTTTCACTAGAATATAATCAACAAAAGAAAAAATGAAAAAAAATATAACCAACGAAATTGAAATTAAGACCAATCTAACAATAGCCAGAGGGGAAGGGGGAGGGAACAGTGGGAAGAAGGGTTTTCAGGAACTACTATAAAGAACACATGGACAAAACCAAGGGGGAGGGTAGAAGTAAGGGAGGGAGGCGAGTTTGGCTGGCATGTGGGGGAGTGGTGGGAAAAAATGGAGACAACTGTAATTGAACAATAATAAAGTAATTTAAAAAAAGACAACTGAGCTTAGAACAACAAAAACTAAACAAACAACTAGAACAGAAATAGAATCACAGGAATGCAAATCACATGGAATGGGAAGAATGGGGGAAGGAGTACAAGGAATAAGAAGCATAACTGGTAGGCACAAAATTGACAGGGGAATGTTAAGAATAGTAGAGGAAATGGAGAAGCCAAAGACCTTATATATACAACCCATGGATATGAACTAAGGGGATATGCTGGAGGGTGGGGAGTGCAGGGCTGAGGGGGATGAAGGGAAGAAAACATTAGGACAACTGTAATAGCATAATCAATAAAATATGCTTAGAAAAAAGAGTCAAAGAATGTAACTTGGTGTTAAAGCAGTCACGATCCCAATAATTTCTCTCCACAGTCATCAATTGCATTGTCAGCAGCTGTGCTAATATGAATTTTCTTTTGGGTCCTCTATGGTTTCTGGACTCTTCAGTTTTCATTGAAGGTACATATAGGCTTTGCTGCATTTCATACTATACTAGAGAGCCATTTGTTTTTCCTTTTAATCATGCCTTCCATATTCCCATACCCTGTTCAGAACCTACCCATACCTCTTTCTCAGAATGCAGAGATCAATGAAGTAAGTCACCTATCCATATGGTCACCACTGATTGAATTACAGTGAACATGTGATTCAAAGTGGCCAATCAGATTCTATCTTCTGAGAATTTTGAATTGGGACCTAGAGTTTGAGTGAGGTGCTTGAACTAGGAAGTGATGTACAGCTCAGGCGGGGGCTCATGTACTTGCCCAAACATAAAAGGTCAAAGGCATAAAAAGAGCAAAGAATGATGCAAATTTGTAGAAAGAGTGAGAGAAAGAGAAATAGAGAACAAGAGGAAGTATTTATTTACTTCCTGTTGATTCTTCAATGCTCACCTCCCGTTGGTTATGAGGACTGACTATACTTCCTGACCTTGGGTTCTGTAAGATACCTTTGTCTCTTTCTAATAAGTTTCTTTTGTCTGAATGTTATGGGGGGGGGCTCTGCCTGCAGGGCCCCCCCAGCTGCCACAGATGAGAATAAGTCTACCAAGACATCTGCTCAGGGAGGAAAGCTGGCCGATCTCTCAAAGGAGAAGGACCCAGAACCTGTTCCTCAATGGGCTCTTATTGGGTTTAATTTCCATAGGAATACAGGGTGTTTATATAAAGCTTATCAGTAATTGTCAGGCAGTAATGATCAAAGAATAGATAACATTCAAAGAACTCTGAGGGCTTATTCTGAGTCAGAGTTTGATAGACAAAGGGCCATAAAACTTTGGGGAAACAAAACCATTCTATGCTTGGACACTTATCATTTAAATTGAGGGTATTAGCAAAATAGGTTTCATAGGATTTTATGCATTCTTTCTTAGGTCTGATCACCCCAGGGAACCTGCCCTTTCCAGCACAGGGCTGCACCCACCTCCAGCATTGTTTCAGGCTTAAGGCAGGTAGGGGAAGTAAGGCAGCCAAGAACAGGAGATTTATTGCAGACAGAATGAGGACTCAGGCTACATCAAAGCTGAGGGGCGAGAGTCCATCACCCCCATTTTCTATATCCCCCAAGTCCTTCCCTGGGGGCCCCTTTGCAACCGTGCCTGTCTTAGGTAGTCCCTCCCTTGAGGAATCTTACCTATCATTGGCTAACCAGTCATCTGTCCGGGGCCAAGCAGGGTGAAGTTGAAGAGGGCATAGGCAGTGCCCCTACCAGGGAGATAAGCTTTGTCTTCTCAGTGGCTATGGTCCAAGGTCTTTTTACTTAGCCTTACTCATGAGGGGCTACAGTTTCTGAAACCAGGCAGGGTGGTTCCTAACGTCTGAACAAGTTTGAGTGAGAAGATTTTTCAAAATTTGTAATCAAATTATTCCTAAATAAGACTTTGGCCAGATATGGGGTTAAAGGAAAGATACTCTTCCCCACCAAATTTAAGCTAAAAGAGAATATAGGTATCATACTGGGAGATGTGATTGCCTACTTTCTTCCATTATAGAAAGAGATATAGATTGTGTAATTTATTAATACAGGATGTTATGTGAAGATTACTGTTATGTCAAGTATTCCATAAATGAAATACTTGAAAAAAACTCAAACTATTTCATTCAGTTAATTTATTTCAAGTGGGTGGGAATTGAACTATCAGACGATTCCCAGCCTGGTATCCTGGAAAGCACATGGATTAGAATCAGAGATGGCTGGGTTGAGTCCTGTCACATCCTAGTTGCATAACTGTGGAAATTAGAACCTCATTTTTTTATCTGTAAACTGAATGCAATATATAAGGTTATTCAGGGCTTTACATGAAATAATATATGTAATGTCTGACCTCATACATGGCACATGATAAACACTCAACAGTGTTAATTTGATCCATCTCTTTCTCCTCTCCATGCCCCTAGCTCTTCTTCTGATCACTACTTAGGAATCAACTCCCTTTGATTCACATCTTTTTTAAAGTTGAAGCTGCTCTTCCCTTCTCCTGGTACCATGGAGCAAGGTACTGAGAGAAGCCCACAAGAGACCTTGGTGCTCAGCCAGAGAGAAAAATAGTAGGCAAAAGCAAGAGTTCTGGAGGGATGGGAAGAAAGGGAAAGGGCTGCATGTGTAACAAAAATCCTATACACATTGTTGAAATTAAAAACTAACAGACACAACCACTTTGGAACCAACCATTGAGCTCTTTTACTACAAAGAGCAACTACACCAAATATTTAGTATGCCAGGTGTTTGGAGACACAGCTGTAGATAATGTCATGTAGATAATACTGATCCCTGAGCTATTAATTAGCTAAAAGCTGCTCCCTAAGCAGTTTTCTAAGCTGTCAATTATAGTTTCTTATAATTTAATGTTGATTAAGTATGTTGGAATTATAAAAATATACCACTAAGACTAGCGGTACTAAGACCACCATTGACTAGCCCTCTCTCTGAAGAGCTAACAAACTAAAATGAGTATATTAAAAATACACATACACTTGAGAGATAAGAAAGGAAAGCAATTTTTTGTTTGTTTTTATTTTCAACTTTTATTGATTTTATTAGGGTGACACTGGTTAATAAAATGATATATGTTTAAAGTGTACAGTTCCAAAGTTAAGTCTCCTTCAGTCACAATTTATCCCCCCTTCACCCTCCCCTCTCTTCCCTCACCTCCTTTTCCCTTTCCCTCAGGTATCACTGTATTGTTGTTTGTGTCAATGAATTTGTTTTTTTTTATTTTTTGCTTAATCCCTTCATCCTTCTTATCCAACCCCAAACTCTCCCTCCCCTCTAACAGCTATCAGTCTGTTCTCTGTATTTTTTAGTGTTTCTATTATATTTATTTGTTTATTTTGTTCATCAGATTACACATATAAGTGAAATCATATGGTATTTCTTTTTCTCTGATTGGCTTAAGGAAATCTTACATTTTGCAATGGCATGGTGGGAAAGCAATTTCTTAAATATTAGGACATGAGTAAAGTTGTGTATCAACATTAAACAGTTATGAAGTCCGTAGTGGTCTCTGTGTAAAAGAGATGAGATAATTTTTTTTGATTCAAGAATTTCTATTCTAAAAAGAACAAAAGGCAGCCCTGGCTGGTGTAGCTCAGTGGATTGAGCATGGGCTGGGAACCAAAGCATTGCAAGTTTGATTCCCAGTCAGGGCACATCCCTGGGTTGCAGGCCAGTGGGGGCCACATGAGAGGCACCCACATGTTGATGTTTCTCTCTCTCTGTTTCTCCCTCCCTTCCCCTCTCTAAAAAAAATTAATAAAATCTTTAAAAAAAAGAACAAAAGCCTTCTGGAAGGACTAGTACAGGGTAGGCTTGTTTAGGCAGGAGATAAGAATACATATGAGCCCTTTTCCACACTTGCATGTCCTGATGGATTGAGTCATCCCTAAGTAATATAGTTGATTGGCCCCCATTCTTTTGTTAACATACAGCAGTTTCATACAACTACTCTGTACTAGGAACTGGGAATACAAAGAGTAAGAAACCATGAGGCTTTTTGCTCATGGGAGCTCTTAAGCTAGTGGGGAAGACAAACATATGTATAGGTAAATTGTACTAAAATTTTGAGTTATAATAGAAATGTGACTATACTCTGAGGGAACTTACAAGGCAGAGCTGTTCAATCTGCTTACGGGAATTGGAAGACTTCAGAAAGATGACATGAGAGCTAACCATATCCTTTTCCCTATCTAGAATTGGATATATAATTGCATATATACATACACACAAACTATATGATGATGATGCCCTTTTCCCTACCCTCTAGTGCATGTACTAATACACACATGGGAAATACAATTGTTTGGAGGGAAAATAAAAAACCTCAAGTATACCTATAATTGGGGTTCAGATGCAGATTGTCTGGGAGAACACATTCATGTGTGGGTAGATTTTTCCCAGAAGTGTAATTTAAGAGCAATAAAAGGACCCTAGAGAGAGGAGCCAGGCTTCATCAGTGATAACCCAGAGGGTCAAAGGAGAGTGCTGTTCCAGGTGGCTGCATAGAAACCTGTCCCAGTCTTATTATTCATTCTGGAGACATGTGGACATACTGGAGACAAAAATAACAAGTGTGTGGACAGAACAAGCAACGCTATTGAACTCTTAACATTTTAAGGCTCAATTGACCAGATTTGGGGGCCCTCCTAACTCTTTGTAACATAGAAAGAGAGAGCTTTCTACTTCTAACTTCATACACCACACACAAACAACTAAATCATTATGGAATCATAAGGCGAGAAGAATGATGTTCAAGAAAGACAAGCACAAAGTTTTGGTATAGAGCTCCTTTAAAATATAAGATTTCCTACCACATCCAACTAAAGGTTCATTTATTCAACTATCTGAGAAGCACATCTCAAGTTCCTATTATGTGCCAGTGACACTCAGTGTTTAAAAGTACCTGTGTTGGCTACTCACTCATTCCCTCCTCAGTCTCAACAAAGGACCTTTCTGAAATGAAGGACACATGGAAGCTAAAATAATACACTTCTATTCCTTCTCTATTAAATGAGATGGAGACAGGCATGGAATGGGGAAGAAAATTACTTCTGTGGACAAAAATATGAAATTATTGTCAATAGAGCTGGCCGCTGGATGAGAACCACTCCTTCTTAAGCAAATGGGGCAATAAGATAGTTGGAACAGGCAGAAATAGCAGAAACTCTGATGAAAGGGGTGAAGGTGTACAGAACAGTGGTTAAAAGCCTGTATTTGAATTCCAGCCCTACCACTTAATTCAATTTCCTCATCTCTAAAATGAGGATATAAATAGTTGTGCCAATGGTGTTTAATAAGGATGAGACCTGGCTGGTGTGGCTCAGTGGATTGAGCTCCAGCCTGCAAACCAAAAGATTGCCAATTCAATTCCCAGTACAGGGCACATGTCTGGGGTGGGGCCAGGTCCCTAGTTGGGGGCATGTGAAAAGCAACCAATATCTCACACGACAATGTTTCTCTTCTTCTCTTTCTCTCTCCCTTCACCTCTTTCTAAAAATAAATTTTAAAAAATATTTAAAGAAATATTTAATAAGGATGAAATGAGTGTTGGTTGGTAGTTACCAAAAGTTTTCAGGGCAAACCAAGCCCCTTTTTATATTAATGCTTGTGCAGATCCCACATTCAGTCTGAAGGGTTTATTCTCCCAGCTGCTGGGTGTTGTCACCACTGCCTTGGTCAAGGCCATGCTCTCTTTCCAGGCAGTCCATATCCAATGACTGTTGATGCCCAGGATATGGGATGGAGGGAATAAGGGCCCTGCCTGCTTACCCTAGCAGGGACCAACTAGGAAGGGCCACGCTTGCTCCAAACATCCCATAGGATCAGCTCAGCTGAGTCCTTGTATTTCCAACACAGTCTAACTTCAACCTCTGCTTCACCCCACTTCCTTTCCTTCCCCTCACAGCATTGATCCTGAGAGCATTCCCTAGTAAACCTCCTGCATGTTAATCTCCCTTTCAGAGTTGACTTCCTGGAGAACTCGACTGGTAACAATAGAAACATTGAAAAGAAGATACAATAAGACCTCATACGCCCTCTGCTTGGATTCAACAGTTCTTAACATTTAGCCAGAGCTGTTACTTCTCTCCCAATCTCCCTCCTCCTCCTCTTCTCTCTCTCTTATGTTCTTTAATATTCACCCAAGGATATTGATGTTAGAGATAGAAGAAGTTGCAGAGAGGAAGGGAAAGAGAGAGAAAAACACTGTGTAAGAGAGAAACATTGATTGGTTGCCACAACACATGCTCTAACTGGGGGTCAAACCCTCAACCTAGGTATGTGCCCTGACCAGGGATAGAACCCACATCTTTTTGGTGTATGGGGTGATGTTCCAACAAATAAAGCCAACCTGCCAGAGCTCTTCCTTCTTTCTTAATGAACCATTTTAAAAGTAAGTTGCAAAGAGCATGATACTTAACTCCTAAATACTTGGGCATGTATTTCCTAAGAATCAGAACATTTTCCCCCAAATCCATTATGGTATAACAATGACATTACTATACCTAAAGAAATTGACAATAATTCTCTGATATCTAGTCATATTCATATTTCTGAATTGTCCTAAAGTATGTTTTATACCTATTTTATTTTAATTTTTAAAAAATTCTCACCTGAGGATATGTATGTTTATTGATTTGAGAGAGAGAGATACAGAAAGCAACATCAATCAGTTACCTCCCATAAGTGCCCTGATGGGATGGAACTGCAACCTGGGTACATGCCCTGACAGGGAATTGATCCCAGAACTTTTGTTGTATGGGATGATGCTTCAACCAATTAAGCCTCTCAGCCAGGACTATAGATGCTGATTTTTGAAACAGGATTCAGCTAAGGTTCACATATTGTATTTGGTTGTTATGGGATTTTATCCCCTTTAATTTAGAATTTGTTTAATGATAATGGGTTTTTGAAGAGCCAGTTGAGTTTTCTTATAGAATGTCCCTCCCACACACTGTTTTTTCCTGATTATTTTCTATGCATTATTTAATCTTTTCTTTTTTCTCCTATGTTTTCTATAATCAAAGCACCTTCTGGAGACTTGATTAGATTCAGAAAAACATTTTTGACAAGATTAATATCTAGGTGCTGTTTTATATCCCATGTTCCATGCTGCCAGTAGACATGAGCTGTCGTGATGCCCTGCTGTAAAGGATGCCCAGTTTGATCCCTTGGATAAGGTAACAGCTACCAGATCATTTCATCATAAAGGTCTACTTTCCTTTTTTGGAATTAGTAATTAAAATGTGGATTGATATTTTAGTTCTGGCCAAACTGTCTGCTCCACAACAATCTTCTACCTTGTGATTTTAGTGTTCGTGGTCTTTGCCTTAAACAATGATCATATTGAGGATTGTAAAATACCATTTTACTAATTCTATCTTTCATTCCAGTTTTATTACCTGGCATTCTTCTGTAAAGGATGACTTTCCTCCCCCTCTAGCATCCTTTTTTCTCTCCTTTTCTTTGTGTTAAATACCACTGTGGACACATGGATATTTTTTTAATTTTTATTGGGCCAGTGTGGGCCCCTTCAAGTTGATTTGTATATGTTTTAGATGTGAACCTATCAGTATTTGAGCAGTCTTTGTTTTCTGGTTCACTTAGATTGCACAGAGTCCTAGGTCAGGTCACCTTGTGCTTTCACTCCTTCAGTCCTAGAGTCAGTCTTTCTTTTTTTAATGAGCTCTGATTCCTGTTAGTGGAAAATGATATTTAGAATCCAAGATGAAAGGACTAGGTATGCTCCTTGCTACCAACAAGGAGGTACCTTTTATTTTATTTTATTTTTAAATTTTTTTCATATTTTTAAACTTTTTAATAAAGCAAATGTTCATGCATTTTGCACTGGTTTATCATTTAAGAATCTGTCTTAAAAGAACAATCAGAGAACACAAAAGTGAATGTTCAAAACTATTTAGTAGAGCATTATTTTCTTTTTTAGAGGAAAATAATTTCTTAATTGTTTATGCTATTGAAATTGTCCCAATTTTTCCACCTTTGCTACCCTCAGCCTGTCCCAGACTTCCACAGTCAATTCCTACACTATTGTCTTTGTCCATAGGCCCTTCTTATAGGTTCTTTCACTAATCCCTTCACCTTCTTTCAATCAGTCCCCACCTCCACCCTCCCTTCTTACAGCTGTCAGTCTATTCGATGACTCTATGCCTCTGGTTTTATTTTGTTCCCTAGTTTATTTTGTTCATGAGAATCCACTTATAAATGAGGTTTATTTCACTTAGCATAATAGTCTCTAGTTCAATCTGTGCTGTAGTAAAAGGTAGGTATTCCTCCTTTTTTCTGCTGTGTAGCATTCCATTGTGTACATATAAGACAGTTTTTTAATCCACTCATCTACTGATGGGTGCTAAGGTTGTTTCCAAATCTTGGCTATTGTAAATAGTACTGCTATGAACACTGAGGTGCATATATTCTTTTGAATTGGTGTTTCAGAATTCTTAGGGTATATTTCCAGCATAGGAACAGACACATAGATCATTGGAACATAATACAGAGCCCAGAAATAAAACCATGTCTCTATGGTCAATTAATATTTGACAAAGAGGGCGCGTGCATACAATGGAATAAAGACAGTCTCTTCAATATATGGTTCTGGGAGAATTGGTCTGTACATGAAAAAAAATGAAGCCACACCACCAACTTATACCATACACCAGGATAAACTCAAAATGGATAAAATATTTTAAAATAAGTCATGATACCATAAAAATCCTAGGGGAAAAAATGGGCAGTAAAATTTCAGATATCCCACACAGTAATATTTTTGCTGACAAATCTCCAAAAACAAGGGAAATAAAGTAAAAATGAACAAATGGGACTACATGAAATTAAAAAGCTTCTGCACAGGTAAAGAAACCATCATCAAAATGGAAAGGGAACAGACGGTATGGGATAACATAAAGGGTTCAGCACAAATAATGCCCCTTTTAATTTTAAAACTTTTTATTACAAAATCATAAACATGTAATTCTGTAACATAATATCATACTTGAGCACACCATATGACATTTTAGGTGAAATGTTCAAATTGCCATCCATCTCATGCAAGACATTCAGGTACCTTACCAACAACATTCAAGTGAGCCTGACTTCTGCTGGACCCTTTATTTGCCAATGATACATCGAACAGGGTTTAGCCTCCAAAATATATAAAGAACTTGTATGACTCAACACCAGGAAGACAATCCAATCTGAAAAAGGGGCAAAAGACCTGAATAGACATGTCTCCAAGGAGGACATAAAGAAGGCTCCTAGAAAATATTTGCACATCCTTTTCTCAAATCATGGTGAAATAAAATGGATAGATTTTGTCAGAGCAGCAAAAGAGGAAATAATTCTATTTAAAGAGAAAGCTAAGGAAGTATTGGATAAAGCTGAAAATGCAAAAAAAAAAAAACAAACCTTACAAAACCCCCAAAATATTAACTTACAGTTAAGGAATAAAGTGATGTGGGAAGTACTAGAGAGAGATGTGGAACAAGAGGCATTGGGGAAAAAAATCATAGAAGATCAGCAAGAATCCATAAACAAATGGAAATGAATATGTCACAGATTTAAAGGAAAAAGAAAGGGAAATAAAGCTGTCCAGGCTGGGTTAGCTGAAAGAAAAGTACAGTGTTAGTGCAAGAAAACTAAATTTTGTAGTAATGATGAATGTGATAAAAAATGGTGCAGGTGGACCAGTAAAAAGAGCAAGAGGAGAAACAAAGGTGAATCTATATCAAAACAACAGAAAACAGAAAATTGTTATGGATACCAGCAGTTCAGTAAACAATTTTTTAAGAATTTATTTTAATAAGATTTTAAACTGTTTCTGTCTTTAAAGGTTTTAAAAAAGGAAACCAAATTAGGTCCACTTAAATGTCTACCTGTAAGAAAAGCTTTTTGTTGTTGTTGAACATGTCCTATTTTTTTTTTTTTTTGGTATTCGAAGAGGATTTTTTAAAATATATGGCTCTGTTTGTATTATTTCAAATGATATAAATATCAAAATAAAGATTCTTCCTTCCACTACATTGCCTTTGTAATATGAGGATATATTTAAGTAAAAATTAATAAAATATATATTATATGCAAAAAAAGAAGGCACCTTTTAAAAAGTAAAATCTTACTCAATAACTCCCAAAAGTAAAACAAAAAGTACAGCTTTTTTTAGATTATAGGACATTGTAATAGAATACATTTATTGTCATTAAAGTTGATGAAAGCCAACTTGAAGAGAAGAGAGACTTCAATTAATAGGTTTCTGAATCTGGAAAATTCTGAATTTGAAAAAGACAATGGTTGGTCAAAGACACCAATCATTGAATTTTTTTCTTTATTTTAATATTAATCTTACTTACAATTGCCAAGGGAGGTCTTGATGTTTAGATATGCAGAAAAGAAGCTCACTATTGATTTTTATACTTAAATTTTTTTTTCATCAAGATACAAAGGGAATATATTGTAACAGTGAGAAAAATGTTGTTCATTTCCTGATAATTGGATCTCCTTAAATATGACAAGTTATACCCTATTCTCTTGTGATGAGAAGCAGGGCACCAGTACTCCCATTATGTTTCACTTAGAAGCACTGAGGCATATAAATGGGCTTTTTAGTACAGACAATAAGCTGTGAGGCTATTGGGGGGAAAAAGAAAGGCAGGAAAATACAGAAAGAGGAGAAATGTCTCCCTTTGCACCATTCGAATCCTTCGCAGTGAAGTGCCCATATTAATCTGTGGGGAGACCTTGTCTCTATGTTCAAGCCTGCTTCAAATACATGGGCTTAGCTTGTCTAGAAGGAGGGAAAGACTGGATGAAGCTAACAGTGTTATTGGTAAATAGTCAGCAGTCACTCATATGATCCAGGGTGGGGATGTTTCATCATGTATATAGTTGGCAATGTTCATGTTTTTTCTTTGTTCAAACATGGTTGTGGAGTTGTCTTGTTTTTGTCTTGATCCATCCTCATCACAGAGTGGCCTGTCTGATGTTGACATTCTGAGAAATTATTTATGTTTCCTAGGAGAATACCAAGGCCTAGCTGTGAGTGTCCAGTAAGTCTAGATGTCAGCAATTGCATACTCTTCCTCACCTGGGAGGACCCACTGACCCATCCTCTGCTGCAGCATTCATAGTTCCAAAGCCCATATCTTGGACAGGAAAGAATGTGAATGCCAGTGGCTCTTTCATCCATCTCTTTCTCTGCTTCTTTGTGTATGGACCAACTATAATCATTCCTCTTTTCTCAAATTTGTGTCTTTGGTTCAAGCAAGCACTAGAAACTAATTAGGGTCTCTAAATCTTAACTCCAGATTCCCTGGAAAGAGAATATGATTCTCTTTGACTAAGAGGGAAAGATTGTACAAGACAAATATAATTCCCTAAGCCCAGTCTGTAAAGGGGAGCAATCCTCAAATAAAAATATTAGGCATTGCCTAATGCAGAGACAATTTACCCAAGCTCCATGTTAGGGACTTCAACAATAGAATAGAAGATTCATGAAGCTAACACCTGAATGTCTTTAGTGCTTTACAGAAACAAAGAATTTCTACCATCATTTTCAACCCTTCTAACCACTCTGTGAAATGGGTATTATTTATTCCATCTAAAAGGGAGAAAGGTGAGGGTCAGAAGAATTTAGAGATTTTCCCAAGCCTATATAGCCTGTTACTCTAGAATTGAGACTAGAAAGAACTCAGGCTTTATGATTCCTAGGGCAGGTCTCCCTCCACTATGGGAGTGAGACTGTTTTTCTCAGACCCTGGGGCACACTGATGAGGGATTAGTGGGTATTTGCTCAAGGTGAAATAACTAGTAAAAGGATAAGCCAGGTTTTATTCCCAATTGTCTGAATCTAAGACCAGTGTAGAAGTAATTAAAGGCTAGCAGAATGAGAGGTATAGGAAACTGTATAGAGAATAGAATTGCTTTTTCTCCAGAAGGAGAGAAAGGTGGTAAAAAAAAAAAAAAGGGAAGAAGGAGACATAGGACTTAATGCAGCTTTTCTGACATGTGGAGAGTTTTGATAAAGCACAGGAACCCTCACGGAGGACAAATTAACTCACCCTGAATCCTGGAGCCATATGGGTAGGAAAAGCTCAGGGATGGTAGAGGTCAGTTCAGTGTCACGACTATGCAGTCTCTTCAACCCGAAGATTAACGTGACTATCTTACTTATGGGGTAGGGAAATAATGGAAATATGGCTGAAATTTCCTCCAGCCCTCCAGATCTATGATCTATGATTTTAATAAGCTCCATAAAGGCAAGAGACCCTATAAATTGTCTCTGGAGATGCAACTCTCTGCAATTCCCAGTGTGGAAGCAATTTTGCATTGAACTATTTTATATTTTATAGATTTGGTTCCTTATTATTTAATTGGACTCTTCTTGGGGAAAATGCCCAATAATTCAGAACATCCTGCAGAGCCCAGCACTGCATCCATTAACATGGTGGATGTCACAGTGGCTCACATTGTCATCACCAAGACTCTAACCAGGTGCAGGCTTTGACTTTGGCCTATGGAGGACTTTTAAACTTCTTGGGTGGTTTCACAATGGATGTTCAAAGGAATGACATTCCTAGGTGTATAACAGAATTCCAAATTCTAAAGCATTTGGAGAAGTTTGGTACAAAAAAGGTAAGAAAAGGACAAATTTAGTGTTCTCAGGGAGTTTTCTTTTCATGCTTCCATTCAGAGAATTGTTAAAAAAACAATTTGTTACTTTTTGGTTTTTCACTATGGCAGCTGGAGCTGATTTTAAAGGAATAGTAAATTAATCAGTTCGGTTCTGGTCTTTGTCTTGGGGCACAGATGTTGCCTTGCTGCAGGGAGAAAGTCCCTTCTGGCTTGGTGGGCTTAGTGACTCAGAAATGGGAGTATTCTAGCTCCCAAACAAAGGTCATAGCCCTCCTGTTATTTGAAAGTGTTGGGGGAGGGTTTCCTACCCATGGGGTATCCCCAGGATAGCCCTTGGTGGTGGAAGCAGGCAAGCACACTCGAGTCTGTGGGGTTTGCAATGTCCATAACAACATATGGTTAATAAATGAATGGACAACTCCACTCAAGTGATGCCCCTCCCCACTCAAGGTGTTCTCGTGCAAAAGGTTTAAGCCTGTTAAAGTAGTCTCTGGCACCCCAAAATCACCTTTTAGCATCTGTCCCCGCAGTGACTCTCACTATGGGATCACCCATGCCCAGCCCTACCACCCTACTCACACCAACAGCCACAGCATTGTTGTGCCCACCTACCTATTTCTCCCCATTCCACTCATTCTCTGCATGCAGACCCACTCAGACACCACAGTGGGCTTAGAAAGGCAGGAAGAGAAACCATGTCCTGGGAGCTCAGTTGCATTTCAAAATCTGGGCTGCCTTCCCTTTTCTGCTGTGAGCTCATGGTTTGAGGGCTGTTCAATTTTTTCCTCTCTCCTATCATGAATCCACAGGCTTAGTCTATATGCTAGAGGTAAAAGGCTAAGTTTCCCTGGTGTGAGGAAACTCTACACCCTCACATCTTCTGACTTCCAGGCAGAGGTTCACTGTCTTCCCAGGCAACAAGAGGAATGTTAATACTACAAAGCTCCTGTCTAGGCATCTGCCCAACTTCTTTTTACCCTGACTTGAAACTAATGGACCTGACAACTTTGCTGCAGGTCTCCTGGCCTGACCCTCTCCCTGGTGTCTTATGCCACCTCTAACTGATCCAGGACTTAGGGACAGGCCCTGGAAAGGGGCTGGACCTCAGGTGAGCACTCACACTCACATCCATTCAAGGGGCAATTGTGCTTATTTCTGGAATCCTTTATCACAGCCCTCAGAATATCTGCTTCCTAATAAGAACTGTGATTTTTCTCTCAAAGGAATTTAAAATTAGATTATCTTTGTTCTCTAGTCTTATTTCTTGCCTCATGGTTATAATGATATAGATGGAGGTTGTCACTTTTTCCACCCAAAGTTAACTATAGGAACAATATTTGCCTCATTAATTTTTCATTTAGCACATGGAATCAAACATATCTGTTTCCATCAACATTTCAGGTTTTAGGTTTCTGTAGACTTACAATCAGCAGATACACTACACTCTATAAAAAGAACAGGCTTAAAGGCAGTATATATGTGTGTTCTAATCTCTTGCCACTGCCATAAAACTTATTGTGAAATTGTGAAAGGAAAGGCTAGAGATTTCAAAGTAAAAAAAAGATGACCTTGCCTGGTTCTGTCTAGTGGCCCTGAAGATAACTCAGATTGTGCATATTCAGTGCTACCAAACGAAGAGGTTGAAGCATAGAGTCTCTTCGGGACAGTATCAAAGAGAGGATGCTTGATGTTAAGCCTCTGGTCACTTCCACTGACCTCACCACAGGAAAGAGTTTTAGACCTGATCTTTAGGAACACATCCTGGTGTCCCATTACTTTCCCATACCCCAAGTTCTTGAAAGATGGTCAGGTACTTAACATATCAGCTGAGTCTGAATTGATGAGAAAGTAGAGGGCAGAAATTAATTTAATTGTCAGGCAGTATGAGGGTAAAATTTACTCCTAGCCTGAAGACTTATGGGGTGGCTCTTCCTTATTTTACCCATCTTGCCTGTATCCATGCTTTGGTAATTCTAACCTACCATTCCTTTAAATCTTCCACATAGGATTATATCTTGAAGCATGGAAGGTACTATGTGTTTTTTGATGAATCTCCTTTTTCAATATTCTAGGTATTATAGGTTCTATCTTTTCTTTAGCTAGATCCACTAGTATTTACCATGTGTTTGAAAGAATAAAAACCCCAAGGTATAAAGCCTGAAGTCCATGTAGGCAAAGGTGCCTCATAGATGGTACCAGTGAAACAAAAGTGAGCCTGAATGTCATATATTTCATTGGAGTAATGGCCCTGGGGACTGAACTCAGAGCGCTTATACCTTGAAAAACCACCATAAATATTTAGTGAGCTGATAATCAAGGCAGAGCTAGTGGAGAAGAAGGCAGTAAATTCTATGCTAAGGCATATGAGAAATATTTTCCTTGGTTGAAAGAATTTATGACTACTGTGGGGGTGGGGCAGTGCAGGCAGAGGGGACGAGGAGTGAAGGATTGAATTCATGATTTGTTATGATACTTATTTTTAAGACTTGAACTGACTCCAGAGCATTTTCTTCCCATTCCGGCATTTTAAAAACTATATATAATAAAATCTTCAGTCCTACTCTTATTATGAAAACAAAATACAATTTCAAAAATTCCCAGCCTAGTTATATTTGAAGGTCTGAGTAATCTTTGATGTTTTATTGTTCTCTTTTGGGTAATCACTACAAAGAGATTATCCACTTCAATATATTCCTTCTTGGTACAAGATGCCACGTCTGTCTCTAATTTTGCAAAAATCTGGGAAGGTGAGTTGGTAATGCTGTCCAGTAGACCAGGCATATTCCCCAGAGCTAACATAACACTAATCTGCTGTCCCCCTGGAGTCCTGCTTACAGACCCTTACTTGGAGGAAACTAGGTTGGTCTAATGTGGCATGATTCAATAGTTAACCATGAAGCTGTAGAAATAGAAGGGGTTATCCATCACTCTGATCCCCTGGAAAAATATCTTCATCTTGTCAGGTAGATAACAGCCCTGGTCAGAATGTCTGAGTAGCCCACTGTTTCCCGAGTGTGGTCAAGGGAATTCATGCCCCACGAGATATCTTTAAACAAAAGGTTCTGGTCACATAAGGGTGGGATATGCTGTATTGACAACACTTCTAGGGGACTTTTGGGAGAACACACCACAGGCTCTGAAATGCCCTGAAGCAAATTTCTCAAACCAATTTAGCCAGTAACTCTTATTAACCATTTTCAGCTACTTGTCAACATACAGGCTAGCTCTGACCACTTCTACCTCTCGGTAGTTTCCAGGAGCAATTCTCATTTCCCAAAGATCTGTACTGTTGCTTCCCTCCCTCTCCTCTCACCCTGCCTGTTTCTTCAAGATTCAGGGTGAGGATCACTCAAAGTGTTCCTTGTTTCCTGATCTGATTGAAATCCTCATTTTGGGACTCCCAGCACAGCTCCGCATTCCTCTCCTAGCACATAGGACACTCTAGGATAATTACATACCTCTAATTATATACCTTCCCCTGAAGCTTCTTGAGGGCAAGGGGCATATCTTGTTCCTCTTTGTCTTCTACAAGTATAGCACAGCATTGGAGTCAAAGAACACAGTAATGGTGTGCATAAATGAGAATTAATAAGATAATGTGCAAGCAATGGAGCCCACTCCCCACCACTCACCTGGGGATTCACCACCTTTCTGAGGGGCCCCCAAACACTTGCTTTCTGTCTGGGCTGTGGAAATATTTATGGCAGACTCCTTTATAAGAAAGCTAATTTCAAGCCCTGGCTGGCATAGCTCAGTGGATTGAGCGCGGGCTGGGAACCAAAGTGTCCCAGGTTCGATTCCCAGCCAGGGTACATTCCTGGGTTGCAGGCCATAATCCCCAGCAACCACACATTGATGTTTCTCTCTCTTTCTCTCTCTCCCTCCCTTCCCTCTCTAAAAATAAATATAAATAAATAAAATCTTTAAAAAAAAGAAAGCTAATTTCTTGTCAACTAAAGCTTGGGGGTCAGAAACTCTATTGAACAACTGACCAACTCCGTTAGAACCTACATCTTAAAATAAGATCCTTAGATGATTTGCATGCAATTAAAGATTGAGAAGTACTGTTCCTCAGGCATAGCAGGACTGGTATCATGAGATAGGATCTATCTCCAGACTTCAACATAAGGACCATAATGTTGTTAGAACGAAACATCTAGGAAGGTAGGTTAAGTGAATTTGAAAGTAGTAAAAATACTTAATATACATTGTTTTTACTTTTTCAGGCATTGTTCTAGCTGCTTTTATATATATTAAGTAAATTCTCCTATCACCTACCCAAATGTAAATAATGAAAAACAGAGAAATTACCTCATTTTGAGCCTGACCCAATAAAAATTTTAATTTTGAAATAATTAAAATTCACAGGAAGCTATAAAATAGTACCCTACACCCAACCTCCCCAATGTTAGCATTTTACATAACTTTGGTACTGTATCAAAACCAGTAAGTTGGATGCAATCTGTAGAACTTATTCAGATTTTGCTAGTTTTTACATGTACTCATGTGTGTGTACATGTATGAGTGTGTGTGTTCTATGCAACTTCTCCACATGTAGAGATTCATGTAACCACCACCACAAACATACAAGGACCACAGAGGAACTCCCTTGGGCTACTGCTTAATGAGATTGACCCACTTTGGGAAAGGCAGTTGGCAGCTGCAGGACTCCTTCAGGTTAACCACAGATGCTCACTGTATTGTCTGGACATAACCTGAATTACTGAGCAGCCAGGATGCAGTTAGTGCCAGGGGTTAGCACTGCCTCCCAGAGTGTGTCTACCAAACAAGTCCAGAGCTTTCCTGACATGACAGCATAAACAACAGGGGAAAATATCAAAAACCCAGGCTAGCACCTCTGGCAGTGCAGGAAGTAGCCAGGCTTCTGCCTCTGACCCTTTCACCTAGGGATCCTCATGCTTCTAATATCCTGGAATTTTAAAGAAAAATGTCCATCTTGGTAAAAAGTTTTTCTCTATGAGGACTTTATGAGGGAAATTCACTGTGTCCAAGATATAATCCTACCCTGGATCCTACTGAATCACCAGATGCCAGCCATTGTTGACATCCTCACTTGTTCAGATCAGCAGCTAACACTGGAGAAGATGAGGGGCCAGTTGCCTTGGCACTTAGCACTCAGGGGCTAAGAAGCTGGGGGAGATGTCACCTCCCTTGGACCTGACACATGGTAAGCTAATAGTAATCACAGTAACAGCTTCCTTTAATCAATTACTTTCGGTATTGTGCTAAACATCTTATTTCATTATCCTATTTAATCCTCAAACCCAAGCTTTCTCAATTTGAATTCTGTGTTCCTTAAACACACTACCACTTCAGTCACTCAATAATTAGGGATTCTTTATCATCACACTTATGAACTATATTGTTTTAGTAACCTTAAAACATATCCTTCCCTGTTCAAGTGTACCTTCTAGAAACAACCTATTATTCTCCACAATTGTTACCATTTCTGAACCCCAGTTGTATTTATTCTTTTGCTTCCTATAGAAGATTAAGTTCAGAGGTTAGTCTCAAGCATGTTTGGAAACAAGGCAGCTTTTGTTATAAGGTGCTGTGCAGTCCTTTATATTGCTCACCCTTCTTGTGTTCATAGAGCATTTTCACGTAGAGGATCTCAGTGGATCCATACAAAAGCCTAATGATGTATGTGTGACAAGGAAACTCATATCCAAAGAAGTTCAATGTCATCCAGGAAGCCCTCTGGCTCCAAATCTCATGTTCTATTTACCTCACCATGTTCACAAGTAACCAAATTTTCAGGCTAGCTTTAAAAAAGATGGGAGAAATAATAATACTAATACTGAGAATGCTATGCCTACTGCTACCCCTAACAATAATACTAAATATAAACTCCATAGGCCTGAAATTGAAAATAATTATTTTTAGTTATGTGACTCACAAGTTTCTTCTTTTCACATTTGTTGCATTTTCTCATACTTGCCGTATAAACTGTCCTAAGGCAACATTAATTCATTTCACCTACTTAGCAACCTTAGAAGCAGAGGAAGATGAATAGAGTGGCCATACAATTAATTTATCATCTAGACTGGGACACTTTTGATTACATCATACCAGTGATTACATCATGGCAACAGGAGGCATACTTCTGAGCTATCCCTGGGCAAGTTGGGATGTAGGAAAACTCAACATGTAGTAGTTGAGATTCAGAGAGTTTAGGTAACTTGTCTAAAGTCAAACAGCTGTTAAGTGGTGGTATGTGGATTTATACTGAGAAGAGATCAACTCCAGAGCATGAAATTTACCTGCTGTGTTGGGCTTTGTGGCATCTCTGTTGCCCTGCAGATTTGAATATTTTGTATCTCTTATCTCCTAGCTATCAATGGAGATGCAGGCCCTTTCATGAAAAGAGGCAGGATTTCATGGAGTGTCACCTCAGGGCCAAGCAGTATGTTGGCACCAACCCCACAGTGTGCTCCAGGCTTGTCTGCTGGCTTTGGGGGTTGCTGGGGTCAGGAGAGCTCACTGGCTCAAACAGACTCTCCTCAACTCTCTCTCCCTACATCAAAACCACCAGTATTTGTGAAGTGGTTCCTGGCTGAGTGATGTTAGGCTCCATAGATGATACTATATGTAAAGATTTTTAAAAACTCCTTTGGGGCAAGTCCCTTAAACCAATAACAGCAACAATTCAGAACTTACCTAGTGTCTACTATATGCTAGGAACATCACAGCTAACTTAATCCTCACAGTGATGATGAGGTGGATACTATTAGTATACCCACTGCATGGATGAGAACACAGAGGACCAGAAAAATAGAATAGCTTTTTCCAGCAAATAAGTGGTTTTGACCCAGGACACATCACTATCTAAAGTTCCATCTGGTTACCAGCCACCCTCCCAATCACATCACTTTTTATTTATAACGGCCCTATTTAAAATCATCTTGTTTATCATCTGTTTCATCAATTTCTCTCCTTCCCCCTCTTCCAACCCCACTACAAAATATGAACTCAGTAATGGCAGCTGTTTTGCCTGTCTTGTTCACTGATATGGTATCCCCAGATCAATGCTTGCACACAGTAAGCCCTTAAGAATGAGTTAAATGAAAAAAAAATGGTAGAGTTAGAATATGAGAACAGCTCTGGTTACTGTGAGCTTCTTATCCACTGTTTGCTACTATGCAAAAAGGAAATAATGACACCCACCTTTCATGGCACTGATAGTGTTCACAAATGTCCTAATGCCTTGCCTGGCACAGTGACATTACCCACTAAATGGTGGCTATCATTCTTGTCCCCTCTTCTTTGCACATGTGCTCCATTTGGCAATGCAGACTTGATGCAAAGAAAGACCGACTGACTCTATCTTAAATAGGTCATTATGAAAGACATTTTCATGAGAAATAAAAACATGGGGTTTCTATCAAGCTCTGGGAACACCCAGAATTCCATGAACTTATTGAAATTCAGGCCAAGTGTGAGGCCTGGGCCTGGGTCTTGGTGGTAAGGACCTGCTATTCTTGGTCAGCACACAGTGTAAATGTGCAAATAGGGCCCAGGGGAGAGTTTTAGCCAAGAGGACTCATTTATCACCCACCAGTCTTCTTCAGGACCAGCTGGGGTGACCCAACCTGGGGCTCCCCTAGCCTGCTCTACCCACAGGCACATTCATTTGTAGCACTCAGGCTCTGGATGCCTGATTCCAGGGTTATCAGGATCAAGTTCAGTTTGTTTCCCTAAGTCACCAATTCAACCCATTGAAAAGAAAATACATTCTGTTGGCCAAGATTCCTTCATTGTCTTGTACTTAACTAACTTTTAACTGAATTTTCTGATTTAGGGGTGAAATATCTCTGCTAACCTTGGCTTTCAAAAAACTAGCTCTCTGGAACTTGGGCTCTCCAGGAGATGTTTTAACTCCTTGAGGCCACAGGAGGCCTTTTATTGTTCAGAAGTTATATTGCTTTTCCAGATGATGCCAGAGCCCTACCCTTGGGCCAACCCAGAAGTCTCTAGAAAAAAGATAGGGGAAGAAGCACTCCTGGGAAGTGAGACAAGAGTGTGTGCACTGTCTAGTTTATGAGTTTGGGCAGTTAAGACATGAGACCATGTCTTAGGACATAGCTCCTTTTCTGGAGGAGCACCACCAGTCTACCTTGTGGGCCAGCCAAGCCAGCAAACAAGACAATGTAAGTGTAGAAACCCCCAATCCATAGACATGAGAGGACAGGGATGTTTGTGTGAACTGGGATGACGGAGGAAGGCTTCATGTAGGGAGTGGATCTTGGAATGGACTTAGGATAAATAAAAAGAATTGAGGATAGTTCAGATGGAAATATCAGCATAAGCAAAGGTTTCAAGATTGAAGAGAGGGGGTGGAGGATGGGGTGGAAAACAGTATGTAATTGGGAAGGGCAGAGAGACTTGTCCAAAGACAAAGTTTCTTGTGAATTGTGGTGAGAAAGAGAGCTAGAGAAGGACACAGCTGTTTGGCATATGACTCAGTAACATTTACTTAACCTACTTTGTTGCCCCTTGAAGGAGAGATGGAATGTTCTGCATCCTGAAATCTTAGTTATTTAGGTCACAAGGGAGGGATTTGGAAACTATACTTAGGTTCAAGGAAGGAAGCACATTCTCCTTTGCTGTGCATTCTTTTGCTGGCCCTTTAAATATTGGTGTCTCCCAGGAATCAATCCTTCCTTGTCTTCTCCTCTTTCTGAACATCCTCCCAAGGCAGTTGCATACACTCCCATACCTTCAACCACCACCCCTATGCTTCATCTCCCAAGTGTGTTTCTTTGCCCTTGGTCTTTTCCTTGCACTCCATATTCTAAACTCATCTGTTTGCTGTTCATCTCAACACCTCTTAAATAGAACATTATTTAATTTGTTAAAAGAAGGTCTTGGTAGCCAATATCTCCTTTTCTCTCTCATTCTCTAACTTTTTTAAAGGTTTCTGCCTTCCCTCCTCCCTCTCTACTGTCCTCTCTCACTGCCTTTGATATAAAGCATTAATTGAATACTTGAGATGTGTTAGACACTATGCAAAATGTCCTTTTGCTTTTGAGGATCTTATAGTATATCAACACAGGTAGATAAATGCAATAAGTAGTTTAAAAACGATTTATAAAACACAGGGATAAATAGAAGTAGACAAATAGTCCTTGAGAAATCCATAAAATTTTTACCCGGGCTCAAGAAAGACCTTGTTGATTAGATGAAATAAAAGCTGAGTCTTAAATCTTGAGAGATTAATTAGACAAAAAAGATAAGACAGGAGAAACAGTTTATGATAGGACACAAAGGAGAGATTGAGCAAGAAAAATTTGAAAAGTGGTGTTCACAATAATAAAAGTAACAGCTAACATTTAAATTTTTAACCCTCACTATGTACTAGTTACCTTACTAAGTAAACACATGTTTTTTTATCCTCATAATAATCTCAGAAATAGTAGTAGCTTGCCCATTTTGTAATTGGTGAAATTGAGGTCTAGTTGAATTAAATTACCCTTAAACTTTTGTGAATAAGTAATTGCTCTAGAAACCTGTCTTCTCTGACTCTAGAGCCTGGAAACTGGAGTTGTGCAGGAGGGCTGATAAGCAGAGCAAGATTCTAAAGGGTCTTGTATACCTCAGGGAAATGTTAAGGTTTCATCTCAAAACAAATGAGGAGCCATTCTGGCTTCTAAGCAGAAAAGTCACCTGAGGCAGATCTCCACTAGCAGGGTCAATTTCGGAGAGGAGTTGAGAATGAATGTGGGAGCAAGAGCAAGACTGGAAGTGGATATATCTGTCAGGGCTATGGTGACAATCAAGGACAGCTTCATGAGACCCTGGAGAAAGAAGAATGGGTAGTTCTTGTCACTATTTAGATGCGTGGGAGGCGATGATTAAGGGCAATGCTCAGGATTTGAAGAATAATTTACTTTTAAAAAACTAACTAGTCATTTGGTAATTTGGTCAACAAACATTATTGAGTATCTGCCTTTTACCATGGACCATTCTAGGTCATGGTGATAAAATTGATCCACAAGACATAGCTCCTGTCCTCAGAGAGCCCCATTTTAAAGATGGTGATGAATGAAGACCATCACAGGTAATAACTGTGAAAGATAAGTATAAGCACATCACATTGAGCTTGGGGAGGGTGAACCACAGGTCAGATTCCTAGAGAAGCTGATGCCCTGATTGCTTTCTGGCCTGTGGGCTCACACTTCTAAATATCAACTGATGCACCTATGCTGGCTATCCCTCAGACATTTCTAGCTCACCATATCTAAAATTAAAATTGAACTCATGATCTCAGTGCCATCATACACTCTTCTTATGTACCATGTTTCATGTCCTGATCAATTTATTCATTCAATAAATATATTCTTTGAGTTCCCATGAAATGCCAGATATTGTATTAGACATAAAGCTTAGAGAATTCCTAAAGCAAGTTAATATTTCTGCCTTGGTTCACATGAGAAACAGAGGTCATGGGCATCTGAATGACACTCAGACACAACCTTATAAACATAATTCAAGTAACTACAAGAACACCAGCTTTTTCATTTTGCATTCTGTAGCATTTGTCAAAACTATCATCCTCCCTGGGATCAAATAAATGAACTGGACTCTGAGGCAGGCTTTCCTTTGCCAGAAAGCAGAAATACTACTCTCCCGCTGCCACAGCAAAAACAACTGTGAGAAAAATAGTGAAATTGTTCACCCCCGCAGGTCCATGCTGCTGCCACCATTCACTCCAGCTGGACTGCATCTGATGAGAACAGCTTGTAATGTTCTTGCGATAAAGACTGAGAGATTTAATGGGATGTTTCTACTGAGAATAGCTTGGAACATTTTACACAGTTCAGTCATCTTCCAGGGGTGCTCTGTCTTTGTGTAAAGGCAAAACTTGTAGCAGAAGCTTTGATATTAACCAAAGAGGGGAATGTGGTATTAAAGAAATTCTGGGAATAATAAAAAGACCTAGAGAGAGGTGTCTCCCACAGCACCTACCACTGAATCTTGTATCTAACATGTTCTCTGTAAATATTCACTGAATGAATGAAGTCAACGAATAAATGGAATGAGGATGACAGGGAAGCTATTGAAACACTCTGGGGTAGAAAGAGATTGCAACAACCATTAGCCTTTCAATAAGGTGGTTTCAATTACACATGTCCTCAGTTAGCTTAGGGTATTTTAATTGCCTGAAGATCCTAGGGAAGGAGAAAGAAGAGAGGCTGACAAGTCATAATTGGTCAATTAGATTCTGAGATCACCGTGCGGGGAACTTCTGCCAAAGTTGTGCTACATGTGGTACCAAGAGAGACTGGGGGTCTGCAGATTTCTACAGAGCATTTATGTTGCTGATCTAAACTTTGGAGTTCATATCCTCAGTGTCATAGAAAGGAAAGAAGTGACAGGGAAGTGATTCTCAAACATCAGGTCCCATATAGATGTCTCCACATAGCTCTCCCCAAACCCAAAGGCCTCCAACCCCAAACCAGCTTCTCACAATGTATAACAGGTCTTGAAAAAGCAATGCTAATGCACCAAAAGCTCATGTGCAAGTTGAAGAAACTCATTTCTACACCAGTTGAGATAGGTGATCTCTACAGACTCATCTAACCATTGAATTAAGCCAAATCAGAAGTGTTTACTAAAATTCCAACACTGAAACATTTTTATATTTCTCTTCATTTTTTGGTAGGCTCAGTAGACAAAAGCTAAAGCACAAACTTGCCCTTAGAAAGTGAATCCTTTATTCTAAAGCTCATTCTGAAAGGGAAAGCACTTTTCTCTCACGAGCAATTTTGATCTCACAAATCCGATAATTTAGATAAATCTCTGGGATTCAAAAAGGTTTGGGGAACATTCTGTAGTCCAGGGCCACTGAACAAAGTGAACTGTCTAACACTGTAACATTTCCACAGGCCCAGTGAGAAAGTGGGAGCTTGACTTGCCGATGAAAAGGTTCTGGGCTGTGGGCCCAGAGGCAATACCCTTGTTGGGACGGTAGTTAGAACAGGCTCCAAGGCATGAGCAGGACCCAGAAAACATTTTAGTTGGAAAGATATGAGTGCTGACAGAAAGGTCATCCTGGAAGTTTACAACTGAAATAAATGGGGAAAGCATAACCACCTAAATCTAATGAACTCCCCTGAAGCCAAGTCAATTCTCTGCTGCAGCAGAGCCCTACATATAGGGACTATCTCAGTAGGGGGTCTAATAGAGTGGAGTTGCCTGTGTGGTCATCAGGATGAAGTTCATGGCCAGTCATTTCCTCCTGGGTTCTCATTGGACCTCTGCTCTACTCCAGGCCAGCTTTTCCCAAGTAGCCCTTTTGCCCCTGCTGTTTAACAGTCAGCCTTTGGCAGAGGCCGAGAAGGTCAGGGTATTGCCCAGGTCAACTGGTCCTCAGGAAGAAGGGGGTTAAAGTATGAGGGCTTCGAGTTCAGACTCACACACAGGTTGGATTCAGCAAGACATATTCCTGCTCTTTCTCTCTTTATAAGTGATTTTGACTTGTTTCTTTTTAGTTTGACTGCTGTTAATTAATACTACATTTGCTGTTATTGAAATTTGATTGAATTTCAATTCCTAAGGTAGTATTTTTGGAATATAGAATATATTCACAAAGATACAGATAGTATTCATAATATATTCATAAGAATATAATTCTACTTTACTGGACTCTATAAGATTAGATAGTATAATCATTGTATTGTGGTTGAAAAAAGAGGTGTACTATTAATTGAACAATGGTTGAATTTTCACATGACCAAGCGGAGACTTTTAAAACAGTAAAGACTACTCCCACATATTAGGAGCTAGTAGAAATCTGTAAAAATAATGTAATATTTGCCCCAGTACATTTTCTTGGTTTTCAAAATAACATACATACACACAAAACTACCTAAACAACAATGACAACATCTCAAACTAAATTCAGTGAAGTTTTATGAGGTTAGCGCTAACTTCATGGATCACTGCAAGGGAGGTGACATTTCACAATCATTTGTTTCTTGTTTTGTAATCTCTTTTTCACCTTTGTTATTTTGTTTAGGATACTTTACTATTTAAATGTTTCTAAATTTATGCTGTCAAAAATTTTCCCTTTACACACACACAAAAAAAACTAAATTTGTTTCTTTTCAGTCAATGTTTCTAGTTGTTTAGCATCATACCTATGTTGTTTTGGAATGCAAAGTATAACCTTTACCAAAAATAAAAGTTTGCTCTGTGATTATTTTAAATTCTATACATGTAATACTTGAGTAAATTGGAAAAATTAAATTTCCAAAACTATCTAAAAGGAAAAGGAGACAGAGCAAGAGTAGTCATGGAAGCAGAAACAGCCGAGCACACATGGGAACCACAAATCACCCAGCATTGTTAGAGCCTAATGCAGGACCTGAGAGGGAGCTGCAGAGCACAGCACAAGTCAATGTAGGTCACACTGATTGATTCTGATTTTCCTTGTGACTGGGTTCTGCTTAAGGGACTTCAGGGGATGCATGTTTCAGAATGATTATTCTGTCAAGAGATGGAGAACTCACTGGGAGAGGGCAGCCCTAGAAGACCGGAGTCCAATTAGGGGAATGGTGCTGTAACCCAGATGAGAGAAAATTGTCTTTAACTAGGGTATAAATACAGTGCAGAGGAAGAGACAAAATCTAGAAACATTTAGCAAGTATAGAAAAAAGGGCAGTTTCCAGAAACATTTAATAGGTTAAATCAGTGCAATTTAGTGAGGAAATAAGAAGGTATCTTCTCCTACAAGTAGTTGAATGCATGAGATGCCATAGAAAAGAGGAATTGCTGAAGATGAGGGGCAAGTTTTGAGAGAGAGATAGATGAACTATGTTTTGAACATGTTTGACATAATAAGATTAACTGTGGACACCTTCAGTTTACCTTGTACACCTTTGAACTCTGCTCAGGCTCCACATCACAACTTTGTATTCTGTGCCCTGGATCAAATAACTACTTTGTCTCTTGCTTGTGACTTGGATCTGGTCTCTCGATTTTTAGATCTTATTTTATTGTAGGGAATTAATTTGGTGGCTTCAGTTTACAAGAAGGTTTTTGCCCTTGGTTGGTGATTTGTTGTAACCTTCCTTGCTTTAGGTTCTGTTTAGGCCCCAGTGGAAATCCCACCTACACAGATTGGGAGGCACCAATCTCAAGGGGGTTGCCTGGGTAGTTCTGAGCTGCTTCTTTGAAAATGAATTGGAGAACAAGAAAATGTACCTGGCTGTTGTTCTGGGCTATAGTAGGTTCCCCTGGCTATTCCTATGAAAATAACACCATTGCCTTTTCAATGGACATTGATCAAGTGCCTACTCTGCACCAGGAACTGGAAAGTCACACATTGGGTGAAACAAGCATAGTCCCACTTTCTATTAATGAGAAACAAATTCAATAAACACATTTACATAGAAAAATAAATCCTGCCCTTTCTCTGCTCTCTTGGGGCTTGCTCTGAATAGGGTATGATAAATCTCCTACCAAAAGCTTTCTTTTTATATAGATTCAATGAGAAGGGTGTCGTGCGTAAGAATTTGATCTGACTCAAAAGAAGAAATACTTTAGTTTCACAATTCCTCTATCTCCTCAGTGATTGGGATAGGGGTACCAACTTCCAGGTGGGACTTTGTAATGGGCTGGTAGGCTCTTGAGGGGTGAGTGGTTTATAAAAGAAAACAGACCACATTCTCAGACTGCTTCTCAGAATGCTCTCTCCACAGTGGGCTGGGAGGAGAGAGTACTGTGTTCCAGGTAATGATGCATTATTTTTCCTAGACTATGCTATCAAAATTACTGAATATGTCTGTGTAGGTGTGTGTGACTGGTGCCAGTATGTACATGTTCTCTCTAGAGATATATCCACAGAAGCCCAGAATATTGCAGAGAATATGAAGAGGCATCCCTTCCTTTTGATGTGGTGGAGAGACCTCAAAGGGATCTTTCCATGGAGGACTGTTCTGTTGAATGAAGCACACATTCCACAACTCCACACCCCTCCCACCCCACCCAACTTCTATGGGTTATACCAAACAAATAACTCAGACCAGGAGACACATATCACTAACAATTATTTTGTCTTGTGAATTGCCCCACAGTTAAGAGAAAGGACAGATTCTCTCTTCCAAGATAAGGTTAACTAAATATATTCAGGCAAAAAAGAAACAGTGTCACATCAAGCTTATTCCAGTCATCTACCAGCATCCCCTGACAGCTTAGAACAAACAGTGCCTGGCACACAGTGCTGAAAGAGTGTTTGTTCAAAAATGGGCTGGATGCACTCCCATGGAAAGCCATGTACCAGCATCATGGACAGCTGAGCTTGATGTTCAGGATCCCCAGACCTGACTGTGGCCAGAACTATCTATCTAGTGCAGGGGATCATCAGGCAGTGTGTAATGAGGAGGATGGTGAACCTCAGAATAAAAGGTTTGTGTGCTCTTAATGTAGGTAAGGGGTTAGAAGGCTGCCCGACTTTGTACTCAGTTTGTAAAACTAAAATTGGAAGGTTTTAAACAGTCCCAGATTGATTTATCCCTCTAGTTCTCAAATCATCTCCTGCTCCCAGAAGTACTCCCAAAGTAAACTTGAACCACCATGTTTCCCTTCAGAGAAGGGAGGATCTATATTGTTTCGGTCATGTAAATATTCCTCTGGTTTTGCAAAGATATTTTTGGATTTGACACTATTTGCCTTGCCAACAAGATAGGTGCCAATAAATACTTGCTGAATACCTGGTTCTGTTCTAAGAATCCTGGTTATTTGCAATCTTGGTAGATCTCTTTGGTATAGAAGCTGTTACTCAGGTGAGATCATTTTGGATCTCTCAACTCCTCTCTTCACCTATTCCGCACATTCTCTCATTCCCTCTATACCCTTTGCTTTGCTCCAGGGATGGCCAACATGAGGTATTCTTTGGCAGCTCCCTCTTACTACCTACCCCCTACTTGATGAGCTTTACCAAGCTCTTTAAGTAGCCTCAATAATCTTATTCAGCCCCAGCCAATCAGCTATTCACAACACTGTTCTCCTTAGTACTTTTGCCTACCTCCCCACCTGATCATCACTGCCTAGGCCCATACCTATCTATAATTTAGCAGTGAACATCACTGATATCCACTGGAACCTTTAAAATGCTAATCCCACAACAATTATATTTTAACAAAAATAGCTCTCATTCCCAGCTCAGCCATGTGGCATAGAGTAGGTGATCTGTAAATGCTGATCAAATGATTGATGGGATCACAAGCCCTCATTTTCAAATAATTAGTGAAGAGTGGGATTATTTTGGTACTCAAGCTCCATCTGCTCCAGAAGTTAAAAATAAATTGAGAATTCAATTAAAAGTATATACACAATCCACCCAGAGTTGTACCAGATCTTTTGATTATACCCTACTTTCCAGCCTATCAGAAACTAAAGTGTGCATATGCCCATAGAGAGAACACCTTAGAATATCAAGTTGCTTTAATTAAATAATAGTTAAATCAGTGTATAAGCAAAAGAGCAAAAAAAATGTGTTAAGTAGCATATCTTGCATTTAAGCTTCTTGTCTCTAATTTTTTTCTGCAGAGAGAAGATCTTCAAAGCATGTAAGGAACTTAGTTACCTAATACCTCCTGCTCAGTTCACCTCCTTTGAGGATGATCAAAGTCAGGGGGTGGTGCTTAACATTTACTTAACTTTCTATCTATAGTACTCATCTTCTTGGTTCAGAAAATCAGGGCTGACTGCAGAACTCATTCCAGAGTTTGACTTCTTTTTGATTTGGAAAGAAACCTCTAACTTACGCAGTGCTATCCAGCCTTTTGGTGTCTCTGGGTCACACTGGAAGAACAAGCATTGTCTTGAGCCACACATTAAACACACAAACACTAATGAAAACTGATGAGCAAAAAAAAAATATTTTAAGTTCACTTGTGATTTTGTGTTGGGCTGCATTCATAGCCATCTTGGGCCACATGCGGCCTACAGGCCATGGGTTGGACCCTCTTGCCAGTCTAAGGTGTATTATACCAAAGCTCAGTAGTTCCTTCTGATCTCAGTTTTGCAATATGCAGAAGAAATATTTTCCCTACCATAAATTTAGTTTTCACATGCCTCCACTGAATGGTTTTTTAACATGCATTTAGTTCTATGCAAAGCCTGTGACTAAAAAAGTCCATTAAATCAGCTGATCCATTAATCACATTACTGTCATTTCTCATTTTTAAGATCCAGATTCTAAGAATTGATGATGAAATAAAGATGATGATAGCTTCTAATGATAGGGCTCATCTAATTCTAATGGTAGTGCTAGGAACTGTGGGTACTGAATGGAGTAAAACACAATTTCTACTTCCTAGGCTAGTCTGAGGAAGAATCATATGTGCAATAAAAATGTTCAAAATGGGAGACGGAAGATGGCAGCTTTACTCTAGGCAGCGTTTTTCTCGGCTTCAGTGAAGAGGAGGGAAACGCGAGGATCAGTGGAGAAACACAGCAAGTGGACTAGGTTACTGAATCACTTTTGAAAGCAGGACATCAAAAATTATTGCACTCACTGAAAAACCAGATGGTAAGGAGACTGCTTCAGGACAAAAGGGACCCAGGGATCAGCGCGGGGTCTAGGGGTGTGCAGTCCCCAGGCCTGGTGCTCCTGGGTCTGCCTCAGGGCTCCCAGGAGAGGGGAGTCACTGCTCCCTCCCCCGAATACGGGGGGTGAGCAACTCCAGGGGAGAACGTGTTGCTTGAAGAAACAGATTGGCCAGTTGGACTGGGAAAAAATCGCCCAGGGACTATGAACACCTGCCCAGAGACCTGGGAGAAGTGAGGGCCTCCAGCTGACATGACCAGGGGAAGCCTGGAAGAGCGCCCGCACCCCTAGCCTGGTGGAAGTGCAGATTGGTGGAGAGCACAGAGCCAGGAGGGGCTCAGCTTGCGCCCCATAGGGAGGCCTGAATCTTGCACTGCGATCCTGGGAGGGACGGGACGTCGCGCTTGGTGTGTTCCTACAGTAGTGGCTCAGAAATTTCCAGCCAGCCCGACTGGGGGAGCCAGGAAAGGCGCCAGCGCCCCTAGTCTGGTTGGAGTGTGGTTCGATAGAAAACTCGGAACTGGGAAGGGCTTGGCTCAGGACCCACCAGGAAGCCTGACTTGCGTGCTGTGATTCTGAAGGGGACATGGCCCTTAGTGCCTTCCTACAGTAGTAACTCAAAAATTTCCAGCCAACCTGCCCAGGGGCGGCCAGGAAATGCGACAACACCCCTAGCTCAGTCGGAGTGTGGTTCTGCGGGGAAACGGAGCCAGAAAGGGCTCGGCTCATGCACCATCAGGAAGCCTGACTCGTGGGTGCTGTGAACCTGGAAGGGTCGCAGCGAGGTATTTAGGGTGATCCTAGACCCCGAATCTCAAAAGTTTGGGGGAGGGGCGCACCCTTTCACAATTCCCAGGGAAGGAGCAGTGAATCCCAAAACATGGCAGGTGCCTCCTGAGATCATAGAGATGGAACCCTGCAGGACCCCGGAGTCCTGAAGAACATGGAAGTGAGATCTGGAGAGCCAGTGTGCTCAGGAGCACCCAGGGTACCTGACAGACTTGCTGAGATCTGGCAGGGAAGAGATAGAAGCATTTCAAAGGTACCTCAGGCAGCTGAAGTCAGCAAGATCAGAAAAACTGGTCTGGCCAGTTAGAAACCAACAAGAGGGTTTTTGTTTGTTTGTTTGTTTGTTTGTTTGTTTGTTTGTTTGGTTTGGTTTGGTTCGCTTTGGTTTTTGTGGCTGTTGCTGCTTGATTGATTTTTTTTATTTTAATCATTGTTCAAATACAGTTTTCTCCTTTTTATTCCCAATCCAGTCCCCCCTGCCACCCCTCCCCATTTCCCTCTCATTACCACCCTCCCCTTAGTTTATGACCATGTGTCCTTAAGTTTGTTCCCATGAACACTTCCCACTGTCCCCTGAAATTCCCTCTACTCTCTTCTGTGGGCACTGTCAGCCTGACCTCTATTTCAGTGTCTTTGGTTATATTTTGCTTGTTTCTTTGTTTTGTTATTTAGGTTCCTGTTAAAGGTGAGATCATGTGGTATTTGTCTTTCACTGCCTGGCTTGTTTCACTTAGCATAAAGTTTTCCAGCTCCATCCAAGCTGTTGCAAAGGGTAGGAGCTCCTTCTTTCTTTCTGCTGCATAGAATTCCATTGTGTAAATGTACCATAGTTTTTTGATCCATTCATTTACTGATGGGCATCTAGGTTGCTCCCAGCATCTAGCTATTGTAAATTGTGCTGCTATGAACATTGGGATGCATAGGTTCTTTTGAATTGGTGTTTCAGTATTCTTAGGATAGAGTCCCAGCAGTGGAATTGCAGGGTCAAAAGGCAGATCCATTTTTAGTTTTCTGAGGAAGTTCCATACTGCTTTCCATAGTGGATGTACCAGTCTGCAGTCCCACCAGCAGTGCACTAGGGTCCCCTTTTCTCCACAACCTCTCCAACGCTTGTTGTTTGTTGCTTTGTTTATGATGGCCATTCTGACTGGTGTGAAGTGGTATCTCATTGTGGTTTTAATTTGCATCTCTCTGATAGCTAGCGATATTGAACATCGTTTCATGTGTCTTTGGATTTTCTGTATGTCCTTGGAGAAGGGCCTGTTCAAGTCCTTTGCCCACTTTCTAATTGGATTCCTTGTCTTCTTAGAGTGCAGTCTTGTAAGTTCTTTATATATTTTGGAGATTAAACCCTTGTCTGAGGTGTCATTGGCAAATATGTTTTCCCATACAGTTGGTTCTCTTTTAATTTTGATACTGTTTTCTTTAGCTGTGCAGAAGCTTTTAATTTTGATGAGGTCCCATTTGTTTATTCTTTCCTTTATGTCCCTTGCTCTAGGGGACAAGTCAGTAAAAAAGTTTCTTCGTGAAATACCTGAGATTTTCCTACCTACATTCTCCTCTAGGACTTTAATGGTGTCACATTTTATATTTAAGTCTTTTATCCACCTTGAATTTATTTTTCTATATGGTGTAAGTTGGTGATCAAGTTTCATTTTTTTGCACGTGGCTGTCCAGTTCTCCCAACACCATTTGTTGAAGAGGCTATTTTTACTCCATTTTATGTTGCTGCTTCCTTTGTCAAATATTAATTGACCATAGAGACTTGGGCTTATTTCTGGGCTCTCTGTTCTGTTCCATTGGTCTATGTGCCTGTTTTTATGCCAGTAGCAGGCTGTTTTGATTACGGTGGCCTTGTAGTATAGTTTAGTGTCCGGTATTGTGATCCCTCCTACTTTACTCTTCTTTCTCAAAGTTGCAGCAGCTATTCGGGGTCGTTTATAATTCCATATAAATTTTTGAAGTGTTTGTTCTATGTCTGTGAAATATGCCATTGGTACTTTAATAGGAATTGCATTGAATGTGTAAATTGCTTTTGGTAGTATGGACATTTCGATGATATTAATTCTTCCAATCCAGGAACACGGTATATGTTTCCATTTGTTTGTGTCTTCCTTGATTTCTTTCCTGAGTGTTACATAGTTTTCTGAATACAGGTCTTTTACCTCTTTGGTTAGGTTTATTCCTAGATATTTTATTTTTCTTTTTGCTATTTCACATGGGATTTTTTTCCTTGATCTCTGCTTCTGCTGTTTCATTGTTGGTGTACAGAAATGCCTTTGATTTCTGGATATTGACTTTGTATCCTGCTGTTTTGCCAAATTCATTTATTAGGTCAAGCAGTTTTTTGGTGGAGTCTATAGGATTTTCTATGTATACTATCATGTCATCTGCAAACAGTGACAGTTTTGTTTCCTCCTTTCCGATTTGGATGCCTTTTATTTCTTTTTCTTGTCTGATTGCTGTGGCTAAAACTTCCAGTACTATATTGAATAGAAGTGGTGAAAGTGGACAGCCTTGTCTTCTTTCTGATCATAGTGGAAAAGATTTTAAAATTTTCCCATTGACTATGATGTTGGCTGTAGGTCTCTCAGGTATGGCCTTTATTATGTTGAGGAATGCTCCCTCTATTCCCACTTTGCCGAGTGTTTTTATCATGAATGGGTGCCATACCTTATCAAATCCCTTTTCTGCATCAATTGATATGATCATGTGGTTTTTGTCTTTGCTTTTGTTTATGTGATGTAGTACATTTACTGACTTGCGAATATTGAACCATCCTTGCATCCCTGGAATGAATCCCACTTGGTCATGGTGTATGATCTTCTTAATGTACTGTTGGATGCGGTTTGCCAGTATGTTGTTGAGGATTTTAGTGTCAATGTTCATCAGTGAAATTGGCCTGAAGTTTTCTTTCTTTGTTGTGTCTTTATCTGGTTTTGGAATTAGGATGATGTTGGCCTCATAAAAAGAGTTTGGGAGACTCCCATCTTTTTGGATTTTTTGGAATAGTCTGTGAAGGAGAGGGGTTAGCTCTTCCTTAAATGCTTTGTAGAATTCTCCTGTGAAACCATCTGGTCCAGGGCTTTCGTGTGTTGGAGTTTTTTGATTACTGTTTCAATTTCTTTTGTTGCTATTGGTCTGTTCAGGCTTTCTGCTTATTTTTCATTGAGTTTTGGAAGATTATATTTTTCTAGAAATTTGTCCATTTCATTTAGGTTTTCAAATTTTTAGGCATACACTTCTTTGTAGTAATTTCTTACAATCCTTTGTATTTCTGTGGTATCTGTTGTAATCTCTCCTCTTTCTTTTCTGATTGTGTTTATTTGGGTGTTCTCTCTTTTTTGCTTGATGAGTCTGCTTAAAGGCTTGTTGATTTTGTTTATCTTTTCAAAGAACCAGCTCTTGGATTCATTGATCCTTAGAATTGTGCTTTTAGTCTCTATGTCATTTAATTCTGCTGTGATCTTGGTTATTTCCTTCCTTCTCCTTGCTCTGGGCTGTCTTTGTTGTTGTTCCTCAAGTTCTTGTAGACGTAGGGTTAGGTTGTTTGTTTGAAATGTTTCTAACCTTTTTAGGTGGGCCTGTATCACTATGAACTTCCCTCTCAGGACTGCCTTGGCTGTGTCCCATAAGTTTTGGGCTCTTGTGAGTTCGTTTTCATTTGTTTCCAGAAACCTTTTGATTTCTTCCATAATATCATTCTTGACCCATTCATTGTTTAATAGCATGCTATTTAATCTCCATGATTTTGAGTGTTTTGGGTTTTTTCCCTTGGGGTTGGTTTCTAGCTTCAGTCCCTTGTGGTCTGAGAAAATGCTTGGTATGATTTCAATTTTCTTGAAATTCTTGAGGCTTGTTTTGTGTCGTATCACGTGGTCTATATTTGAGAATGTTCCGTGTACATTTGAACAGAATGTATATTTAGCTTCTTTTGGATGGAGGGCTCTGTATATATCAGTAAAGTCAATTTCATCAAGGGTATTGTTCAATGCCACAATACCTTTGTTGATATTTTGTTTAGAAGATCTGTCCATTTTTTTATCGTAGGGGTGTTAAAATCTCCCACTATAATTCTGTTGCTGTCCATATCTTTCTTGAAGTCCTCTAAGATTTTCTTTATGTATTTCGGTGCTCCTATGTTGGGTGCATATATATTTACAATATTTATGTCTTCTTGATGGATTCTTCCCTTGAGTATTATGAAGTGACCTTCTGGGTCTCTCTTTATGGACCTTTTTTGGAAGTCTATTTTGTCTGATATGAGTATTGCTACCCAGGTTTTTTTTTTTTCCTGTCCATTTGCTTGGAAGATTTCTTTCCAGCCCTTCACTTTCAGCCTGTGTAGGTCTTTTATCCTGAGGTGGGTCTCTTGTAGACAGCAGATATGTGGGTCATGTTTTCTTATCCATTCAGCTATTGTATGTCTTTTGATGGGAGCATTTAATCCATTTACGTTTAAGGTTAATATTGATAGGTACTTATTCATTGTCTTTTATGTACGGGTGTTCCTCTCTCTCTCTCTCTCCCTCTCTCTCTCTCTCTCTCTCTCTCTCTCTCTCTCTCTCTCTCTCTCTCCTTCCCTTCCTGAAAGCAGTCCCTTTAGGATCTCTTGCAGGGGTGGTTTGGATGAGGTGTATTCTTTTAGACTGCTTTTGTCTGAGAAGCTTCTTATTTGGCCTTCTATCTTGATTGAGAGCCTTGCTGGATATAGTAGCCTTGGTTGCAGACCTCTGGTTCTCATTACCTGGAGTATTTCTTGCCATTCTCTTCTGGCTTGAAGTGTTTCCATTGAGAAGTCAGCTGTTAGCCTTATTGGGGCTCCCTTGCATGTTACTTCCTGTTTCTCCCTCGCTGCCTTTAAGATTCTCTCTTTGTCTTGAAATTTTGCCATTTTAATTATGATGTGCCTTGGGGTGGGCCTCTTTGGGCTCCTCTTGATTGGGACTCTCTGTGTTTCCTGGATTTGTATGACTTTTTCTCTCATCAAATTAGGGAAGTTCTCCTTCATTACTTGTTCAACTAGGTTTTCGATCCCTTGCTCTTCTTCTTCTCCTTCTGGTATCCCTATTATACGGATATTAATACGTTTCATATTGTCTTGCATTTCTCTTAATCCCTCTTCATTCTTTCTGAGCCTCTTTTCCTTTTCTTGCTCTTCCTGGATGTTATTTTCTACTTTATCCTCCAGCTCGCTAATCCGATCTTCTGTTTCATCGATCCTGCTTTTGATTCCTTCTACTGTGTTCTTCAGTTCAGAAATTGTATTCTTCATTTCCTCTTGGCCCTTGTTGAGAGTTTCTATTTCCTTTTTCATATTTATATAGTTTGCAGTGAGGTGGATGTAGTTTCCCTCCTATTTCTGATGGCTCATTGTGAGTTCATTGAACTTCCTGGTAATCATTGTTTTGAACTCACTATCTGATAGTTGAGTTGCCTCTTTTTCATTTAGCATTTTTCCTGAGGCTTCCTCGTTTCCCTTCAATTGGGGGTTGTTTCTTTGTTTTCTCATTGTTCGTGTGTTTCTTCTTTTTTTCTTCTTGTTTGTTAATTTGATCTGTTCTCATTCCCTGTAATTATGGTGTGAACTTCTGTGGTAGAATATTTGTGAGATTCAGTGGTGCAATCTCCTTTCGTGTATCCTGGTGTTCACAGCTTCCCCCCTTCGCTTTTTGTGATCAGTTGGAGGAGTAAGGTGAAATGGTTTAAGACAGCAAGACAATCTACTATGATATTTACATTAGTAGCCAGTAGAGAAGAGATGGGTTATCCTTTGGCTCCTTATAGTGTTTACCATGATCCTCCACCCCACTATTCACGTTTTAGAAAGGATGGAAAGAAGGTAAGACTCTTATTGGGGACACGAGGATTGTTAGTTGGATCTAGAAAGCTGTGAGGCTGTGGGAGGACAGATTCTAAGGTAGGGTTGGATTAAAGATTAGTATATAGGAGTAGTGTGAAAAGAATAGAGACAACCCCCACAATAGTATAGTTCAGAAAATTGCAAAGTGGGCTGAGATCAGGTAGGGGTATTGAGTAGTATTTACAATTGTATGAACTAGGTCTTACTGACAGTAATAGTAAACTGACAGTCTTGTGGCAGAATCAATGAGGTCTAGATAACAAGAATAAAGAGTATAGAACCTTGAGAGGTGTATTAATGGAACACAGATGAAGGATAGTAACTTATCAACACCTTGTGACTGAGATACCAGGGGGAACCTATCAAATGACGGTATAACCAGCCAAGCAAAGAAGATTATACAGAAAGAAAAAAGAATACCAAAATATTATTTAAATAAAAAAATGTCGCAAAAGTGAGAAAAAGATAATACAAATTTACAGTGACTTGCAAGATTAAAAAAAAGGAAACAAAAGCAGAAGATGTAGTGCAGGAGAGATAAATTTGGATTGGAAAGAATAATATTAGGATGAATGGAAGAGAAACTTAAGGGATTGAGAGATATAAAAATAATAATTAAAAATAAAATGTCACATAAAACACAAGATAAAATCAATCAACCAACAACAGCCACAAAAACCAAACAAAACGAAACAAAACCAAATAAAACAAAAACAGACAAACAAACAAACAAAAAAACAAAAAAACCTCTTGTTGGTTTCTAACTGGCCAGACCAGTTTTTCCAATCTTGCTGACTTCAGCTGGCTGAGGGACCTTTGAAATGCTTCATGCTCTTCCCCTCCAGATCTCAGCAAGTCTGTCAGGTACCCTGGGTGCTCCTGAGCATACTGGCTCTCCAGATCTCACTTCCACGTTCTTCCGGACTCCGGGGTTCTGCAGGGTTCCAGCTCTATGATCTCAAGAGGCACCCATCACGTTTTGGGATTCACAGCACCCTCCCTGGCAATTGTAAAAGGGTGTGCCCCTCTCCCAAACTTTTGAGATTCGGGGTCTAGGATCGCCCTAAGTGCTTCGCTGCGACCCTTCCAGGTTCAAAGCGAGCGAGAGTCAGTCTTTCCGATGGTGAGTGGGCCAAGCCCTTTCCAGCTTTGTGTCCCCGCCCCGAACCGCATTCCGATGGGTTTTGGCGCCTTTCCAAGCTCCCCCGGTAGGGCTGGCTGGAAATTTCTGTGCCACTACTGTAGGCACACACCAAGCACCACGTCCCTCCCGGGATCGCACCACGAGATTCAGGCCTCCCCATGGGGCGCAAGCCGAGCATGGCCCAGCTCTGTGCTCTCCACTGATCTGGACTTCCACCGGGCTAGGGATGCGGACACTCTTCCAGGCTGACCCTGGGCCCTGTTGGCTAGAGGCCCTCACTTCTCCCAGGTCTCTGGGCAGGTGTTCATAGTCCTTGGGCGACTTTTTCCCAGTCCCACTGGCCAATCTGTTCCTTTTAGCAACACGTTCTCCCCTGGAGTTGCTCACCCCCGTATTCGGGGGAGGGAGCTGTGATTCCCCTCCCCTGGGAGCCCTGAGGCAGACCCGGGAGCACTGGGCGGGCCTGGGGTCTGCACACCCCTAGACCCCCCGCTGATCCCCGGGCCCCTTTTGTTCTGAAGCAGTCTCCTCAGCAGTCACCATCTGATTTTTCAGTGAGTGCAATAATTTTTGATGTCCTGCTTTCAAAAGTGATTCAGTAACCTAGTCCACTTGCTCTGTTTTTCCACCTATCGGAGACTTTCCCCCATCTTCAAAGAAGCCGAGAAAAATGCTGCCTAGAATAAAGCCGCCATCTGCCATCCTCGGTTGATTGATTTTATCTTGTGTTTTATGTGACATTTTATTTTTAATTATTATTTTTATATCTCTCAATCCCTTAAGTTTCTCTTCCATTCATCCTAATATTATTCTTTCCAATCCAAATTTATCTCTCCTGCACTACATCTTCTGCTTTTGTTTCCTTTTTTTTAATCTTGCAAGTCACTGTAAATTTGTATTATCTTTTTCTCACTTTTGCGACATTTTTTATTTAAATAATATTTTGGTATTCTTTTTCTTTCTGTATAATCTTCTTTGCTTGGCTGGTTATACCGTCATTTGATAGGTTCCCCCTGGTATCTCAGTCACAAGGTGTTGATAAGTTACTATCCTTCATCTGTGTTCCATTAATACACCTCTCAAGGTTCTATACTCTTTATTCTTGTTATCTAGACCTCATTGATTCTGCCACAAGACTGTCAGTTTACTATTACTGTCAGTAAGACCTAGTTCATACAATTGTAAATACTACTCAATACCCCCTACCTGATCTCAGCCCACTTTGCAATTTTCTGAACTATACTATTGTGGGGGTTGTCTCTATTCTTTTCACACTACTCCTATATACTAATCTTTAATCCAACCCTACCTTAGAATCTGTCCTCCCACAGCCTCACAGCTTTCTAGATCCAACTAACAATCCTCGTGTCCCCAATAAGAGTCTTACCTTCTTTCCATCCTTTCTAAAACGTGAATAGTGGGGTGGAGGATCATGGTAAACACTATAAGGAGCCAAAGGATAACCCATCTCTTCTCTACTGGCTACTAATGTAAATATCATAGTAGATTGTCTTGCTGTCTTAAACCATTTCACCTTACTCCTCCAACTGATCACAAAAAAGCGAAGGGGGAAGCTGTGAACACCAGGATACACAAAGGAGATTGCACCACTGAATCTCACAAATATTCTACCACAGAAGTTCACACCATAATTACAGGGAATGAGAACAGATCAAATTAACAAACAAGAAGAAAAAAGAAGAAACACACGAACAATGAGAAAACAAAGAAACAACCCCCAATTGAAGGGAAACGAGGAAGCCTCAGGAAAAATGCTAAATGAAAAAGAGGCAACTCAACTATCAGATAGTGAGTTCAAAACAATGATTACCAGGAAGTTCAATGAACTCACAATGAGCCATCAGAAATAGGAGGGAAACTACATCCACCTCACTGCAAACTATATAAATATGAAAAAGGAAATAGAAACTCTCAACAAGGGCCAAGAGGAAATGAAGAATACAATTTCTGAACTGAAGAACACAGTAGAAGGAATCAAAAAGCAGGATCGATGAAACAGAAGATCGGATTAGCGAGCTGGAGGATAAAGTAGAAAATAACATCCAGGAAGAGCAAGAAAAGGAAAAGAGGCTCAGAAAGAATGAAGAGGGATTAAGAGAAATGCAAGACAATATGAAACGTATTAATATCCGTATAATAGGGATACCAGAAGGAGAAGAAGAAGAGCAAGGGATCGAAAACCTAGTTGAACAAGTAATGAAGGAGAACTTCCCTAAATTGATGAGAGAAAAAGTCATACAAATCCAGGAAACACAGAGAGTCCCAATCAAGAGGAGCCCAAAGAGGCCCACCCCAAGGCACATCATAATTAAAATGGCAAAATTTCAAGACAAAGAGAGAATCTTAAAGGCAGCGAGGGAGAAACAGGAAGTAACATGCAAGGGAGCCCCAATAAGGCTAACAGCTGACTTCTCAATGGAAACACTTCAAGCCAGAAGAGAATGGCAAGAAATACTCCAGGTAATGAGAACCAGAGGTCTGCAACCAAGGCTACTATATCCAGCAAGGCTCTCAATCAAGATAGAAGGCCAAATAAGAAGCTTCTCAGACAAAAGCAGTCTAAAAGAATACACCTCATCCAAACCACCCCTGCAAGAGATCCTAAAGGGACTGCTTTCAGGAAGGGAAGGAAGAGAGAGAGAGAGAGAGAGAGAGAGAGAGAGAGAGAGAGAGAGAGAGAGAGAGAGAGAGGAACACCCGTACATAAAAGACAATGAATAAGTACCTATCAATATTAACCTTAAACGTAAATGGATTAAATGCTCCCATCAAAAGACATACAATAGCTGAATGGATAAGAAAACATGACCCACATATCTGCTGTCTACAAGAGACCCACCTCAGGATAAAAGACCTACACAGGCTGAAAGTGAAGGGCTGGAAAGAAATCTTCCAAGCAAATGGACAGGAAAAAAAAAAAACCTGGGTAGCAATACTCATATCAGACAAAATAGACTTCCAAAAAAGGTCCATAAAGAGAGACCCAGAAGGTCACTTCATAATACTCAAGGGAAGAATCCATCAAGAAGACATAAATATTGTAAATATATATGCACCCAACATAGGAGCACCGAAATACATAAAGAAAATCTTAGAGGACTTCAAGAAAGATATGGACAGCAACAGAATTATAGTGGGAGATTTTAACACCCCACGATAAAAAATGGACAGATCTTCCAAACAAAATATCAACAAAGGTATTGTGGCATTGAACAATACCCTTGATGAAATTGACTTTACTGATATATACAGAGCCCTCCATCCAAAAGAAGCTAAATATACATTCTGTTCAAATGTACACGGAACATTCTCAAATATAGACCACGTGATACGACACAAAACAAGCCTCAAGAATTTCAAGAAAATTGAAATCATACCAAGCATTTTCTCAGACCACAAGGGACTGAAGCTAGAAACCAACCCCAAGGGAAAAAACCCAAAACACTCAAAATCATGGAGATTAAATAGCATGCTATTAAACAATGAATGGGTCAAGAATGATATTATGGAAGAAATCAAAAGGTTTCTGGAAACAAATGAAAACGAACTCACAAGAGCCCAAAACTTATGGGACACAGCCAAGGCAGTCCTGAGAGGGAAGTTCATAGTGATACAGGCCCACCTAAAAAGGTTAGAAACATTTCAAACAAACAACCTAACCCTACGTCTACAAGAACTTGAGGAACAACAACAAAGACAGCCCAGAGCAAGGAGAAGGAAGGAAATAACCAAGATCACAGCAGAATTAAATGACATAGAGACTAAAAGCACAATTCTAAGGATCAATGAATCCAAGAGCTGGTTCTTTGAAAAGATAAACAAAATCAACAAGCCTTTAAGCAGACTCATCAAGCAAAAAAGAGAGAACACCCAAATAAACACAATCAGAAAAGAAAGAGGAGAGATTACAACAGATACCACAGAAATACAAAGGATTGTAAGAAATTACTACAAAGAAGTGTATGCCTAAAAATTTGAAAACCTAAATGAAATGGACAAATTTCTAGAAAAATATAATCTTCCAAAACTCAATGAAAAAATAAGCAGAAAGCCTGAACAGACCAATAGCAACAAAAGAAATTGAAACAGTAATCAAAAAACTCCAACACACGAAAGCCCTGGACCAGATGGTTTCACAGGAGAATTCTACAAAGCATTTAAGGAAGAGCTAACCCCTCTCCTTCACAGACTATTCCAAAAAATCCAAAAAGATGGGAGTCTCCCAAACTCTTTTTATGAGGCCAACATCATCCTAATTCCAAAACCAGATAAAGACACAACAAAGAAAGAAAACTTCAGGCCAATTTCACTGATGAACATTGACACTAAAATCCTCAACAACATACTGGCAAACCGCATCCAACAGTACATTAAGAAGATCATACACCATGACCAAGTGGGATTCATTCCAGGGATGCAAGGATGGTTCAATATTCGCAAGTCAGTAAATGTACTACATCACATAAACAAAAGCAAAGACAAAAACCACATGATCATATCAATTGATGCAGAAAAGGGATTTGATAAGGTATGGCACCCATTCATGATAAAAACACTCGGCAAAGTGGGAATAGAGGGAGCATTCCTCAACATAATAAAGGCCATACCTGAGAGACCTACAGCCAACATCATAGTCAATGGGAAAATTTTAAAATCTTTTCCACTATGATCAGAAAGAAGACAAGGCTGTCCACTTTCACCACTTCTATTCAATATAGTACTGGAAGTTTTAGCCACAGCAATCAGACAAGAAAAAGAAATAAAAGGCATCCAAATCGGAAAGGAGGAAACAAAACTGTCACTGTTTGCAGATGACATGATAGTATACATAGAAAATCCTATAGACTCCACCAAAAAACTGCTTGACCTAATAAATGAATTTGGCAAAACAGCAGGATACAAAGTCAATATCCAGAAATCAAAGGCATTTCTGTACACCAACAATGAAACAGCAGAAGCAGAGATCAAGGAAAAAATCCCATGTGAAATAGCAAAAAGAAAAATAAAATATCTAGGAATAAACCTAACCAAAGAGGTAAAAGACCTGTATTCAGAAAACTATGTAACACTCAGGAAAGAAATCAAGGAAGACACAAACAAATGGAAACATATACCGTGTTCCTGGATTGGAAGAATTAATATCATCGAAATGTCCATACTACCAAAAGCAATTTACACATTCAATGCAATTCCTATTAAAGTACCAATGGCATATTTCACAGACATAGAACAAACACTTCAAAAATTTATATGGAATTATAAACGACCCCGAATAGCTGCTGCAACTTTGAGAAAGAAGAGTAAAGTAGGAGGGATCACAATACCGGACACTAAACTATACTACAAGGCCACCGTAATCAAAACAGCCTGCTACTGGCATAAAAACAGGCACATAGACCAATGGAACAGAACAGAGAGCCCAGAAATAAGCCCAAGTCTCTATGGTCAATTAATATTTGACAAAGGAAGCAGCAACATAAAATGGAGTAAAAATAGCCTCTTCAACAAATGGTGTTGGGAGAACTGGACAGCCACGTGCAAAAAAATGAAACTTGATCACCAACTTACACCATATAGAAAAATAAATTCAAGGTGGATAAAAGACTTAAATATAAAATGTGACACCATTAAAGTCCTAGAGGAGAACGTAGGTAGGAAAATCTCAGGTATTTCACGAAGAAACTTTTTTACTGACATGTCTTCTAGAGCAAGGGATATAAAGGAAAGAATAAACAATTGGGACCTCATCAAAATTAAAAGCTTCTGCACAGCTAAAGAAAACAGTATCAAAATTAAAAGAGAACCAACTGTATGGGAAAACATATTTGCCAATGACACCTCAGACAAGGGTTTAATCTCCAAAATATATAAAGAACTTACAAGACTGCACTCTAAGAAGACAAGGAATCCAATTAGAAAGTGGGCAAAGGACTTGAACAGGCCCTTCTCCAAGGACATACAGAAAATCCAAAGACACATGAAACGATGTTCAATATCGCTAGCTATCAGAGAGATGCAAATTAAAACCACAATGAGATACCACTTCACACCAGTCAGAATGGCCATCATAAACAAAGCAACAAACAACAAGCGTTGGAGAGGTTGTGGAGAAAAGGGGACCCTAGTGCACTGCTGGTGGGACTGCAGACTGGTACATCCACTATGGAAAGCAGTATGGAACTTCCTCAGAAAACTAAAAATGGATCTGCCTTTTGACCCTGCAATTCCACTGCTGGGACTCTATCCTAAGAATACTAAAACACCAATTCAAAAGAACCTCTGCATCCCAATGTTCATAGCAGCACAATTACAATAGCTAGATGCTGGAAGCAACCAAGATACCCATCAGTAAATGAATGGATCAAAAAACTATGGTACATTTACACAATGGAATTCTATGCAGCAGAAAGAAAGAAGGAGCTCCTACCCTTTGCAACAGCTTGGATGGAGCTGGAAAACTTTATGCTAAGTGAAACAAGCCAGACAGTGAAAGACAAATACCATATGATCTCACCTTTAACAGGAACCTAAAGAACAAAACAAAGAAACAAGCAAAATATAACCAACCACACTGAAATAGAGGTCAGGCTGACAGTGCCCACAGAAGTGAATAGAGAGAATTTCAGGGGACAGTGGGAAGTGTTCATGGGAACAAACTTAAAGGACACATGGTCATAAACTAAGGGGAGGGTGGTAATGGGAGGTAAGTGGGGAGGGGTGGGAGTGGGGGCTGGATTGGGAGTAAAAAGGAGAAAACTGTATTTGAACAATGATTAAAATAAAATTTAAAAAAAAAATTCAAAATGAATTCATTAGGGTCCATCCCAATTGTCCTAGTTTCACACTATCTCAGTCATGTCACCCAGGTAGCCCCATCAAACATATGGAACATATCAGTCATGCTTTTCTTTCATCTTGCAAAGCTGATGGGTCCCTCAGTCCTATCAAGTCTTCCTTATTAATACCCCTCTTGTCTTTTTTTACACACACACTCCTATGACCATGGTTTAGGCTGTCATTGTTTCCTGCCTGAATTTCACAACTTTCTCCCAAATGGCCTATAAGCTTGTACTCTCTCTCCCCTACAATCCATTCTGTGCACAGGAGTAGCATTTTTAACAACCAAATCTGTCCCATCCCTGCTTAATGCTCTTCAGTGATTTTCCATAGCCTTCAGCACAAAGTCAAACAACCTAACTTGATACAAAGGTCTTTTGTGATCTAGCCACCAATGACTCATTTTACTCCTCTCCCTTACTGCTTCATATCCTGCATCCTAGCTATGTGGACCTCTTTGCAAAGATGAGGACATGGATTCTACAGCCAAACCTGAGTTTGATTCCCAGATCCACTTCTTACTGGGTGGGTGGCACAACTCTGCAAATGACCTCATCTGGAACTGTGTAACACAGGTACCCCTGTATGACTTTAAGAAACTTCACTTTCATCTGCCTCAGTTTCCTCTTCTATAAAATTGGGTAATATTTGTGATTCCCTCATGGGGATTCCCAAGAGGATTAAATGAGTTAACACATATGAAGTGTTTTAGCTTAAACATTACCTGTGCTCGTAAGCTTTCACTGAATTTATCCCTCCCCCAGACTAGAGTGAGTTCACTTTCTCTAAGCCCTCCTCTCTGCATAGTTCGCCCAGGATAGTTAGCACTCTGCTTTGAAATTTTATGAAACAATTTCAAACCTATAGAAAAGCTGAAAGAAGAGTACCATGAGGACCACCAAGATTCAATAAATGATTAACATTTTACACACACACATGCTTTTATATTACTAATGGTTAACAATTAACATGCATAACATATATGAATGGATAAAGAAATTGTGTTATACACAATGGAATATTAGGAATATTTTTCAGCCATAAAAGAAAAAAATTCTGTCAATTGTGACAATATTTCTATATTTGTAATATAGAAATATACACACATATATTTATATCTGTTTTTACTCCTCACCCAAGGACACTTTTTAATTGTTTTTGGATGGAGTGGTGAAGAGAGAGAGAGAAACATAAATGTGAGAGAGGAATATCAATTGTTGCTTTCTGTACATGCCATGACCAGAGATCAAACCTGCAACCTAGGTATGTGCCCTGACCAGGAATTGGACCTACAACCTTTTGGTGTACAGATGATGCTCCAACCAACTGAGTCACACAGGCCAGGGCTATATTTATATCTTTTAATAAAACTATTTGAATGCAAGTTGCCAACATCAAGATATTTCACCTGATCTCTCAAAAAATAAGGACTTCCTCAAATACAAGGATTTTTTTTTGGTGGTTTCCATTTTTTCTACTTTTAGTAGTAATTTTATTTATTTGTAGTTAAATAAAAAATAATCTACAGCCCCAGCTGGCATAGCTCAGTGGATTGAGCGCGGGCTGGGAACCAAAGTGTCCCAGGTTCGATTCCCAGCCAGGGTACATGCCTGGGTTGCAGGCCATAACCCCCAGCAACCGCACATTGATGTTTCTCTCTCTGTATCTCTATCTCCCTCCCTTCCCTCTCTAAAAATAAATAAATAAAATCTTTTAATAAAAGGAAATAAATAGTTTAAAAATAATAATAATAATCCACAATACACTTGAGTAACTCTCAGTAAGAACAATTGTGTAACATCCTTTCAAGACACAAAGAGGTTTTTATCAGCTTCAATTGTGACAATATAGCCCTCACTCTTTTTCTAGACTAACTTTCCATCTCAGAAAAGTCAGCATTTAAATAGGCAAATGGCTATTAATTGTTCCATGGTACCCTTTTCTTAAACCATATACAAAAACCAACTCAAAATGGATTAAAGACTTGAACATATGACCTGAAACTATAAAACACCTAAGAGAAAACATAAATGGTAATCTCCCCGACATTGGTCTTGGCAAAGACATTTTTGGATTTGACAGTAAAAACACAAGCAACAAATACAAAAAATTAACAAGTGGGCTACATCAAATTAAAAACCTCTGTACAGTAAAGGAAATCATTAACAAAATTAAAAGGCAACATATGAAATGGAAGAAAATATTTGCAAATCATGTATCTGATAAGGAGTTAATATCCAAAATATATAAAGAAATCATACAGCTCAATACCAAAATGGGAGGTGGGGCAGAGGAGCTAAATAGACATTTTTCCAAAGAAGACATACAAATGACCAACAGGCACTTGGAAAGGTGCTCAACATCACTAAATTACCTCACATCTGTTAGAATGGCTATCATCATAAAGACAAAAGATAAGAAGTGTTGGGGAGGATATGGAGAAAAGCGAACCCTTTTGTGCTGTCAATGGGAATGTAAATTAGGGTAGCCACTATAAAAAACAGAATGGAAGTTCCTTAAAAAATTAAAAATAGAACTACCATATGATCCAGCACTTAATTTCTGGGTATAAAAATCACTCTCTTAAGATATCTTCACCCCCATGTTCATAGCTGCATTATTTACAATAACCATGACATGGAAACAACCTAAGGGTCCATCAGTGCATGAAGCCATCTGTAATAAAAAAAGAAGGTAATCCTTGTGTTTCCCTTGCCCAAGGAAATATATCAGAAAAAAAAATACCACTATGAGAAATGTCCCAGATTTTACTGCTTATGTTTTTTTCTAGGATTTTTATGATTTCAAGTATAACATTAAGTCTTTAATCCATTTTGAGTTTATTCTTATGTGCAGTGTAAGAAGGTAGTCTAGTTTCATTTTTCCACACATATACATCCAATTTTCTCAACACCATTTACTGAATGAACTGTCTTTAGCCCATGGTATGTTTCTGCCTCCTTGGTCAAATATTAATTGACTATTAAAGCATGGGTTTATTTTAGGGTTTTCTCTTTTGTTTCATTGATCTATAGGTCTGGTTTTATGCAAGAACCATGCTGTTTTAATTACTATGGTCTTGTAGTGTAGTTTGATATTAGGTAGTGTTGATTCCTCCAATTTTGTTCCTCTTTCTCAAGATTGGTTTGGCTATTTGGGGTCTTTTTGGTTCCATATAAATTTTTGGATTATTTGTTTTAGTTCTGTTAAATATGCATTTGTATTTTGACACAAATTGTGTTGAATCTGTAGGTTGCTTTGGGTACTATGGATGTCTTAATGATGTTGATTCTTCCTATCCATGTACATGGTATATACTTCCACTTATTTGTATCTTTTTCAGTTTCTTTTTTCAGTGTTCTTTAATTTTCCAAGTACAGGTCTTCTACATTCTTGGTTAGATTTATTTATAGGTATTTTATTCTTTTTGAAGCAATTGTAAATGAGATTGTTTTCTTAGTTTCCTTTTCTGATTGTTCATTATTAGTGCATAAAAATGCAACTGATTTCTGTATATTTATTTTGTATCTTGTTACTTTACTGAATTCATTTATCAGTCCTGGTAGTTGTTTGGTGGAATCTTTAGGGTCTTCTATATAAAGTATTAATGTCTGTCATCTGCAAACAGTGTAAACAAATGGGACTTATATGAAAATAAAAAGGTTTTGCACAGCAAAGGAAACTATCAACAAAATGAAAAGACAACCCACTGAATAGGAGAACATATTTGCTGATATATTTGATAAGGAATTAATATCCAAAATGTATAAAGAACTTATAAAATTCAATACCAAAAAACAAACAATCCAATTAAAAATGGGCAAAGAGCCTGAATAGACACTTCACCAAAGAGGACAATGGCAGATAACCAATAGGCATATGGAAAGATGCTCTATGTCACTAATCATGAGAGAAATGCAAATTAAAACTACAATGATATATCACTTCATACCTGTCAGAATGGCTATCATCAATAAATCAATAAACAAGTGTTGGCAAGGATGTGGAAAAAGGGAACCCTCATGCACTGTTAGGGTGAATGCAGATTAGCGCAGCCACTGTGGAAAACAGTATGGAGTTTCCTCAAAAAATTAAAAATGGAACTGCATTATGATCCAGCAATTCCACTTCTGAGAATTTATCCTAAGAAACCTATAACACTAATTTGAAAGAGTATATGCACCCTTATGTTCATTGCAGCTTTATTTACAACCACCAAGATTTGGAAGCAGCCGAAGTGTCCATCAGTACATGAGTGGATAAAGGTACAACTATGGTACCTTTACACAGTAGAATACTATGAAGCCATAAAGAGGAAATTTTTACCTTTTGTGACAGAACATTATGCTAAGTGAAATAAGCCAGTCAGAGAAAGATAATTACCATGTTATTGCACTAATATGTGGAATCTAATGAACAACTGAACTAACAATCAAAAGAGAAACAGATGTATAGATAAAGAGCAGGCAGAGAGCTCTAAGGGGTATGGAAGGGAAGTGGAGGGATTGAGAAAAAAGAAAAAAGAAAAAGAGAGAAAGAACTCATGGACACAGACAACAGCAACAGTATGGTGATTGTGGAAAAGGACATATGTAGAGGTGAAAGAGGGTATGGGGGGATAAATGGTGAGGAAAAAATAACATAAAATAATAAAGTAAAATCAAATAAAGGAAATCCTGTCACTTGTGGCAAAATGGATGGACCTTAAAGTCATTATGTTAAATGAAATAATTCAGACAGAGAAAGACAATGTATGATGTCACTTAAATGTGGAATTGAAAAAAGATGAACTAACAGAAAGAGAGAACAAATTTATTTTGGCCTGAGATGATGGTTTGGGGTTAAGGGGAATGGGTGGAGATGGTTAAAAGGTACAAACTTCCAGTTGAAAGATAAATAAGTTCTGAAGATGTAATGTATAACATGGTGACAAGAGTTAACAATACTGCATTGTATATTTGAAAGTTGCTAAGAGAGCAAATCTCCTAATTACAAGGAAAAAATTGTAACTATGTGAGGTGCTGGGTGTTAACTAACCTCATTATGGTGATTATTTATATATACATATATAAATATATATTAAATATATACAGGGTGGGAAAAAGTAGGCTTATAGTTGTGAGTATACAAAACAGAATTTATTCTTGTATTATTATTTATGAATTATTGTATTTATTATTAACCTATTTTTGCTCTCCCCTGTATATCAAATAATTATGTTGTACACCTTAAACTAACACAATGTTATATGTCAAATATATCTCCAGAAAGCTGGGGGGAAATGACAGATTCAGAAACTGCAAACTATTGCCCAGTAGTCATCCTCTCTTTGTTCCTCTCAGTAATAGAAACTCCAGAGTTTTAGGAGGCAATGGCTGTTCAGTTAGAAACTATATTTCCTAGCCTCCTTTGCATTTAGGTGTGATGATCAGAGTAAGCTCAGATCAGTGGGGTATGAGAGTAAGCTATTCCTACAACTTTTGGGTTGTGCCCTCACACAGAAGCTTCTACTTAGCTATGACAGCTATTATTACCTCTAATTCTGGTATTCTGAGAGTAAAAGTTTATCTCGCCCTGACCTCCAGGCTGAGTGCATTAGCGTCATGTTCCTTATCCCACTTTGTTGTAAGAACCTTCTTTATCTGCAGTGCCCACTGTGGAATGAACTGAGCTCTTAGTCATATTTGCCTCCCTAGAACTCAGTTGTTGTTCCTCTACATTAGAGAGTTACCATAGAATTGGCCAAATATAGAAATTAATGAATATCAGGTTTCTCATGTCAATCAGGGTCAACTTAACAAGATGTTGCAAGGATCACAGAAAGCAGATCTGTTTTTGCTAGTTATTCAAAATAGTTGATAGCAATCGATTGTACATGTTTCAATGATTAACCCCTCCTCTTATCCCACTCACTTTCTATGCATTGGAGAATGCACCCATGTCTTAATGTTTTCAACATCTATGAAATGTTCAAATATCTAGCTAAAAATTACAAACTTTTTAGTGCATTACTACATTATTTGGGCAATAGTTTAATGCCAGTTTCAGAGAATTTGGTACTTCCCAGAAAAGTCAGCTTTAAAAATGGCCTACCATATATGTTCCTTTAAACAAAATTGGCTTGTTTGTAATCACAGGATGGACCTAGCCTTTTGAAATAGTTATGACAGTGAAGTAACATTTTGGGGCCAACACATTCCTGTAGTAAACATGTTAGTAGTTTGGCTGAACATTCACTATATGTGATAGTATAAAAACAAAAATTTCTTGCCTTCCTTCATAATTTCTTCTCTTTTTTTTCTAGCTGGTAAGTTATTTTCTAAAATATCCTGTATTTTCCAAGTGGAATTCATCAGCTGGTGCAAACTGGTCTGCACCATCTGAGGTAAGTTAAGTGACTGGCATCTATCTTTCATGCATTAATAAAATACAGGCCAAACAATTTGATCCAAGTCAGAGAGAAAAGCAAAGCTTTTACTCTCTCTTATCATATAGCACTGAAATATATATTTTTTAGATATAGAACTTTTAATCAGTCCTGACTGAGATGAACATTTCATGCTGACAGCTCTTAGGCAACTTAAAGTGTGGATGCTAATTTGGTCATCATTATTTGTCAACAAAACAGATCAGAATACTCAACACCCTGAACAGAACATTCAGTATAGAAAGTGATCATCCTGCATAGAATAGCTATTATTTTAGGGCTGTAAGGACCATTGTAACCATCCAGTAGATGGGGGCACTGCAGCATAGAAAGGTTACAAACCAGTAGCCACAGAATAGTGCCAGAACTTTAACCTAAGGCTTCTAAGTCCAGGCTGTTTCTATTCATGATACTCTATAGTAAATACCAGGGACTATTACTTGACACTAGCAGCATCATAAAGAAAAACAAGAAGCCAAGTAAGTGCCTTGTGTAATGAAAACTGTCATGGAAGTCAATCATATGATTTGTTTCATTTACCCAGGGAGGAGAGAGCCATAGCCATCTGGAGAAACACACGTTTTGCATTTAATAGGAATGAATAGTGCAAGCCAACCAGAGAAATCTGTCTAGGGTTAGTTCAGTTTTTCTTTGCAGTCCTTTGATTTTATTTTAATAGAATGCTATAAATCCTACCTAACTTGTATATGAGAGAAACATTCATATAGTATCTCATGAAATTTTACTTGCACATTGCCTACGGTAAATGTAGTCATGTGGATTGAAACCTGCCATAGGATATGACAAACTGGGAGTCGGGTAAAGCTTCCAAGGATCCAGCTCTCAAGATACTCACAAAGGAGAAGGAAACAATGCAGTCAAGAACCTCATATATGTGGTGCTGCACCGAAAGATGACAATGATTCACCCAGGGACAAGAGAAACAGGTATATCTGAGGACAGACAGACATACCTAAAGGTGTTAGGAATAGCATTAAAAAACTTCCCTTGACAAATGATTCAGTAGTAAATGATGTAGGAAGTATTTATAGCAATACTAACTATTCATAAATAAAACCTTTAATATAGCTTATGGCTGTCCACCCATCTCTACATGCTACCCTCCTAGCCTTCTTCTTTCTCCATTTAAATTTCTTTTAGGCCCTGGAATATGCCCTGACTCTGGACATTTGCACATGTTCCTTTTCTGCAGGAAGCATGAGTTCCCATTGTCCCCATCCCTTTCACGTGACAAATCCTTACTTACTCTTCAGGTCTCAGATGAAACTTTTCCTCAGAGAAAGCATTCTCTGTGAATAAATGAAATACCCCTATTTTATCTTGTCATAGCAGCTTATAGTTTTTCATAACAGCCATGATAATTTTAATTGCTTGTTCAATGCATCTTCTATGAGACTCTCAATTCCATGAGGCCAGGGGCTATGTCTATAGTCCCAGCTCACAGCACAGTATCTGACACAAGGGTATTTGATGAACGTTTGTTGAAAAAGATTGCTAACAAACAAACAAACAAACAAACAAAAAAACACCTGGATGTTATTTTCTGGTGAATAAAATATATTTTCTTCATGGGGAAAGGGAGTATAATTCAGTAGTTCCATGAAATTATCAGAAATTACATACATCAAATTCTCATTTATCTCAGGATAATCCAGAGCATTAGAAGTTAAAATCTATTACTATTATTATAACATTTTATATGTAATTATTTTATTATATATTTATTTATAGATAATCATCATAATCCCATTTTTACCCTCAAAAATTATTTTATACCAAATTTTAATAAACTGATAGAAAACAGCTTTGACTCTTTTACTTCCTCTCTTTGTTCATTCATTGATCCATTAGCTTATACATTGACTCATATGTTCATTGACCTACTGTGTCACAAGAGGTGTCACATGCTGTATAATCAACTTATTGATGAAAACTCTGGCAACTTGCACAGCACTAGGCTTTGTATCTTCCACGTTTCTCCCATATGAGCTATTCCATGGCTAGTCCCAAGTGGTTCTACCTCTGGGGCCTCACCAGTTGAAAGGGCTTTGACTCAGGCCAACCAGGAGACTTTATACCCTGAGTTCCATCAGGTCATACAGTAATCCCACAGCTGGGCTGGCAGTAATCTCACAGCTGGGCTGGCCTTAATGAATGAAGAATTGAGGGTGCATATGTATATAAAAATATGGGAAGCAAATAAGTTAATTATTATTATCTTAGGGAAAGTTATATTTTTGTGTGTGCCCATAGTTTCTAAAGTATTATTAACATTATTTCATTTCTCTTAAAATTTTGTAAAGTTAATGAAAAATGAAAAACCCCCATGATGATTGCCTTGTCCAACTCAAAGTCCTTCAGTACTCTGCTAATGTGGGCCAATGAAAGAAGGAAGAGGTATGTAGTAGGAGTAGGTGGTTTCCAGTGGAAAAACCTACAGGCCTTGTGATAGTCAACGGCCTCCATTGTCTGATGGACATTTCATCACCCAAGTGGATTAGTGGGTAGTACAAGATGGAGTATGTTTTCTATTAAAACATGGAGCAGGCTGTCTAGTCAAGGAAACCTTTCTTCTAGAGATATTTATTCCATGGACCATAAACTTTTAGGGGTAGGAGGAAAGTTTCTATATTCACTTAATCCAGTGTTGGTTTTTGACAGTTTAATGCTTCTACCAATTCACACAGTTAAAAATCTTCCTCATGAGCATACTCCCCATCTGTTGATAGAGATAAGCCATGTCTGATGTCTAAGAATGACCTGTGACCTTTTATTTTATGGAGGTATACCTTTGTGAGATTACTGCTTAATCTATATTAAATTTCACAAGGGCCAGTGGGGGAGTTAGGGAAGAGCCAGGCAGAGGGAAAGCTAAAAGGAGGGACTTTTGAAGTGCTCTGTCCAGGTTAGCAGTCACACACCAATGTACAAGGAAACCACTTTTTAATTGTATAAACTCCACTTATCCTCCATCCTCAGATTGACAGCTTTGTGGGACTATCACTAAGTAGCTTTACTCCTGTGTCCAGTGTAATGTTCTTTATAAACTTTTCTGTCTGAATGCTGCTCAGACAGAACAGCAAATGAATCACTCTTTGACCTGAATTTTTAATCTTTCCCATGTCTTATATCTTTGGAAAAACAAAGTAAGTGTATCACTGGATTATGCTTATTATTGAAAATCAGTGAGGTGAAATATCACTTGCACGTTAACTCAGTCAATGAGCTATTACATAGGAAATTGACTAAATAGCAGCAAAGTCATCAGTATCAATACAGCAAAAATAATAAGCTTCTTTCTGGTTTAGATACTCAACTAAAGTTATGTGTAAAAGAAATACAAGTGATATGGTGTCTATATTTACGGTGCTATGATAGATTGACTATACAAGTGGCCCCTATTCTCTATTCACTTCCTATATCTACATCCTACATAATATAACTTAACAGCAGCTCCCATTAAGAAATTGAATCTATTTCCCTACTTCTTGAATATATACCAGCTAGGTGGCCTATTTGGGCCAATAAAATGCAACACAAGTAAATCTGTTTCATTTTTGTGCCTATGTTTCAAGTGGTCTTCTCTCTGTCTTTGTCTCTGTCTCTGTCTATGTCTCTGTCTCTGTCTCTCTCTCCTGCCAGGGTACATGAACAAATGAGGTGAACCTATACCAGTCAGCTTCCAGCAAACTATCATCAGACCACAAATTTATAAGAGTGAGTTGAGATCAGTCTAGACCAATGCTGAATTGCCTGGCTAATGAATAGACTCATGAGAAATAACATGTTTATTGCCATATACTAATGATTTCAAGTTTGATAAATGTACATTAATGAGAGCCCTGGCTGGCTTGGTCAGTGGATTGAGCGCGGGCTGCAAACCAAAGTGTCGCAGGTTTGATTCCCAGACAGGGTACATGCCTGGGTTGCAGGCCATGACCCTCAGCAACCGCACATTGATGTTTCTCTCTCTCTCTCTTTCTCTCTCCCTTCCCTCTCTAAAAAATAAAACAAAAATAATAAATAAAATCTTTTAAAAAAATGTACATTAATGAGGTTTTGTGGTTATTTGTCATACATCTAGAGAGAAGCCTCACTCATCCGAGCTGTCCCAGACAAAGCTATCATAAATCAGCCAGCCTTGGCTGACCCACTAGTAGACTGTTCATTAGTAAACCCTTCCTTGAAAACTAAAAGCTTTGTGCCATCATCAAGAACTCCATTTTATTCCAACATCCTTACATCTGTCATCCATAGTGTCCTACTCTACCTCAGCAATAAGACTTAAATCCAGCCTCTTTTCTCTAACTGTATTGTTTATCCCTTCTTCCAGGGCCAAATCATTAATTTGGAGATGCAAAGGTTTGTGAAATGGTTTTCACACCACCAGTCTTCTTAATGAAATGGATTAAACATCCTTCTCCCTTTAAACATATACACTTAAAATAAAGCCACTAGATCCCATCCATATTAATAAAACAAAACAAACAAATAAATCCTTAAACAATAAAACCTCTTCTTAGCCTTCCTGGAATTTATAGATAAAATTCAAACTCTTTAGCTTGATATGAGGCTATCATCTAAGTGCCTTTCTGGACTTATTTCCTGCTATCACTCTATCCTGTAGTGTAAGTTTCTGCCACTATGGTCATCTTATCAAATCCAAGGTCTGTATCAGGTCCAAGACTCTACACCATACCAATTTTTGACTCTACACCTTCTTTGAACATGCTTTACATCTAACTAAAGTATCTCTCCACCTTGCTTCCAGAATTACCTTCATTTTAAAAAGCCAACTGAAGTATTTTACCTCTTCTATGAGGATTTTTCAAAATTATTACAGGCAGAGTTGCCTGACCCATCCTCTGTGAACCACAGAACTTTTCCCAATTTTCTGTAATAATGCCTACCACATTAAATTATACCAAGATCTGCCTATCAGTTTTTAGCCCCCTAAGACTGTCAACTCAACCCAAAAATTGCTTTGTTTTAATTAGTTTGATATGTTGAATACCTAGAATAGTTTATAATATGTTATGGGTGCCCACTTATTTTTCAAAAGAATGAAAATTCAAACTTAGATAACTGTTCAGTTAAAGCTTTCTCATGGAGTATGGAACCATGTAAGACTGGGAGCACAAACATGGATACAGTTTCCTAGAACCTGAAAGCATTCTTTCTTCTTATGATGATCAAGAAATCATCACCACCACCATCCAGATAGTTTTAACCCACCCTCCCCTCATAACCTAGTACTCTGTTTGCTTTGCCTCAGGAATTCAGCAGATGACCCTATTTTATAATTTCATCTTATTTCTCAAGAACTTTACCAAGTGTTTCAAAACTTCCTGATGGAGGTTTATCTTTGGGCCTTTTAGCTGCTTTATCTTTGGGCCTTTTAGCTGATTTGGCACTACTTAATGCCACAAATGAGTCTGCTGAGATTTCTCTGAGCCAGACAAGGTGAAGATGCCAGAGCTTAAGAGTAATGTTGCTGCATCACAGCAATACATGCTCCTGGTGAGCAATAACACTTCTAAATGCTGATATTTGGTTCTGACTCAGAAACTACGGCTCTGATCTGGGGAATAGTAGTGAGTGAGACATGGGGGCTTGTTTTTCATAAACATCCCCTACTCTTTGTACATCTGATAAGTTATTCAGTATGTGTTCAGGCTGTCTGACTATCTGATCTCTGCTTTTTCTTCCCACTTGAACCCTTGGCCTTTCCTCAGTCCATGGGGCTCTTAGCTTTTCTGAAATGCAAAACTCTTCCAACCTACAAATCACCATTTTAAAACTTTTTAGTAAAACACAGATGATTTTCTTTTAGGAAGTTCTTTTGGGAGCATTACCTGCCTTAAGCTTTACTGCCTTTCTTACCTGATGAAACATGCATTGGCTTTTGGCACATTTTGTTTCTTAACTTCACATGTTTGGTGTCAGCACTATAATTTACAGATGAAGAAACTAAGGCCGAAGTGTCTCATTCCCAAGGTCACACAGCTAAGTGATAAGTAAGAAACCAAGCCTGGAATTCAAATCAAGGTCTAGAGAACTAAAAGCCCTGGCATTCTCCAAAGGGCTCATATTGTACTATTTTGATGTTGCCATTTTGATGTCATGGACATTTTGATGGGACTCACAGACTGAGACAAGGCAAAGCTCAGACATGGGGTAGAGGATACATTGAGAATTTTGTTTCAAAATATTACTAAGTCAGCAAAGCAGTATTTTTATAATTTCATGTGCCATTTTAATATGCTTCCATCAAAACACTCTGCTTTGTTCTGCTAATCCACTACCTCCCAAATTATGGGGCACACACATTACTCAAGCTGGAAGGAGTCATGGAAATAATTTATTTCAGCATTTTCTTGCTACTGCTAGAAGAACAAGAAAGGGATCTACCAAAGGTCATAAGGGCATTTAGTGAAAGAACTGAAGTGAAAGCCAGGATTTTTGACTCTCCCCTCAGGACTCAATGTATCTCTTCCTCACACACGAAATCCTGGCCAGCTTGGGCCACACTGCCTTCTGAACTGGCATAAGGGAACCATGTTCTGAAGCATGTTTTGGAACTCATGCTCCACAGCCCCTTTTGTTCAGGAGTTGATATTCTAAAAAGTTGTGAAATTTAATTACATTTAATTAATTGTCTTTATTCAAGGAATAAAATTAAAATGCCATTGGAGACATGGTTGAAAAGGGTAAAAATGAAAAAAATTCAGAAAAATGGAGATGTGAAAAGTAAAAATATCTTCAGAAGTTCAATTAAAAAATGGCAAAAATTTAAATAAAAATAAGAAGTAAAATGTATTAATGAGAATGACTGTTAAAACATTAAAAATATTATAAAGATTGAATAACATGAAATTATTTTTGAAGAATACAAATTGAGAACAAATACAATAAGCTATTAAAACCAGAAACTAAAAAAAAAATGATATGGAAAATAGGTAGGTAGATAATTCCTGCTCTGAAAATCTTAGAATAAGAACAGACTTGGCCAACATGCTTAGCCAAAGAACTGAGGGGCATACAAAGTAACCTTCTTCTTACTATGGAACAGGAATTCTGGGTCTTCTTGAAAATTCTTTGCAGATGGTGGCTGTGCCTGACTCTGGAAGTTAGTTTTATATAGTTAGATATTTGGCAATACTCTGATTTATATTGTTCCCCTATTTCCTTCAGTAAAAATTGGTCTTTTAACAAATGGGTTATGACTATACATTATTGATTTCAATTAGGAGAAGGCTCTGAAGTCCGTGTATCTAGTTTCTAATTTTAGCTCATTCTCTTATTACTCAACTTTGCCATGCCTCAGTTGTCTACTGAATAAAATGGGCATAATGAGAGAGCCTAGCTTATTGAGGTGGTCATGAATGCCTAATGAGATCATTTCAGTAAAACAGGTAGTGCAATACCTGATTTATAGTCAGTGCCCTGGGGCATTTAAGCTATTTCATTGTTTAAATTAAATGAGTGAGACGAAAAACCCCTTGCAGAAAGGAACTCTATATATTTTGTTCACCATTGTGAATACCAAGCATAGTGCTGGACAAAGGGTGTCCATTATTTCTCATTTTTTCTTCTTTGTCTCATTAAAAATATCCCTCACATTTACTTAGGAATCACCATGTTCAAGACAATCCAGGACTAGAAAAATGAATAAAATAACAAAGAATTTTAAGCAGTAGTGTAACTTAGGTTTATTTTAGGTTACCCTTGTGCCAATATGGAGAGTAGATTAGAAAGCAGAAAACTTGGGGATCAAAGATGGTGGCAGAACATGAAAGTTATCCTCACCTCCTCCCAGGTCCAAATTGGAATTACAACTGAAGTATAAAGCAATCAACCTGAATAACCAACTGAAGGCTAGATGAATATAAGTTTTATTACCAAGGATTTATAGAAAATGCAACATCAAGACTAATAGGAAGGGCAGAGATAAGAAAAGGGCAAGCCATGCATCCAGGTATGGCAGTTGAGAATCTTAATCTTAATCTTAAGGGATATCTCAGCTACAAAGGTGCCCCCTGAGGAGCATGAAGATCTCAACCCCACACTGCACTCCACAGCCTGAGGCACCAAAGCCAGGAAGGGGAGCCCATATAACATCTGGCTATGAAAAGCAGAGGGAATTCTATTCTTCAGATAGAGACAGAAGTTTTCCAGAAACCTACATGCCCTCTTAAAGAGCTAGTCCACAAAATCTTGTTTGTTACCACTCACACTGGGGTCTGGCAGAGAAGGGTGGCTAAGAGAAAACTATGGTTATATAAGCAGAAACTGGGTTGTGTGGCTCCAGGAAGATTGCTGAAGGGGCAGCCACCAGAGTCCCTGAGCTAAGTCCCTGCCCCACATTGCCCACAGTCACCATCTTTCCTAGGTGGAACACTTCTCTCCATACTGCATCAGCCTGGAGGAATAAACTAGCCCTACCCTTTCAATTAGTAGTGGACACACCCTGCAGAGCTTCTACTCTTCAGAAGAGTAGGCTGTGGCCATATTGAGCCCTCAGTGTGGACTGCCTTGAAAGACTTTCCAGGTGTTATGGGCAGATGTGGGGTTAAACTGAGCTATGTGGCTCTAGGGCAGGGGTCATCCTTTCCCTTGTACACACAACCAGTACTACCACTCCTGTGCAGATACCCCCTTTCACAAGGCCAAATTTTGGTCTATTTAAGCCCAATGAACTCTGTTGGCCTCACCCTGATGACACCCTGAGACGTGCCACATGACAAAGGTCTGTGGGCACCTGGTAGGTGGCAGCTGGCCTTGATATACACTGAGACTTTTGTTGCATGTCCTCAGACCTCAGTACTGGGTCTGAGGAATTGAGTTTGAATCTGTATCAATCTGAATAGTACTTGTCCATACTTGGTGACTCACTGAGAGCCTCCCTCACACAACTCATGTACACCCAGAAGTTCTATCAGTGACTGAGCATAACAGGAAGCTGGCCAGCTGGGTGGATCTCAGAGTGCTTTGGGCCTTTTGTTGCCCAGCCCCCATGATCGGTACTGGTGAAAACCAGCCTTGGTGGGCAACTAGGGCACTTCCATTCACACCCAGGCCCAGCAGAGGCAGCCACAAACTGTATATCACTTTGTAGTTCAAAACAGGTAGTCCAGAGCAGGTCACAGGCAGTGCCTGATATTGATCTGCACCAAAGTCCTTCTCAAGAGGCTCTAGAACTAACATTCCTGGTGGTGGGTTTCAGACAATATTAGTGCATGACCCAATTATCTCCACAAGCTACATATCCAGTGAAAGATCTTGGAAGGCAGTAGATCTTGCTGGGGCAAATTCCACTTTGTAGGGTCAGCCCCCACACAGCAGCTTGTACACTTTAGTTAGGGCTGATCCTCATAGTCAGCCAGCCTGAGGGTAGATCCCATGCATGAATAGGCCAACAGCAACCAGGACTCAACTACAACAGAAGGACTCACACAGCCCACACAATGGATATTCATGGAGCACCATGCTCAGATGATCAGGGAGACTGTGCTACTTGGCCCCACAGAACACCTACCACATAAGAACACCATACCAAGATTGTGAGACATAGCAGATCTACATAGTACACAGAAACAAATACAGAGATGCAGCCAAAATATGGAGACAAAGAAACATGCCTCAAATGAAAGAACAAGAGAAATCCCCAGAAAAAGACTAAATGAAATGGAGTCAAGCAATCTACCAGATACAGGGTTCAAAACAGTAATTATAAAGATACTCAAAGAATTTAGGAATGGATGAGCTTGTTGACTACTTAAAGAGATAGTAAGCATAAAAAGGGACAAAGAAACCATAAAGAGAACCAGTCAGAAACTAAAAATACAAAATCTGGAATGAAAAATACACTAGAAGGAATCAGTATTAGGTTAGATGGAGTAGACAAACAAATTAGTGACTTAGAAGGCAAGGTGGCAAAAAACACCCAATCAGAGCAGCCAAAAACAAAAATAAATTTTAAAAAAGAGGATTGTTTAAGGGACATTTGGGACAACATGAAGTGTAAAAATATCCACATTGTAAGGGTACCAGAAGGAGAAGAGGGAGAGCAAGGGACTGAGAACTCATTTGAAGAAATAATGGTTCAAAACTTCCCTAACCTGGTGAAGAAAAAAATGCACAAGTCGAGGAAGTGTAGAGATCCCCAAAGTAAGATGAATCCGAAAAGGCCCACACCGATACACATCACAATTAAAATGCTGAAGGTTAAAGACAAAAAAAAAATCTTAAAAGCAGCAAGAGAAAAACAGTTACTTACAAGAGAGCTTCCCTATGACTGTCAGTGGATTTCTCAATAGACATTTCAGACCAGAAGGGACTACCTCAAAATATCCAAAGAGATGAAAAGCAATGACCTACAACTAAGACTACTTAACCCAGAAAGACTATCATTTAAAATTGAAGAAGAAATAAACAGCTTCCTAATAATAAAAACTAAAGAAGTTGTTACCATCAAACAGAAATTTTAAAGTGACTTTTGAAGAAGAAGAAGAAGATATAATTATAAATAATAAAATGGCAATAAATATGCACCCATCAATAATCACTTTAAATGTAAATGGATTGAATTCTCCAATCAAAAGATGTATGGTAGCTGAATGGATAAGAAAACAAGATCCATATACATGTCTACAAGAGACTCACCTCAGAATGAAAGACACACACTAAATGAAAGTGAATAAGTAAAAAAAGATATTTTATGCAAATGAACATCAAAAAGAAGAATGGGATAACAATACTTTCATCAGACAAAACAGACTTTAAAACAAAGGTTATAATAAGAGATAAAGAAGGACACAACATTATGATAAAAGGATCAATCTAACAAGAAGATATAACCCTTATAAACATTTATATACCCAACATAGGAGCACCTAAATACATAAAGAAAATCTTGACAGCATAAAGAGAGAAATTGACAGAAATACAATCATAGTAGGGGATTTTAACACCCCATTAACATCATTGTATATATCTTCTAAACAGAAAATCAATAAGAAAACAGTGGCTTTAAAAGACACATTAGAACAGATGTATTTAACTAATATTTCCAGAGCATTTCACCCCAAAGCAGGAAAATATACATTATTTTCAAATGCATATGAAACATTTTCTAGGATATACCACATGTTAGGACACAAAACAAGTCTCAATAAATTTAAGAAGATTGAAATCATATCAAGCATCATATCAAATATCTTCTCTGACCATAATGGTATAAAATTAGAAATTAATCACAAGAAATAAACTCAAAATCACGCAAACATTTGGAGGCTATATAAAATGTTGCTAAATAATAAATGGGTTAACAGCGAGATCAAGAAAAATAATCAAAAGATACCCTGAAACAGATGAAAATGAGAGCACACCAACCCAAAATCTATGAAACACCACAAAAGCAGTCCTAAGAGGGAAACTCATAGCATTACAGGCCTATGTCAAAAAAACAAACAAAAAAAACAAACCTGTACTTAACAATAAAAAAGTTAAAGAAAAGAAAAATGTCAAATAATCTAACTTTACACTTAAAAGAACTAGAAAAAAAACAACAAACAAAGCACAAAATGAATAGAAGAAGGAAATAATAAAGATCAGAGCAAAAATGAATAAAATAGAATCTAAAACAATAATATAAAAGATCGAAGAAACCAAGAGCTTTTCTTTGAAAAGATACAAAAAATTGATACACCATTAACCAGACTCATCAAGAAAAAAGAGAGAAAACCAAAATAAATAAAATCAGAAATAAAAGTGACAAAATAATAACTGATACCACAGGAACACAAAGGATTGTAAAAAAAAATTATGAACAACTAAATGCCAACAAATTGAACAATCTGATGAAATGGATAGATTCATAGAAATATATGATTTTTCCAAAACTAAATCAGGAAGAATCAGAAAATATGAATTGACTGATTACCATTAATGATATTGAAGCAGTAATCAAAAAACAAAAGTTCTGGACTGGATGGCTTCACAGATGAATTTACCAAACATTTGAAGGTCTAACACCTACCCTTCTTAAACTATTGCTAAAAATTTAAGAGGAGGGAAGATTCCCAGGCTCATTTTACAAGGCTACCCTTATCTTGATTTCAAAACCAGATACAGACACTACAGAGAAAATAACTCTGATGAACATAGATTCAAACATCCTCAATAAAATATTAGCAAACTAGATCCAACAATACATTAAAAAAGATCATGCATCATGAACAATTGGGATTTATTCTTGGAATGCAAGGTTGATACAATATCCCTAAATCAATAAATGTGATATACCACATACATAAATGAAGGGTAAAAATTGTATTATTATACCAGTAAATGCAGAAAAAGCATATGACAAAATCCATCATTTATTTATGATCAAAACTCTCAGCAAAGTGGTAATAGAGGGAACATATTTCAACATATTAATGGTCATATGACAAACCCACAGCCAACATCATACTTACAGAGAAAACTAAAAACATTTCCCTTAAGATCAGGAAAAAGACAAGGATGTCTATTTTCACCACTCTTATTCAACATAGTACTGGAAGTCATAGTCATAGCAACCAATCACAAAGAAGAAAAAAAGGTATCAAAAGTAGAAAGGAAGAAATAAAACTGTCATTATTTCAGATGACATGATACTGTATATAGAGAGTCCTAAAGATTCCACCAAAAAAACTGCTTGAACTAATAAGTGAATTAGGTAAAGTAACAGGATAAAAAATAAATATTCAGAAATCAGTTGCATTTTTATACACCAATAATAACTATCAGAAAAGAAAACTAATTAAACAGTCCCACTTATAATTGCATCAACAAAAGTAAAATAACTAGGAATAAATTTAATCAGGGTTGTGAAAGACCAATACTCAGAAAATTATAAGACACTGAAGAAAGAAATAAAAGAAGATACAAATAAATGGAAGGAAGCATATACCCTGCTTAAGGATATAAAGGATTAACACCATTAAAATATTTATACCACCCAAAACAATTTATAGATTCAGCACAATTCCTATCAAAATACCAATGGTGTATTTCACAGAAATAGAACAAATAATCAAAAAATTTATATGAAACCTCAAAAAATAAAACTGGAATAGCCACAGCAATCTTGAGAAAGAACAGAGTTGGAGGAATAAGGCTACCTGATATCAAACTATACTACAAGGCCATAGTAATCAAAACAGCATGGTACTGGCATAAAAACAGACATATAGGTTAATGGAACAGAATAGAGAACCCAGAAATAAACCACATCTATACCATCAATTAGTATTTGACAAAGGCAGCAAGAACATACAATAAAGTAAAAGTTTATTCAATGAATGATATTTGGAAAACTGGACAGATACATGCAAAAAAGAAAAGTGGATCACATCCTTACACTATATACAAGAATAAACTCAAAATGGATTATAAACTTAAATTTAAAACATGAAACTATAAAACTCCTAGAAGAAAACATAGGCAGTAAAATCTTTGATATTTCTCTTAGCAAAACTTTTTCTGATATATCTCCTTGTGCAAGAGAGACAAAAGAAAAAATAAATAAATGGGACTATATCACACTAAAAATTTTTTGCATAGCAAACTATCAACAAAATTAAAAGACAACCTACTGAAAGACATTAAAAGACATTAAAATTAAAAGACAACCTACTGCCAATGATACATTTGATAATGAGTTAATATCCATAATTAATAAAGAAGTCACACAACTAAACAAAAAACAATACAATTAAAAATGAGTAGAGAAACTGCACAAGCACTTCTCCAAAACGGACATACAGATGGCCAACAGACATATGAAAAGACTTTCAATGTCACTGTTGTCAGAGAATTGCAAATATAATCACATTGAGATATAATCTCACACCTGTCAGAATGATTGCCATCAATAAATCAATAAACAGCAAGATTGATAAGATGAATATAAGCACAAAATAAAGTCAGAGTGATGAATTCATATATTAAATAATCCCAGTCAATATAAATATAATAAATCCTTGTTCAAAAAATAAATATTAGTTTTTAAAAGTTTGCTGCATGATCTTTACAAGAAAGACACTTAAAAATATAAGGATACAACCCAGTTGAAAGTACAACAGAATAAATACACTAAAGAGCCATGAATTAAAAGACAGGCCACAGCTACATTAGCATCAGGAAAAAAAAGATTCTAAGGCAAAAAATAATTTTAAGAAATGAAGAAAGGTCAGGGCCTAATGATAAATCAAACAATTTACCAAGAAGATACAGTAATTATAAACTGGTATGCTCCTAATAATATAGCCTCAAAATATACAAAAAAAAGTGGTTTATGAAACCTGTATATGTGTCATTTACCTGGATCTTAGAAGTCTTTTATTCTCAGAAGAAACTGTTATTGTTATAGCCATTGATATTAGTCTATAACACCCTCACTTAAACATCTTAAAATACAGAATTAAGTTCCAAATATCTGAGGCTACCTGCAGGTCCAGCCCCACCCACACTTCCTGACTTCAGACAGAAATTATTTCTTTGGTGAACCTCTCTGATAGACCATTACCTATCTGCTCAGCATTGTTAATCTTGCTACTAGTAAATTTAGCTTCTCTACTCCTTCTTAATTCAAACCTTTGCCTTGCTTTTGCCAACCTCCTTCCCAAGACCTAAATATCAGTTCTTGCATCATACTTTTACTCATCAATTACTGTACTTCTGAGCAATCCCTGACCTCCAGTCAGTGTGCTCCACCTACCAGGTGAGATGGCCCATTCCTTAAACTTGACTCCTGCCTGATCAGTGAACAGTTACATCCATGTACCTTAGAAACAGTACTTGTGGGACAGATAGAACTATCTCCATTAGCATTGCAACTGTGTCAAATTCCCTGGCTTGTGTTCTATTCCAATAGGAGTGGGTCTAGTGTCAGGAGCCTGACAAGTATACCTGCTGATTCTTATGCCTGACATATAGCACAAGGCTTCTGTCCCAGTTCCAAATCATCCTTGATTCTGATTTGTGACTCTGATTTGTGACTCTTGCCTCCATCACAGCTATTGTCTGAACTGTCACTCAGTGGAAAGTCATTTAAGTCCGTTAAATTCCTAACACTTATGGAATGTCTACCCCACATGAAGAGTGACCTAGATGCCACTGGAGATAACAAGAGAGTAAAATCTCTCCTAATGCCAAAATTTTAGAGAAAGAAGAATGTAAGTCCAGTAACAGAAAGAATTTAGAATGACCCCAAATTTAGACCCATGCTATAATAGAATTTTTGACATTTGAGTTACACTAGTGTGTTAGTTGCACTTCTTGGGTTTCAAGTAACAGACAAAACTCTGGATAAATTAAGCAAAAAAAAATGTATTGGCAAAGATTGGCCAGCTCAGAATCAAAGAAAGAACTTTGGAAATAATAGGAATTTAGGTAACACCAAAGACTTTTGCAAAAGGACGTAAGTCCAGTCTTTTCAGGAGACACTAATGGGCTAAATAATATATAACCTTTTGTTTTCCTTATGTCACATTGGAAAAGATTCAAGTTATACTGGGATAGACATTCTAATGTGCCTACTTCTTGGCTGGGAGAGACACTTTCACAATCTCACAAAAGAATCCATAAAGTAGGGCAGAGATAGTTCCTAAAGTAAGACAGAGGTGTTGTTACTAGTAGGAAAGGAGAATTTGTGGAGAATCCTCAACAGATGTCAGTCACAAAACACAATCTGGGATGTCAATTGGTTGGTGACATATTATATCTAGGCCAAAGGGCCCAAGGACAGAATAACTAAAAGCAGAATTATTCTGAAATATCTGTGCAAGTGATCCCTTTAATTCTGTTGTGAGGCAGAGTATAAGTGAGTGAGGTAAGAACAGAGTACGGGGATACTTAATGAAGGAAGTGTTGGCATTTCAATGGTGGAAATTAGGAAAAGCTTCAAAGAGGAATTAGCATTTAATATGGGTAAGATTTAAGGAGCAGCAAAGGGGATTCTAGGTAGAGGGAATAGCACTGGCAAACATGTAAAGATGAAAAGCATGGGAGGGTTTTAGGAAAAGTAAAACCAGTTTAAAATTTTAGTGTAGATATTTTTAGGAGAGTAATATGTAGATAATGCCAGAGAGTTTGATTGGAGCAGGACTATTAGAGGGGCAAATTGAGAAATTAATTTCCTCAACCAAGGAAAAGGTAATAAAGTCTTGATCTCCAGTGACAGCAGTGAGCAGCAGAGGGTTTGAATAGCAAAGGCAGCAATGGGAAGAGTATTTCAGAGGTTGAATCAGCAGGCTTCAGAAATGGACTGGAATGTGGCAAGTGGTCAGCAAAAGGTCAAATCTGACCACTTTCCATATATTGAGAATAAAGCTTATCTATGGCTATTTTTGGAGAAGTACTTGTTAATCAAAGCCTTAAAACTTCTCCCTTGTCTTGTAATTTAGAAACAAAACTGAAAATTATGTACAGCTAAAAAGGATATCAGCTTATTTTTTTAAGTTCAAAAGAGAAATCTCAAACATTAACTTATGAAAGCAATTATTGACTCTAGAACTTATAGTTGGCCTATAATCCATTTTAAAATATTTTTATCCCAAAGTCAAATATGCTATAAAGTCATGTTAAAATTTATTTACAGCTCTGGCTGGCATAGCTCAGGGATTGAGCGCGGGCTGTGAACCAAAGCATCGCAGGTTCGATTCCCAGTCAGGGCACATGCCTGGGTTGCAGGCCATGACCCCCAGCAACCACACATCGATGTTTCTCTCTCTCTTTCTCTCTCTCCCTCCCTTCCCTCTCTAAAAATAAATAAATAAAATCTTTAAAAAAATTTATTTACAAAATCAGACAATACATGATGAAAAATGAAAACTACACTAATATGCCTTATGGATATAAACACATACACAAAAACTTATTGTCTGTAACATTCTTTTTTCATATAGACTTAAGTTAAAATAGAGTGTTTATCACTTGATAAATTAAAATATTGAATTTTCATTTTATCAAACAATTATTAGACTATTAAAAATAAAATATTGACATAATATTTATTTCTCTTTTAATAATATTTTATTGATTATGCTATTACACTTGTCCCAATTTTTCCCCATTTGCCCTACTCCACCCAGCACCTCCCACACCCTCAGGCAATCCCCACACCATTATTCATGCCTATAGGTCATGCACATAAGTTCTTTGGCTACTCCATTTCCTATACTGTACTTTATATCCCCATGGTTATTCTATAACTACCTATTTGTACTTCTTAACCCCCTTACCTCTTCACTCATTTCCCCACATCCCCCTCCCATCTGGCAACCATCAAAACCCTATCTGTATCCATGATTCTGTCTCTGTTCTTGTTCTCCTAGTTTGCTTTTCAGACTCAATTATCAATACATATGTATTTATTACCATTTTATTGATCATATCTTGGATATTATATTTTTTACAAAGAAATGTCAGAACTACAAAATGTACATAATAATATAATGAATTCCCATATTATCAGCACCAAGTTTAAGAATTCATAGCATAGATCTAAAACATGTCTATGTCAACTTCTGGCCAAGATGGAGGTGTAGGTAGATACACCTTACCTCCTTGCACAACCAAAAGGACAACAACAAATTTAAAAACAAAAATATAACCAGAACTGCTGGAAATCTAACTGTATGGAAGTCAGACAACCAAGGAGATAAAGAAAAATATTCATCCAGACTGGTAAGAGGGGCAGAAACAGGCAGACAGGGTGGAGAGGACATCTGGCAAGCTGGCAGCTAGAGGAATAGCAGGGTGAGGCAGTGGCTGGAGAACTGGGTGGTTTCACATTTGCATGCACATAAACTGGGAGGAGCAACTGGGGAGTGAGACAGACCATGCAACCCAGGGTTCCAGTGCTGGAATAGAGAGCCTCAAAACCTCTGGCTGTAAAGATCTGGTTGAGGGGGGGTTCAGTGGTGGGAGAAACTCCCAGCTTCACAGGAGAGTTCATTGCAGAGATCCACAGGGTCCTAGAATGTACACAAATCCACTCACCCAGGAATCAGCCCAGAAGGACCCAGTTTGCTTGTGGGTAATGGGGGAAGTGACTGAAAGCTGGCCAAGAGCTGAGCTAATGGCATTGTTCCCTCTAGACCATTCCCCCACATACAGTGCCATGGGTTGCCCCTCGCTGGCAAATACCTAAGGCTCCAACCTTTACTATGTAATAGGCATACCAAGACCCCCAAAAATATGGCCCAAATGAAACAGATCAAAGATCCAAAAATAGAACTAAGCATTGAAGAGATAGCCAATCAGTCAGATGCAGAGTTCAAAACACTGGTAATCAGGATGCTCACAGAAATGATTGAGTATGGTCACAAAATAGAGGAAAAAGTGAAGGCTATGAAAAGGGAAATAAAGGAAAATGTACAGGGAACAAACAACAGTGACAGGAAGGAAACTGGAACTCAAATCATCAATTTGGAGCAGAAGGAAGAAATAAACATTCAGCCAGAACAGAATAAAGAAACAAGAATTCAAAAAAAGGAGGAGAGGCTTAGGAACCTCCAGGACAACTTTAAACATTCCAACATCCAAATCATAGGGGTGCCAGAAGAGGAGGAGGAGGAGGAGGAGGAGGAGGAGGAAGAAGAAGAAGAAGAAGAAGAAGAAGAAGAAGAAGAAGAAGAAGAAGAAGAAGAAGAGGAAGAGGAAGAGGAAGAGGAAGAAGAAGAAGAAGAAGAAGAAGAAGAAGAAGAAGAAGAAGAAGAAGAAGAAGAAGAAGAAGAGCAACAAACTGAAAACTTTAAAAAAAATAATGAAGGAGAACTTCCCCAACCTGGCAAAGGAAATAGACTTCTAGGAAATCCAGGAAGTCCAGGAAGCTCAGAGAGTCCCAAAGAAGTTGGATCTAAGGAAGCACACACCAAGCCACATCATAATTACATTGCCCAAGATTAAAAAGGAGAGAATCTTAAAAGCAACAAGAGAAGAGGAGACAGTTACCTACAAAGGAGTTTCCATAAGACTATCAGCCGATCTCTCAAAAGAAACTTTACAGGCAAGAAGGGGCTGGAAAAAAGTACTCCAAGTCATAAAGATCAAGGACCTACATTCAAGATTACTCTATTCAGCAAAATTATCATTTAGAATGGAAGGGCAGATAAAGTGCTTCCTAGATAAGGTCAAGTTAAAGGAGTTCATCACCACCAAGACTATACGAAATGTTGAAGGGACTAATCTAAGAAAAAGAAGATGACCAAAAGTATGAACAGTGAAATGACAACAAACTCACAACTGTCAGCAACCGAACCTAAAACAAAAACAAAAGCAAACTAAGCAAACAATTAGAACAGGAACAGAATCACAGAGATTGGGATCACGTGGAGGTTTATCAGCTCAACGGGGAGGGGGAAGGGGGAGAATGAGGAAAAAGGTACAAGGAATAAGAAGTGTAAGTGGTAGATACAAAATAGACAGGGGATGGTTAAGAATAGTATAGGAAATGGAGAAGCTGAAGAACTTACATGTATGACCCATGGACATGAACTAAGTGTGGGGGGTGAATGCTGCTGTGAGGGAGGTGCAGGGTGGAGAGGAATCAAGATGAGAAAGGAATGGGACAACTGTAACAGCATAATCAATAAAATATATTAGAAAAAGAAAAATAAATAAAAATAACATCTATTAAGAAATAAAATTCTGATAAATATAAAAAGATAAAATATGTCTATGTTTAATTTTAAAATAACTTTTTAATACATATGATGTAAAAATGATAAAATAATTGTTAAAGTTCCAAAGGTGTTGGGTTTGCAAGATTGTACTACAAAAGGGGCTGACAAGAAAATGTCAGGAAATTCTCCCTACCACACTCTCTAAAGTTATAAAGTGCTTTTTAACTGTGAATGGAGTGACACCAAATCTCTTGCCAGAGCTGCTCAATCATATTCACCTAAGAAGCTCAACAAAAAAAAAAAAAAACAAGGGTAAATGAGGCTTGAATATGTTTTATTAAGTGCAGAACAAATAGCACAAAAAATTTCCTCTAGCATTTTCTATTCTTTGAGCCAGCTTGTGTTGTTAGTACAGAGCCAGGAGCTGGGTGAGAGGCTGTAAGAAGCTAATACTGCATGCTAAACTCCATATCAGACACATTATGTACCTTCATTTATTTAACTCTTGAATCTGTCTCTTGAAGTAAGCATTAATGTGGTTGCCATTTTGCATGTGAGGAAAACAAAAGCTAAAGAGACTCTGGGACTTGACCAAGGCCAGCAGTGTTGGAACTACCACTCAGACTTACTGATTCTCACCCCAAAGCCCATGGGGTTCATTTTCTGTATTGGTGTGCCTGGGGCACTTCAAGATATAGAACAAATAGCAGCACGTGATAAAGCATCACAAATGAAAGTACACTGTGGTCACGTCATTAAAATAAGTAAAGTATTCTACATATTTTCTACTCTCCTGAAGGCAGAGTCTAACTCAGGAAGGAGCTCCTAGAATTTTCAAGTCTCTTGTCTCATTCCTTTCCTAGTAAGTTTGGGAGCACTGGACCTCAGCCACTGTTGATCTGCTTCATTCCTACAAATAGAAGAGAAGACAATTGCTAAGGCAACATGTAGACTGGGAAATGCATATTAAGAACACACCAGGTCCTGACTACTGGGTTGCCAGGGCCCCTTCATTAACTGATGACCGAAACCCAGTGTTTCTGAAATAATTTGTCTACTTTCCAGTAATCTTTCTGTGGGTCTAGGTGTTCTTCCAACTGCGTTCTATTTCTTTGTCCATTGTGCCTCCCACATGGAACCCTTCCACTCTTGTTTAACATTAACTCAAACCAACAAAAAATTCAAAGTATACAGCTTTGTCACTTTAGAAAGCCAAAGAGAGAAAGGAGGAAGAGAGAGAGAAAGGACTAAAAGGAGGAGAAAATGAACAGAAGGAAGAGAAAAAGCAAAAGAAGCAACCTAAGTGTGCATCAGTAAATAAATGAGTGGATAAAAAAAACTATGGTACATTTACACAATGGAATACTCTGTAGCAGAAAGAAGGATCTCCTACCCTTTGTGACAGCATAGATGAATCTGGAGATCATTATGCTAAGTGAAATAAGCCAGGCAATGAAAGACAAATACCATATGATCTCACCTATAAGTGGAACCTAATCAACAAAACAAACAAGCAAGCAGAATATAAGCAGAGACATTGAAATAAAGAACAAACTGACAGTAACTATGGGGGAGGCAGGAAGGGATAATAGGGGAAAGAAGGGAAAGGGTAGTCAAGGAACATAATATAAAGGACCCATGGACAAACCAAAGTGGGGTAAGATGGAGGGTGGGAGGTGAGGATGGGTGAGGTAGTGGAATGTGTTGGCAGAAAATGAAGACAACTGTACTTGAACAACAATTAAAAGGAAAAGAAGGACGTAATCTCTTTGGGCTTCATTTTCCTGGTAAGTTAAATGAGGGAATGGGCCCAAGTCAATTCTTCATTTTGGGGGGATATAGAATTTATGAGGAAAGCAATGGACCTTTATTAAGTGGCATGCACTACATGCTGTATACTTTGCCCACAGTTCTGAGGAGTTCCAGGTATTAAGGTTATTATCATTCCAAGTATTTTAATACTGTACTGCAGGTGAGTGTCACCTCCTCAAACACGAACACTCCACAGAGCAGAGGTCTGATAACCCCTGCATCATACTTTCAAAGAAATCACGGGGAGGTTCTTTGGTCTAAAGAAAAAAGCCAAATGGCAAGAAGTGATGGGCAATGTTTTTCCTATTTCTATTCTATTTTTTGTAGGCCAAATGATAATCACTCAGGAAGTTCCCTTGGCAGTGTTGCATTTCCATGGTAATAGGAGAGGCCAAGGTTAACAAACCTGGGTCTGCAGGGTAGATGAGAGGGAAAGGCTTGCAGTCAAAAATGTCACAAGTGGACCCATTTTCACAACCTCTTCTTTTGAATGGCTTCAGAGCCTAAGTTGTGCCTTTCAGAATGGTCAGACCAAGGATGCCTTGAAGGTAATAATAGCTCCAACACTTCCTCCTTTGAAGAAATGTGCTGTGCCCTTCCTCTCAGAGGCCAAGCACAAATGCCTTTCACTAACAACAATCTGTGGATTGTTGGAATATGTATGTGCTCTTTGTATTGTCACCAGAAGCTGAGAGATGCCAAGTTTTAGAAACTAAATGTACTTTGGAAAAGCAATTTGATCTTTGAGAACAAGGGATTCTAAATAAGTTCTGACCATGTCAGGACAGGCTAAAAGATGAATTAATTAAAGAGAGAGTAGGAAGGACACAGTTTAAATTAAATATCAAGTGACCCAAATAATTCCCCATAAAACATAACTCAGTTATTTTGCCTGAAAGCAAATCTCCTGATTTTACTCTTTTAAATTATATGCTTTTATGGAAGTAGATAATGCCCCCAAAATGTGTATAGTTTTCTTCAGACCACAAAGTCAAGGTAAGTTCCAAGGATATTAAAGTAATTGGTTTGGCCCTGGATGGTGTAGCTCAGTTGAGGGTTGTCCTGAAAATAAAAAGATTGTGGGTTCATTTCCTGGTCAGGGCACAAGCAAGAGGCAACTGATTGATCTTTCTCACATTGATGTTTCTCTCCCTTTCTTTCTCTATCCCTTTCACTTTCTCTGGACTCAATAAAAGGAAAAAAATAATTACATAATTGCTGCAAAATTAATGATTTTTTTTAGAGGAGACAGAATTCTATGTAGGAAGGAAGACATGAATATTCTTAAGATCCTAGATATGGGATAGGATAGAATTTTGTGCATTTCAGAGCTATGGTAAAAGGGACTGAGAAATGGAACAATTCTTCCAATTTTAAGTAGTGCTCATGGATGCCTTGGAGTTCTGCTACCTAGAAGATTTATTTACACATTCCTTACACGCATTGTCTCCCATGACTATGTATATGCTGAACTCTCAAATCTCAACCATAATTCCAACTCCATATGTAGTTCCAATTACCTCTTAGATTTTTTGTTTGAATGTCCATCAGACACACAGAAACAAAACTGAACTCCTTGTCTTCACCCCTTCCTCGCTCCTCTAATCTAATCACCTTCTCTCAGTGCATAGTGAGTAATCACTAGCCCAGCCAGAAACCTGAAAATTAACCTTGTCTCCCTTTCCCCCCTCACTCTGAACAACAATTACCAAGTCTTACCTATATTTATTTGTAAATACATCTTAAATCCATTTCTGTTTCTATTTTCACTCTTCTTGTTTAGGCTTTCATTGCCTGTCCTGAGGATTATCACATTCTCTGTACTAGGCAACTTTGCCACACCCACCAATCCATTCTCCACTCCATGGTCAGAGTGATCTTTCTGAGATTCAGATATGTTCAAGATTGTTACTCTGTTTAACAGTAGTCAATGGTTCTCCAGTGCCCTTAGGATAACTCCACAATTCTGTTATAAGTGTTACAAGACTTGGAAGAATCTGGCCCCTACTTACCTACCTCTCCAGCTTCATCTATAGATACTTCACCCTCTAACGACTTTCCACCCTCACCCTCAGCACACACACACAGTGCTATATAAATTCCAGCTGAGGTGAACTACTTGGTTTCCACAATGCAATTATGTCTCTTGACTCTGGGTCTTTGCCTAAATTCAACTCATACTAGCATGTACTCCCTTCCTCCCTGACCACTTGTTTTGCTGGGTCAGGTTTTGCTTATGCTTTAGAAGTCTGCTTAGTTACAGTTTATACACAGATGTGTTTTCTGTCCTCCAAACTTATTCTGTATGATCTATAACACCTTGTGCTTCTTCCATCAAAGCACATTCACACTGTAATTATTATGTCATATTATTATAATTTCTTTTTTTTCTAGAATGCTCCTGTTACATTTTTTTAATTTTATTGTAATCATTCTACAATTACAGTTTTCGCCGTTTTACTCCCAATCCAGCACGCCCACCCACCCCTCCCGACTTCCCTGCCATTACGACCCTCCTCTTAGTTTATGACCATGTGTCCTTTAAGTTTGTTCCCATGAACCCTTCCCACTGTCCCCTGAAATTCTCTCTATTCACTTCTGTGGGCACTGTCAGCCTGACCTCTATTTCAGTGTCTTTGGTTATATTTTGCTTGTTTCTTTGTTTTGTTCTTTAGGTTCCTGTTAAAGGTGAGATCATATGGTATTTGCCTTTCCATGCCTGGCTTATTTCACTTAGCATAATGTTTTCAAGCTCCATCCAAGCTGTTGCAAAGGGTAGGAGCTCCTTCTTTCTTTCTGCTGCATAGAATTCCATTGTGTAAATGTACCATAGTTTTTTGATCCATTTATTCACTGATGGGCATCTTGGTTGCTTCCAGCATCTAGCTATTGTAAATTGTGCTGCTATGAACATTGGGATGCAGAGGTTCTTTTGAATTGGTGTTTTAGTATTCTTAGGATAGAGTCCCAGCAGTGGAATCCCAGAATCAAAAGGCAGATCCATTTTTAGTTTTCTGAGGAAGTTCCATAATGCTTTCCATAGTGGATGTACCAGTCTGCAGTCCCACCAGCAGTGCACTAGGGTCCCCTTTTCTCCACAACCTCTCCAATGCTTGTTGTTTGTTGCTTTGTTTATGATGGCCATTCTGTCTGGTGTGAAGTGGTATCTCATTGTGGTTTTAATTTGCATCTCTCTGATAGCTAGCGATATTGAACATCGTTTCAAGTGTCTTTGGATTTTCTGTATGTCCTTGGAGAAGTGTCTGTTCAAGTCCTTTGCCCACTTTTTAATTGGGTTGCTTGTTTTCTTAGAGTGCAGTCTTGTAAGTTCTTTATATATTTTGGAGATTAAACCCTTGTCTGAGGTATCATTGGCAAATATGTTTTCCCATACAGTTGGTTCTCTTTTAATTTTGATACTGTTTTCTTTAGCTGTGCAGAAGCTTTTAATTTTGATGAGGTCCCATTTGTTTATTCTTTCCTTTATGTCCCTTGCTCTAGGGGACAGGTCAGTAAAAAAGTTTCTTCGTGAAATACCTGAGATTTTCCTACCTACGTTCTCCTCTAGGACTTTAATGGTGTCACGTTTTATATTTAAGTCTTTTATCCACCTTGAATTTATTTTTCTATATGGTGTAAGTTGGTGATCAAGTTTCATTTTTTTGCACGTGGCTGTCCAGTTCTCCCAACACCATTTGTTGAAGAGGCTATTTTTACTCCATTTTATGTTGCTGCTTCCTTGGTCAAATATTAATTGACCATAGAGACTTGGGGTTTTTTCTGGGCTCTCTGTTCTGTTCCATTGGTCTATGTGCCTGTTTTTATGCCAGTAGGAGGCTGTTTTGATTACGGTGGCCTTGTAGTATAGTTTAGTGTCCGGTATTGTGATCCCTCCTACTTTACTCTTCTTTCTCAAAGGTTGCAGCAGCTATTCGGGGTCGTTTATAATTCCATATAAATTTTTGAAGTGTTTGTTCTATGTCTGTGAAATATGCCATTGGTACTTTAATAGGAATTGCATTGAATGTGTAAATTGTTTTTGGTAGTATGGACACTTTGATGATATTAATTCTTCCAATCCATGAACACAGCATATGTTTCCATTTGTTTGTGTCTTCCTTGATTTCTTTCCTGAGTGTTATATAGTTTTGTGAATACAGGTCTTTTACCTCTTTGGATAGATTTATTCCTAGATATTTTATTTTTCTTTTTGCTCTTTCAAATGGAATTTTTTCCTTGATCTCTGCTTCTGCTGTTTCATTGTTGGTGTACAGAAATGCCTTTGATTTCTGGATATTGACTTTGTATCCTGCTGTTTTGCCAAATTCATTTATTAGGTCAAGCAGTTTTTTGGTGGAGTCTATAGGATTTTCTATGTATACTATCATGTCATCTGCAAACAGTGACAGTTTTGTTTCCTCCTTTCCGATTTGGATGCCTTTTATTTCTTTTTCTTGTCTGATTGCTGTGGCTAAAACTTCCAGTACTATTTTGAATAGAAGTGGTGAAAGTGGACAGCCTTGTCTTCTTTCTGATCATAGTGGAAAAGGTTTTAATTTTTGCCCATTGAGTATGATGTTGGCTGTACGTCTCTCATATATGGCCTTTACTATGTTGAGGAATGCTCCCTCTATTCCCACTTTCCCGAGTGTTTTTATCATGAATTGGTGCCATACCTTATCAAATCCTTTTTCTGCATCAATTGATATGATCATGTGGTTTTTGTCTTTGCTTTTGTTTATGTGATGTAGTACATTTACTGATTTGCTAATATTGAACCAACCTTGCATCCCTGGAATGAATCCCACTTGGTCATGGTGTATGATCTTTTTAATGTATTGTTGGTTGCGGTTTGCCAGTATTTTGTTGAGGATTTTAGCGTCAATGTTCATGAGTGATATTGGCCTGAAGTTTTCTTTCTTTATTGTGTCTTTATCTGGTTTTGGAATGAGGATGATGTTGGCCTCATAAAAAGAGTTTGGGAGACTCCCATCTTTTTGGATTTTTTGGAATAATCAGTGAAGGAGAGGGAATAGATCTTCCTTAAATGCTTTGTAGAATTCTCCTGTGAAACCATTTGGTCCAGGGCTTTTGTGTGTTGGGAGTTTTTTGATTACTGTTTCAATTTCTTTTGTTGCTATTGGTCTGTTCAGGCTTTCTGCTTATTTTTCATTGAGTTTTGGAAGATTGTATTTTTCTAGAAATTTGTCCATTTCATTTAGGTTTTCAAATTTTTAGGCATACAGTTCTTTGTAGTAATTTCTTACAGTCCTTTGTATTGCTGTGGTATCTATTGTAATCTCTCCTCTTTCGTTGCTGATTGTGTTTATTTGGGTCTTCTCTCTTTTTTTCTTGATGAGTCTGCTTAAAGGCTTGTCGATTTTGTTTATGTTTCCAAGAACCAGCTCTTGGATTCATTGACCCTTAGAATTGTGCTTTTAGTCTCTATGTCATTTAATTCTGCTCTGATCTTGGTTATTTCCTTCCTTCTGCTTGCTCTGGGCTGTCTTTGTTGGTGTTCCTCGAGTTCTTGTAGATGTAGGGTTAGGTTCTTTGTTTGGAATGTTTCTCACCTTTTTTGGTGGGCCTGTATTGCTATGAACTTCCCTCTCAGGACTGCCTTGGCTGTGTCCCATAAGTTTTGGGTTATTTTGAGTTTGTTTTCATTTGTTTCCAGAAACCTTTTGATTTTTTCCCTAATATGACTCTTGACCCCTTCATTGTTTAAGAGCATGCTATTTAATCTCCATGATTTTGAGTGTTTTGGGTTTTTTTTCCTTGGGGTTGGTTTCTAGCTTCAGTCCCTTGTGGTCTGAGAAAATGCTTGGTATGATTTCAATTTTCTTGAAATTCTTGAGGCTTGTTTTGTGTCCTATCATGTGGTCTGTCTTTGAGAATGTTCCATGTACATTTGAACAGAATATATATTTAGCGTCTTTTGGATGGAGGGCTCTGTATATATCAGTAAAGCCCATTTCATCAAGGTATTGTTCAATGCCACAATATCTTTGTTGATATTTTGTTTAGAAGATCTGTCTTTTTTTTATCATGGGGTGTTAAAATCTCCCACTATAATTGTGTTGCTTTCCATATCTTCCTTGAAATCCTCTCAGATTTTCTTTATATATTTGGGTGCTGCTATGTTGGGTGCATATATATTTACAATATTTATGTCTTCTTGGTGGATTCCTCCCTTCTGTGTTATGAAGTGACCTTCTGGGTCTCTCTTTATGGACCTTTTTTGGAAGTCTATTTTGTCTCATATGAGTATTGCTACCCAGGCTTTTTTTTTTCCTGTCCATTTACTTGGAAGATTTCTTTCCAGCCCTTCACTTTCAGCCTGTGTAGGTCTTTTATCCTGAGGTGGGTCTCTTGTAGACAGCAGATATGTGGGCCAAGTTTTCTTATCCATTCAGCTATTGTATGTCTTTTGATGGGAGCATTTAATCCATTTACGTTTAAGGTTAATATTGATACGTACTTATTCATTGTCTTTTATGTATGGGTGTTCCTCTCTCTCTGTCTCTTTTCCTTCCCTTCCTGAAAGCTGTCCCTTTAGGATCTCTTGCAGAGGTGGTTTGGACGAGGTGTATTCTTTTAGACTGCTTTTGTCTGAGAAGCTTCTTATTTGGCCTTCTATCTTGATTGAGAGCCTTGCTGGATATAGTAGCCTTGGTTGCAGACCTCTGGTTCTCATTACCTGGAATATTTCTTGCCATTCTCTTCTGGCTTGAAGTGTTTCCATTGAGAAGTCAGCTGTTAGCCTTATTGGGGCTCCCTTGCATGTTACTTCCTGTTTCTCCCTCGCTGCCTTTAAGAGTCTCTCTTTGTCTTGAAATTTTGCCCTTTTAATGATGATGTGTCTTGAGGTGGGCCTCTTTGGGTTCCTCCTGATTGGGATTCTCTGTGTTTCCTGGATTTGTGTGACTTTTTCTCTCATCAAATTAGGGAAGTTCTCCTTCATTACTTGTTCAACTAGGTTTTCGATCCCTTGCTCTTCTTCTTCTCCTTCTGGTATCCCTATTATACGGATATTATTATGTTTCATATTGTCTTGCATTTCTCTTAATCCCTCTTCATTCTTTCTGAGCCTCTTTTCCTTTTCTTGCTCTTCCTGGATGTTGTTTTCTACTTTGTCCTCCAGCTTGCTAATCCAATCTTCTGCTTCATCGATCCTGCTTTTCATTCCTTCTACTGTGTTCTTCAGTTCAGAAATTGTATTCTTCATTTCCTCTTGGCCCTTGTTTAGAGTTTCTATTTCCTTTTTCATGTTTATATAGTTTGCAGTGAGGTTGATGTAGTTTCCCTCTAACTTCTGATAGTTCATTGTGAGTTCATTGAACTTCCTGGGATTCATTGTTTTGAACTCACTATCTGATAGTTGAGTTGCCTCTTTTTCATTTAACATTTTTCCTGAGGCTTCCTCGTTTCCCTTCAATTGGGGGTTGTTTCTTTGTTTTCTCATTGTTCGTGGATTTCTTCTTTTTTCTTCTTGTTTCTTAAATTGATCTGTTCTGATTACCTGAAATTAAGGTGTGAACTTCTGTGGTAGAATATTTGTGAGATTCAGTGGTTCAATCTCCTTCATGTATCCTGGTGTTCACTGCTTCCCCCTTCGCTTTTTTGTGATCAGTTGGAGGAGTAAGGCGAAATGGTTTAAGACAGCAAGACAATCTACTATGATATTTACATTAGCAGCCAGTAGAGAAGAGATGGGTTATCCTTTGGCTCCTTATAGTGTTAATCATGATCCTCTGCCCTACTATCCATGTGTTAGAAAGGATGGAAAGAGTTTAAGACTCTTATTGGGGACGAGAGGATTGTTAGTTGGATCTAGAAAGCTGTGAGGCTGTGGGAGGTCAGATTCTAAGGTATGATTGGATTAAAGATTAGTATATAGGAGTAGTGTGTAAAAGAATAGAGACAACCCCCACAATAGTATAGTTCAGAAAATTGCAAGGTCGGCTGAGATCATGTAGGGGTATTGAATAGCATTTACAATATATGAACTAGGTCTTATTAACAGTAATAGTAAAGTTACAGTCTCATGGCAGAATTGATGAGATCTAGATAACAAGAATAAAGAGTATAGAACCTTGAGAGGTGTATTAATGGAACACAGTTGAAGAATATTAAATTATCAACACATTGTGACTGAGACACCAGGGGCAACCTATCAAATGACAGTATAACCAGCCAAGCAAAGAAGATTATACAGAAAGAAAAAGAATACCAAAATACTATTAAAATAAAAAATGTCGGAAAAGTGAGAAAAAGATAATACAAATTTACAGTGACTTGCAAGATTGAAAAAAAGAAAGGAAACAAAAGCAGAAGATGTAGTGCAGGAGAGATAATTTTGCAGTGGAAAGAATAATATTAAGATGAATGGAAGAGAAACATAAGGGATTGCGAGGTATAAAAATAATAAGAATTAAAAATAAAATGTCACATAAAACACAAGATAAAATCAATCAACCAACAACAGCCACAAAAACAAAACAAAACCAAACAAAACAAAACAAAATAAGAAAAACCTCTTGTTGTTTTCTAACTGGCCAGACCAGTTTTTCTGATCTTGCTGCCTCATCTGGCTGAGGGACCTTTGAAATGCTTCTCTCTCTTCCCAGTCAGATCTCAGCAAGACTGTCAGGTACCCTGGGCGCTCCCAAGCATACTCGCTCTCTAGAGCTCACTGCCGCGTTTTTCCAGACTCCGGGGTCCTGCAGGGTTCCAGCTCTATGATCTCAGAAGGCACCTGAGATGTTTTGGGATTCACTGCGTCCTCCCTGGGAATGGTAAAAGTGTGCACCCCTCCACCGAACTTTTGAGATTTGGGCTCTAGGATCGCCCTAAGGGCCACAACGCGACTCTTCCGAGTTCACAGAGAGCGTGTGTCAGGCTTCCTGATGGAGTGCGCGACCCCCCTTGGGTTCACAGTGCACGCGAATCAGGCCTCCTGATGGGGCAAAAGCGGAGTCCTTCCCAGCTCTTTGTTTTCCACCGATCCGCACCCCAACCGGGCCAGGGCTGTTGACGCCTTTCCTGACCAGGGGCGGTCATGTTGGCTGGGGGCCCTCACTTCTCCCAAGTCTCTGGGTGGGTGTTCATAGTCCCTGGGCGATTTTTCCCAGACCAACTGGCTAATCTGTTCCTTCAAGCAATACATTCTCCCCTGGAGTTGCTCAACCCCCGTATTCGGTGGAGGGAGCAGCAACTCCCCTCTCCCGTGAGCCCTGAGGCAGATCCTGGAGCACCGGGCCTGGGGACTGCACACCCCCAGACCCTGCGCTGATCCCCGGGTCCCTTTTGTCCCGAAGCAGTCTCCCTACCGTCTGGTTTTCCAGTGATCGCAATAATCCCCGATGTCCTGCTTTCAAAAGTGATTCAGTAACCCAGTCCAATTGCTCTGCCTCTCCACTGATCTGAGAGTTTCCCTCCTCTTCACAGAAACCGAGAAAAACGCTGCCTAGAGCAAAGCCGCCATCTTCCTTCTCCCATATTATTTTAATTTCTTATCTATCTTTTTGTATCCTGATTTTAGATGTAAGCTCCATGAGAACAGGAACTGTGTCTGTGTTCACCAGTATATACAGTGCCCCACATAGTCCTCCAAAAAAATTCATATAGAATGTTCTTTAGAATCACCATCAATAAATAAGCACCTGATAGAATACTGAAATATAGATTATGTAAGCTCTGAGGTTTTCATGATTTTTTTGACTAACTGTTGATTTTTCACATACACTAAAAAAGTCCCAGATACTTCATTATATATTCTTAGTATTGAGTATTTGGTGTGCTTGATGCTCTCCTTCCTCTCTTACATTCTATGACTATAACAACTTATACTCACCTATCACAGATTCTCACCAGAATTATATTGGAAGAACATTTTGTCAGAACCTCTTCTAAAAGAAAATTCCTGTAGATTAAAATGTGGCTCATGTAGATACTAAAAAGCCACCTTTCCTATTAAAAAAAAAGGTGGAGTGTATTTTTCCTACAAAAATTTGAAACAAAAATGTTTCAAAACATTTTTGGCCTTTTTTTCCAAGAAGAATAAATTGGTTTGAAGAGAGGATTAAAGATTATCTTATTTGGAAATAACATATAGCAAAAGAGGAGTTTGCCAGATTCCTAAATATTTTCACCATGATGTCTTCAGCTACTTGATAATCTCTGTAACTTCTAACATATGAAAAATGTTTTTTGTGGAATTACAATATTTAAGAGGACCTTTGGAGGTTAGGCCTTTCTAATAATTTCAATCAGGACATCTGTCTATTGCCAGTCACCTTTCTAAAACTTGGCATTGACTATAACACTTTTCCTTCCAAAAATCTTTGTTGTTTACTCCAATGGCTACAGAAATAAAACCTTGTTAGCATGGCTCACAGGACCCTGTGCTACATAATCCTGCCTCTCTTTGAGAATTCATCTTTCCTGAGTTTCTCCACATATCTTACATTTCAGCCACATTGCTTAACATACCATTCTCCAAACAAACTTTGCCCTTCTAAGCTTCCATATCTTTGCCTTCTTCTGCCTTGTACCTGGATTTCCTTCTTGTTCCACCATCTTTGCCTAATGCAAATGTATTCATCCTTCAGTCCTTAGCATTCCAACATCTGTGCTGCTGGAATAGCTAATGGGTACTCAATTATGAAAGGCTCTAAATATCTGACTGAGGCAGTTGAACTTTATCCCAAAATAATGAGACAGAGGGATTTGGAGTAGATGTATGGTACACACAGAGTTGTGACCACTAAACAAGTTATAACAAACCAACAGTCCCAGAGACCACAAAATGTTGATATTTATATAGTCAATTTTAAAGAAAAGTAATCACTTTCAAGTTTCCTGGACATGTTTCTGGGAGATGTTCTAAGTTTCCTGAAGAAGGATTCCAGGTACTCCCATTCCTGCCCTTGGACTGATACTCACGACTCTTAACATAGTGTTATGCTTTCCACACTACTGGCCACCTGTAAACTTCTATTGGAAATACCAATACAGACAAACAAATAGGAAGGAGTGTACTTTACATGATCAGGACCTTCTTGTGTCAGCTTTGATTCCTCAGGTTGCCAAATTCATGACATCTGCCAAGATTTCCCAATCAGCCACCTGCAAACCACCTTCATGCTGAAGACAAAAATCACAATGAAGGCATTTTTACTCAACACCACAGCATTTTTTTTAAAAAACAAGCAATTTTTCTAGTTCAGTTATGTTATCTTTACTTAGAGTTCTGTAAATGACAAAATAGAAAAGTTGAAAGATAAAGTACAATAACTTGAAAAAGTTCATCTTAAACTTGAAAATCCCTTGTGCTTGCAGTCATAGATGTTTCTTCTGTGAGAAACAGAAGCCAGTAATTTCCAGTGACAATGTAATAAAAAACTACTCAGTGAGAAAAACATGATATAGGTATATGTATTTTAAATGGATATAGAATCCATGATTTGGTGATCATACAAAATCCATTTAATTAAAAAATGGATCGTTATAAAAGAAAAATAAAAACATGTTTTATGTATATTTTATTTAATCTTTATTGTATTTTCCATTACCCTTTAGTCCCCTTACAACCTCCTCTCCCCAGCAATCACCACACTGTTGTCCATGTCCATGAGTCTTTTTCCTTAGAAATCTAGAAACATTTTAATTAAGAGAACTGCTTTCAAGAAATCTAAATTGGTTTAGATTTCTATCTAAAGATTTCTATCTAAGTAAATGTCTCCAAAAATAAATTCTTCCTAAATGGATGCATTTTGCTCATGCTGTGTGATTTGTGATTCCTTCAGAATTCTCCATCATTCTTCTTGACCTGTCTTCTCTTTGCACATATCAGAGCTATCTGTCATAGGGGAAAAGATGCTTATCTTCTCATACAAGAGCTAAGAACTTTTTGTCTTTTTACTTCAATTGCCTCCACCTGGGAAAGAAATAATTAAACTTTTGTGTTAGCTTCCTTGGGATGTTAAGTACAATTTTTTTAAAGTTAAAAAAAAAGAAAGACAATGCTTAAATTTAGTGTAGCAGTCATATAGTTACTGACTTCCTCACACACCAATATTCCCCAAATAATGAGTGGTTCAGTTGAATCCAGTTGGGGTTTTTAGAAACTGGTTTTTGCATAAGAACCATGCATGAGAAGACTTTCTGAGATTGTGATTTTTTAACTGGTTTACAATTTAAATCATACTTCACCACCCCTTGTCCCTAGTCCCCACAAAGATTAGCAGGTGTGCCTGCACATTTATTTTTTGATTTTTGAAGAATTGCATTTGTATTTTGTTTTTATTTTGAAATGTTATAATTTCATGTGTTTTTTACTATCACAAGCCACCCCAATGTTATCAGTAAATTATATGTGCACATTGGAATGTTGAAATATAGTAGCCTCTCACTCAGCAACCTCCTAGAAGATTTCCAAATAGAGATTCTTGGCTCTCTCTGGGGCTTGTAGGTGATAGCTTGAGTGGTTTCAGGTGAATGCCATAAGATTTCTTGCTTCTTGATTCTTGGCCTTGCTAGGGCTTACATGAGTCCACCAGTGGTTAAAAACCAACTTTCTGCAGATATTCAAATAATATATAAATAGGTTAACACCCACCACTGGAAAGGAGAAGTCCAGAAAGAAGGAGGTCAGGGAAGAGAGGAGGTGTGTCTTTGAGAACCTGGTTTGATGGTTGGCAGGGAGCTTCCTGCTGCTGAGGGAGTCACGACCTGGGCTCTGCTTCATGTTAATAAATCATGGCCAAAGTTTGTCAAAACAAAGCCACACACAGCACCCTAATGCCAAACGGGCAGAAGCTCTGGCCTGCTGCAAATTAAATCATTAGGAATTCCTTCGGAGAAAGAATTACAGCCCTTGAGCTTTCTGTGGCTAAGCAAATGCAGATGTCTAAGTGTGCATGTTGTTTTCTCTCTGAGGCACAGCTTGGAGCATGGTGCTTTCCTTTGCAAAATCCTTTAAGACTGCCACCGTCCTAGAACAAAGTCTTAAATCTTCAATGTCCCTTTTAAATCTCTCCCCAGTTTTGTTCTATGTATTTTTCCATTCTCAAATCACAATATCTCAAATGTGCCAGACATCCTAGCAGCTATGAGTCTTTGTTCAAGCAGAGATCCCTCCTGGAGCTCACCTCCCTCCCCCTAGATAACCTCCAGTGAAAGACCACTTTTTCTTCAAGGTCCAACTCAATGCGAGGTTTTCCCCTCTTATAATTGGTCTCTTCCCTTCACTCTGTTTGAATTCTGTTATATAATGCTCAGTATCATTTTCAATGACAGTTGAAAATCCAGACTTGTACATCAAATGCATCTGGGTTCTTCTCCCAGTTCTGTAGGTTACTGTAATGCTAATCTTCCCTAAATCTCAATTTTCTCCTTTGATAGATGGAAATTATTCTAAAATAAGTTACTTATGAAGATTAAATGAAAAATATCAGGGGTAAAGCAGAATGGTGCCTGGCACTGCATACAAGTTTGCTATTATTACTTTTTTTTTCTCTCAATAGACTGTACTATTATGGCCATACCTTACATGACATGTATTCTTCTTTATTTTTTTTTATTTTAATCATTGTTCAAATGCAGTTTTCTCACTTTTACTCCCCTTCCAGCCCACCCACCCATTCCTCCCCACTTCCCTCCCATTACCACCCTCCCCCTAGTTTTTATGCATGTGTCCTTTAAATTTGTTCCTATAAACCCTTCTCATCGTCCCCTGAGATTCCCTCTTCTCTCCCCTCTGGTCACTGTCAGCCTGTCCTCTATTTCAGTGTCTTTGGTTATATTTTGCTTGTTTCTTTGTTTTGTTGTTTAGGTTCCTGTTAAAGGTGAGATCATATGGTATTTGTCTTTCACTGCCTGGCTTATTTCACTTAGCATAATGCTTTCCAGCTCCATTCAAGCTGTTGCAAAGGGTAGGAGCTCCTTCTTTCTTTCTGCTGCACAGAATTCCATTGTGTAAATGTACCATAGTTTTTTGATCCATTCATTTACTGATGGGCATCTAGGTTGCTTCCAGCACCTAGCTATTGTAAATTGTGCTGCTATGAACATCAGGGTGCAAAGGTTCTTTTGTATTGGTGTTTTAGTGTTCTTAGGATAGAGTCCCAGCAGTGGAATTGCTGGGTCAAAAGGCAAATCCATTTTTAGTTTTCTGAGGAAGTTCCATACTGCTTTCCATAGTGGTTGTACCAGTCTGCAGTCCCAGCAACAGTGCACTAGGGTCCCCTTTTCTCCACAACCTCTCTAACACTTTTTGTTTGTTGCTTTGTTTATAATGGCCATTCTGACTGGTGTGAAGTGGTATCTCATTGTGGTTTTAATTTGCATCTCTCTGATAGCTAGCAATATTGAACATCGATTCATGTGTCTTTGGATTTTCTGTATGTCCTCTTTGGAGAAGTGCCTGTTCAAGTCCTTTGCCCATTTTTTAATTGGGTTGCTTGTTTTCTTAGAGTGGAGTCATGTAAGTTCTTTACATATTTTGGAGATTAAACCCTTGTCTGAGGTATCATTGGCAAATATGTTTTCCCATACAGTTGGTTCTCTGGAGAATATAGGTAGGAAAATCTCAGATATTTCATGCACAAACTTTTTTACTGACATGTCCCCTAGAGCAAGGGACATAAAGGAAAGAATAAACAAATGGGACCTCATCAAAATAAAAAGTTTCTGCACAGCTGAAGAAAATAGTATCAAAATAAAAAGATGACATGTATTCTTAAAAGCACTGTGCTTTCCACTTAGTAGGTGCTGAATAACTTTTTATTGAATTAAAATATTTATTGAAGAGATTCATATTATGAAGTCAGAACACTAACATTAAACCAGGCAAATGTATGAGGTCTCTGTGGGGAGACACCTCCTAAGTTGGTTTGGTTCAAGCCCACTGTTCCAGGCCTTGCTCCTTCTTTTGCCTGAAAAGTAGGCAAACACCAGCTTGCTTAATGTCACAAACAATAAAAAAAGAATTAACAAATCTCAAATACCCCCCTAAAGATAATTATTATTTTATTCCCTAAAACTTAGTAGGAAAAGAGTTATAGAGAGGATCTAGAGCAGTAGTTCTCAAATTTTTAGTCTTGAGATCTCTTTACATCCTTAAAGTTATTGAGGATCTCCAAAAGTTTTTGTTTATGTAGATTATATGTGGCTATATTTTATTGGATTAAAAAGCTAAAGCAGAGAATTTTAAAATGTTTATTAATGTGTTTTAAAATGCTAATAAACACTATGCCTTAACATAAATATTTTTTAAAATAACTCCATTTTCTAAAACAGATCATGTTAGTGAAGCACAGCTGTTATTTTTTTTAATTTTTAAAATCTCTTTAATGTCTGGTTTCTTAGAGAAAGTTGGATATATATCTGGTTCTACATTCAATTGGTTGTGAAATTTTATTTTGGTTAAAGTATAGCAAGAAAGTTGGCCTCACATTGAAAAAGGCAGGACTCAACAAGGCATAGTTTCTTAAAGCTTAGTTGCAGTGTGGAATCTTAAGCATATCAATGACATTTTCCTACCCTGTTATATTAAAATTCATTGGTCAGTCTTGCTTTTTAAATGGATATTTCATCACTTAAATATAAGTCATGATACCATAAAAAGTCCTAACAGAAAATATAGGCAAATTTCAGATATCTCACATAGCAATATTTTTGCCAATATATCTCCTAAGGTAAGGGAAATAAAGGGAAAAAATAAACAAATGGGACTACATCAAATTGAAAAGCTTTTGCACAGCTAAAGAAAGTATCATCAAAATAAAAAGGGAACTGTCTGTATGGGAGAACATATTTGCCAATGATACATTGGACAAGGGTTTAATCTCTAAAATATGTAAAGAACTCATACAACTCAACATCTTTTAGACAAAAAGTCCAATTAAATAATTGGAAAAGGACCTGAATAGACACTTCTCCAAGGAGGACATACAGAGGGCCCATAGACACATGAAAAGATGCTCAACATCACTAGCCATCAGAGAGTTGCAAATTAAAGCACAATGAGATACCACTTCACACCTGCAAACATGATTATCATTAATAAATCAGCAAACAACAAGTGCTGGCAAGAATGTGGAGAAAAGGGAACCCTAGTTCACTGTTAGGGTGAATGTGGACTGGGGTAGCCACTGTGGAAAACAGTATGGAATTTCCTAAAAAAATTAAAAATGGAACTATTTTTTGACCCAGCTATTTTATTGGTTAGCTACTTTTTCATGTACAGACCAGTTCTCCCAGAACCATATATTGAAGAGACTGTCTTTATTCCATTGTATGCACGTGCCCTCTTTGTCAAATATTAATTGACCATAGACACATGGTTTTATTTCTGGGCTCTCTATTATGTTCCAATGATCTATGTATCTATTCTTATGCTGGAAATATACTCTAAGAATCCTGAAACACCAATTCAAAAAAATATATGCACCCCAGTGTTCATAGCAGTACTATTTACAATAGCCAAGAGTTGGAGACAACCTAAGTACCCATCAGTAGATGAGTGAACTAAAAAACTGTGATACATTTACACAATGGAATACTATGCAACAGAAAAAAAGAAGGAGTTCTTACCTTTTGGGACAACATGGATGGAACTGAAGACTATCATGCTAAGTGAAATAAGCCAGCTGGTGAATGACAAATACCATATGATGTCACATATAAGAGGAATCTAAGGAACAAAATAAACTAATGATAAAAGTAGAATCAGAGGCATAGAATCATGGAACAGACTGACAACTATAAGAGAAAAAAGAGTTAGGGACTTTGAAAGAAGGTGACAAGATTAGTTAAAGAACATATATGAAAGACCCATGGACATGGACATGTTTTGGGGATTGACTGTGAAAGTTGGAGGTGGGCTGAGTGGAGGGGGTGAAGGGGGAAAATTGAGACAATTGTAATGGCATAAACAATAATAAAAAAATAAATGAATCTGTTATCACGTATGATTTTTTAACATCATGCATTGATTATTTGGAAAATATTGGTTCACTGAGTTTTCAGACCTTTAAAATGTTAAATATTTCAAAATACAATATGTAGAATTTTCATTTGTTAATGTCATCACCAACTCATCAGAAAAGTCTTTAAAGATTGAGAAGCTATCATGCTCATGGTGAATGATAGGAGTTTCTAATTTTTGCTTCAAAGTTCAACATTTTATCATTGGTAATGTGTGCTATCAATTGTTTTTCTTGAAATGAGAAACTCATTTAGTTTATTTTGAGAAAATACCCAAGTCTGAATAGCCACAGTTTGTCTATCTGTCGTTCTTCCAGTGAAAATGGTATTTCATGAAAAAAATGCCAGTTTTGTTCATTCTGTAAGTAATTATACAGTGCTTTATCTTGATACAACTATTATATTCTGGTGTATAACAGAATTCCTTTATGTTTATTTGCCTTTTTACAACACAGAATAATAAAAAGATAGGTAATCAGGGTTAAATTATTTTAATCATTTTTAAAGCTTCATCAAGGTCATTCTTAAGTTAAACTGGCATTTGCTTTTCACTGTGAGTGCACAGCAATGAGGAGCACAATGACTCCAGTATAGTGCCGATGGTGTTCAGTAGATGTGAGAGCCAGAAGCTAGGGAAGGCAGCCATAATTGAAAATATTTTTTAAAGCCACATTCATAAAAAAAAAAGAAATCTCTTTCTGCTACACTGAACATCTCTTTATTACCCCTCTTTCTTGAATTTCTTCCTGAGAGGACATGTTCTGTTCCTTTAGGACAGGATTCAGACAAAGGTGACAGTCTCAGATTTTCCTATAGAACACTTCAGGGACTGTGCCTCCTGTTATTTTCCTTTAAATTTGGTCACTCCACAAAAAACATGGGCTGGGCATCAGAATGTATATTTACTCTGGAAGCAAGATCATTAAAACTTTTAAATAAATTCCAGAAGACTGTGTGTGACAGCTCTAACACTCCTTTTCAATCAAAATATTGAAAACACTAGATTATAGTATTTGATTTACTAATTCAATTAATAAAATCCTTTTCCTTATTAATTTGTTGTTTGCAATATGTGATTTATCAAGTAACATGGAGCTTGTTAGAGATGGTGATAAATCTGATGAGCTTATGAAGGGGCTGGGAATTGTAAGAAATCAAAGGTTTCTGTTCAAAAAGACCAAAGACCCAGAAGGTGTTTTTCTTGGGCAATTTATTAGCCTTTGGCCTTTGTCAGCTCACCATCAATGTTCCTGGGACACAGGTTCATGGGACTCATCAGCACACTGGAAAAGTATGTTGAACCAGATCATCTAAAGTAATGCAGAAAGGCAACTTGCTCCAAGTCAGCTAGGGTTGGACAGACTCCCAAGTCATGCTTACTTGAAACACTGGAAGGACTCTTGAAGAAATAACATAGGAATAAAATGGTAAATGGATAATCTAAGTAAATTTATCCTGATCATACAATTTTTTTCTATTTTAGAGGAGCCTAAATCATCAGATCTAATCATTTTTGTTCTAAGTTAAAAAGAGATACATTGATTACTAATAAGAAGCAGTACATTTTCTTCTATACATGCAGGCAAAATAATATTTGCCACATATTTTACCCTTGAGCAACAAAAGAAGTCCTATAGTCTATTCTTTTTCAGTGAAAATACCTAAATCAAGAGGCAGGGTGGGTGCATTTCTTTACTTAAACATTTCTGGGTGTGACCTGGGGCAAGTTGCTCTGTTCTTTAGAGTGTGACGAGATCACCAGATTGTTCAACTCCCCTAGTTTATGAGTATAGTTTAATGGTTTGATTCTTATGCATCCTAGAGAATTAGAGTTCACCTGAATAAAGTCAATGGTCCTTAAACTCTCTAAATGAATAAAAATGCCTTGAACATGCCCCACCTGCTTCCAGTTTCAAGGCCTGTGTGAGTTCTTGGGGAGCCTCTGGTTCCCCTGGCAGCTCTGCCTCTTTGTTCCCCCACTGTCTCTCATCTTGCTACATGATGGGAATCTTTGCTTTGCATACCCACACCACACACACACTGCCTAACTTTCTATTAGTTATATCATAGTTTCATAAAATCTTCAGGTTCTAGAGCTAGGCATTTCTTTGACTTGACACCAAAAGCATGACCCACAAGAAAATTTTTAAAAATATAATTTCATTAAAATTAAAACATTTTTCTGCAAAAGATCCTGTTAAGATGAAAAGACAAGCTATAGTGGGAGGAAAACACTTGCAAAACACATAACTAACAAAGAACAAGTATCTAGAATAAAGAATTTTCAAAACCAAAAGGTGGAAAAAAGGAATAATCCAATTAGATAATAGGCAAAAGACATTTCACTGAAGAGTGTACACAAATGGCAAATAAGCACATGAAAAGATATTCAATATTATTAGCCATCAGGGAAATGCAAATTAAATGTAGACTCAGCTGTCTTAACACCACTGAATAAGCTATATTTTACCCACTGGGTTTTGAGATTATCATCTTCATCATTCAAAAAATTTTCACATTTACTTGTACTACCTATATCTGTCCTTTTATAACTGTCAATTTTATCTTTTTATTTTTCCCTATGCCTGAGAATTGATCATCATAAAATATTTAAGGACCAGAAAATGTTCACAGTGGGAATTACCTAGCTTTGCTATCCATGCACTCATTATCTGGGTAAACTTCAGCAATTAAAATTCTTTGAATTTCAGTTTCTCTGTAAAATGGAACTAAAATGCCATTCTGTGTTATACAGGATCTGGCACAAATAACACCCCATTTTTATGAGCTGATAATCTGTACCAAAGCTTTTACTACAAATCATAAGCATGTAATTCTATAACATAACAATATCATACTCAGGCACAGCATATGAAATTTTAGGTGAAATTTTCAAATTGCTGTCCATCTCATGCAAGACATTAATGTACCCTACCAATTGAACTCAATGGCATTACTGCTGGACCCTTGGTATTAGCATGCCAAGATGCTCCCCCTTCAAAATCCTATTGAGGCAGGATTTTGTAAGAAGTTCTGCTAACTTGGCCTAGCCTTTTGTGCACCAGAATCTTGTTTATGTCTTTTTACAAACTGTCTTTTTTAAAATTTTGAGATAGTTTTAGAGTTACAGATTTGCAAACATAGTAGAGTTCCCATATATCCTTGACTCAGCTCCTTTTTACATTAACATTTTATGCAACCATAGTAAAATTATTAAAACTAAGTAATAAACCATGTTACAATACTACTGAACTACAGACTTTATTAAGATTTCACCATTTTTTCCCATTTAGGTCCATTTCCAGTTCCATGTTCCAATAAAGGGGGAGTTCATATTCTATTTAGTTATCATTTCTCCTTAGTCTTCTCCAATCTATGACAGTCCTTCAGTCCTTTCTAGTCTTTTATTACCTTGACACTACTGAAGAGTTCTGCTTGATCATTTTGATGTTTTTTTTTCTCTCAAAATAAGATTATTTTTCTTTTAAACCAGTAGTAGCACAGCATTGTTTTTCATTTTCTCAATGGGTGACTGGTCAACACATCAAATTAAAAAGCACCCTTTGACACTAGTTTTTCTGACTGGAGAAGATGGGATTTCAGAGTCCCAACTCTTATTATTTGTGCACTTTGCTTCCGAACTGCCAAAATGAAAGGCAAGTAAAAAGCCTTAAGTTGTCTCCTAAAATTAAAAAGGAAAAGGAGAAGAAGGAAAATGATGTAACCCGCTGCCCCATCCCCCCAAATGGAAAAGGTTAGTTTATCTTAGAACCATGGAAGTTAGAGTGAAATCTCCACACTTTCCTTAATTTCACACATTATGCGGTTACTGTTAGCACATGTGCTTCCAATCACCTTCTGTCTTAAGAACAGTGCAAATGTGGGTGCTAAGAGAATTAAACCTGCCAAATGTATTTGACATCACAATGCCCTTGAAAGAGCTATCAGCAAAAACCCAGATATATATGTACATCTCAGCAGTTCTATTTTATTAAACTCACAACATTTCCACCCAATTTAAACTCACTGTGATAGCATACATTGTGACGGATTTGGGTGGTGGTTTCCTTTCCAGTTGGCTTCAAAAATATCATATGAATCCAGACCACAATCACATGCCAAGTCTATGACTAGCTTTCCCTTTTCACTTGGGTCTCTTCTATTTTTTGAGCAGATATGCAGTGCTGGATATAACTATGTAGGGATGGAGTGAGAATAAGACCTGTTAAAAAGAATGTGACAATGGCTGTGAAAATCTATTTTAAGAGCAGCAATTCTTGTTGCTTTAAATGTTAGCTATGATTTTCCAGCTAAGGGCTGTATTTCTGTAATAGCAATTGCAACTGGTGGCCCCTGGGCCAAATATGGTTCACAGATGTGTTTTATTTGGTCAGTTCAATGTTATAAAAGCATCTCAATTTGTGGCCAATATTTATGCATTAAGATATTCTACACAAAATCTGGATTTCTGGATTGTCATGAAAAATGTGAGGTGACCACATTGAGCCTACTTCTCAACAGGGCGACAATTGGCTGGGGCTGAAGAGCAGCTGGCTCTCTGAGACTGGGTATGCACCATCTGGTTAGCATAATCTCTGTCCAGCTCACTTCTCCTATTTAAGTAACTTGCCTCATTTCTGTGGGTGTTTGGATTTTCAACACTGGTTTATAATCAAGGATAAGAGAACTATGATTATTTAGGCTCCTGCTTTTACCACAGTGAGAAAAACTATAATGAGAAAAGATGACCTGTGTGTTAGTATGTTAGATCTTGAGATAAAGATGTATAATTTATTGAAGAGGTGATCCAAAGAAATATTGGCAGAAGAGTGGGAAAGTGAGTTGGAGAAGAGAAGGCAACCAGTAAAAAATGCATTATCAGTTAATTAACTGCTGTGTTCAAGTAAAGCTTAATCCTCCTGGGGAGTTCTGGAAGATAGCATGATACTCATATATGAGCCTCAGAGTTACCCAAACCAAGGAGCAAAAGAGCAGTTATTCCCTCAGTTGTTGATTGATGGTTGTTCGCAGATGCAGCCAGTCCTCAGCATTTCCAGTCTGCCATTCCTAAGGGCAAATCATGCCTACAGGTCAGACAAAGACTTCAGGCAAACAGAAGTAGATGCTAAACATTGGAAATAAGAGCTGTGCAAATCCCAAGAGGCATGTGCGTGGCACCAGCAGCATCAGCAGTTCTGTGCTCCTGAGGTGAAGCTTAAATGATTATTTTGTCTCACATAATAGAGGGGGCTGACCAACAACACAAAGTTTTCCCCCTCATGAGTACTGCTCATTCTTTGAACCAGCTCCAAAAGTTCTTCAAATTGATTTTCACTTTCTGCTGCTCATCCTTAGTCCTGGGGTAAAGGGTTGCTCTGTCAAACCACCCAAAACAGAAAGTTGTGAGGACACTAGGAGGGTGTCTTTTGAAGTTGTCATGGGATTTGGTATCCTAATTCTCAGTTTACAGCTATCCACTCCAAAGCAAGTATAGTTAAACACTTTCCTTAGTTAGCCCATGATCAGAATCCAGATGCAAATAGGCCACTTCCTATTTTTATTGCTAACAGTGGTGAACAATATGAAAATGGATGTAACTCAAACATGAGCCTGGTACATGTGAAGGCTTTAGTCATATTGGTGTTCCATTTGGTAAGAATCCTCATAATGTCTAAGCATCATGATGTGTTTATAAAGACTTGGAATTAGCAAAAAATTATAAATTATGTAACTATTTACATTGAGTTTCAATCATTAATTGATTCAATCCTGCTGGTATGATGGCTGGTGACCCTTACCCAATAGAAACTGACCTGTGATCTAAAAGGCAGGGGCAACATTGGTCAGTGCTTGGACAGAATCTACCTGCACATAGGAAGTGTTTGCTGAGTCCCATAACTCATTCTTTGTTGCTTGGCATGTGCTAAATGCTCAGCAACTGCATGTTCTTACCACCTTTTCCTTCCTCCCTCCCTTCCTCCCTCCCCTCCCTTCCTTCCTTCCTTCCTTCCTTCCTTCCTTCCTTCCTTCTTTTCTTCCTTCCTTTTCTCCTTTCTTACTTCCTCCCTTCTTTCTTCCTTCATTTTTTCCTTCTTCTCTCTTTCCCACCCTTTCCTCCCCTCTCTCTTTGCCTTAGCTCATCAATCAGAAATAGGATAGGGCTGATTAAAAGATCTTCTACATATAATAAGATGTATAAACAGGTAAAATAGGGTGGGAAAGAGCTAATTCTTTGAACATTAGGTGCCTAAGAAGACATATTTAATTTAATTTATTGGGATGATGCTGATTAATAAAATTATATAGGTTTCAGATATACAACTCTATAATGTATCATGTGTATATTGTATTATGTGTCCACCACCCCAAGTTTAATCCCCTTTCACCACCATTTAACCTCCCTATATCTTCTTCTACCTCACTCCCCCTTCCTTCTGGCAATCACCACACTGTTTTCTGTGCATTTTATTTTTAGATCCAGTATGTTTTCCTGAGTCAGGAGAAGGCTGTTAATGGCAATAAGCCAGGTTGGACATAATTCTAATTTAACCCCTGTGTAACCATAATGTTGGGTATTGACTCTAAGCTCATGAAAGGTTTTACTAAATTGATTTTCTCTATGTGGAATATTTTTAATATTATTTTAAGTGGAAGGAAACTAGATAGCACAGAAAATTATTAAATATATAATAATTTCATTCAGACTCAATAACTCATCAAGAATCCTAAAAATGTCAATCCACATTGATGACATTGTTCATAATTAATTTTGGTAATCACTCAGAAAGAGTATGCACATTCAGAAACAGATCACACAAAACAGCTAGAACAGTGATTACAGAGTGGGTATTTTCATTACCACTGTTAATCACACCTCATTCTTACTAATCTTCCTCATAGGCTTCCTGCTCCATGCGTTTCTCTCTCTTTCTCTCTCTCTCCCTAATTTCTCACTCTTTCACACGCGCACATATACACATATTCACATACATATCAGCACTATTATTTTCTGCTGCTCTCTTCCTAGATAAATCCAACATCTTTGGTTAAGCCCTGCTTTTCTCTGAAACATATCAGGTATAAAATTCCCCTTGGACAGAAGCCAGGTTCTTCATATCCTCGAGGGAGAAGCTGTGACTCTCATTGAGAGTTTATTGGAGAGAGAGCAGCACAGACATGGGCCCTTCATTTAGTGTGCCCAAGGGATTCAGGGGAAAGAAGAGCTGTTACAAAATTAGTGATCATTTGAAAAGCCACAAATCTGAAATATTCCAAATTCACAATAGGAGCAATTCCATTACAATGATAATTCTCATTTAATGATTATCATAAAGCTCTGAGGACTAGAAATTATATTTTTCTTACAACTTTTAAAATGTATAGTATGTGGTGGCCTCTAGGCACACAGCTTTCAAAAAGCCTGAACAGACACTCCCCCAGGCTTTCTGATGCATATGTAAGTGCATGCATGCGTGCGTGCATGTGTGTGTGTGTGTGTGTGTGTGTGTGTGTGTGTGTAGAGAGAGAATATAGGACTTCGTGCTGTAATCGGACAGCTGCCAGGAAGTCTAGAGTTAACATTTCTACTGTTAGCAGTTGCATAGGAGAGGGTAGCCTCAGTCTCAGCATTCCTGGGTTGTCATCAGTCTGCCTCAGGATTTCATGTGCCTTAGTGTCTGTTTTGTATTTAACTCTGCCCTGCATATAACACCACAGGAGACCTGCAGCAGTTTTGCTGTAGAGGATGGTTAATATCTGAAGAGGTTGGGTGCCCTACCAACCACCCCCAGGGAAGTGTGGAGCTGGGAAGATAATGATCAGTTTCATGGAGAGGTCCATACAGACACAAACACCAGAAACTGATATTTAAACCCCAAACCCATAAGGGACCCCATGTTTTCACATTAGCAAGCCTGGTCTGTTTCCCCTCATCCACAAACATATTCTTCATGAAGTCAGCTGAGCCCATCTAAACCAGTTACTATTTCTGTAAGAAGTGGGAGGGAGAGGAGAAAGAGAGGGGAAATTTCACAGTACAGTCTTGTGTGGAGCTATAAATATGAGAAAGTCGTGGGTTCTCATCTGCATGAATGATACCACAAAGGCCAGAGCTCAGCTGAGCTGATGTGCCTCTCACTCTGCACTCAGTATACTACAGAGGTGCTAGGTGGGGCACTCAGAGCAGGGAGAGCTGGTTTGAATCCCAGTTCTGCAACATAATATTGTGTGACCTTGAGAAACATAATTTGGTTCCATTTTCCAATTTCAACTACCGCACTCTGACCATCATCTTCTACCTTTCTAATTCCCTGTCTCCATCAGCACTTGAACTCCATCAACACTTCAACCCCATCAGGACATCAAGACCTTCAGTCCATTCATCTACAAATGTAGACCCCTCACCACTTCCATGGCCTCTTTTCACTTACAGCCATTTTAAAATTCCAGGGTTATTCAGTAATTATTCCCTTGCACATGTCCCTAATTTCCCTCACCTCTCTCTCATTTTGGCATGTTCATTTGGCTAAACCACAAACCCCATTAAGTTAGACCCATTCTTTGCCCTCTTTCACTTTCCTAACTACCTCATGCTTTTCCCATTCTTTTCAAGCCTCCTCCCCCATACTTCATTTCAGTTACTGGCCTTGCTCCCTACTTTCCTAAGAAAAATGAGCCAGAAGAGAGGATTGCTACAGGCTCCCACAATCCATTCATCTTCTTGCATCTCCTTTCTGTTACTGTGGATGAACCTTCTCTGCTCTCAGCAAATCTTGCCACTTATTTCTTTTCTGCATCTTCAATTCCCTCTCTATCTGAACCATTCCCATCCTAGAATGCTGTTATACTATTTTACTAAAGACCCTCTTTTGACATCCCACTTTCCTTTGTAACTATAGCCCTATTTCTCTTTCCTTTCATAGCAAAACTCTTTACAAGAGCAGTTTATACAACAGTCACTACTCCCAAATAATTTTTTTCTTGCATCCACTCCAATCAAGGTTTTTCTCCAATGAAAGCATTATTATTAAGACCACCAATAATTTCCAAGTTTCTAAATGCAATGGTACTCAGTACATATTTATTGAATGAATTAATGAAACATTCTAAACCTTATTTTATTCATATGTAAAATGAAGTAATCATACCTACTTCTGAGGTTTATTGTGAAGATTAATCAATATAATATAGGCAGAGGGTTTAGCAGAATAAGGGCTAAATTATATATTGAGCATAGGAATTGTGCTACATTTTGAAAGGAACTATTTAACTGGAAAGCCTATGAAGCTTCCCTCAATGCTGAACCTAAAAAGGAAGGTATTGTTCATACCAGGTAACTGCCCCATTCCCTTATGGGAAGGTTTCTTCCAATTCCTGCAAAAAGGGGGAATTTCACTTTTCTAAATTGGGTACTTAACATTTCTCTTTATTGATACACTGAAAGATGGGAATTTATATTGTTTGTTAATGAGATTGTGAGACTTCTTTTCAGAAAGGGCAAGGGGTAGGCATCTAGGTAGAAGATATATCAACACATTAAGTTTGTTAATGAAATACATCTCAAAATATGTGTGAAACCATTTGAAAATAATTGGAATCAGAGGGAGAGAGGCAGAGAGAAATGCAAAGAGAGGTGGCCAAGAACTAAGCACTGTGCCTGGCTAGAGATATTGAAAGGATGGGCTGGCCAAGCCAAACTCACACGCATGTAGTTGAGACAGGGGAAGGATTCTAGGGGAATCAAAGTTTGTCTACCAGACCCCCATCATTCCTTGTTGGAGAGATGAGAGTAGGGGTTGGAGTAAAGCAATTGTGCCCAGTGTGAATTAGACAGTGGCTGGAGGGATTAAATGTAATTCTTTATACTACTAGAAAAAGACATGTGAGACATTCCACCTAGAGCGACATGTTTGTCATTTAGCTTGTGACATATATTGAATTATTATTAATCACTGGATGTAAAACCATCTCCTTCTAGCAGGCTCTCCCTGGTACAATTTCAGATATAGATCAGGAAGAGATAAGTTATAATTGTCTAGCTATGTTTTGGTTCTGAATAATGTCAGAATCAAAATAGTTTCAGTGATGAGTCAGGGATCCACACAAACATTTCACCAGTAGGTCAATCTCCAGGGAGACCCTGATTCTGCACATTCAGCCTTGCTCTGCATATAAACCAAGGACACTGAGGACCATGGCAAGTGGGGCTGGATGGGATTCTCTAAACCTGTACTTTGAATGGTCATATGTGGTTATCTCTCCTCACAGGAGTGCAATTATGTCCAATTCTGCTCTCTTTGCAATTTGACTTTTAGGCAAGTGACTTCAGCAGAAGTAGGTGCTTGGTTTGGAGAAGGCAGACTGCAATGTGAATATCAAAATCAATCCTTTCTCTGTGCCATGCAGGTCAGTGGAATAAGAATAATTCCCCTAAGTAATAATTCTGTATATACTTAAGTGGATAGCAGTGCAGTGCACCTGGGAAACTGTAGCAGTGTTTTCAGGAAAAATTAGTTGATTTTCAGACCTTCAGTATTACTGATACTCACAGAATGTGTCCCCTCTGATAAGAACAAGTGTCATCCAACACAAAATCTGCCCTGCTACCTGAGAGGTTAGCCAGTCACCAGGTACACCCACCTCTCCAGGCTGCTGCTCTAGAAATAAAGATTTCTTTCCTCCAGAATAGTTTCTTCTTCCTTTTAGTTTTATGCCCTCTGAACTCTGCCTGTCTCAAGACCTTTAAACTTACTATTCTCTTTACTTGAACTCTTCCCTTACAGACATCCATATGGCACACCTACTTTCCCTAGGTAGTTGTCCACTTGTCTGCTTTCTATTGGGTCATGTGGAATGGGAAACCCAATTCTAAAATAACAATCTTCTGAACTTGTGCAATTTTTGATTGCTTCTTCTCATGCACATGCAGACCCTAAAAACACATCACAATGACTCAGAGACTGGAATTTTGTCCCTTTCTCTACTTTGCTCAGAAAACCAGTCACAGGAAGTACTTTTGTGCATAACAAAGTTCACTCAAGTTTGAGAGGAGATTGATGAGGTGATTTGCATCACAACACAGCAAACAACTTCTGATGGAATATCAGACATCACACAACATTTTGAACCCAAAACAGTAAGTGCTGTTCTTGCTTAAATAATATCCTACTTTTGCCTCACTTCTTGGATACTATGCTTTTGCTGAGTCTTCCCTCTGTATCTGCAGTTTAGATTGTTCCCTCTCTGCCTACCTCACTGTAGGGGAGACCCAAATTCTTGCTCTTCAGTGCTCTTTGTTTGACTATCCTGAAATAATATTCAGGCTACACCCATTCCATTCCAAGAAAAGACATGATTATTGTATATTTAGTTTGACCCAAGTGTTTCATAAAAGAAAGAACACAAAACTGAGACTCAAAAAAATCTGGGTTCAAACCCTACCTCTGCCACATCCATAGCAGCATACCTTAGGTGGATTCCAGAGCTCCTGTGAATGTGCTAATTAGGATAGTTGACAGTGAGCAATAGGAACCCACTTTTGTGCAAGAAGAGAATTCATGGAAAAGGCACAAATAGCTCACGAAATTAAATAAACAGTCAAACAACCTAGACATAGGAAGGACAGAAAGCAAGACCCCTCTGGGATCTCAGTAGCAATAACTTACAAAGAGTCCCTTCAGGGTTGGCCAATAGTTCATCTTTTCTGTTTTGTGATAGCCAGGTGACATCTAATCTCCAGGAGATTGCTTGCCTTGGGTCATGTGCCCATGTTCCTTGATATCCCAATGACTGACATCACACCAAAACACCATGGCATGAGGAAGGAACATTTTTCCCAAGGAAAAGCAGAACACTATTACAATGTGAGAAGGAAGGGAATCTGGACAAGCATGAAAAACCAGTGCCCTCTACTCACAGACTCAGCTGCACATGAAAAGGGAAGGAATGTTATGTGGGAATATTATGTCTACACAAAAGATTGCTGGTTTAAGGATCACATCAACTGTGAATAAGTCTTCTAACTATAAGATAATATAGAATGTAAAAGTTATTTTTTATATATTAAAAATTAGAGCTAGAATTTAAGAGACTTCTATCTTTAATTATTAGAGTAAAGGACACTTTATTTCTTTCTTCTCCCTGAAATCAATTAAAGACTATAAGAAGAATGAAATGTAAAGAAGAAAACACCATCTTCAACAAAACTTGAAGCAAAACCTCTTATTAGTCCCCAAAGAAAAACTTTTTTAATCCTCACCAAAGGACATGTTCATTGATTTTAAAGACAGAGGAAAAGAGAGAGAGAGACACACACAGAGAGAACGAGAGAGAGAAATATTCAATGCCAATAGAGATGAAAATATCTAAATATAATTATTCAACAAAATGAGAAAACTTTAGACAAGTATTTTCCATTGACATCAACTAAATAAACTGGTATCAACTACATAAATATAAGCTCTTGAAGAAACAGCTAAAGAAAGAAGTAAAAGAAGAGAATAAGAGATTATGGGACAACTTTCAGCCAAGATGGAGGTGTAGGTAAATACACTTTGCCTCCTCTCACAACCAAAAGAAAGACAACAACAAATTTAAAAACAAAAAACAACCAGAACTGCCAGAAAATTAAACTGTATGGAAGTCCAACAACCAAGGGGTTAAAGAAGAAACATTCCTGCACACTGGTAGGAGGGGTTGAGACAAGCAGCTGGGGCAAAAAAGACTCATGGCAAGGTGGTGGCTGGTGGGCCAGACAATCCAACATTTGCATGTGGATAAACTGGGAGGAACAACTGGGGAGTGAGACAGGCCACACAAGCCAGGGTTCGAGCTTGGGGAAATAAAGCCTCAAAATCTCTGACTGAAAAACCTTTAGGGGCTATGGCAGCAGGAGAAACTCCCAGCCTCGCAGGAGAACTTGTTGGAGAGACCCACAGGGTCCTAGAACACACACAAAACCAGGCACCTGGGAATCAGCACCAGAAGGGCCCAATTTGCTGGTGAGTAGCAGCAGAAGTGACTGAAAGCTGGCAGAGAGCTTAACAAGCATCATTGTTCCCTCTAAAACCCCTCCCCAAAATACAGCACCACAGCAGCAACCTGGGTTGCCCCACCCTGGCAAATACCTAAAGCTTTGCCCCTTATTATGTAACAGGCATGCTGAGACAAAAAAAGTGGCTCAAATGAAAGAACAGATTAAAGCTCCAGAAAAAATACAACTAAGCCACAAAGAGGCAGACAACCTATCAGATGCACAGTTCAAAACATTGGTAACCAGGATGCTCACAGAAATGGTTGAGTATGGTCGCAAAATAGAGGAAAAAGTGAAGGCTATGAAAAGTGAAATAAAGGAAAATGTACAGTAATGGGAAAGAACCTGGGACTCAAAACAACAATCTGGAGCAGAAGGAAGAAATAAACATTCAACCAGAACAGAATGAAGAAACAAGAATTCAAAAAAGGAGGAGAGGCTTAGGAACTTTGGGGACAACTTTAAACATTCCAACATCTGAATCACAGAGGTGCAAGAAGGATAAGAGGAAGACCAAGAAACTGAAAAGTTATTTGAAAAATAATGAAAGAGAACTTCCCCAATCTAGCAATGGAAATAGACATACAAGTCCAGGAAGCTCAGAGAGTCTCAAAGAAGTTGGACCCAAAGAGGGACACACCAAGACACATCATAATTAAGTTACACAAGATTAAAAATAAGGAGAGACTCTTAAAAACAGCAAGAGAAGAGAGTTACCTACAAAGGAGTTCCCATAAGACTATCAGCTGATTTCTCAAAAGAAACCTTGCAGGCAGGAAGGGACTGGAAAGAAGTATTCAAAGTCATGAAAGGCAAGGACCTACATCCAAAGATTACTCTATCCAGCAAAGCTATCATTTAGAATGGTAGGGCAGATAAAGTGCTTCCCAGATAAGGTCAAGTTAAAGGAGTTCATCATCATCGAGCCCTTCTTATATGAAATGTTAAAGAGAATTTTCTAAGAAAAAGGAAATCAAAACTATGAACAGTAAAATGACAACAAATTCACAACTATCAACAATGGAACCTAAAAAAATACAAAACAAACAAACTAAGCAAACAACTAGAACAGGAACAGAATCACAGAAATTGAGATCACATGGAGGGTTATCAGTGGGGCAGGGGAGCAGGGAATGAACGAAAAGGTACAGGGAATAAACAGCATAAATGGTAAGGAGAAAATAGACAAGAGGAGATTAAGAATAGTATAGGAAATGTAGAAGCCAGAGAACATATATATAGGACCCATTGACATGAACTAAGGGTGAGGGAAATATAAGTGGGAAAGGGTATGCAGGGTGGAAGGGAATAAAAGGGGGGAAATGGGACAACTGTATTAGCATAATAAATAAAATACATTTAAAAAATTAATACACCATTATAGGCTTTAAATATAAAGTTAGTTTTCACCTCAGAAAAAAATTGATATATGCTTCGCTATTTTATAAGAGGAATAATACATTTTAAGAAATTATAGGGGAGAAAAGATGGCGGCTTTACTCTAGGCAGCGTTTTTCTCGGCTTCTGTGAAGAGGAGGGAAACTCACAGATCGGTAGAGAAACAGAGCAAGTGGCCTATGTTACCAAAACATTTTTGAAAGTAGGACATCAAAAATTATTGCGATCATTGAAAAACCAGATGGTAAGGAGACTGCTTCAGGACAAAAGGGACCCAGGGTTCAGCGCGGGGACCAGGGGTTTGCAGTCCCCAGGACCGGTGCTCCCGGGTCTGCCTCAGGGCTCCCGGGAGAGGGGAGTTGCTGCTCCCTCCCTGGACTATGGGGGTTGAGCAACACAAGGGGAGACCTTGTTGCTTGAAGGCACAGAGAGGCCAGTTGGAATGGGAGAAAATTGCCCAGGGACTGTGAGCACCCACCCATAGCCCTGGGAGAAGTGAGTGCCTCTAGCCGGCACGACCAGGGGCGGCCTGGAAGTGCACCCGCACCCCTAGCCCAGTGGGAGTGTGAGTTGGTGGAAAACCCAGACATCGCAGCCCCCATCCAGGAAAGGGCGCGGGCATTCTCAGGTTTCTGCAGCCTGTGGTGCTGAACTGTGGAAGCACGCGCCTCATCGGGAATCCGGGCTCTAGCGCGGTGAACCCAGAAGGGACGTGGCACTTAGGGCATTCCTAGAGCCTGAAACTCAAAAATTTGGTGGATGGGCGCACCCTTTTATGATTCCCAGAGAGGGCACAGTGAATCCAAAAACATTGTGGGTGCCTCCTGAGATCATAGAGCTGGAACCCTGCAGGGACCCCGGAGTCCGGAAAAACGTGGCAGTGAGCTCCGGAGAGCGAGTGTGCTCAGGAGCGACCAGGGTACCTGAGAGACTTGCTGAGATTTGGCTGGGAATAGTGATAAGCATTTCAAAGGTCCCTCAGCCAGCTGAAGCCAGCAAGATCAGAAAAACTGGTCTGGCCAGTTAGAAACCAACAAGAGGGTTTTTGTTTGTTTGTTTTGTTTTGTTTTGTTTTGTATTGTTTTTGTGGCTGTTGTTGGTTGATTTTATCTTGTGTTTTAAGTGACATTTTATTTTTCAATTCTTATTATTTTTATATCTCTCAATCCCTTATGTTTCTCTTCCATTCATCTTAGTATTATTCTTTCTTTTTTTTTAAATTTTTCATTATGGTTTTATTTTTATTATATTTTTAAATTACCATTTATTCCCCTTATATCTTCTTCCATCTCCACCACCCTCTTTCCTCTTGCAATCATCACACTGTGTCCATGTTCATGAGTCATTTTTCTTTTTTGCTCAATCCCTCCACCCCTTAATGGCCCTCCCTCAGAGCTGTTGTGCTATTCTCTATCTATGAGTCTATCTTTATTTTGCTTGTTAGTTCAGGTTGTTCGTTAGATTCCACATATGAGTGAAGTAATTTGTCACTTGTCTTTCTCTAACTGGCGCATTTCACTCAGCATAATGTTCTTCTGGTTCATCATGGTGTTGTAAAGGATAAAGTTTTCTTCTTTTTATGGCTGAATAGTATTCCTTTGTGTAAATGTACCATTGTTGTTTTATCCATTCGCCTACTAATGGACACTTGGGCTATTGTACATAATGCTACAATGAAAATGGGGTGCTTGTATTCTTTTAATTAGTGTTTTGGATTTTTTAGGATAAATTCTCAGAAGTAGAATTGCTGAGTCAAAAGGCAGTTTCATTTTTAATTTTTTGAGGTAATTCCATACTGCATTCCACAGTGACTACAAAATCTGCATTCCTGTCAGCAGTGCAAAAGGGCTTTCCTTTCTCCACATTCTCACTGGTACTTGTTGTTTGCTGATTTATTGTTGATGTCCATTCTGATCTGTGTGAGGTGATATTCATTGGGGTTTTAATTTGCATTTCTCTGAGGAATAGTAGCATTGAACATCTTTTTATATGTCTATTGGCCATCTGTATGTCCTCTCTGGAGAAATGTTTATTCAGGTCTTTTCCCATTTTAAAACTGGATTGTTTGTTATTTTGTTGTTGAGGTTTTTGGGGTGTTGAGTTTTATGTGTTCTTTATAAATTTTGGATATTAACTCCTTATCAGATGTATCGTCAAATATGTTCTTCCATTCTGTGGGTTGTCTTTTTTTGTTGTTGTTGATGGTTTCCTTTGCTATGCAAAGTTTTTTAGTTTGATAAGTCCCATTTGCTTATTTCTTTTGTTTCCCTTGTCTGAGGAGATATATCAGAAAAAATATTGCTACCAGCAATGTCTGAGATTTTACTGCCTTTGTGTTCTCCTAGTATTTTTATGGTTTCAGATCTAACATTTAAGTCTTTAATCCATTTTGAATTTATTCCTGTACGTGGAGTAAGAAAGTGGTCTCATGTCGTTTTTCTACACATATCTGTTCAACTTTCCCAATGCCATTCACTGAATAAATTATCTTTAGTCCATTCCATGTTCTTGCCTCCTCTGTCAAATATTAATTAACTATAAAGGCATGGGTTTATTTCTGGTCTGTCTATTCTGTTCCACTGATTTGTGTGTCTGTTTTTCTGCCAGTATCATGCTGTTTTGATTACTATGGCCTTAAAGTATAATTTCATATTAGGTAGCATGATTCCTTCAACTTTGTTCTTATTCTTCAAGATCACTGTTGCCATTTGGGATCTTTTGTGGTTCCATATAAAGTTTTAAAATATTTGTTCTAGTACTTTAAATACATCATTGGCATTGTGATAGGAATTGCATTGAATCTATAGATTGCTTTGGGTCATATGGACATTTTAATGATGTTAATTCTTCTTTTCCACGAACATGGTATGTGCTTCAACTTTTTTGTATCTTCTTCAGTTTCTTTATTCTGTGTCTTAAAATTTTCTGAGTAGAGCTCTTTTACATTATTGGTTAGATTTATTCCTATTTTGTATGTTTTTGTACATTTTGAAGTAATTGTAAATGGGATTGTTTTCTTTTTATATATATATACTTTTTTAAAATTTTCTTTTAAGCATTGTTCAAGTACAGTTTTCTCCCCCTTACTCCCATTCCAGCTCACCTACCCAACCCTCCCCTCTTACCCCCTTAACCTCCACCCCTAGTTTTTCTCCATGTGTCCTCCAAATTTTTTCCAGAAAACCCTACCCATTCCCCCCTGAAATTCCCTCTTCTCTCCCCTCTGGTCACTGTCGGTCTGCCCCTATTTCAGTGTCTTTGGTTATATTTTGCTTGTTTCTTTGTTTTGTTACTTAGGTTCCTGTTAAAGGTGAGATCATGTGGTATTTGTCTTTCACTGCCTGGCTTGTTTCACTTAGCATAATGCTTTCCAGCTACATCCACGCTGTTGCAAAGGATAGGAGCTCCTTCTTTCTTTCTGCTGCACAGAATTCCATTGTGTAAATGTACCATAGATTTTTGATCCATTCATTTACTGATGGGCATCTTGGTTGCTTCCAGCATCTAGCTATTGTAAATTGTGCTGCTATGAACATTGGGATGCATAGGTTCTTTTGAATTGGTGTTTCAGTATTCTTAGGGATAGAGTCCCAGCAGTGGAATTGCTGGGTCAAAAGGCAGATCCATTTTTAGTTTTCTGAGGAAGTTCCATACTGCTTTCCATGGTGGTTGTACCAGTCTGCAGTCCCACCAACAGTGCACTAGGGTCCCCTTTTCTCCACAACCTCTCTAACACTTGTTGTTTGTTGCTTTGTTTATGGTGGCCATTCTGACTGGTGTGAAGTGGTATCTCATTGTGGTTTTAATTTGCATCTCTCTGATAGCTAGTGATATTGAACATGGTTTCATGTGTCTTTGGATTTTCTGTATGTCCTCCTTGGAGAAGTGTCTGTTCAAGCCCTTTGCCCACTTTTTAATTGGGTTACTTGTCTTCTTAGAGTGGAGTCATGTAAGTTCTTTATATATTTTGGAGATTAAACCCTTGTCTGAGGTATCATTGGCAAATATGTTTTCCCATACAGTTGGTTCTCTTTTAATTTTGATACTGTTTTCTTTAGCTGTGCAGAAGCTTTTAATTTTGATGAGGTCCCATTTGTTTATTCTTTCCTTTATGTCCCTTGCTCTAGAAGACATGTCAGTAAAAAAGTTTCTTCGTGAAATATCTGAGGTTTTCCTGCCTACGTTCTCTTCTAGGAATTTAATGGTGTCACGTTTTATATTTAAGTCTTTTATCCACCTTGAATTTATTTTTGCATAAGGTGTAAGTTGGTGCTCGAGTTTCATTTTTTGGCACGTGGCTGTCCAGTTCTCCCAACACCATTTGTTGAAGAAGCTATTTTTATTCCATTTTATGTTGCTGCTTCCTTTGTCAAATATTAATTGACCATAGAGACTTGGGGTTTTTTCTGGGCTCTCTGTTCTGTTCCATGGGTCCATGTGCCTGATTTTATGCCAGTACCAGGCTGTTTTGATTACAGTGGCCTTGTAGTATAGTTTAGTGTCGGGTATTGTGATCCCTCCTACTTTACTCTTCTTTCTCAGAATTGTAGCAGCTATTCGGGGTTGTTAATGGTTCCATATAAATTGTTGAAGCATTTGTTCTATGTCTGTGAAATAAGCCATTGGTACTTTAATAGTTATTGCATTGAATGTGTAAATTGCTTTTGGTAGTATGGACATTTTGATGATATTAATTCTTCCAATCCATGAACACGATATATGTTTCCATTTGTTTGTGTCTTCCTTGATTTCTTTCCTGAGTGTTATATAGTTTTCTGAATACAGGTCTTTTACCTCTTTTGTTAGGTTTATTCCTAGGTATTATATTTTTTCTTTTTGCTATTTCAAATGGGATTTCTTTCTTGATTTCTGCTTCTGCTGTTTCATTGTTGGTGTACAGGAATGCCTTTCATTTCTGGAAACTGACTTTGTATCCCGCTGTTTTGTCAAATTCATTTATTAGGTCAAGCAGTTTTTTGGTGGAGTCTATAGGATTTTCTATGTACACTATCATGTCATCTGCAAACAGTGACAGTTTTGTTTCCTTCTTTCTGGTTTGCATGCTTTTTATTTCTTTTTCTGGTTTGATCACTGTGGCTAAAACTTCCAATGCTATATTGAATAGAAGTGGTGACAGTGGACAGCCTTGTCTTCTTTCTGATCTTAGTGGAAAAGATTTTAATTTTTGCCCATTGACTATGATGTTGGCTGTAGGTTTCTCATATACAGCCTTTATTATGTTGAGGAATCCTCCCTCTATTCTCACTTTAATGAGTGGTTTTATGATAAATGGTGCTGTACCTTATCAAATGCTTTTTCTGCATCTATTGATATGATCATGTGGTTTTTGTCTTTGCTTTTGTTTATGTGATGTATTACATTTACTGATTTGCGAATATTGTACCATCCTTGCATACCTAGAATGAATCCCACTTGGTCATGGTATATGATCTTCTTAATGTACTGTTGGATGCGGTTTGCCAGTATCTTGTTAAAGATTTTAGCGTCAATGTTCATCAGTGATATTGGCCTGAAGTTTTCTTTCTTTGTTGTGTCTTTATCTGGTGTTGGAATTAGGATGATGTTGGCCTCATAAAAAGAAGGTGGGAGACTCCCATCTTTTTGGATATTTTGGAATAGGCGGTGAAGGAGAGGGGTTAGCTCTTCCCTAAATGCTTTGTAGAATTCTCCTGTGAAACTATCTGGCCCAGGGCTTATGTGTGTTGGGAGTTTTTTGATTACTGTTTCAATTTCTTTTGCTGTTATTGGTCTGTTCAGGCTTTCTGCTTCTTTTTCATTGAGTTTTGGAAGATTATATTTTTTCTAGAAATTTGTCCATTTCACCTACGTTTTCAAATTTCTTGGCATACAGTTCTTCATAGTAATTTCCTACACTCCTTTGTATTTCTGTGGTATCTGTTGTAATCTCTCCTCTTTCATTTCTGATTGTGTTTATTTGGGTCTTCTCTCTTTTTTGCTTGATGAGTCTGCTTAAAGGCTTGTCAATTTTGTTTATCTTTTCAAAGAACCAGCTCTTGGATTCATTGACCCTTAGAATTGTGCTTTTAGTCTCTATGTCATTTAATTCTGCTCTGGTCTTAGTTATTTCCTTACTTCTGCTTGCTCTGGGCTGTCTTTGTTGTTGTTCCTCAAGTTCTTGTAGATGTAGGGTTAGGTTGTTTGTTTGAAATGTTTCTAACTTTTTTAGGTGGGCCTGTATCACTATGAACTTCCCTCTCAGGACTGCCTTGGCTGTGTCACATAAGTTTTGGGTTGTTGTGAGTTCGTTTTCATTTGTTTCCAGAAGCCTTTTGATTTCTTCCCTAATTTCATTCTTGACCCATTCATTGTTTAATAGCATGCTACTTAATATCCATGCATTTGAGTGTTTTGGGTTTTTTTCCTTGGGGTTGGTTTCTAGTTTCAGTCTCTTGTGGTCTGAGAAAATGCTTGGTATGATTTCAATTTTCTTGAAATTCTTGAGGCTTGTTTTGTGTCCTATCATGTGGTCAATCTTTGTAAATATTCCATGTACATTTGAAAAAAAATGTATGTTTGGCTTCTTTTGGATGGAGGGCTCTGTATATATCAGTAAAGCCCATTTCATCTAGGGTATTGTTCAATGCCACAATATCTTTGTTATTTTGTTTGGAAGATCTGTTCATTTTTGATAGTGGGGTGTTAAAATCCCCCACTATAATTGTGTTGCTTTCCATATCTTCCTTGAAATCCTCTCAGATTTTCTTTATGTATTTGGGTGCTGCTATGTTGGGTGCATATATATTTACAATATTTATGTCTTCTTGGTGGATTCTTCCCTTCAGTATTATGAAGTGACCTTCTGGGTCTCTCTTTATGGACCTGTTTTGGAAGTCTGTTTTTTCTGATATGAGTATTGCTACCCTGGCTTTTTTTTCCTGTCCATTTGCTTGGAAGATTTCTTTCCAGCCCTTCACTTTCAGCCTGTGTAGGTCTTTTATCCTGAGGTGGGTCTCTTGTAGACAGCATATGTGTGGGTCATTTTTTCTCATCCATTCAGCTATTGTATGTCTTTTGATTGGAGCATTTAATCCATTTACGTTTAAAGTTATTATTGATAGGTACTTATTCATTGCCTTTTATGTACATGTGTTCCTCTCTCTCTTTTCCTTTCTTTCCTTAAAGCAGTCCCTTTAGCATTTCTTGCAGAGCTGGTTTAGTGCAGGTGTATTCTTTTAGACTTCTTTTATCTGAGAAGCTTCTTATTTGGCCTTCTATCTTGATTGAGAGCCTTGCTGGGTAAAGTAGTTGTGGTTGCAGGCCTCTGGTTCTCATTACTTGGGGTATTTCTTGCCATTCTCCTCTGGCTTGAAGTGTTTCCATTGAGAAGTCAGCTGTTAGCCGTATTGGGGCTCCCTTGTATATTACTTCCTGTTTCTCCCTCGCTGCCTTTAAGATTTTCTCTTTGTTTTGAAATTTTGCCATTTTAATGATGATGTGTCTTGAGGTGGGTCTCTTTGTGTTCCTCTTGATTGGGACTCTCTGTGTTTCCTGAATTTGTGTGACTTTTTCCCTCATCAAATTAGGGAAGTTTTCCTTCATTACTTTTTCAACTAGGTTTTTGATCCCTTGTTCTTCTGCTTCTCCTTCAGGTATCCCTATTATATGGATATTATTACGTTTCATATTGTCTTGCATTTCTCTTAATCCCTCTTCATTCTTTCTGAACCTCTTTTCCTTTTCTTGCTCTTTCTGGGTGTTTTCTTCTATTTTGTCCTCTAGCTCACTGATCCGAACTTCTGCTTCATCGATCCTTCTTTTCATTCCTCCTACTCTGTTCTCAGTGCAGAAATTATATTCCTCATATCCTCTTGGGCCTTGTTGAGAGTTTCTATTTCCTTTTTTATGCTGATATAGTTTTCAGTGAGTTCACTGTAGCTTCCATGTAGTTTCTGGTAGCTCATTGTGAGCTCATTGAGCTTCCTGACAATCATTGCTTTGAACTAAATATCTGAGAGTTGAATTGCGTCTATTTCATTTAGCATTCTTTCTGAGGCTTCCTCCTTTCCTTTCATTTGGGGATTGTTTCTTTGTCTTCCTATTATTTGTGAGACTCTTCTTGTTCGCCTCAGCTTCTTATATTGATCTGTTCTGGCTCCTTGTGTTTATGTTGTGAACTTCTTTAGTAGAATAGCAGTGAGTCTCAGTGGTGCTGTTTCCTTGATCTCCCAAGCTCACTGGTCGTGGGCTGTTGTTTAAGTTGGCTTTGTGTTTGCCTTTGGGTTTTGATTGTTGTTGAGTCTTTCTTTGGTGGTTCCTTCCCACCAGCTGGTTAAATAAGGGTCACTCTGTCCACCACCTTCTGTATTTTGTTGTGCTGGTGAGGGCAGGTTTTGTTGAAGCTGGTTCTTCTGTGTGTATAAGGTTTAAAGAATTCTTGTTCAGTTGTTTGTATTGGGTACTGTCTCTACTGTTTAGTTGTATTTCCAGATAGGTCCTGGATTGAGGTTTGTGTGGTTACTACTCCCTCCTTCACTTTCTTCTGTTGTTATCTGTTAGTGGTTCCTTTGTTGTTGGGTTTCCTCTTCCACTGGGTATCCTGGTGTTCACCTCCTCCACCTATTCTTTTTTGTCATCAGTTGGAGGGGGAAGGCAAAATGGTTTAAGACAGCAACAGAGAATTCAATGCTATTTACAGTAGTAGCAAGTAGGGAAGAGATAGGGGATCCTTTGACTGTGTATAGTGTTAACCGTGATCTTCTACCCAGCTAGCTGATTTTTAGAAAGGATGGAAAGAAGATAAGACTCTTGTTGGGGAAGGAAGGATTGTGAGTTAGATCTATAAAGCAGGGAGGTTGTGGGAGGTCAGATTCTGGGGTAAGGTGAGAGTAAAGGATAGTAAATATGTGTAGTGTTTACTACATATAGTGTATTACTGTAGAGTTAACCACTATAGTAATAGAGTTCAGGAAACTTTGAAATGGGTAAGATCTGCGGGGGGGGGGGGTGTTGTGAAGTAATTACAATTGCATGGAACAGCAGTTATTTACAATAATATTATGGCAACAATCAAAAGACAAAGTCTATGAGATCTAGGTAACAAGAATAGGGAGTACAGAACCTAGAGTAGTGTGCTAATGGGACACAGGTGAGTTAAAGGACAGTAGATTAGCAATACAGTATGGAAAGAGATATCAGGGGAAAGCTGTCAGGTCATACAATATATCCAGTCTAGCAAAGCAGATTATACAAAAAGAAGAGGGATATAAAAATACTATTTAAAAAAGATGTAGGAATACTGGAAAAATAATAATAATACAAATATGCAATAATTTGCATGTTCTCTGTAATAGCAGAGTGAAATTTATCTCACTGTCCCAGCTGTTGTGATACCCCTTCTTTGGGTTCAACTTTGGTCTTTTCACAGATCCAGGATTTTGTCTCATTTGTAGGTATTTAGAAAATAAATTTCAAAAGTAAAAATAGAAAAGGCAGACGAAAGAAGGAAGAAGAGATAAAATTGGAGGACATGAAGGAGGAAGGAATAAAACAAGAAATCAAGTAATAGAGGAAAAGAAAGCCAAAGAGAATAAAAACAATAAAAATTAAAAAATTAAAAATTATTTAAAAAATTAAAAATAGAATCAAATTAAAAAGTCTCTTGGTTTCAAAGTGGCCAAACCCATTTTTCTGCTCTTGCTGGCTGAGGCAGGCTGAAGGATGATTAGCTTGGCTTTCCTTCCTTGGCCAGCGGAGCTCACACTGGCTCCTCAGCCTTGTGCCCTGGGTGTGGGAATCAGGTCTTTCCCCAGGGTTACTGCTGTGGACTGGGGTGTGGGGATGCTCTCCCTGCATGCACGCCCGTGTGCCTGTTCGCCTGTGCGCTGGCGCGCCCAAGGCTGGGTAGCAGGGAGGCTGGAGCCACTGATCACTTTAGGAGAATTCCCCAAACAGTGTCTGTATCTATTCACTCCTTCCTCTTGAGAAATTCCTCCTGTTCAAGCCTGCTGCTTCCCACAGTGGCCTGGCTTGTCCCACTGCCAAATACTCCAGCCAGACCAGTGACCATGGGGGTCCGGGTCCACTGCGCGACTCAGCACCTCCGATGTCCACCGCCTCCAAAGGTGCTCACAGCCCCTGTGTGTTTGCCAGCACCTGGATTCCTCCCAGAGCCACTCAGACCTTGTTTGGGTGGGGAGGGAGCAGTTGACCTGGCTCTCTCCCAAGGACCCTATGGAAAACCCAGCAGCGGGCCAGGCCTGGGGCTGCAGCCCCGGGACCACACGCTGGTCCCGGGGCCCTACCTTGTTGCAGCACACTTCTTAGGGTCCGTTCTTTGGTCTTTCGGTTCTGCCACAATCCTTGGTCCCCTATTTTCAAAAATGCTGAAGTATGTTGGTTGCTTACCTCTCTCTCCACTCCATAGATTGGTCAGGATTTTTTCCCCTGAGCAGAGGAAAGTCGAATCTGGTCCTTCCTACTCTGACGCCATCATTGTTCATCTAGTATTATTCTTTCCACTCCCAATTTATCTCTCCTGCACTCCATCTTCTGCTTTTATTTCCTTTTTTTTTTGATCTTGCAAGTTACTGTAAATTTGTATTATCTTTTTCTCACTTTTCTGACATTTTTTATTTTAATAGTATTTTGGTATTCTTTTGTTTTCTGCATAACCTTCTTTTCTTGCCTGGTTATACTGTCATTTGATAGGTTACCCCGGGTATCTCAGTCACAGTGTGTTAATAATTTACTTTCCTTCATCTGTGTTCCATTAATACACCCTCAAGGTTCTATACTCATTATTCTTGTTATCTAGATCTCATCGATTTGGCCACAAGACTGTCACTTTACTATTACTGTTAATAAGACCAAGTTCATATAATTGTAAATACTACTCAATATCGCTACTTGATCTCAGCCCACTTTGCAATTTCCTGAACTATACTATTGTGGGGGTTGTCTCTATTCTTTTACACACTACTCCTATTTACTAATCTTTATTCCACCCCTGCCTTAGAATCTGACCTCCCACAGCCTCACAGCTTTCTAGATCCAACTAACATTCCTCTCGTCCCTAATAAGAGTCTTACCTTCTTTCCATCCTTTGTAAAACATGGATAGTGGGGTGAAGGATCATGGTTAACACTATAAGGAGCCAAAGGATAACCCATCTCACTCTACTGGCTGCTAATGTAAATATCATAGTATACTGTCTTACTGTCTTAAACCATTTTGTCTTACTCCTCCAACTGATCACAAAAAGGAGTAGGGGGAACTTGTAAACACCAGGATACACGAAGGAGACTGCACCACTGAATCTCACAAGGATTCTACCACAGAAGTTCACACCATAATTACAGGGAACCAGAACAGATCAATTTAAGAAACAGAGGCTAATAAGAATAAACCCACGAACAATGAGAAAACAAAGAAACAATCCCAATTGAAGGGAAATGAGGAAGCCTCAGGAAAAATGCTAAATGAAAAAGAGGCAACTCAACTATCAGATAGTGAGTTCAAAACAATGATTATCAGGAAGTTCAATGAACTCACAATGAGCTATCAGAACCTAGAGGGAAACTACAACAATCTCACTGCAAACTATATAAACATGAAAAAGGAAATAGAAACTATCAACAAGGGCCAAGAGGAAATGAAGAATACAATTTCTGAACTGAAGAGCACAGTAGAAGGAATCAAAAGCAGGATCGATGAAGCAGAAGCTTGAATTAGCGAGTGAGAGGAGAAAGTAGAAAAAAACACCCAGAAAGAGCAAGAAAAGGAAAAGAGGCCAGGAAGAATGAAGAGGGATTAAGAGAAATGCAAGACAATATGAAACGTAGTAATATCCATATAATAGGGATACCAGAAGGAGAAGAAGAGCAAGTGATCGAAAACCTAGTTGAAAAAGTAATGAAGGAGAACTTCCCTAATTTGATGAGAGAAAAAGTCACACAAATTCAGGAAACACAGAGAGTCCCAATCAAGGGGAACCCAAAGAGGCCCACCTCAAGACACATCATCATTAAAAGGGCAAAATTTCAAGACAAAGAGAGAATTTTAAAGGCAGCGAGGGAGAAACAGGAAGTAACATACAAGGGAGCCCCAATAAGACTAACAGTTGACTTCTCAATGGAAACACTTCAAGCCAGAAGAGAATGGCAAGAAATACTCCAGGTAATGAGAACCAGAGGTCTGCAACCAAGGCTACTATATCCAGCAAGGCTCTCAATCAAGATAGAAGGCCAAATAAGAAGCTTCCCAGATAAAAGAAATCTAAAAGAATACGCTCCACCAAACCAGCTCTGCAACAGATGCTAAAGGGCCTGAATTAAGGAAGGGAAGGAAAAGACAGTGAGAGAGAGGAACGCCCATACATAAAAGACAATGAATAAGTACCTATCAATAATAACTTTAAACATAAATGGATTAAATGCTCCAATCAAAAGACATACAATAGCTGAATGGATGAGAAAAAATGACCCACATATATGCTGTCTACAAGAGACCCACCTCAGGATAAAAGACCTACACAGGCTGAAAGTGAAGGGCTGGAAAGAAATCTTCCAAGTAAATAGACAGGAGAAAAAAAGCCTGGGTAGCAATACTCATATGAGACAAAATAGACTTCCAAAAAAGGTCCATAAAGAGAGACCCAGAAGGTCACTTCATAATACTGAAGGGAAGAATCCACCAAGAAGACATAAATATTGTAAATATATATGCACCCAACATAGCAGCACCCAAATACATAAAGAAAATCTGAGAGGATTTCAAGGAAGATATGGAAAGCAACACAATTATAGTGGGGGATTTAACACCCCACTATCAAAAATGAACAGATCTTCCAAACAAAATATCAACAAAGATATTGTGGCATTGAACAATACCCTAGATGAAATGGGCTTTACTGATATATACAGAGCCCTCCATCCAAAAGAAGCCAAACATACATTTTTTTTTTCAAATGTACACGGAATATTTTCAAAGACTGACCACATGATAGGACACAAAACAAGCCTCAAGAATTTCAGGAAAATTGAAATCATACCAAGCATTTTCTCAGACCACAAGAGACTGAAACTAGAAACCAACCCCAAGGAAAAAAACCCAAAACACTCAAATGCATGGATATTAAGTAGCATGCTATTAAACAATGAAAGGGTCAAGAATGAAATTAGGGAAGAAATCAAAATGCTTCTGGAAACAAATGAAAACGAACTCACAACAACCCAAAACTTATGTGACACAGCCAAGGCAGTCCTGAGAGGGAAGTTCATAGTGATACAGGCCCACCTAAAAAAGTTAGAAACATTCCAAACAAACAAGCTAACCCTATGTCTACAAGAACTCGAGGAACACAACAAGGACAGCCCAGAGGAAGTAGAAGGAAGGAAATAACCAAGACCAGAGCAGAATTAAATGACATAGAGACTAAAAGCACAATTCTAAGGGTCAATGAATCCAAGAGCTGGTTCTTTGAAAAGATAAACAAAATTGACAAGCCTTTAAGCAGACTCATCAAGCAAAAAAGAGAGAAGACCCAAATAAACACAATCAGAAATGAAAGAGGAGAGATTACAACAGATACCACAGAAATACAAAGGAGTGTAGGAAATTACTATGAAGAACTGTATGCCAAGAAATTTGAAAACGTAGGTGAAATGGACAAATTTCTAGAAAAATATAATCTTCCAAAACTCAATGAAAAAGAAGCAGAAAGCCTGAACAGACCAATAACAGCAAAAGAAATTGAAACAGTAATCAAAAAACTCCCAACACACATAAGCCCTGGGCCAGATAGTTTCACAGGAGAATTCTACAAAGCATTTAGGGAAGAGCTAACCCCTCTCCTTCACCGCCTATTCCAAAATATCCAAAAAGATGGGAGTCTCCCAATCTCTTTTTATGAGGCCAACATCATCCTAATTCCAAAACCAGATAAAGACACAACAAAGAAAGAAAACTTCAGGCCAATATCACTGATGAACACTGACGCTAAAATCCTCAACAAAATACTGGCAAACCGCAACCAACAATACATTAAAAAGATCATCCAACATGACCAAGTGGGATTTATTCCAGGGATTCAAGGATGGTACAATAGTCACAAATCAGTAAATGTAATACATCACATAAACAAAAGCAAAGACAAAAACCACATGATCATATCAATTGATGCAGAAAAAGCATTTGATAAGGTACAGCACCCATTCATGATAAAAACACTCGGCAAAGTGGGAATAGAGGGAGGATTCCTTAACATAATAAAGGTCATATATGAGAGACCTACAGCCAGCATTATACTCAATAGGCAAAAATTAAAATCTTTTCCACTAAGATCAGGAACAAGATAAGGCTGTCCACTGTCACCACTTCTATTCAATATAGTATTGGAAGTTTTAGCCACAGTGATCAAACCAGAAAAGGAAATAAAAGGCATCCAACCAGAAAGGAGGACACAAAACTGTCACTGTTTGCAGATGACATGATAGTGTACATAGAAAATCCTATAGACTCCACCAAAAAACTGCTTGACCTAATAAATGAATTTGACAAAACAGCGGGATACAAAGTCAATATCCAGAAATCAAAGGCATTTCTGTATACCAACAATGAAACAGCAGAAATAGAGATCAAGAAAAAAAATCCCATTTGAAATAGCAAAAAGAAAAAATAAAATACCTAGGAATAAACCTAACCAAAGAGGTAAAAGACCTGTATTCAGAAAACTACCTAACACTGAGGAGAGAAATCAAGGAAGACACAAACAAATGGAAACATATACCATGTTCCTGGATTGGAAGAATTAATATCATCAAAATGTCCATACTACCCAAAGCAATTTACACATTCAATGCAATTCCTATTAAAGTACCAATGGCATACTTCACAGACATAGAACAAACACTTCAAAAATTTATATGGAACCATAAATGACCCCGAATATCTGCTGCAATTTTGAGAAAGAAGAGTAAAGTAGGAGGGATCACAATACCTGACACTAAACTATACTACAAGGCCACTGTAATCAAAACAGCCTGGTACCGGCATAAAAACAGGCACATAGACCCATGGAACAGAACAGAGAGCCCAGAAATAAACCCAAGTCTCTATGGTCAATTAATATTTGTCAAAGGAGGCAGCAACATAAAATGGAGTAAAAATAGCCTCTTCAACAAATGGTGTTGGGAGAACTGGACAGCCATGTGCAAAAAAATGAAATTGAGCACCAACTTACACCATATAGAAAAATAAATTCAAGGTGGATAAAAGACTTAAATATAAAACGTGACACCATTGAAGTCCTAGAGGAGAACGTAGGTAGGAAAATCTCAGATACTTCACGAAGAAATTTTTTTACTGACATGTCTCCTAGAACAAGGGACATAAAGGAAAGAATAAACAAATGGGACCTCATCAAAATAAAAAAGCTGTTGCACAGCTAAAGAAAACAGTATCAAAATTAAAAGAGAACCAACTGTATGGGAAAACATATTTGCCAATGATACCTCAGACAAGGGTTTAATCTCCAAAATATATAAAGAACTCACACAACTGCACTCTAAGAATACAAGGAATCCAATTAAAAAGTAGGCAAAGGACTTGAACAGACTCTTCTCCAAGGAGGACATACAGAAAATCCAAAGACACATGAAACCATGTTCAATATCACTAGCTATCAGAGAGATGCAAATTAAAACCACAATGAAATACCACTTCACACCAGTCAGAATGGCCATCATAAACAAAGCAACAAACAACAAGTGTTAGAGAGGTTGTGGAGAAAAGGGGTCCCTAGTGCACTGTTGGTGGGACTGCAGACTGGTACATCCACTATGGAAAGCAGTATGGGACTTCCTCAGAAAACTAAAAATGGATCTGCCTTTTGACCCTGCAATTCCACTGCTGGGACTCTATCCTAAGAATACTAAAACACCAATTCAAAAGAACCTCTGCATCCCAATGTTTATAGCAGCACAATTTACAATAGCTAGATTTTGGAAGCAACCTAGATGTCCATCAGTAAATGAATGGATCAAAAAACTATGGTACATTTACACAATGGAATTCTATGCAGCAGAAAGAAAGAAGGCACTCCTACACTTTGCAACAGCGTGGATGGAGCTGGAAAACATTATGCTAAGTGACACAAGCCAGGCAGTGAAAGACAAATACCCTATGATCTCACCTTTAACAGGAACCTACACAACAAAACAAAGAAACAAGCAAAATATAACCAAAGACACTGAAATAGAGGACAAGCTGACAGTGACCACAGGGGAGAGAAGAGGGCATTTCAGGGGACATTGGGAAGGGTTCATGGGAACCAACTTAAAGGACACATGGATAAAAACTAGGGGGAGGGTGATAATGGGAGGAAAGTGGGTAGGGTTGGGAGGGGGAGCTGGACTGGGAGTAAAAGGGAGAAAACTGTATTTGAATAATGATTAAAATAAAATTTTTTAAAAATTATAAGAAAACATTATTAATGTTTTCATATTACAATATAAAAAAAAGATGGGCAAAGGAATTAGTTGATACTGAGCAGGAAATTTTCAGAAAAAAGGTTTAAGAGGGAAATAAAGCTATCAAAAATTAAATTCCAGGTTCAAGATAGCAAAATATTAAAATATGCACCTATTGAAAAACATAAAAGACAGATTCAAAACAAAAATATACAAATCAAAGAATATTAACAAATCATTATTTAAAAGCAATGAATTGCTTGTATGCCAGTAGAAGAAAGACTAACAAAGACATTGAGTTTTTGAAGTGGTAGTGTTAGTAAAAAACATGAGCCAAACAACAAAAAGAAAAAAATGCCCAAAAACACCTAAAAATAAAATTTTTCTACAGTAAAAGAAATTGAGAATCTATATGAATTAAAATGATAGAGTGCATCTTAGAAGAAAAAATACAGAATAACCAAATTTAAGGCACAACTTGCCCTGGCTGGCGTAGCTGAATGGATTGAGCGTGGGCTAAGAACCAAAGCATTGCAGGTTCGATTCCCACTCAGGGCACATGCCTGGGTTGCATGCCATGGCCCCCAGCAACCGCACATTAATGTTTCTCTCTCTCTCTTTCTCCCTCCCTTCCCTCTCTAAAAATAAATAAATAAAATCTTTTAAAAAAGCAAAACAAAAATATAAATTAAAAAAAGACACAACTTAATAAAGTTATCAGACTCTAAAGATAAAGAAAGAATTCAAAGAAGGCCAGCATTCATGACTCTCGCACCCCCCAAAACATCAGCCACATTGGAAAAGCAAAGGTTCTTCAATATTCACTGTTGAAAAATAATAAGTAACTCAATTTTTCTTTCAAGTGTAAAGATATCAGATAGAATATTTCAACTAAGAGATCATGGAATAAAGCACCCATGCATCCTTTTTAAATTAAGTATAACAATGTGGTGACTCAAATATATATATAAAATATAGAAAAGTCAACATATAAAATAATGAGAAAAATACAGAAGAAAAGATCTCATTTATAATTTCTTTTTAAAAGATAAAATATGTTGAAATAAAGTTAAATGTGCAAGACATATGAAGAAAACCTACAGAAAAAAAACTACTCAAAAGAAAAAGAATCTTGAAATAAATGGAAAGCCACATTTTCTATAGAAATGCATAATACTTTAAGGAAAATAATGCTTCCTAAATTAATGTATAATTGTAATTTAATCACAATAAAAGTACTAATGGATATTTTTTTTTGAAACTTGCAAACTGATTCTTAACATTGATAAAGAAAAACAAAGTGGGGAAATAGCCAGAAGACTCATTTTAATGCACACTAAATTTGGAAAAATGGCTCTAAATTACTGAAATATCTCATGTAATTTAGATAAGCAGATCAGTGGACAGAATAAAGAATTTAGAATCAGACACAGGCACATTTGTGAAGGGAGCACGTTTGTGGCATTGAGATGACTGCTAGCTATTGGGAAATGTAAAGCTAAATTCTTACTTCACTTCCTCTGCCAAAAATAAGCCTCTGATTGGTCGAAGATTTAAGTTTAGGGAAATAACTGGGGGAATGTAGAATTCAAAAATTATAGTCCTGAGTAATGACATTCTAAGTAGAACATAAAAGCCAGAATCCATGAAGTTAACTTGATATGAAACTTAAAACTTCTATATGAACAAAACCCTAACAGATTCAGAGGAAAAACAAAAATTAGAGGAACACTTTACAACAAATGGGTTGTTTTTTTTTTTTGACAAAGGATGCATTTTCTTGCAGAGCTTTACATATTACCAAGAAAGAAGACCAACAACTCAATAGGAAAATGAAGAATATGAACAGGTAGTTCATACATATAAAAAGTGAAAAAAACACCCACTTTAAAACATGAGAAGAAAATTATGTTACAGTTGAAGAAATCAAATTTTAATTACAATGAGATAATCATTTTCACCTCTCAGATTGGGAAAGATAAAAGTATCAAATAACACCTAATGTTTGAAAGGCTATAAATGGACAGCACACTCCACATGCTACGTGGAAATGTGAGAGGGCAATTCAGCAATATTAACAGTGGAAAATTACAGACGTAAAAATGTTCTCTGCCACATTCTATTTCATGGCAAAATTTTGTCAGCAACCTAAATGTGCATTAAAAGAAGATCTGTTAAATTCTGATGATCTCTAACAGAAGAGTTTTACATGGCTATTAAAAAAATAAGGTGCTAATGTGGAAATATTTTCTAAAATAATTGTTAGGTTTAAAAAAAAAAGTTGTAGAACAGCATGTATAAAATGAATTCATTTGTGCAAGATAAAAAAAATGTATACCTACTTTTATATTTAAATGCTTGTACATGCACAGAAGTTTCTGGAGGACCACACAAACTGTTGCTAGTGTTCATCTTTGGTGAGGGGGCTGGGGACTGAATGGGAGGAGGACTCACTTTTTCATGGATAAGTGTCTACACTTCAAAAAAGAACCATGTTTAAGTGTCAATTTTATAGTTTAAATAACTACTAAAATAAAAAGAAATAGAGAGGAAGTTGATTTTTATAGAAGAAAACAATGTTTTTATGTACATTCCTGCTGGCATATACACTAACAGCCCACATGCTGCCCAGAGGAATATTGGCACCGTGAGTGTTCATCTCAAGAGACTCACTTGCTGGCAGCAGCCATTTAGGACACTGATGAGAAGAAGCTGTAGGAGGCCACACAGAAGGAAAGTGAGAAAGGTGTTTTACAACTTCACTAAGTTGTGAAATCTTGAGTTCTTCTTCATAAAAAATGAATGGGGAAGCATATTGATAAATAGCATTAGGATTAAATAATTAAGGTTGCCAAAAAGGAAAGACCAATTTGAATGTTCTTCCATCCTGAGCCAAATTGTGCTAGGCCCTAGGGCTGTGAGAAGATAAAACCCTTTCGTTCTCTGCATGCAACGCTAAGGCTGGTAGGGAAGGCAGAAAGGGGAGGCAGACAAGTGAACAAATAATTCAAAAATGATTTGGTAGGTGGTATGATAGCTGAAACAGGGTGCAAGGTAGAATAAGAGCTCCTTAGATCACCATGTGGGTCGGGCAAGGCATACTCCCTCACCTACAAACATTCTCTTCAGAAGCCAAAAGAAGGGGAGAGTGAGGCCCACACACTATTTTACCCAATAACCATGATCCCTCTCCATAGAATTTCTTTCCAAGCACAGTATGTTCCATGAAAATAATAATAACCCTTAGTTAGTAATTTCTTTTTCAGGAGGAGAATTTCTTCTGTATCATTCATGACAAATCTTAGAATAAGATTCTGCCTGCACTAGAGCTCTTCAAATCAAAGCACACATCACCCAACATACAAGAATCAAGGATACTTACCTAATTTAATGACTTAGGGGCCAATATACTTTTTTTGAGCTGTCATTGATTGACAGGCCAAGAGAAGTCCTTTCCCCTAAATAATGAGAGTTTGAGTTTGAAGAACACTCCCATAAATGACACATTATTTGATTATTTGATCCACACAAAATGTATAAGCTGAGTGTTACTAGTATTCTCCATCTCATCGTGAAGGATTGAAAGACCTACATTATTTCATTTGAACCTCAAAAAACCCTATAAGGTGGTACTATTAATTATTTTCTTTCATTGATAAGAATAGTTGTCAATAGTATTGGTTAAAGACAAGCCTGGAATTAAACTACCTAGATTTGATTCCCAGTTTTGCCACTTAGTGACTGTGTGACCTTGGCAAACTGATTAACCTCTCTATGCCTTACTTTCTGCACCTATAAAAATGAAATGATAATATTTTCTTCATGGGGTTATTATAAAAATTAAATGAGTTAATATATGTGAAACACTTGGTACAGAGGAAATGTTAAATTGCTAATTCTTACTCTGAGTCAGAAGATTTGAGTTCTCAATTATAGCTTTTTTGCAGTACTGTGGTTTCCTAGTAACATCGTGAAATGTTATGAAGCTTTAAGTGGAAAAAATTAAAGGGGGATGGGATCCTATTGTCATAACTTTGAGAAGTACTGCAGTAGGTAAAGTAGTATAACTCTTTTCTCTGCAGTACTTTCCAGAATATTTAACATACTTATGTCAACTATAAATCTCTTCAGAGAGTTTCTCACTCAAATATTGGGTCTGGACCTTTACTTTCTCACTACCTTCTCCCCTCTGGCTACTAAGGCTGGGTTTGGGGGTGGAGGACTCGACCTGCAAAAGGTGAAGGACACTTACAAAGGTCAGTTTCACTCAGACTTGGCCATGTCTGGCATCCTGGCTGGCCTTTGGCTCTTGGTGATGAACATGTTAAATACAGACAACTCTAATTGGAAGACCCATACCTCTCAAAGATAAGGTCAATATTCCATAAATAAGGTCAAAAGCCAGTATAGCTCCTCCACCTAGTGAAGTATGATACTCCCTACAGGTACAATGAATGGTCAGCATTTCACACAGTGGCTGAGCACCCGAGTCTCTTCCTAAAAGGGGCTATCAATAGTACTGACCCCTGTCCTCTGGCCTGGTATGCAAGTGATGGGGAGAAGGTGGCTAAAGGTCTTGGTCTTTCTCTTGTCTCTATACAGTTCAGGGGACCTGAGGAGTTGTAAACTTCACTTAAGATGAAGTAGGGGAAAGAGCATTTGAGTTTTATATAAATGCAGAGCAGGCCTTGGTAAGTGGGTGGGAGTTAGCTTGAGATAATCAAAAGTTGAAAATATGTAATGAACATTTGCAAAATTCTTTCAATTAGCAAAGAAATTAGATGTGTATTATCTCCTTTGTGTCTCTGGACATTGCTACAAGTTACATGCTTATCATGCCCACCCTATAAATGAGAAGATGAAGGCGTAGTGGGATAAGAGCTCTCTCTAAAGTCAGTCAGCTAGTATTTGGCAGGGCTGGGATCCAACCCAGGTCCAGCCATTCTGGCATCACCACTCTTTGCTCACGGTATGCTGTATGCCTGGGTGCTCAGGGCCCCTGAAGGAGAAGAGGAAGAGGTAGAAGCAGATGAGGAAATAGGAAATGAAAGTGGAAAGGCAGCTTCTGCACAGTGTTGATTAGGACACGCTCTGAGTAGGGCTGCCAACCCTGCATGTCTGTTAAGATAAAACCTGACAAGAGTGAAAATCCACCCCGCCGAGAATTTTAAAAAATAATTTAAAGATGGAAATTGCATCTTATCTTTCTATCCCCTTAAGTTCAAAATTCAACTCCCACAGTTGCATTGACTTGAAAAAAAAACTGATTCCAGCATCACAATTCAATATAGAATGTCAGAAGTCCCTATGCATCCATGCTGAAATGGCCAATTGAACTGGCATGCCTTGGCAAATAAGACAGGATACAGCACATCTATCAGGTAGTGGGGCCTGTTTTCATCATTCATTATTATGGAGAAGAAATAGATTTGTGCTCATGTGCAGACAGTGGAGAATACTGATTGCTTGGAAAGATCCAGAGACTGGGAGACTTTTTATGTCTAGTTTCCTGGGAAATAGATTTTCTAAGTATATTAGGAAGATATAGATATGGCTACTAAGAAGTTTTCTTCACCAAGAGAGCTGCAAATATAATCAGAGAAGACAGTAAATTACATTAAAAGAGAACATTAGCTTTGGATCAATCAGGTTTGGTTTAAGCCCTACCTCTCCCATTCTAAGCTGCATGACCTTTATCAACTTATTTATCCTCCCTGATCTTTGGTTTATACACTTCCTAGGTTGTATTGTGAGGCTCAATGGTCCTCACAATAGAAAGGTCATGGACTTTTTGATTAAAGAGGATCAAACAAAATAACCTAAATGTTCAATAGTGGCATGAACTGATATTGTGGTCAGTCAGCTATTTTTACTGTAATCAAACTCATCCTAATTCAGTAGGATAAGAGTTTTTTGGGGTCAGAAATAGCTTAAAGCAGAAGCTGGTGAACAGAAAGGAGCAAGAGTTGGACAGGGAATGATGTTTGTTCTGCTTTTCTATTAGGCCCTGAAAGATAGACTGGGAGCCAGGGTGGGGCCAGTGAAAAGGGCAGAACCTCTGATTCACAGAGTAAACTGGTCAAGGGGACAGGCCAGAGGATACTCTTCTTCTCCTGGGGCCTGTCAGAAATACGTCCTAGAATCCTGGAAGGCTGAGGGCTCAGAATGCCTAGGAGGAGCCTGTTGCCAGGGATGTGAAAACTAGAAGGAAAACAAAGAAGCAGCTTGGGAATGGGTTGTTGTGGAGTGGAGAAATCACTTCTTTTAACCTAATCCAGGTTCAGTCCAAGAAAAAGAGGTTACTGAGCACTAGAACTTAACAAAAAAGCACCTCTCCTGCTGCATGAGGAATATAAAAATATCAGGACCATTAAGCCATCACCGATATGATCAAACACCTGTGTAACCAACCAGAGTTAGCTGTGTGGGAATAAGTGGAGGGGTCCATCATCTATTTATATTAAGTTAGCTCTCCGGACAGCAGGACTTTGTAGCCTGGCTCCTCACAAAAATGATTTCCCCGAGTTATGGTCTAATATTAACTTCATTGCTCTTAAATGAGAGTCTAAGAAATAACCCCTGAAAGTTGGTTTTCTACACTGTTCATTGTTATTCAATATTCTCTTTTAAAAAAGGAAAAAAATTCTATTTGGAAAAATCCTTTTTGAGTTGACAGGTACAGTAGAAAGGTCATGGACTTTTTGATTAAAGAGACCTGGTTTGGAATCCTGGCTCTTCCGTACACTAGTGACACTCTGACTAATGCTATAACTTTATTTCTTAAACAGAGATAGTAACACCTTCCTGGAGGGTTGTTACAGGAATTACAGGTGCTGTTTATTGGATGTTCACAATGCTCAATAACTCTACTAGAGCCTTACAAGGACCTTACTAAATTCTCACAGCACACTCTGAGTCAGGGATGTTCATCCCCCCAGGTCACAGGTTAGGGGTTGCCTGCCTGAGATATTGGGTAAATTGCCTGCTATCTCCCAGCTAGTGGGTGGCAAAGGAGATGTACATGAAAGCTCTTATCAGTTATTGAGTGAGTGCCAAACAAATGTCAGCTGCCTTGTCTTACTTCTCTAAAAGACCTGAAATATTCCCTTTTTAGTAAGGGAAGGACTAAGTTCTAGGTTTCCATGATTTTCTCTGCCTTTCAAGCAATTCAACTGCATGTTCAAAAATAGTAACTGTTCTGTATTTTATTTCCTAAACTTCTTCATGGTTTTGAATTTCCTATCTTAAAAGCTCCCTTATAGGCATGTTTATTATACCATTTTATGTTCTTTTGGAAGCAGACAGGTTACAAATCTAGGGCCTCTAGGTGAATGACTAGCTGTAGGATGGCCAGCCTTGATAATAAAATGGGTTATTTTTAAAAATTTTCAAACATATTGGAACATCTGAATCCAAATAAGGGATTCCTTTAATAAGGAAACCTCCAGAGGTTAAAGGCACAAGTCAATGACAAATTATTTAAAAGACTCAAATGACTCCTTCTTGGGAATTACCTTTAATATCTATGGCATAATTTTTCCACTCTGAAAATGATAGCAAATGCATACCGTGAATCAAGTGTTTAATTTTTAGGAAAAAAAGGTTATTCAGAGCTATACCTGTTGACCAAGAGGAGTGATTAAACTAGGTTTTGGTCTACAGTCAGATGGTGATGCAAAATATAAGATTGATTCATTTTCTCATGTGGCTTATTAATAGGCTATAGAGACTTTTTCAAATCCTAATCAGCATACACTTCGGAGGAAGTTGCTTAGAAAGCCATTGAAAAGAAGGAAGTTACTTTGGAAGGAGGAGACTGCCCTTCTGGTGGGCATGACAGTTGGAGGTAGGAGGGTCACAGTGAGGGAGGCCAAGAGGGCTCACATGATGGCCATGAGAATATGGGCTTAATGTGGCCAGAGAATGTTTGAATTAGGCTTCTTAGAATAACAAAAGAGTATGGAGAGGATGATGTTAAAAGTCATAGGACTCTTGTTCCCTTGTTTAGTACAGATCAGATCACCATGGAGAAAAACATCAGGAACTCTCATTTAAATGGCCAAGCTTGAAGGAGACATGAAAGGGGAAAGCACAACATAGTGACAGCAAATGCAAATAACAGGAGTAGAAATTAAAGGTTCCTCCTCTGAGGCTAACACTTGATAGTCATTGGTACATGAGCTAAGTATCATAGCATCTTCAGGTATCATGATTCCAAGACACTCAATTTATCGTGCCTGGATCTAGTTGAGCAGTAATTTTCATTGTTCAAAGAACTTTTACCTTCTTGCTTCAGTAAATCCTCCTTGAATCCTCATGAAATGAATGGAGTAGGTTATATTACAAAACCCATTTGACAGTAAGAGGACTAAGATTCAAATAAATTCATTATAAAATTGCTCAATATCATTCAACTAATTAGTGACTAAACTATCAGTAGAACCTTGATTTGCTCAAGGAGTTTTCTCAACTTCTGAATGTAACTATCTAGTTTTCCATTCTCTTTATCAACAAAGAGATATAAATTCTACTATTTTCTACAAGGAGATGAACACAGTAAACTTATCAGTCTTTACTAAAATCTTAGAAGTAATATAAAAAGTAGTATTGAAAATTTCAGAAGCATTGAAAATTACTGATAACTTGTAGAAAACCTAATGAGACAGGCACACTTTGTTATATTTCACACACATTGAATAGTCTGTCACCCTCTTCCTCTTGAACCAAGCAAAGGGGCACAAATTATGTTCGTGGTGATTTTAAGCTGTGCTTCCTTTTGACAAATGCAATCTTCACTGACCATCCGGCTATGCTTCCTAAAACATCCATAATGGCAGACTCCATGAGTCATATTTGTCAGCCCAACCCTGCTAATTATCTGCAAGACAGATGCAGAGCAGCAGGCTACTTTTAAGCTCTCTGACTCACCTCACTGCTTACCTCTTAGCAGGCCAAATGGAGGCCCAGCAATATTTGAGCACATGGTGCCTTGAAACCCAAACCAAATCAGTTGCTCCTAAATCTGAGTTTGATACAAATCCCTAAAGCATTCAAGGACAGGCTAAAGTGTATGTGCCTCAAGGATGGAAACTCTCATTGATTTCTTTGTCTTCAGCACTGGTGTTATATTTACAACATAGGTGGTATTTAGGAAGTTTGAAGTGGGTGAAGGACAGAAAAAGGAAAAGATGGAAGGGAGGGATTAAAAAGGGAGGGAGAAAGGGAGAGAGAAGGAGTGGAATGGAAGGGAAGGAAGTGGGAGGGAAAGGGAGGGGAGGAAAAGTAGGTGGGGGGGATAAGAAGGAGAGTGAAAAAGAGAAAAGGTAGTAGGAGGGAGCCAGGTCCTCAGTCCCTGTCCCTGGACTTCCTGGCGAAGCAAAGAAGTTAGATCTCTCAGCTACTGCTGCTTTCAGCTTCAGCCTGCTTTCTTCTTTTCAGCCCTCAATGATTTTAATGAAGAACAGTTATAAAAGTATGTGGTTTATGTTCATTAAAAAACTGCCAAAAAACAGAGCAAAATGAAGACAGGGAATTGATTCTACCCAGAGGCATTTTCACCACGAATTATTGGCTTGCTTTCTCACTGTGAGCTATGCCCACCTCAGGAGATTTCATCTGGATAAAATTAAAAAATGAAAATTTAAAAAAAGACTCCTACTAGGACTCAGGGAGTCTGATTATTAGTTGAACTCTGACTTCTGGGGCCATATGTTTACTAAGGAGATGGTGGAGGTAACAATCTCCCCAGGGACAAGCCCATCTTCTCTGAAACTTCTGCCAGTCTGCCCTACAACTATGCTCACATGACTCTCTGTGGCCAGCTAGCTCCCAGCCAGGATCTTCCATGCTATGGCTTATGTAGGTCTGGCCTCATGCATTCATTCTGCAAGTATTTCTTGATGATCTACCAGGTGTCAAGCACTGTGCATTACCTCCCATCCCTTTCTGCCCAACAGTACCATGGAAGAAAGTGGAAGTTTGTGGCCAAGGGTGATGCCTCCCAAGCCTTGTGCTCATTTAGAACCTCCTAGACTTCTTCCCAAGCACCTGTGGAGGGCAATAGAACTCTTGAACCCAATGAGGGACCAGAACCTCATTTACTAAAACATAAGGTTTAGACTCCTTTGCCTGGTTTTCAAGAATTTCCACATTCAGCTGCACCAGGCCAGCTTCTCCCTGGTTGTACAAGTATGCCCAGCTTCCATACGTTCTTTCACATCACACCAACTGCTAGCTCATATGATGCCTTTGTACAAATTAGAAACAAGAAAAAAAAAAAGAAGAAACAAGAGACTCTCCTATTTAATAGATGATTGTTCAGAGTATGCTAATTTTGTTAAAACAAGATACTTTACTCTTAGCCTCCAGAAAAGAGCAATGGGCTAGAAAGCAACAGGGAGACTTCTTAAGATAGGGTGGTTAGGAAAGGTCACTCTGAAGAGCTAACATTTGAATGTCAAGAAGTTGTCCATGCAAGGTTCCTGGGATGAAAATTGCAGTTAGAAGGAACAAAAAGGACAGAGGCTAATAGGCAGGACTGTGTTTGGCATGTGCAGGTGCCAGGAAGGATGAACCCCTATGGGAGAGTGGGTAGGAAATATATTCAAAGAAGTAGGCAGGGTCTAGAGTATGTGAAATTTTGTAGCAATGTTATGGAGTTTGGATTTTATTCTAAAATTTTAAACAAAACTTAGAACAAGTTATGTGATTTGTTTTAACTTTTTAAGAAATTCCTAATATGTACTGTAGACAATGAATTGTAGGAGCTAGAATGGATTAGGAACACTAGCTGAGTATGGGACAGTTAGACAGTCTATCTAATGTCTAAGGATGCCTTTCAATTTTGACATTCCATAATCCTGTTTCACCAACAGTCCCCACCATGCATATGGTTCTGTGTTCCTAGTTGCAAATGGCAGGTTCCATTTTAAGCAGAAAAGGGATTAGTTTGGGATTTTAGGTAATTCTCAGAATTTAGGAAGAGCCTCTGTAAACTGCCTTGAGAACAAGCTTCCAGGAGGGCTGCCCAAACCATGTGACAAGACCAGCTTCACAGGGGTGCAGCTGTTTTGCTGAGTTCTAAATGCTAGAATCCACTTGTCTACAGCCTCTGGCAGTGAGGTACCTCCTGCGTGAAGACAGTTCCTGGCATTTTGCTGCTTTTGCTGCTTCCACCCCACCACCAGGAGCCCAGTAGCTTGAAGTGGGGATTGGGCTCCAACACCACCTAAGCTGGAGCAGGCAGCTTCTTCCCAAGACTTTAGAAGGTCCTGGGGCCAGAGGTGGGAGATGCAGCTGGAGATTGTGTCAGAAAGCAGGAGCACAAACACTGTGGTGATCAAGGCAGGATGCCAAGCCCAAAGGAACCAGAGGTCTAGAACAAGTTTTCAGACAAAGCCTTAAGGCTGGGAAGATGAGATCAAACTGATAGAAAGCTAGGAACCTGAGAATCTCCAGAAGTAATTTTACATTTATTGGCATAATGATTTGATCAATGCCTATCTCTCCTACTAGAATATAAGTTCTACAAAGACAGGGACTGTGCTATATTCATTTTCTCACTGTGGAATAGCTTCAGAATGCAGCACTACTATCTTCATGTTTATTCAGAGTCAGCGTAGAAAACAGCCTCATAGTGTTTCTGTGATTTCTCCAGCAGGGCTGCTGAAAGCATCATCAGTGAGTTTCCTTGATATAAGAAGCTACCTGAAAAATCCTCTTAAAATTAGTGCCAGTTGATGGTGCTTTGTTCCTTGATCTGTGCTTGTTTCAGGGGTGTATTTGCTTGTGAAAATTTGTCAAATTTAAGACATGATGTGGGCTTATGAGCCAAGGGGTCCTGCAATGCTAGTTGCTGTGGTACGTAAGGATAGTGTTGGAGCCTCTGGCATACCCCAGGAGGAGAATCATAGAACCCTAGGGTTCTGGAGCAAGCCCATTCTTCAGAGAGCTAGCAGAGTCTGGCAGGCTACAAGGCCCTAGTGTACTCGGAGCTACTCATCATGATCTGGGTATTATGAGATCCCCCATGTCATAAAGTTGAGTAAACACAGAAATGATATATCACACACTGAAAATGGTAAACTCAGGACTGGGCCTGGCCAGGTCCAAGGAACACAAGTAAACATCTTGAGCAAGTAGGCCCACATTTTCATGTCACCTACCTTTGTGTAATTCATATCTATGTTTTTATAGGAGATTCCCTTTGACCAACTGACTGAAGAGGAAGAATACTCAGCGTGATTTTCACTTGAGCAAGCTCATTATATTGCTGTTAGTGCAAAGTGGACTGCTGCTGCATTTCACCTACAGTCAAGGGTGACTCTAATGGACAGTAACAAAGAGGAATCCCATCAATGAGTGGAATTTGCAAGCAGTGAAGCTGATTATTTTCTTTTCATGGAGGAAGAAGTGGCCTGAGATTGTGACCTGCCGTAAATGACTTCCTTGGTTTATTAGAGTCTGAAAGAAACAAGATTGAAATATGAGAGACAAGAAATCTGGGGAAGAGGCATATAAATGGACCAAAGGAAGTGAGCACAAAGCATGTAGATCTTTGTTCCCTGACATTAATGCCCACCAGGGAGGAGGCACTCAACAAGCAGGAGAGTAGGGTGGCTCAGCCCATGGATGTGAGCTACCACAGAGCTTGCAACATGGGCATTTATAGAAGGAGGCTGTGCCCCACAGCACTGACTTCATCTTACCAAAGCTGAGTGCCCAGAATGCCAGCAGAAGCAGCAGAAACTACACTAAACCCTCAACTGGCATAATCCCTTGAAGAAACCAGCCACTTTCATGAAACTAATAATATTATTCTGGGTGTGAGTTCACACTGTCAGCCCTCAGAACCTATGTCAGCACTACACCTGAAGACTCACAGGGCACCAGATTTACCAGCATAGGATTTTACACAAGATTACTTCAGATAAGACTTTTTTTTTTTTTACCTAGAAGGCTAAATGTCCAATATCCAATGGTCCATGACCATTGTTAATGAGAAATGGATACTTGCAGCCCCCCAAATGCCAGAATGGCAAGGCAACTGAAGGACTTAGACATTTGGGGGAGTAAAGTCTGAGTTGCACTCTGCTGCCAGCAATGAAACCCCAGTGACTGACTGAACTAGAGCATAGGGCAAATGTGGGCATTGGAGCAAACACTGCAATACAGTGCTGGAAACTGTTGCAGGGGCACAGACTGCATCTTACTCCACTAACCCACCTCTATTGTTTTTGTTAATCCCTATCCAAAGATATCTTCATTGATTTTAGAGAGAGAGGGAGGGAAAGGAAGAGAGAAAAATATTGATATATGAGAGAAACATCAATCGGTTTTCTCCCATAAGCACCCCAACTGGGGATAGAATTCACAACTTGGGTATGTGCCCTGACCCAGAATCAAACCCACAACTTTTTGGTGTACTGGATAATACCCCAAACAACTGAGCCACCTAGTCAGAGTCCACATCTATTAAGTTTTTTAGAGATTGTGGGTATCCATCAATGGACTGGGCTTAATGAGAGCCATAGATGTGAATGCTTGATGGTGCAGTGTTGACTTTAATCAGTTCCATTTGGTTCACTATCTTAACATGCTCTTGGCCTTAGCTTTGATTCTAGACATAGGTATGACAGTTCCATGCAGGCTTTGACCCAGTGCCTCTCCTCACATACATACCATGGGCTTTATTGAGGGATGCCTGAGGAAACACTATGGGATTCATTCATGCACAAACCAGAAATAGAGACCAGTTGATATTCCAAGAGGCAACTCTCAACAAATGGGGAGTCATAGCTACTAGATAAATTATTTTCCCTTTGGTCCTCCAGATAGACTATTTTGAGACACACTGTATACACTCCTTCAAAGATCCCAGCAGAATCAAGCACCACAGTAATAACTGATTTGCTAACATACTCTTACCTTTATTTCCCTCCTTCCCTGTTCACTCTCCCCAGTCACTCACTCTTATTCCTTAGGACTGCACAAAACAAGCCAAAAATAAACTGTCTAAATAGAAACTCTGGTTTCAGGCACTAATTTCCAGGACAAGCACAGACTAAGACACTCCACAGCCACATTTTAGACTAGAATGGCTCTCCATTATAGTTTTACCTCCAGTGACACAGAGTTCTTACCCTCTTAATTTTAATAAATACTCTAGCTTCCCTGGGACCTTCTGCCTTAATATCACTCCTTTCTCTCACTTTCTTTCCTATCCTTCACAGACCCATAGTCCACCACTTGAATCATTTCTTTATCCTTTCCTTTGAAACCCTCACCACTACATCATTCCTTCAAGCATCCTCGCATTGAAAAAATCTCAAAGAAATATGTGTGTTTTTGCTGCTTAGTGTCTATCTATATGCCTTTCTCCAAATTCCTCTGGGGAGCTTCTGCTTTCACCACTTGGTCCATGATGCCATGGTTAGAGCATGTGACTCAGATTCAACTCAGTCAATGTATTTTATTCTCTCTGGCCCAGTAATAAGTTCAGAAATAGACACATGACTTAAGCCAATCAAGCCCAATCAGAGTGGATGCCAGGTCTTTTGTTGAGTGACCAAGAAGACTATGAAGTTTCTGCTGGAGTAACTATTGTCTATTTCAGAATGGAGCCAACCCATAAGAAGCAGGGCCAAGATACATCATATCCCAGTGAAATCATTTGAGCCCTTGTACCAAATTTTATTGCATACATCCCTGTATTTTTCAGTTCTTTAGATCAGGGGTCTCCAACACAGGAGGCCTCAGACTGGTACTGGTCCCTGGCCTGTTAGGAGCCAGGCCAAATAGCAGGAGATGAGCAGCGGGCCATGGAGGGAGTGAAGCTGCACTCCAGTTACCTTCTGAGTTCCACCTTCTGTCTCTCCCAGGCCCCACCCCCAACCATGGAAAAATTGTCTTCCATGAAACCAGTCCCTGGTGACAAAAAGGTTAGGGACAGATGCTTTAGATAACCCATCTCCTGTTTAAGCCAGATTGGGTTGAGTTTTCTGTCACTTGTAACTAGAATCCTAATTAATTCTCTTGGACCACCCTTACCGTCTCTCTGCTTCTGGTACAGTTAATGAAAATCTTCCTCCAAATTTATAGTCTCCAGTGATCTCCTCAACACTACTTCACAGTCATTTCTCTTTCCAACTTTCACTACTCTTTTCAAGCATTCTCTCCTCTTTATATGCAGCAAATGACTTGCCTGCTAACTCATTAACCAAATTAAAGTCAACTTTCTTTTCCCAATCCTTCCACTTCCAATGGGTACTAGAGATTAGTAACGGTTGTAGTGTTACTTTTAAAATGCTATTTAAAGAAGACTGGCTTTCTCCCTTTTATCTTAGATTCTTTTTTCTTATCTAGATATAATTCACCTAGAAGATTTATATGTGGAGATATCATATATGTATATATTTATATGTATGCATACATATATTGATAGAGACCTGACCAGATGACTAGGAAAGAGTAGGGTGGGGCCATAGGAGGAGGTTGCCCAAGGCAATGGTAAACAGCCAAGGACGGGATTGGCTGAGAAGCTGAATGCCTCCAGAGTGGATGGAATTATGGGTAAATGATTTGAAATAAAAGAAGTACTGTTGGGCTCTCAGAAGGGTGCTGACCCTCTCTGGCTTTTGGGCTCCCTTCCTTGAAAATGCTTGGATGATCGTGCTGCAGCTTCCTGCCCAACAGATGGTATTTTGGATAAGAAGAAACTCCAGACACAGCTTACAATCAGACTGGCCTGGCAAAGGGTGACAGGGTTATTCTTTGGGTGTTCTAGAGAGAACGAGCTGTAGAGGCAGAAGGCTGCCATTCTTCCAAAATTGTTTAGGTTTTGTATCATATGTTGTTTTAGTTTGTAAACTAATCCTGTAGAAATAAGATAATTAAAAACTAACAGGAGGGATGATAGGAGAACTCAGGTGTTAAGAGTTTAGCCTTAATTGATAGGCTTCAGTGAGTAATGCATTTGGAAAGCTGTTATTCCAAAATTGTGAAGCTTTTGAATAAAGACTCCTTTCATTTATCACTAAAACTTTGCCTCTGGAATTTTGCCTACAGGGTGGTGGCAGGCAGCAGGACCTCAATTGCTTTTCAGTAACAATATAAACATATATATGCAAGTTTTTCATTAAATTTTCTCAAACACTTTCACATATAGATAAGAAATATATATGAAAGCATTTATTTCCCCCTCCAATTGTACAGTAGAATACTAACCATGGAGAGGGTTTTTAACTTTTTGCCCTCCCCTTATACCTCCTAATCTCCAGCTGAGAGCACATGCTAGAGGCTACCCACATTTAGAAGAAAGCTAAATGCCACAGTAAATAGTCAATAATGAAAGATCCACCAATCTTTTCAGCTTTGGAAAGCACTTAGAAACACAATAGCTGCTTAGAGCTATCAGATTAGATTTGCAGAATCACAGGATTCATCTACCCCAGCTCCACTGACAGGTGAGTGAACCAATGCTTAGGGAAGTTAGGTGACATTTTGGAGATCTCCTGGCATAGCTGGGACTAGAGCACATTCCACTCCACAGCTTTTCCAGTGACATTACTACTTCCTTCATAATGAACTAATATCCACTGTGGTTCTTATGGGCATAGACAGTTTGCTAACCTCTCCTCTAAGTCATTTGCCCACTCAGGCCATTTTTCAGTAAGGACATAGGGACCTCAGAAAAATGATGTTTGTTTTGATCCTGTCTATAAAAGTCCTTCATTGTGTGGGGATGCTCTGCCCACTGAGCTTCCCCAGGCCACCATGGATGAGAATAATTCTACCAAGACATGATCTGCTAGGAGAGGAAAGATGGCCAATCTCTCAGTGGAGAAAAGCCTTGAGCCTATTTCTCAACGGGCTTATTGGGTTTAGTTTGCATAGAAATACAGGATGTATACATAAAGCTCATGAGTCATTGTCAGGCAGTAATGATCAAGGAATAGATAACATCCAAAGAACTATAAGGGCTTATTCTGAGACAGGGTCAGATAGATATAATAACATCAAAGGGCCACAAAACTTTGGGAAGCAAACTCACTTTATGCTTGGACCCTCATTTAAATTGAGGGAATTCTTAGTAAAGCAGGTTTCACAGGATTTTATGCATTCTTTCTTAGGCCTGATCACCCCCAGGGAATCGCCCTTTCCAGCTCAGGGCTGTCCCGCCCTCCAGCATTGTTTCAGGCCTGAATCAGGTAAGGCATGTGGAGAGCCAAGAGATTAGGAGACTTTTTACAGATAGAGTGAGGACTCAGGACATGAGAAAGCCAAGGGGTGAGGGTCCATCACCCCTTTTCTATAGTCTCCTAAGTCCTTCCCAGATGGCCCCTTTGTGACTGTGCCTGTCTTAGGTTGTTCCTTCCTTAAGTAATCTTACCCATCATTGACTATCCAGCCATCCTCCAGGGGCCAAGCAGGGTGAAGTAAAGGGGGCAGAGGCTGCACCCCTGCCAGGAGGATACGTTTTGTCTTCTTAGTGGCTTATGGCCCTAAGGTCTTTTTACTCAGCCTTAGCCATGAGGGGTTACAGCTTCTGAAACCAGGCAGGGAAGTTCCTAACATCATTGTGCTACAGCTATTAGGCTATTAAAGGTTAAAAATAGGAGAGCAATTAGAAGGACCAGTGATGAAGAGCTCAGTTGATTAATGAAGTTCATCTCTCCTGCCCCATCACTCTGTTTTTATGCCATCACTGACTCACACCTCTAGGTGACAAATCAAAAAGAAAAGAAAGGTTTGCTTCAGTCAACGGCCCAATTAATGTATTAAGGTAATAATTTGGAATACCTGTTTAACTAGGAAGCCAAACTGTCTCAGCCTATACTTAAAAAAAAAAAACAGAGAAGTATTGGGAATACTTCAAAACTTCAAAATATTTACCTGTTCATGGTGTAATGAAAAAGAGATATTTTTTGAAACTGAAATAAAGATTTTAAAAACTGATTCAGAAAGGAAAAAGAATAAGTAATATGCAAACACCATTTGGTGACACTATTTCCAAGCATATCTTAGAAACAACTTTCCATGCAATAATATTTATTATGTCTACTATCTGCTAAGTTGGGACCTGTGGTCTCAATGAACTCCTACAGTGACTCCACCTTTTCCTTCCTATGCCTAGGTCTCAAAGTCAATAGCCACTTCGCCCTCTGTTCCCTCTTGTATCCTGTCATATTCCCATTTAAGCTCCAACTATTTCTTATTTGGGCAACTTGAATCAGTTTTTCTTACCAGGCTAAGGAGCTTTTTTGTCTTGATTCAAGTTTACAAAGACTGTATGTTCTTTTCCCTTGTACATTATTACCTGTGTCATTCTATTTACTCCCCAAACCTTTCTTTGGCTCTCCATCTGACTTCCTGTAATTATGACTACTTTCTCCTAAATCCAACTGCTCTCCAATGTCAGACTTCACCCTTTTCTTCTCTTTACTGCCATCTTCATGAACCTAATTCATTTGCAGCTCCAGGACTTCCCTTTTGAGCTATCAAAGTTTAGAATTAGTGCACATTCTACATCCTCCCGACTTCTTTTCTCTTGCTTCTCTTTCTCTTTAATCAGGTAAATGAAGGAATGCTCACCACCTGAATCTGAGAGAACTACCTGGCCCTTCCCCTTGCCAAACTATAAATGATTTGAAAAATAAATACCTCTGAACAAAAGCAGACCTTTAGGGCACAGGACTCAGCCAAGGAGGAGCACTCATTCATCAGTCCTGCTCCTAACATTAGGCATATAACTCAGGGGACACAGCCTCTCCTTTCCTCTGTTGTATCATCTGTGTTCCCCCAGTCCATGCCAACCTGTGGCTACAGTGAGATTGTAGCAACAAAACAATTTCGTAGGATATGCTTACATCTGATCTTTGAGATAGACAAGGGTCTTGAAATTCTGTCCACATAGCTCTGGGAAGGCACAAGCTGGTGTGTCAGCTGCTACACATCTGCCTCTACCCTTCTTCACTTTTCCCTCTGCTCTGAACCACAGTAATGATGATTCCTGTTGCTGCCAGTGATAAAGGGGCAGATGTGCTGAGGCTTCTGCCAGCCCTGTCAAGGCCACTGTACTGGCTGCCAATTGTTTAAGGCTGGTCTTTGTGCCAAAGGCCCTGTGCTCTGTCTTTGACAATGGGAAGGTGCTGCTGATGTGAGCAGAGAGAGCTGATTCTCATCTATGTCCCATTGCATCTGCTAACCACCCCCCCTCACAAACATACTCACACCACTTCAGAGACACCAAGGTCAGCAATAAGGATGCTGTCTACTGTTTCTTCTGGAACTGGCCTGTAGATCTGTTGGGCTCTCAGTAGCCCACAGATATTTTAGCAAATAAACTGATGTAATTTTTTTATTGCAGCTCCTTAAACCTAGGACTCAGATATGAATCTGCAGTTATTGGGTCATTTGGCAGCTGAGCAATAAACACTTGAATTTGGAGCCACTCTTCTCCTCCACACTTACCCAGCATGTCCCTTAGCTAAATCTTTGTTGCTCAGTTCTCCCTTTTACATGAGGGAGTTCTACCTCATGTAAACAGACTTCTGGCAGACCTGTCCTGCCAGTCCTCCCAGCATTTCTAAATGAAATACAGAAAGCCCACTAAAATATGCAGGGGAAAACCTCATTGTAAACACATGGCCAAAACTCAGAAAACATCAGTTCAAAAAAAGAAATGCCCTGAAAATACCTTCCACGGACATACAACTTAACACAGTGGTTCTTAACTGATGAGCTGCTGCAGAAGAAAATAAATTAGAAAAGTCACTAATGAGAATCCTGTTTATTCCTTCAGCCATTCATTTCTTCTGAATAGGAGCATTATCCCTCAATTATAGCTCTTAGTGCTTGTCAGTGACTGACAATTTATTATTGCACAATTTCTTAGAATTCACTCTCATGATTGTAAACTGCCAATATTTCCACAGAATCAAAGTTCTCACTGTTGTTTAGGGCTTGTTTTAAGTTAATAACTGAGCTTCATAACACACCACAAGCTCAACTATACAAATCTACCTCTGCATGCCCATTTTTATATTTGCAAGAGGAACAAAACCCATGTATTATGTAGAAATCTTTAAGACTTTTATGATTCTTCAAAGGTGCTTAGCCATATTCATTCAAATACTGCATTTTCTCCATCCTAGGAAAATTTAATTTCTCCTAAAGATTTTCTCAAAATCTATATTTCTTTCTTTCATGGAGCCCTGTTGCTTAGGTAAACCATCCAAACTTTTCTTTGGTCAAGTTGTGGTAAAGCAGGAAATGTCTGTTTCTAATTGTTTTCTTATTCTTGGCTTTGAACTTCACACACTTTCAGCTGATGCACTCCTTAAATCTTTTCTTGCCCTGAGAGTGTAGCATTACTAATGCAAAGCATGGTCAGCCCCTTGGGTCAGGTTTTATCTGTACAGGAATGTCTTGATTGGAGATTGTAGTTCTTATATTGTGCTTGTGTGACTATGGACATTATTTGATTTGACCATACTAGATCAAGTTCATGATAGACTGTCTTGTCTTTCTATGCTACAGTGATTTTATTGTGCTTTTTGTGTGCCAGTGGTTCTCAACACCACCACACTTAAGCTTTCCTCTGAGAACATCCCTTTAGTAATTTATCATAAAATTGCACACTGAGCTTGGCTATCTTCAGTCCATTTTCTCTTTAGCACAACTGCTGTCCCTGTCTGCAGATGTCTGAATCAAGAAAACAAACAGGAAGGGGGAAAAACACAAAGATAGGAATTAAGATTCTTTTATAAATACTGGTTTTGAGGAAGAGTTCAGAATCAATTCAATTTTCCTAAAATTTTTATTTGACTGTATTATGTGTGAGAACTTATGAAGTTTCATGTTTCAACTGCTTAATTAGTCATGTGTCTTTGAGCAGGCTCTTAATTTTTCTGTTCTTCAGCTTTCTTCTGTTTAAAATCAGAATGAGACTGTCTGCCCTTTGGTTTCATAAGAGTTAGAATCATATGAGATGATTACATGTGTTGATTTCAAAATGTTTAGGCCACTCCTATAATTTAATAATATCTTCTGTAGAAGGGTATAAATAACTTCTGTAGAAAAAGTAATTTTTTCATGAAATAATTTCCCCTTAACTCTCATTATTTTCCTTTTGATAAACAGAATAGACAGTTCCTGTGTGGTGAAATTCTGAGAGACTCAAAAAGCATCTTTGACCTGAAGGTTGCTTTTGCCACCTGCTCACTGATATTTGAAGTGCAATCAATCACCAAAAACATATCTGTTAGGGATGAGACTGATAAAGAGAAATGACTGGTACAGTCACGTTAACTTTTCTAAAGGAGAAAAGTTGACATGGAATCAAAACTTTGATATAAATTGAAAACTGGCTCTGCAGTCTGTCCTCGGCACAGGTTTGCATTTTAGGGAGTGGGGTGATCCTTGCTTGGCATACCCATCTTCTGATAAATATCCTAACTTTCTCCAAGCAGCTTCTCACCTATTGGTAACACTGTTTCATTATAAAAATGGCACCAAAAGGTGGTAAAACAGCAACTACTTTCCATGATCTCAGTTGACCACTGGCCATGGTGAATGACCCTACCCTACATAGGGGACTGTTGGCAGACTCTATAGATCAACAAGCTGAGCTGAGATAGCCAAAGCCCTCTTACTGAGATCGCTCTGAATCACAAAATGTCAGAAATAGAAGATTATTTGGAACACTTTAATCACAGGCTCAGTAACTCAAATATCCACAGAGGTTAGATGGGTAACATGAATGTGTGAATCATGTGGTATGAAATGATAAGGAGGACTTCTGGCCAAGATGGAGGCATAGGTAGACACACTGTGCCTCCTCACACAACCAAGATAGGGACAACAATTTAGAAACAGAATAATGTTGGGAACCGCCCTGACTGGTATCAGAAGCTGAAACCCCCGCCTAGGCTAGGGCTAAGGGAACGCCTTGGAACCATAAGCCAGCAAGGAGACAAAAGCTTACCTCCCTGGAAGGAATGCTGCTTCTGCTGCTTTATTCATAACTGAACCCCAAAAAGCTTGGTCGGTTAGCGAAAGACGGGTAAGATTCCCCACGGGGGAAACGACCTAAGACAGGCACGATCACTTTGGGAGGCCCCCCAAAAGAAGGACTTGGGGGGCTGCAGCAAAAGGGGGTGATGGACCCTCCCTCCTCAGCTTTGACATAGCCTGAGATTTCATCGTCTGGGAGAAAAACTCCTTATCTCTTGGTTGCCTTAGTTCCCTTGCTCCACCTAAGCCTGAAACAATGACAGGGTGGTGCAGCTCTGTGCTGAAAAAGGCGGATTCCCCAGGTGATCAGGCCTAAGAAAGAATATGTAAATTACTGTGAAACCTTCTTTGTTTAGAATGCTCTCAGTTGAATGAGAAGGGTCCAAGGAGGATGTTAGTTTGAAGTCTTACAGCTCTTTTACCCCGACTCAAAATAGACCGGTAGAGTTCCTTGTTTTCTATGGTTCCTTACTTCCCCCTAATGAGTACTGTACTTTACCTGAATTATTATGCAGAATGAGCCTAATAAAAGCAGGTATGGATGGTAAATCAGCGCGCTCCCCACTAGGGGGGGTGGCCATTTCATCCCTACTTCCCCACAGAAACTAGTTTGTCTCTGTGCATGTGTGTTTTTTCTTGTGTGTTTTCGTCGAGCCATCCACAGCGTTCCATGGTCACTGCTGGCCGGGGACCCACGCATCAGAATAACAACCAGAAGTGACAGAAAAGTTAACTGTATGGAAGTCGGACCACCAAGGAGTTAAAGTAGACATGTTCATCCAGACCAGCAGAAGGGGCAGAGTCAGGCAGCCAGGACGAGAGGGATTGAAAACGAAGAGCCGTGGAACCAGGCATCCCAGGCATGCAAGACTGCAGCGGGCAGACCTTGGGCATGCAGATGGCAGCTGGCAGACCCCAGGCAGGGGGTGGCAACTGGAAGACCCAGCAATGCATCAATTGTGAAGCAAGGCACTGCATGCAACCCAGGGTCCTGGCCCCAGGAAATAGAGCCTCAAGGCACTGACTGAAAACACCTGTTGGGGCTGAGGCCCAGGGAGAGACTCCCAGTCTAACAGGAGAGTTCGTTGGAGAGACCCATGGGGTCCTAGAATGTGCACAAGCCCACCCACACAGGAATTAGCCCCAGAAAGGCTCAGTTTGCTTGGGGGAAGTAGCAGAAAGGACTGAAGTCCAACAGAGAGTGGAGCTAGTGCCACTGTTCCAGCTCTGACCCCTCCCACACACACAGCATCACAACCCAGCGAGTGGGTTGCCCCACCCTGGTGAACACCTAAGGCTCTGCCCCCTAGTATCAGGCACAAGACCAAAAAAAAAAAAAAGGCCCAAATGGAAAAACAGATCAAAGCTCCACAGTAAATACAACTAAGCGACAAAGAGATCGTCAACCCATTAGATGCATAGTTCAAAGCACTGGTGATCAGGATGCTCACAGAATTGGTTGAATTTGATTGCAAATTAGATGAAGAAATGAAGGCTACACTAAATGAAATGAAGGAAAATGCATAGGGAACCACTAGTGATGGGAAGAAATCTGGGAATTAAATCAATGCAGTGGACCAGAAGGAAGAAAGAAACATCCAAACAGAAAAGAATGAAGAAATAAGAATTCAAAAAAAATGAGGAGAGGTTTAGGAACCTCCAGGATATCTTTAAATGTTCCAACATCCGAATTATAGGGGTACCAGAAGGAGAAGGAGAAGAGCAATAAGCAGAAGTTATTTGAACAAATAATGAAGGAGAACTTCCCCAATCTGGCAAAGGAAATAGACTTCCAGGATGTCCAGGAAGGTCAGAGAGTCCCAAAGAAGTTTGACCCAAGGAGGAACACACCAAGGCACATCATAATTACGTTAGCCAAGGTAAAAATTAAGGAGAGAATCCTAGAAGCAGCAAGAGATACAGAGGCAGTTACCTACAAAGGAGTTCCCATCAGACTGTCAGCTGATTTCTCAAAAGAGATTTTGCAGGCAAGAAGGGGCTGGAAAGAAGTATTCCAAGTCATGAAAGGCAAGGACCTACATCCCAGATTGCTCTATCCAGCAAAGCTATCATTTAGAATGGAAGGGCAAATAAAGTGCTTCTCAGATAAGGTCAAGTTAAAGGACTTCATCATCACCAAGCCCTTATTTTATAGAATGTTAAAGGGACTTAACTAAGAAAAAGAAGATAAAAAACATGTATAGTAAAATGACAGCAAACTCACAATTATTAACAACCACACCTAAAACAAAAACAAAGGCAAACTAAGCAAACAACCAGAACAGGAACTGAACCACAAAAATGGAGATCACATGGAGGGTTAGCATCAGGGGAGTGGGAGGAGGTGAGAGGGGGAAAAGGTATGGAGAATAAGTAGCATAGATGGTAGGTATAAAATAGGAGGAGGGCAAGAATAGTATGGGAAATGTGGAAGCTAAAGAACTTATGACACATGGACATGAACTAAAGGGGGGAATGTGGGTGGGAGAGGGTGTGCAGGGTGGGAGAGAATGAAGGGAAGGTAATGGGACAACTATAATAGCATAACTGATAAAACATATTTAAAAAGAAAAAGAAAACAAAAGAAAAGCCCCTCTCTGGGGAAAAAAAAAGAAACAATACAGAGTGGTAGATTCTATGGAAAAATAAAGAGACAATACAGGTACCATATGGGCATTTAAATTCAAATTTAATTAAAAGTTATGTTAATCAAATCAACTATATCCACAGAGTGACCATATTTATCCCCCAGGCTGCCAGTCAGTGACTCCTGACCCAGCCCCCTCCTTATAAAGGTGACTGACCTGTAGGTACAACTGCAATCACATGAGAACTAAGGCACAAGTTGCAAGGCCCAGTCTGACTGTTAAACTTCAAACTTCTCTCACTCCAAGTGAACCAGCTGTCCTCAGATGCATAAAAACTTTGTGTCTTTTTCAGTCACTACATGCAGTCTGCTCTGCTCATTCCCTTTCTGTCCTATACTATCAGTTCTCGGGCTGCTGATCTTGAAGCTGTTGAAGGCACCTCATTGTAGCTACTACGGAAGGTGCCTTGTGGAAACACCTATTCTAATGGTGCTACTCCAGTACCTGTGACAACACCATTCCACAGGCTTTAAAGATGCTAGAATCACTCTCTGTCCAATTCATGCCACACTTTGGCACCTGGCCTCCAACACCACACTGGGTGAGCCCAGAATAGCAGAAGGCCCCTTGTGAAAACAGCTTCTATGGCTTCTTTTCTGTGTGCTTGTCTCTCATACACAACTCTGAGACAAACACACAAATACCATCTATCTCTGTCAGAAAGAGCCATAGTACAGGCATAGTGCAGTGCCAAGAAATATTTTTCTGCACCTACACCACCACCAAATAAACAAAAGCAAATCTGCAAAGAGATTGCTTTGACTAAAACGTACATAGGAGTTTACTTTAGTAATAAACCCCAGATTCTCTGTTTAGAGCTTTGGCATTTAAAAACTATCAAATCAGTGCAATAAGGCAGAACTTAGTTTGTAATTGTTCAGCTAAAGGACCTATTTAGTATATCATCCCAGAGCAAAGGAATAGGCTTCCCCATCAAGTATTGAGTCTAAACTTCAGCAAGACAGACAACTTATGGCAGTTTTCAACTACAATATTTTAGCTTCTATCCATAGCACCCTAAACAAATCCTAGGGATGAATTTAAGTCAGCATATTTGATATATATCCATAAAGATTTTGAGACTTTAAGAAGAGATATGTCTGCAAATGATATCACCAAGAAAGTGAAAGGACAACTCATAGAATGGGAATAAATATTTGAATTACATATTCAATAAGGGACTTATATCCAGAACATATAAAGAAGCCTTACAACTCAGTGAAAAAAGATAAATAACCTAATTTTAAAATGGACAAAGGATCTCAAGAGATATTATTCCAATGAAGATATTCAAATGGTCAGTAAGCACGTGAAAAGACTCTAATGTCATTAGCAATCAGGGAAAAAAATCAAAATACATAGCAGGATACCGCTTCATAACCACTAGGATATCTGTAATCAAAAAGACAATTAATAAGTAGTACTGAGGGTGTAGAGAAATGAGTACTGTCACACACCGCTGGTGGAAATGTCAAATGGTATAGCTGCTTTCAAAAACTATTTAGCAATTTCTCAAAATGTTAAACATAGAGTTACCATATGACCCAACAATTCCACTCCTAGGTATTTACCCAAGAAAAATGAAACCATATGCTACACAAAAATGTGTGCATAAATCTTTATAGAAGCATTTTTATAATAGTAAGAAAGTAGAAATGGCTCGAATATTTGTTATTAACAAATAAATGGATAAATAAAATGAGATATATACATGCAATGACATATTAGCAATAAAAAGGGATGAAGTACTGATACATACTATAGCATGGATGAACCTTGAAAATAATACGCAAAGTAAAAGAAGCCACTCACAAAACATCACATGTTTTATGATTCCATTTATATGAAATATCTAGAATAAGAAAATCCACAGAGACAGAAAGTTGTAGTTGTCTAGGACTTGGTGGAAGTGTGTGGGGAGGAAAAGGGAATGACTGCCAATGAGTGCAGGATTTTCTGGGGGTGGGGAATGATGGTTATATTCTATACTCTGTGGATATTCTACAAGCCATTGAAGTGTACACTTAAATGAGTGAACTGTATGATATGTGAATTGTGTCCAAACAAAGCTGTTTAAAATATATATACTTAAAAAACAGAGAATGTGGCATGTGAACAATTCAAAGCCACAGAGTACTTAGTGGCATAACCAGGTTGGCTCCTGCTGATTGATTACCAATTGTAAATCCATAGTAGGAAATGCAGTAAACTTCATATGGCTATGGATAGAATATAAATACAAAAGTAAACACAGGTTTTTAAAATATCTTAAATTATTATTGTTGTTGTCTTTAGTTATCATTACCTTCTATTTCAAAATAGTTTGACTCACAAAAAGTTGTAGAAACAGTACAGAAAATTTTCACATACCCTTATCCTAGCTTCCTCTAAAGATAATATTTTCCATAAGCATAGTATGTTATAGACACAAGTGTTTAAGTCACCCTCCAGTGTTCTTCCTCTTTTCTTTGAGACATATTTCTTTGTGGTTGAGTATTTCTCATCTGTTTTGTCCCTGCATACAAGTTTACCAAAACAGAATAAAACGTCCTCACCACCAATACCACAAACTAAACCCTGCTTGAAATTTCTGAGTTCATCTCAGATGACCATAAAATGTAAATTTTGTCACCCCTTGCCCAACCTCTTTGGAATGGCCCCTCAGGAAAGCACAGTCCTATAATCAGATGCACAGCCTTGCCTGAGGGGCCCAAGAAGAGAAAGTCTCCAGAGCCCACAACTGACATTTGAGCTGTGCTCACCAACCTTTAGAGGCAAGGGGAGAGAGAGCAAGTGTGAATGAGGGTGTGAATAGCTGCACTTAAACATTCATCCCCAGAGTGGGAAGTGAGAAACCAGGCTGATGAAACATCAAGTGAGGAAATAGTAAGTCTATTTCCTTACAATGGATGGGCTTTGGCAGCCAAACCAGACTTGGGAGCAAGCAGGGACAGAATGCAACCCTCAAATGGCTGAAGGCAAACATGAAAAAAATTAAAAAGCACCGGCTCAGTGTCAAGGGGAATATCCAAGTAGTTCTAACTGCAAAGCAAAATGCATGAAATGCAAGGAAACACTGAGTCACTCAAGTTGATTTGAATAGGAGAATACAAAGTGTGAATGGCTTCCTCAAAGGGTTCTCTTGCCAAGATCTGCTGGGGACCCTGCCTAGCCAGCATCTTGTAGATGCCTTTAAAGTTCAGCTAAACCTCAGCCAACTTAGTATAGTAGTTAAACCAGCCTTTAAAGCCAAATTAACATGTGTCCCATCTATTCCAGCTGTATAATCTTGAGCTAATTGCTTTCCTATTGTGAACCTCAGTTTCCTCATCTGTAAAATGGAAATACTGGTAATAACAGCACCTACCAGACAAAGTGATTATGAAGACCTATGAGAATAAGCGCAAAGAGCATTCAGCATAGTACTAGCTAAACAATGTACCTAATAAATAATCCATGTGAGCATTGCTTTTCAGTGAAGAACCATGGCTTTGGAAGATCTCAGTTCCTCCAGCTGAGGATGCCCAATATCCTCCATGGACTCATCCTGATTGCTCTTTTACAGTGTTGTTGAGACAAGAAGAATGGACTAGGCTTAGAGCTTTCACTTCTCCATTGATCTGGTCCCCATCCATTTCTGGACTACAAATGGCAGTTTAAGAAATTGTTAAAGGCATTTGCAAGTGTCATCTCAACAACAGCTAGATTCGGACTGCTGGAAACCAGAAAGAACAGATACCTCTTCTCCTTCCCTTCTCCCCCAACATTTTGGAAGTATCCACTAGGAAGGGGCTGCAACTGTTTAAATAGGGTGCGGCAGAGATGACATTGAAAGTGGCCACAGGAAAGAGATTCTTGAAAATAACTTTGAGAAGTGCAGAGATTCAACTTCAAACAGAAAGCGCACAGAGGCTTGACTTTCCGTTATATCATCCTGTATCCCTCTCTGCCATTTCCCCATTTATGTGCTCCCTTACAAGAAAGAGAAAGAGAGAGAGATAGAGAGAGAGAGAGAGAGAAAGAGCGTGGGAGGGAGAGGGGAAGGAAGGAAGGAAGGAAGGAAGGAAGGAAGGAAGGAAGGAAGGAAGGAAGGAAGGAAGGAAGGAAGGAAGGAAGGAAGAGAGAGAGAGAAAGAAAGAAAGAAAGAAAGAAAGAAAGAGAAAGAAAGAAAGAGAGAGAGAGAGAGAGAAAGAGAGAGAAAGAGAGAAAGGAAGAGAGAAAGAAAGGAAAGAGAAAGAAAGAAAGAAAGAAAGAAAGAAAGAAAGAAAGAAAGAAAGAAAGAAAGAAAGAGAAAGAAAGAAAGAAAGAGAAAGAAAGAAAGATGGAGGGAGGAAGAGAGGAAGAGGGAAGGAAGGAAGGAAGGAAGGAAGGAAGGAAGGAAGGAAGGAAGGAAGGAAGGAAGGAAGGAACTCTATGGTTATGTTTACATGAAATACCCATAAGGTATAAATCCATAGAGACAGAAATACATTGGAGTTTGCTTGGTGGATGGAGAGTGCAGACAATAGGGGAAAACTGCTTAATAGGTCTGGGTTTATTCTGAGGTGATGAAAATATTTTTAAAGTAGCTAGAGGTGATGCTTGCACAATATTGTAGATGTACTAAGTACCACTGAATTCTTCCTTCTAAAATGGTTAATTTTATGTTATATAAATTATACCTCAATAAATATTTATTTTTAAACTTCCTGAACAGAGTCATCTACTTGTGCTCTAATTGTCTTCCACTTCCTCTGGACCTCATGCCAATCAGGCTTTCACCTCCACCAGTTCACCCACACTGCTTTTGTTAAGGTCACTGTGACCTCTGGGTTATAGCTAAGGGAAGCTCAGAAATGTGGTCTGAACTCCAGGCAACTGTATTTCAACTAAAATCAGTCTTTCTATTACTCAAAAAGAAGAAGAAAATTAATAATGAGGAGTAAATAGCAGTCTCTGCTGGTCTCTAAGGGTAAAACATTTATACACTGGAAACAAAATATATAGCCTCCAAATTGCAGGGGTGGTGTGGGGAAGGGTATTTAAAAGAAGAAAATTAAATTAATTCAATAGACAATAGAAAAGGAAAAAAAACAAAGAAAAATCGTATAAACAACAAAAAAACAGGAGGACAGAAATGATTCAAATATATAAAGAATTACAATATCTATGAATAAATAAAATAAATGCAACCATTAAAGCACAAAAATTCTTTTGAGTAATTGGTGCATTTTATCTAAGTTACCAAATTTTGGGGCAAAGAGCAGTTTATAAAAGCTTTTATTATAATTTTAATGTCTAAGGGATCAATTGTGGTGATCTCTTTCATTTCTGACATGAGTAATTTGTATCTTTTCCTTTTTTAATTAGTCTGGCTAAAAGTTTATTGATTTCATTGTTTTTTAAAGTATCTTTTGATTTCATTTATTTTATTTTACCGTTTTCCATTTTATTGGTTTCCTCTCTTATTTTTGTTATTTCTTTTTGTCTGCCTATTGTGAATTTAACTTCTTCTTTTTTCTAGTTCCATAAAATGGAAGCTGCTTAGATGATTGATTTCTAAATGTTTGTTCTTTTCTTTTTTAAAAGATTTTTTTTTAGAGAGAGAGGGGAAGGGAGGGAGAAAGAGAAAGAGAGGAACATCAATGTGTGGTTGCCTCTCAAGCACTCCCTACTGGAAACCTGGCCTGCAACCTTTGCATGTGCCCCGATTGGGAATCGAACAGACAACCTTTTGGTTTGCTGGTACTCAATCCACTGAGCCACTCCAGCCATGGCTCTTCTTTACTAACATATAAATTCAATGCTATAAATTTCCCTCCAGGTACTGCTTTGGCTGCATCCTACAAATTTTGAAAAATATTTTCATTTAATTCAAAATATTTTCTAATTTCTGAGTTTTTTTTAATCCATGTGTTATTTAGATAAATGTTGTGAGTCTGCCAGCTATATTTCTGTTATTGATTTCTAGTTTACTTTCATTGTGGTCTGAGGCAATACTTCATATGATTTCTATTCTTTTAAATCTGTTCCAGTATGTGTTTATAGCTCAAATTTTAGTCTAACTTGGTAAGTGCTCTATGTAAATATAAGAATGTGTATTCTGCTGTTGTTGAATGAAGTAATCTATAAATGTCAATTAAATCCAGTTGGTTGATAGTACTGTTCATTTCAATTATACCCTTATTGATTTTCTGACTTCATATTACAGTTGTAATATGAATAAATAATATAAAAATAAATAAATAAAAATACAAGAATACACTCACATACTCACAACTTTAAATCTATTGTACTTTTGCCCACCTCTATATGTATTACTGTTAGAGTGGTACTGATGTCTTTTTTGCAATTGTATCAGTCTTTACTTCAAGTATGTTCTGTTGTTAGGTAGTTTTACCTAGTTTAAAACACATTAAGGACTGTATATCTTCTTGGAAAATTTAACCCTATGTCATTATACACTGTATTTTTCCATGTATGTTGCATACTCATGTTTTTGGCCCAAAATTCCAGGAAAAAAACTGTTTCACTCTAATTTTTTAATTCAATTATTTATTTATTTATATTTAGAAACAAAACCAATTATCATATTACAGGGTATTATTTTGAATACATATATTATTATGGCTTGCTAGAGTTACACTTTTAACATGTAAGCATAAATAAAAGAATTAAAAACATTTATATAGATATGGAATTAGCACTACCCATGTATAATACCATCCTTATTTTTTCCTCATAAATGTGGGCAAAAAAAGTGTATGTTATACATGGCAAAATACGGTAATGCTCCTCTTTATCCCTGATGATTTTCCTTGTTTTGAAGTCAGCTTTAGACATGGGTTCTTATATTAGATACAAAATCAAAATTCTTCACTCTTTACAAAAGAATAAACTAAGAAAAACTTTACACAGAAAGGTTGAAAACAAAAGGATGATAAAAACTCAAAACAAACCAAATATATATGGTGTAGTCATACCAAATATCAGGCAAAACAGAATTTAAAGTAGAATTCAGTAGAATTAACACAATTAGTGACTTTAATTAACAAAATAGAATTTAATTCAAATAAGGAAGGATGCTATATGACAATTAATGTACTATAAAATATATATGTTTCTTCAACTATCGACCTTAAAATACATAAAGCAAAAATTGACCAAATTACAAGGAGAAATTAATAATATTATTAATATTTTTTTCAAGAAGACCTAAATCAGTTCCAAAAATGACCAGCATTAGTAATAGTTTTCTTGTAAAAAAAGTGTTAGACTCTAGAATACTGGTTCTATGATCTACAATGTATGCTCTTGAACAAGTAGCATTACTCCAGGAGCTCAAGTGGAGAGAGATAAACCAAAATCAAACATCCAAGGCTATTATTCAGAAAAGGTATTAATTTTTTCTGAATAATCATCATCATTTAGAACATTTTCTCTGATAGCATAATTAAACAAGAAACAACTAAAGTGTTTTTAAGTAAAAATATTCCATTAAAAAATACCATGCAAATCATACAGGTTTTCTCACCATTCTCAGGAAATAAGTCTTCAAGTCACTTTCATTCACAAGAACAGTCATTTTAATAATTTAAATATCCATTCTTGAGTCATGATTTTATATTCTCACCCAGTTAAAAACTTTCTCCCTTCTCGACCTGGCTGGTGTAGCTCAGTGGATTGAGCATGGGCTGCATACCAAAGGGTTGCCACCAGTTCGATTCCCATTCAGGGCACATACCTGGGTTGTGGGCCAGGTCCCCAGTGGGAGCCATGTGAGAAGGAACCACACATTGACACATCTCTCCCTCCTTTGCCTTCTCTCTAAAAATAAACAAGTAAAATAAAATAAAAACACAAAACTTTTTCCCTTCTCTAGCCCCAGCTGCTTCAGCCAAGAAATTGCTAGAGGAGTAGAGGAGAGCTGACTTTTCTCTCATTCTGCATTTGGCTCTCTTCTTTCCCTGACTCCCTCCTAGGTTGACCTGGGCCTACAAAGTTGGGAGTTGAATGGAAGGATGCAGGAGGAGGAGAGATCAGGAAACCTCCTCTTGCCTGCATATATCTAACTGGGAGATGGCAGATACCCTGCTAACTACTTCCCCCTTAGGGCATTTATGGCTTCCTCAGAGACTGTCCCATTGGGGTCCTTGGATTGTAACTACCCTGACACAAAAATTGAGGCTCACCGCTGGTAACTACTCATCTCAGCTAAACATTGTAATTCCTGCTTTCTGGACATCAGCTGGTCCTGTTGGGATTACATGGCTCTTCAGGCTGATATCCTAGATGAGACTCAAAAGGGCTCAATGATGCCCTGGCTGGCATAGCTCAGTGGATTGAGCGTGGGCTGTGAACCAAAGCATCGCAGGTTTGATTCCCAGTCAGGGCACATGCCTGGGTTGCAGGCCACAGATCCCAGCAACCACACATTGATGTTTCTCTCTCTTTCTTTCTCTGTCTCTCTCTCTCTCCCCCTCTCTCTCTCTCTCCCTCCCTTCCCTCTCTAAAAATAAATAAATAAAATCTTTTAAAAAAGATTAATATACTTACATTTTTAAAAAGGGCTCAATGTTTATCAACTTCCATATGAGTTAAACCTATTCCTAAGAAGCAAGCCCTCTACTGAGTGGAAGGATTCCCAGTGCAGCCTGTCCTATCAATTGGGTAGCCTCAGTCTGACTGAACCACAGCTTTCACTCCAGCCCTGCTCCCCAGTTCTAGCAGGCATATTTTAAGGTGCTTGAGTTCTCTTGAAGCATCTCTCTGGCTTAAGAAGAGATGGAGAAGAATCACTCTCCTTCCTCACTCCCAGAGGTGGCATGGAGATGGGAAGGGTTAATACACAGCTCTGTGACATCTCTACACAGATGTTTTCCATTGCCATGGCCTCTAACTTGATCCCTATGAATGGATGATGGACTAAGTGTAAGCAAATGAATTTTGTGCCACTATCTTGGAAAGTCTTACATAGGTGGTTTAAACACTCTGTTTTCACACACAGACAAAACCAAGTGAGGGTAGGGTTGGGGGAGAGTGGTGGCGGGGAGAAAATGGAGACAACTGTACTTGAACGACAATAAAAAAACAATTGTCTCAAATACTACTTCTATGTCATATGTTATATAAGATGTCTCAGTGATTTATTGATTAGATAATCAAATACTTTCAATAAATATTTCTATACAAGAAAATAAAATAAAATAAAATAAAATAAAATAAAGGCAAAAAAAAACCCACTCTGTTTTCAAATCTGAAGGTAGTTAGTTGGCTTTTTGTTCAGGGCCTTTGAAGCCAGAAAAAGGGTCATTTAAATAATCTCTTACATGACCATCATTGTTATTAAGTAATGGGGCAAATAAATCTAGAAGATTTTTGCCTTAATGAGTTTCCACTTGTAGAAACTTACATTACCCACTTATCAGTATTCTCAGGTTTACTCATCTTAACCCCAAAGGAACTAGTGTCATGCAAATGCCAGAGAGACATGGCAGCAGGGAGGGAGCTCATGTAGAAGCAAAAGATGCTTTTTAGCTTTCCTCATATAGAAGTTCATAATTTTGAACAATTGGTTAGCATTGTGAGTTTACAAACTACTTACTTCTCTTTTTTTCCATCTCATACTAATGGTGACCCCTATGAGTCTGGGTTATTTCCCATTTTCTTTCTACAGAGCAATATATTGGAACAGAAAACTTGATTCCTGTTTAAGGTTATGCAGCTGTGCTTTATAGCACAGAGGAACTCCTGCCCTCTCTCCAGGGCACCACACTCTAGACTGTCTGCATATGAGGATCACAGAGTTTTAGCTTCTTCTTACCAACAAGTTAAGATGTAGTAGATTTTCAAAAGATATTTCGAAACAAGCAGGATGAATATTCCTGCTAGTCAGCCCTGTCATCCAAATTAAGAAGTTCCACTAAGTAATCACATATCTTTTTGGAACTGTGTATAACAGAATCTCTGAGATATATGGTTTTCTGGGAATGCATTTGTCATGTTTAGTGTTTTAGCTTGTTTCTGAGATTAGAGATAAATCTCAGAAAATATTGGTCTAATAAGGAAGAAACACTAAGCAAAAGGCTTCAGATGGAGTGCTCCAAGTCATGTTACGCATCAGCTTTGTTTAGCTTTTGATTTATCATGTTTAATTTTCAAAAAAATTAAAATATTTTTCCTAAATTCTGTGGCCCCAAAGTCTATGGCTACTTACTGACTAGAGCAGTTTGGAAGAAGTAAGTGCCCTCTCATGAATGAGAGAAGGAAGAAAGGATGGTATCAATAGTGTGGGATGAGGCCACTTGGCTTCCAGATGTGTCCCTAATAAATGGTTTTGGTCAGACAACCCATCTACACAAGGTGTATGGCAGACTTCAGGGCTATTGCTAGTAGTGCATTAAGCCTGGATCTACTAGTGTCACCATCCCAACTCAGGACAGTGACAACCAGGGATCCTTAGCTAAAACAACAGAGCTTTTAATTATTTTATCATAATGGCACTAGTTGTATTTTATCAGAAAGGAAATCAATTGTGCCTATCTAATTTAATTCCAATTAGAGGATGGGAACTCTATGAACATATGTGGGGAACTACAGAGTGGGGCATGAGTAGATTTATAGTTATTCATATGGAAAGCAAAACAATGATTAATAAATAATAATATAAGAATAAGCTGTGTTTTAAGGACTCACACCTATGTAAACTCACTTTTGCCCCACCATGTATTTCTAAAAGATTTAGCTGCCATGAAATGAAATCATTTTAAAAATGCCTTCAAGTAAAAGTAAATTAGGGAGGAGTTTGATCCCACAGGTGTTCAGGGAGCTGATTCAGGCCCAGGACACATAAGATGGAAATAATTGACTAAACTGCTCAGGAAAGGGAGTTTTGGGCACTGAGCATCACAGCAACATACTGAGCTTAAGCAGAGTCAACTGGGGGCTACACCAAAGCCCAGGAGCCTTTCTCTCCACATCTCAGTCATCTGGTCTACAAAATGGAGGTACCATGCAGATCTAAAACAAAGAAATCAATCACTGTTTTATAAATTGTACTCAGAAGTTTACATTTATGATTACATGATATTCTGCCCATGAAATTCTTGGCAGTGAATTGAAAGAGAGAAAGGGGAAGGTATCTGTGCCTTGCAAGAGCCAGTGTCACAGTGAGGAGTAGCTTTTGCAAAGGACTGCCTGGGTACGAATCTTGGTGCAGCAGCTTGCTGACCCTGTGCAGTGGGAAGGGAGATCATGTACCCTCCTGTGTTTCTCAGCTACAGAATCTTCAGACCCTCATAGGGTTGTCGTAAATATCAAATGAGTTGCATATATTAAGTGTCAGGACAGATTGTGACACGTGATAAGTACTGAGCAAGTATTAGTTATCATTATTCTCCTTTTTCATATATACACGTGTACATGCTGGACCTAATGTGAGGGAACATATTCAAGGTAGAGCAAAAGGAAAGGGTCATGCAGAATAGTGTTATCTGGACTATAAAAGTCAATTCTGCTTATATCTTAGTATTCAGAGTAGCAATAATCAGTATTTAACACCTTGTGATATATAGATACTGTGTTGGGAAACTTATGTGCATTATCTTTGATATTCTCAACAATCTTCAAGGTACATAGTAAGATATTATTACTCTGCCTGTTTTGTTGATCAAGAAAGTGAAGTTAGAATAAGTTGTCCAAATTCATGTGATGACAAAACCCCAATTTCATCTAAGCTTCAAATATCTGAGGTTATCATTTAAATGAGTTATGTGGAGAGGCACCCAACTGCTCTCCTCTGCAGCCTGCGCTGGGCCAGGCACTCTGCTGGATGCTTTCCTTTCTCCAGTGTCCTTCAACCTCACTGCCTGGCACAATGGGCATTATCATTATCATCTCGACTTCTTTTCTCAGGGAGCCCAGCCAAGTCTCCCTCTACTTACCGCCACATAGTGCTTTATGGAACAGTGCAGTGAGAAGCTTCTGAAATTTTTGGAAATAGGAATTGAGATGACATTGCTGACAAGACTTGGGTTTATTTATGTCCACCCATGCCAATTGGCACTCTGGCATCTCATTTTGAATAATGAGCCTTATTCTAGCTGGAAGAATGACTCATTGCCTGTCAGTGCTAACTAGTGAGGCTCACTGACTGCAGCCTAAAGCACCTGGAGACAGTCCAGGGACCCTCTCATTAGCGCCAGCAGGACACCTACCCTCCTCTCCCTGCATGGATGCATCTCAGGGCTGAATCCTCACCATGACTTCTAACTACCACCCTGCCCTGCCTGAGGAGGCAATTCCCAGGAAAGATGCAAGCAGGGCCTAATTACCCTAACTAATGGCCTATCACAGCAAAAGAGACCATGAAATTTTTACCTAGGGGGTGGGTGCCCAGGCTTGCATATTTATTTGTAATTACAACATCACATGAAGTTACAAGGAATTGGAATTTGCTTTGCTGTGACATTTAGGAATCCCAAATCGCATTGTATTTTGTTTATTTTGGGAAAGTCTTCTCATTAGGTATGCTCCCCAGCGGGCTGACCATTTGTGGTCATCATACATCTCATGTTTGCTTGGCTCCAGCAAGAGCAGCTGGGTGCAATCACTGGTCATTTAAATCTGTTTGGAAGATTAGAAAGGAAAGCGTGTTATCACAGAAAGCAAGTTTATTCATATAAGATGTGGGTGCAGAGCTGAGCTCTGCAATCAACCTGCTTGTGAGACTGTATGGTGCCTCTACTTCACTAGCCTTCGTGTTTCAAAAGTGATTTTTAAATTATGGCTAATATAGGTGATTTCAAAGGATTTTGAGATAATATAATCTATCCTCTGACTCAAGAAATATCCACACTTGAGCCTTGCCAAGGGAAAGCTGTTCTGTTTAAAATCATGCAGAGAAAAATATTTCCCAGCCTCACCCTTCCTGGCCTCCTGTGGCAAGACATTCCTGGAGTTGAAAAGCTTTCTCATAATCAAGGTGCTTTCTTGAACATTCTCTTCTTAGCACCTTTCCACAACATTATCTGTAGTTTTCATAAAGTTCAAGTGTATTTATTATCATAAATCTGTCTCTCTGAGTTTTCTTATAGTCTAATTCTCCTGACTTTAGCCTTCTCCTTAGCCTATAGTCAGTTTCATTATTAGAGTGCTCTTTGATCCAGAAGATTCTTAGGCCTTGTTTTTTTATGATACTTGCCCTGAGCTGAGTTAAATGGAACATTTCACAAAGAGTGTTCCATGGAACACTGGTTACCATGGATATGAAGTAAGTGCTCCAAGAAAGAGCTCCATGACCAAATATATTTTGGAAGTACTGAGCTAAATAAAAGTGAAGAAGCATCTTTATTATAAGTCATGACCTCTCTTGCCACCTATTAGAGCTGCTGTGATTGTGGAATCAGGGAACCAGGAGAAGATGAATTGTTACTTAACCTTACAGGCAGGAGAGGAAAGTAAGGAAGATACCTTTCTCCATCCCCACCCCCGGGTACACCCTACTCCTGGGTACACCCCACCCCATACAGGTGACATGATGGAGGAATGAACAAGAGCAAATATTTCAGAAATAAACAGACCACAAAGGTTCAATTCCTAGTCCTATACTTTCTACTTGTGTGACAGTAGGTGAATTCTCTCCACAAGCTCTGTATTCTTATCAATGGAATAAGGATAAAAATATCTGCCTTTTAGGTTTGTTGTAAAGAAGAACTGAGAAAAAGACAAAGAGCCTATGAACATCTGACTATTCCAAACACAGTAGTCCTGCTTATCTGTGGTTTCATATTGTTCAGATACCCATGAATAACCATGGTCCAAAAATATTAAATGGAAAATTCCAGAAATAAACAATTCATAAATTTTTAGTTGTGCACTACTCTGAGTAGTGTCATGAAAACTCCTGCCATCTCACTCCCTCCCATCCAGGAGGTGAATCATCCCTTTGTCCAGTGCTGAAAACACTCCCTGTTAGTCACTTAGCAGCTGCCTCAGTTATTTGATCAACTGTCACAGCATCACAGTGCTTGTGTTCAAGTAACCCTTATTTTACTTAATAATGGCCCCAAAGCCATTTGCATAACTTTTATTACAGTATATATTATAATTGCTTTACTTTATTAATAGTTGTTGTTAATCTCTCACTGTGCCTAATTTACAAATTAAACTTTCTCATAGAAATGTACATGTAGGAAAAACCTAGTATATATAGGGTTTAGTACTATTCACAGTTTCAGGCATCCACTGGAGGTCTTAGAATGTGTCCACCATGGATAAGGGGAACTACTGTACTATAAGCACTAAAATCAAAGTCTCCCAATTACCAAACAGGTCCCTTTTCCCCATATAAAAATGGGGTTGACCCCTTTCTTCTAGTCAGAGTACCTCTGTCTTCACCTCCTCTTCAGAAGTGGTGTTGTCCAGACTCCCAAACATGCCTGCTTGAGAGATGCTAAGCCTGACTCCAAATAATATTAATAGTCAATCCTTAACATAGGCAGGAAATTGTGGCGAGGCAGCTTGTCCACGGAGACTCTAGAAATGGAAGATTGCAGTGTGCTCTGAAGAATGGAAGGGGGGTGCTCCTATTCCTAATGTTACAAATTTTGTGCCAGCTACTGTGCTAGGTACTAAATGTACAAAACAGATTACTGAGGGAGAAAGAAATGCAAACATGACAATAACACCTAGAAGCTCTAACAGACATAGACAAAAGACTATGGGAACCTAGAAGTGGGAAGGGCTAATTGCCTAACAATAATAACACATATAATTTATTGAGTACTTACTGTGTGCTAAGCATTTTTCAGGCATCAGGGTTGGTGTCTCAGAAAGGTTTCTTTTTAAGAATAGGAAAATTGTCAACTAGTGAAGGACATTTCAGACAGAACCACATATTTAAAGGCTGGTGAACAAGCCAAGAGTGTTCAGTGAATTACAAAAAAAAATTATGGCTGCATACTGAGTTGCAGAAGGTTGGGACAACATAGGGGACATCAGCTTAGTTTGGAGCTAAAGGTAGCCTAAACTCTATCCTGTAGTCAATGGGAAAACATCTGCATTTGAACTACCTCCTTCACAGCCATTCCTGGCTGAGATAGAGGTTAACGGTCCAGAGTCCTGAAAAGAAAGAGAGACAAAGGGATGGAGCCATTGCTCTGTCTGGGCATTTGAGAAGAGACACCACTATGAATTTGCCAAGGCTGGTTACTGCTACCTGTCACCTAACCCTTCTGTATGATATGTTGAGAGAATTCAAAGTTGCAGATAGATTAATCCAAGTCCAACATATTAGGAAGATAAAGCTGGTGTCAAACATACCAACAATGCATTTGAAACCCAAGGGTGATTTATTTTCCTCTTTCTTGGGTTGATCATATTCCTCCCTTATTAGAACATAGGTTTGTTTCTTTACAAATGTTTGTGAATGTACATCTTTCCCCTCAAAGCCATGTCCAAAATACCTTTCATAAATATGTGTCCTCATCATTGTTCCTTCCAATAACTTCTCTATTTTTGTTAAATCTTTTTTCTTTGTGATCATTTATTTTTGGCCAATACCCATTTATACTAATTTGCAAAGAGGTCATGGGGTAGGTCTGGGGCCACTTTGCCATGCATATTATTTAGGAGAAGCAATGTGAGAGCCCTTTGGGAAATTCTGTCACGTAACTAAATCAGAAAGTAATATCCTGTTTTGTCTGCACTCTGCACTAGTCCTCATGTGTCCTGTAGAGGAGTCCTGGGGTTTCTCCTCGATGGCTGGCTGAAAGATAAACAAAGCACTGGCTCCCAGCCCTACCCTAGAGCCTTTCTGAAGAATTACACTGAAAACAAATTGTCGTCCAAACTGAACCAAAAACATGGAAATGAAACCTTAAAGGTCTTACTAGCTTAGAATTTTGAAGCAGAAATTTAAATTTTTGCATGAAGAACAAGCCTTTGTATCAAGAGTAGTTGGCTCCCAAACTTTTCATTTATAAGGGTCCCCCTTTTTACTTTACTTTCAAGAACTCCAGATTACTGACCATCAGTGTCAAGCAGTTAAGTAAAATATGACAAAAATCCACTAAAAATTCAGTAGGAGTTTTTAAAGGAATTTTAATTCTATTAATCATAACAGTATGTTCATCTGCCCACTGAAAAACTGCAACACATATGTTGCAGTAACACATGATACATATGTTGATGTATCTCTCTTTTGTTTAGTCTGAATGGTTGTCAGCAATTACCTGGAAGGCATGTTGATCATGAAGGTCTTTGCAAAAATTTTTATTCCCACACTTCATCCTTGACCGGAGTCCTCCACTCTCAGATTGAAAATCACTGTGACTCAGAAGAAACAGCAAGGGTGCAGTGTTTTGTGTTTCTTTTAGGTTTATTTTTGTTTTGTCAAAGAACAGAATTCACTGTGATATCTGCAGAAAACTATTGCGATTTGGTGGAAGTTGTGTACCACTGTGCTCTCTGTTCTCTTCCTCCTTTTTGAATTATCCAGTCTCCTCAAAGGGCAGGCCTTTTGAAGGTCTTCTTTGACATTTACTTAATCACCAAATAATCTATTTTTTCAGGGTCTGCAGCAGTACTGTAGTTTCTCCTCCTGGAGGTAATATTTCAAGAAAGGAATTATGTAAACTTAAAAAGAAAAAAATATAGTAATAAAATTAGAAAGGGCAACTAAGGTCAACAAGATCTCAAAGTTTTCAAAAGAACTTAGCAATAAACAGCATTCATTATTTTATCATGTATTGATGTGTGCCATGTGTCAGGTAATGTGAGCCAAAAATAAAAACACTGGCCTCAACGTGATGAGAGATGCAAGGTGGGAGTGTTTGGAGCTTATTCCTGAACTGTAGAAGCACAGAAACCTAAATCAGAAAAACTCCATGAAAGGCACAGATAAAGTATCATTGGAGTTCAGAGAAGGGGAAATGGTCCTGTACCTGGATGAGATCTGGGTAAGCACACAATGGAAACAGTGTTTGAGCTGAGCCTTGAAAGATGAGAAAATTCAGACAATTCTTTAAATCCCATGTCTGCTATGTTCATGGCTTGGGTCCACAATTTAGAGTTTTGAGGAAAAATGGTAACTAGGCTTTCACTTAATCATGGAAGGTTTTTCAATAGAAGATGGGTAAAAGAATCTTGGAGGGAAAGTAAAAGGCACAACTCTTTCACAAGAAAAATTAATGAATAAGTTTCAAGACTGTACATGATATTCACAAAGATTCAAGTTCTAATCCATCTGAGTGTACTGACTTTCCCTGGTACAGGTTGACTTATGTCCCCTCCAATTCATATATTGAAATCCTAACTCCCAGAACCTCAGAGTGTGAGCTGGAGGCATGAGCAAATAAAGTTAAAAGTGAACTTTATAGGGAGAAAAATCTTGGCATTTGGTTTTCTGCCCTAGATGAAGAAAAGTTAAAAATTTCTGATAAGTTTATATCATTGGTCAGGAAAGACTTGAAGTTGTGTTTGATGGAGCTGATCCTTAACCAAGCTATCAGAATGATGAGCCTAGAAGCAAGTAGAAAACTGAATAGATCTTATTCTTAGAGGTTAAAATAGACTTGCTAGAAAAAGAACTGAGGAAATAGAAGTTTAAATGTCTAAAACAATATAAGGTAAGAGCTGATATCACAGGAAGAACACTAACTAGAAGATGGATCAGAATCTATCCAATCCCATGTGACTGAAGCAAAAACAGCTTTAAGGTTATATGAGAGGAGTGAAGAACAGCTAAAGATAGCATTTAAGAAAGATGTGGATAAAAATTCTCAAGTTTAGAAAAATATAAAACTATTTTTACAAGAAGCTCAAGCATGAGTGAGTGAAAAAATGGGTAAAATGAACAAACAAAAATAGTTGCATTTTTAAAGCACATGTAGTAAATATTTTACATGTGAAAAAAACACAGATCAAGTCTAACTGAATGCTTATTAAAGATAGCAGATATAACAAGTTAATTGTTACTGGGAACTGAACAGAAAGTCAGAAATTGGAGACCACTTAAATGATCATTCAAAGGGGCTTTAAGAAACTGTTTGTGCCCTTGATACATTTTTCTTACAAAGCCTTGAAGAAGAAAGTAACCAATGTATATTAAATCTAATAAAGAAGACAAAAATAAACATTGGAAAATTATATCAAAACTATCTAGAGGAAGAATGCATCTTGAGAATCAGAAGACTGAAAAGGAGCTTCAAAAGCTTAAATTTTAAATAATGACTGACCTGTAACAATACATCATAGGTAGATGGAAAAAAACAGTTTAGGGATAGAGGAGAAATGTCCCAGGAGAGGAAAACATGAGCCATGCTACTGAGTATTGAAAATAAGATAATGTTAGCAGAAAAAATGCAAAAATTTATGTGCCCTTTCAAAGACCAGATTATTGCTGTTATTAACAAAGCCCGTGGTTAATACTTCCAACATAAATAATTTAGGTGACAAATGTGCACACAGTAGACTAATATTAACTTAAGCAGATATTTCAAGTAAGCTTCCAGAAAGAGTATTCAAGGATATGATAATCCAATTCCAGCATTTGGCCAGCCTGGGAATACTGGGGGATTAAGAGATCACCAAGGCCAAAGTAGTGCTCAACTGGGGCAGCTTAGGGACCCAGCATTCAAAACACCTGGTCAGGACCAAATGCTCCCTCCATAGGATCCTGATGGCAGGACAATGAGCTCTCTGTGTTGTCAACCTGAACGAGTTCTTCCTCCAGGTGAACACAATAGAGCTTAACCTACTGCTGATGACTCTGGCCATCTCTCTGAACCAGCCTGAGGCAATTTTAATGTACCTCCTGTTGATGGAGTCCAACATTCTCAATCTGAGCCCAGTGGTAAGGATACTAAAATGCTCTTGGAAATTTATGTCCTTCAGGTCCATCTCACCCACTTGAAAGTGGAACAGCCAGCCAGTCTTCTTTCCTTCATGTCAGTATCTAGGCAGGTGTCCCATGTTGGGAAGTGATCCATGGGGGCAGTTCAAAAAGGAAATGAGTTTTTCCCACTCCTCCAGTAAACCCATCTATGAGACATTCTGAATCACTCCATCTTCCAATAGCACAAGGAACACCTGTTGTGGAGGTTTTTTTGTCATCTCTGTCCACTACTTCCTGAAAGAAGGAGTGAGAACCTGTTTTACTGATTCCATTTTCTGGTGAGATTTCTCATAAAAATCTAGGATCAGGGAAATAAAATTTTCATCTCTTTTTTAGGATTACTTGAATTCTTTTTTTAGTTTTATTGTTTTTAAGTGATTGCACATTTGTTTAAATTGAAACTTAATAGAATTATAAATCATAGAGTAGTATTTTTAAGTGCAAATTATTCATAAATTATGATCTTGTAAATAACTTATTTTTGTTTTACTATATCTTAAGTAATGTAAATATTGTATTTTAGTTTGACTAATCAGTCCTCCTTAACATAAGTGATAAGAATTTTACATGGGAAATTCAGCAATGAGATACATTAGAAACCATAAAGACTATTTTTGTTTGCCAATACCTGTGTTTAATATATTTATGGAGAAACAATGATGCAAGAAAGAAAGAAAACTATAGGCCAACATTGCTGATGAACATAGATTCTAAAGTCCTCAATAAAATATTGGCAAAGCACATCCAGCAATATATTAAAAAGATATACACTGTGATCAACTGGGATTCATCCCAGGGATGCAAATATGGTTCAATATTTGCAAATCAATAAACATAATACAGCACATAAACAAAAGCAAACACAAAAATCACATGATTATATCAATAGATATAGAGAAAGCATTTGATGAGGTACAGCACCCATTTATGATAAAAACACTCAGTGAGATGGGAATAGAGGGAACAACCTCAACATAATAAAGGCCATATACAAGAAACCTACAGCCAACATCAAACTCAATGGGCAAAAGCTGAAAGCTCTCCCACTGGGATCAGGAATAAGACAGGGATGTCCACTTTCACCACTTCTATTCAACATAATATTGGAACTCCTAGCCACAGTAATCAAACAAGAAAAAGAAATAAAAGGCATCCAGACTGGAAAGCAGGAAGTAAAACTATCACTGTTTGCAGATGACAGGATAGTATACATAGAAAACCCTACAGACTCCACCAAAATAATTACTCTACCTGCTAATTAAATTTGGCAAAACAGTTGGACACAAAGTCAATATTCAGAAATTAAAGGCATTTTTGTATACCAACAATGAAATATCAGAAACAGAAATCTGGAAAAAATCATATTTGATATAGCCACAAGAAAAGTAAAGTACCTAGGAATAAATGTAACCAAGGAGGTAAAAGACCTGTACTCAGACAACTATACAACACTGAAGAAAGAAATTAAGGAAGATACAGATAAATGGAAGCATATGCCATGTTCATGGGTTGGAAGAACTAACATCATCAAAATGTCCATACTACCCAAAGCAATGTATAAATTCAATGCAATACCTATTAAAATACCAAAGACATATCTCACAGGTATAGAACAATCATTTCAAAAATTTATATGAAACCATAAATGACCCCAAATAGATGCAGCAATTTTGAGAAAGAAGAACAAAGTAGCAGGGATCACAATACCTGATATCAAACTATATTACAAGGCCACCGTAATCAAAACAATCTGGTACTGGCATAAGAACAGACATATAGATCAATGGAAAAGAATACAGATCGCAGAAACAAACCCATGTCGTCTCTATGGTCAATTAATATTTAACAAAGGGGGAAGAAGCATAAAATGGAGTAAAAATAGCCTCTTCAACAAATGGTGTTGGGAGAGCTGGACAGCTACATGCAAAAAAATGAAACTCAATTACCAACACACACCATACACAAAAATAAATTCAAAGTGAATAAAAGTCTTAAATATAAGTCTCAACACCATAAAAGTCCTAGAGGAGAACATAGACAGGAAAACCTCAGATATTCCACGCACCAATATTTTCACCACTATATCCCCTAGGGCAAGGGACATAAAGAAAAGAATAAACAAATGGGACTTCATCAAAATAAAAAGCTTCTGCACAGCTAAGGAAAACATCAGCAAAATAAAAAAGGAACCAATATATGAGAAAATATATTTGCAAATAATACCTCAGACAAAGGTTTGATCTCCAAAATATATAAAGAACTCACATGACTCCACTTTAGGAAGGCAAACAACTCAATTAAAAAATGGGCAAAGGACAGGAACAGACACTTCTCCAAGGATATACAGAGGGGCCAGAGACATATGAAAGGATGCTCAGCATCACTAGCCATCAGAGAGATGCAAATTAAAACCACAGTGAGATACTACTTCACACCAGTCAGAATGGCCATCATAAACAAATCAACATACAAGTGTTGGAGAGGATGCATAGAAAAGGTAACCCTAGTGCACTGTTGGTGGGATTGCAGACTGGTGCAGCCACTGTGGAAAACGGCATGGAATTTCCTCAGAAAACTAAAAATGGAAATGCCTTTTGACCTGGCAATTACACTGCTGGAATTATACCCTAAGACTCCTGAAACACCAGTTAAAAAGTACCCCAATGCACCCTAATATTCACAGCAGCACAATTTACAATACCAAAGTGCTGGAAGCAACCTCAGTGCCCATCAGTAAATGAATGGATCAAGAAACTCTGGTATATGTACACAATGGAATACTATGCAGCAGAAAGAAAAAAGGATCTCTTACCTTTCATGACAGCATGGATGGATCTGGAGAGCATTATGCTAAGTGAAATAAGCCAGGTGGTGAAAGACAATATCATATGATCTCACCTATAAGTGGAACCTAATCAACAAAACAAACAAGCAAGCAAAATATAACCAGAGACATTGAAATAAAGAACAAACTGACAGTAACCAGAGGGGAGGGGTGAGAAGTATAATTGAGGAAAGAAGGGGAAGGATTGTCAAGGAAAGTGTATAAAGGACACATGGACAAAGTTGAAGGGGGTAGGATTGAGGGTGGGCTGGTAGAGCAGGGGAGGGTAGTGGTAAAAGAATGGAAACAACTCTACCTGAATAATAATAAAAATTATAATAAATAAATAAATAAATAAATAAGAAAAATGGAAAAGTAGCTTGAAATTTACATAAATTGTCATTGATTTTAAATAAACAAATGTTAATTTTATATTTCTCCCTTTAATGATAGCTTGAATAAAAGGCAGGGATGATGACTCTTGTTCCTTTCATATCTTCAGCTTACATATATTTCCTAGTAGGTACTAGGACCTTAAAAATTATTTAGCGATTTTAAAAATGAATAAATTGATCAGTGAATTGTGTTAAGTTGTTCTTGTTTTTATCATCCCTATCTCTCTTTGTCCAATTTTATATTTATCAAAAAATAATTTCCTAAGTTACTGTGTCAACCATTCTAAGAGGAATGCTAAATGCACTTAGCATTTAGAAAATGCTACAAAACACTTAGCATTTTCATGGTAGGTTTGTAAAGAAGGTCAGTTTCTTTATTCTGCTTCTCAGCCTTAATCTTTGCTGCTGAGAGTGCATGATGGTTGACACTACTAATCTGTTTTAAGGCTTCATAGTAATAGTCACAAGAACTAGCTTTTAATAAATGATAGTACTAGACACTGTGTTCCAAACACTATGCTAACCATGTAACATGTATTATTTTACTTAATTTTTCCTAAGCTCTAAAAGGTAAGTACTCTTACTTTCTCCTTAATCTTAAGAGATAAAGATGTCCTCTCTTGAACTCAGAGGTAGCATAGCCTTCTCTCTCCCTCTCCCATCTCCCCTTCCTTTCTCTCTTCCCCTCCCTTTTCTTTCTTCTCTTCTCTCCTGCTGTCCTCCCCTTCCCTCTTTTCTCTCTATCTTTCTTCAGTGCTTAAGCTCCTGCTCACTGCATTATATCCACCTCTGTAACAAGGCAAAATACAGGTTCACAGAATAGAATGTCTTGTGCATACAAAGTATATGCTGTATATACCCACCACCAAAAAACCTACATGCTCAGTACAATTATTTAATAGCACTTATGGCCCTCGGCCAAATCATTTATTCTCCTTTGTCTTAATCTCCATTCTGACTCATGGTCTGTAATCATTTATTGGGATAAATGTAATCTTGCTCTATAAACCTCAATGATACATTTTAACTCAAACTCTTAGAGTTCTTCAATATGTATCACCAGCTTGTCTAACCCTAAAAACTGTATCTTCTGAAAGAATAGCCAAACCCCACTATCGCAAATATCTTGTAGTCTAAAGCCATTATTGATTAATTCTGGAAAATATTTAAGAACCGAGATTCTGTATAAAAACAATGAGTCAATGCTGTGTCTCTTAAGGGCTTCATAAATTTTAATGTGGTATGTTTCAATATTGCATTCTCACTTGATGCCTTACCAAATAAAAAGTTCCAGATGAGTTTCCAGGTGTCATCTAAGGAAAGCCTTTAGGAAACTTGAAGTTTTTTTCCCCTCAGTATTACATGTTTTACATGTAATAGACAATGTTGAGTAAACTTCATTTTTACTGTAGAGTTTGCATCGTTGATTGTAATTTCTCTGCAATCATTAAGTTCTAGAATTTAGATAGAGAATTGCTTAATTTTAAAGAGACAAATGGCAAAGAATAAGTGAAGCCAGTTGTTTTCAGTTTTCTCTAACCAATTTCTCTTTGCTAACTACAATCAATCAAAAAAGTCTGCAGTTTTATATCCTGTCACTTTCCCAAATAAAATTAATTCCTGGTCTAAAAGCTGACAGATAATACAATGGTCTTATTGAGGTGCAATGTTTTGGAAATCCACAGCCTAGCTAACTAAACCACTCAGAGAAAGACAAATATCATGTGATCTCATATATGGAATCTAATGAGCAAAATAAACTGATGAACAAAATAGAACCAGAGGCATGGATACATGGAACAAACTGATAGGTTTCAGAGGGGAGGGGAGAGGATGTACTAGATGAAAGGAGGTGAAGGGATTAGCCAAAGAACATACATGCATGACTCATGAACACAGACAACAGCATGATGACATGGTGACAGCCAGAGGTAAGGGGGGCAGGGGTTGGGTGGAGGTGGGCAAAGGGTGGAGGGAAATGGGGGTATCTATAATAGTGTCAACAATAAAAATTTTTAAAAGGAAGAAGGAAATTTACAGTTTAGCTTTTCTGAAAAGGTTAAGATTGAACTTTACAAATCAAATAAATCTCTCTAGAAATTTTTGAGTGTAAGAGAGCAATGATTAATGTTAAAGTAGCATAAAATTAACACTGTCATTTCTGCCTAGATTCTTTCTTAAACACATTGTTGTATAAGATCCAGGAAACTGCCTGTCCAGTCAATACCCACGTGCAGCTATAGCCTGAGGCTGGATCTCTATGTACAATTACTTGCTCTCTTCCCATCACTGCAGGGAGGCAGGGCCTGAACTGTGAAACAGAGGCTGCCCAGCCACGCAGAGCCTTGGGGTGGTGAGTCCACAATGAAGGCACTGGAGAGATATGGAAACTGATGCCCTGCCAAAAGGTTGATGACCCCAGACTGTTTCATGGATACTGGTAGAAGACCCTGACCATCTTTTAATTTCTCTTCTTTCCTTATGAAATCCTTTTGTCTAACTGTTACTGTTCATCCATTGTGTGGGGGGGGGCGGGCGGTGGGGGGAGGACAAGGTGCACAAAATTAAGAAATGGGAAAATTTACAAACATCCTAGAAATGTTATAAAGTTCCTATTTTTAAAATTCTCCAATTCCATTTTAAAAGGATACTCACAACCTCTTCCAGCCTATCTTAAATGTTAGCCTGTAGATTTTAAACACAACTATACAGATTAGGCACATAGCTTTTGGTAGACAATTTTCCATGGGACTATTGCATTGTCTGCACATCTTTCAGGCAGAGGCATTGAGTATCCTTACTTTTAGACTATCTTTTCAAGAGTATATGTATAGCCAGTAACCTGTGGAAAAGTCTCCCTTCAAAGGTCAGGAATGCTTACTGCTAATTATTAAGGAAAATTATAACTATGTATGGTGACAAGACTTATTGTGGCGATCATTTTGCAATATATACAAATATCAAATCATTATATTGTATACCTGAAACTAATATAATATTGCATGTCAATTTTAACCTCAATTTTTTTAAAAATGTGAAAAAACTAAATCCTCTAAAAGATTGGTTGAGAAAAACTCTTCAGAAGAAACTTCCACATGACCCTAGTGAAGGGCAGGCCAGGGAGAGCAGTAACATGGGTGAGGAGGCTTTCTTATGAGCCTGTACTTTGCAAATGTTAGTCACATGCTATATCTTTAACTCACTTATACTATTTTAAAAAAAGATACAGGTTCCCTTAGGTCCAGGTTACTTCCCTGTAATGAAACATACCACATGCACAGGCATTTGTTTGGTCCCATCTGCCCTGCCCACCATGGGACTGGAGCCAAGGAAACGGATGCAAATATGCAGATGCTCATGCTACTGGCTGTGTCATCTCTAACCCAAAAGTTCCATGTCTTCTACCAGCATCTATGAAACTTACAGGCTAACCTGTTAGTGTAAAATTTCAGACCTTTCATAGTCCTTGGCAACAGTGCAGTGAGTGGTACCCAGAAGTTGCTGAATAGATGTTGGTGTCTTCTCTTAGATTGCCCTCCAGCAAGCACTGGTATTGTCTGCTATTTCTAAGGTCCACTTCTTTGTCAGCCTCCCAATGTACTCCTTTCCTCTTCTTCCTGCTCTGCAGGCTGGTCCTTTTGGTCTTCCCATTTAAGGAAGACATCTGTTTCTTTAGTTCTCAAGTTTCCTCCACTCTGTAGGATTTCTTGCCCTCCTGTAGGTTTTTCAGGCTTTACCTTGAGAATTTCTATTATTATGATTAGTGCTATCCATATCTGGCCCCTGGAGAATCTTTCTTCCAGTTTTCATATTCTCTGTCCCACAAGCAGCCTGTTCTTCTGTGACCAAGTCCAGGAGGAACATTTCATGTAACTATACCACCAGAGCCCCACTGTGCCATGATGTCAGCATTCCTGTCTGAGACACAGAAGCTCTTCTCCCCAGGCTACAGCTTACATTAAATGCTGCCCCTTCCATCCCTCCTTTCTTTTCCCTTACTATCATTTGTTTACTAGTAAGTCTTTCTCATTAACTTATAAACAATTTGAAAACAGAATATCATATTCCTTTTCACATACCACTTATAGTCTAGTGCATTTATAAATAATATGCAGTGGCTAATTAAATGAACTCTAATTTTACATAATAGTACAGCCATATATAATTATTAATACCTTCACTCTCACGAGAGAAAGAAGAGGGCCATTTTGTCACATAAGCCATTTCCACTTTCTTGCCCATCCTTGCCATCACTGTTGCTGTTTTTAAATACCCTATTGCAAATGCTACTTTGGTATGAACTAGAAAAGATGACTTCATGACCTTGGTGCTGTTCTGAAGATGACTCAGGCAGGTGTGAAGTCACTAAATGAAAGGGCCTTGGAGATCTGAGTGACACTGGAAGACGTGCATTGTCATTGAAGGAAGGAGTTAATGAAGGTCATTTAGGAGCCTTCAGTGAGGAGCTTGAAAACACAACATTCTTGGGAATGCAGACAGACAGCAGGACAAGATTTCAATAACAGGGAAGGTTCTAGGGTCATGTTAAATTTCTATAGGGCATGGACAATAGGCATGGCCTGACTGCAGAAAAAGGAAGACCTCAATTAATCAATTCAGCTTTTAGAAATTTTTCTAGGTTGTTGCCCTTGAGGCAAGTAGAAAGATGATCCCGGAGTGGGAGGGTCCTTTGGTAAACCCAAACACCCTCCAATGTGCTCTCACCTTTTTCCCACTCTTGCCTTCACAATGAAAGGTTCACCAGGACCACCAAGTCCAAAATCTGCTATTCCAGCCTTTCTCATTAAGAGGGTTTCAGTCTTCAGGAGAAAAGAAATAAGGCCTTGGGAGAACAGCTGTTCCTTTCCACATGTTAGAGATGAAGACACAGGGTGGGCATGACATCTTCATTTTATTTTCTGATGTGCCTGGCACAAATGCCAAGGACAGCTACATTGCTGGCCAAGCTCCACTGAACCAGAACAACTTCATTTAAGTCATGCATATCTTAGGATTTTTTTTTAAGTAGAGAAGGATAACTTTATGTGGTAGTTGCTAGGCAGCCAGGCTCTCAGGGAGCTCCAACATATATGCAGCATTGCAGAATCTCAGCAGGAAGCCACATTGTCCTCTTTAAAAAGCTCTCCTTATGCAACCCTTACAATTTTGTACAGCATCCAAAAATGTAAGCTTCTCTTACTTGTTTTTAACTACCCCGCATTCCCACAACCCATTAACCAATGATAAACCAGGAGATGATTTGTGTTACCAAGCCTCCTGCCTTGTTGAGGGCCTAGAGGCAATCTAATCTTTGGGCAGAGCTCCAGTGAACATAGTGCAAGAAATGAAATTTTAAAGCTTTTCATTTGTTGCTTTACATGTACATGGAGAAATTTTGGAAAATACAGAGAAGTATAAGGCAATTAATAAAAAATATAGTAATCCCACTACTCACAACAGTCAATGGCAGTTATGGTGCTATTTCCTTCTATAAAGATATATAACAAAATTGGGATCACTACATACTCATAGTCAAGATTTAACACAATGACTAACAAATAGTAGCCACACTCAATAAACTATTTTAATGAGTAAATGAGCATATTGCATTTTGTCAATTTTTTCAATGACTATTGCATATATGTGTAGTTTCACATTATCAAAGGTGTTTTAATGTTTAATATTTCATCACACATATATTATTAATCATTTGTCAATTTTTATCTAATGTACTACTATTAGATATTTAATTTTTTCCTAATAGTTTAAACAATGTGGTCATATACAACTTTTATAAAATTCTATACCCAATTTTTGGATTTCTTTAGAATTGATTTCTAAAAGTAGAATTATTTGACCAAAAGGTAGGAATTCTATCAAATTTCTTAATAGTCATTAGCAAAATGCTTTTAAAAATATTGGTAATGATTTATATTTCTATCACAGATCATAATTCCCATCTCACTGCACCTTAATTAGCATGGTATCTTCTCATATTCTCATATTCTTATTTTTTTACATTTTGCAACGAAGTTGACATTTTACTGTGCAAAAATATAATTTGTTGTTGGAAACTGACATGTTATTTTGATTTTATATGTAATGTATTTTTTTTACATTTAGTGACAATTTACATTTATTCCTTAATGAATTGTGAAATACTGGCCTTTGGATTTTGGATTATTTTTCCTACTAGGGAGGGGACTATACCAAGGCATGGACACTAGGAGGCAGAGTCATGGAGCCATTGTCTTCAAGCCCATCACAACCAGCTCAAATGAGTTTGAGACTCATTGAGACTTTAGTTTCACCTAGCTTGAGGGTATAAAAATATTGAAATTTAAAAGGCCAAAAGTACTTATTTATAGAGAGCTGTCAAAGCATTTTGTGCTCCCCATTCTACCACCTCAATGGAGGGGTCAGGGATGGAAGGGGTTTTCTCACCATTTAGCCAAGTAAGAGTGAGGGTTCCATGATCATGACTCAGAGAGTTTGACTTGTGTCCCTTGGAGTTTGAGGAATGCCAGTTATGACAAGCTGAGCCTACAAGCTGCCTGAGGAAACAAAAGAGGGGACCATTCTCATCTTGACTATGCCATCTCCTTCTTAGGAGGAGCAGTGTATCTCACTGACCAGATGGGGATTGCTGGGATGTGTTCTGACTCCTCCCCAAGATGACTGACTGGAGAGGCGATTGCAACCAATGGAAGGACAGGCAACCAGGTGCCCAGGGTTGGAGGGAAGAATTAGAAGTGTCTTACAAAAGAAAATCACAGCCCATGATAAGAACCTAGTGCCCAAGAGCTCCCTGTGAAAGAAAAAACCAGCACTAGAGACAAAGAATCAGCACCCTGATGGCATGGTCACTTACCTCTCCTCCACCCCTCTTGTTAAAGATGAAAGGACCAGATGCATAGTGAATGGAAGAGCATAGGAATAAGATCCCTAACAGCCAAGATGCTGATGATCTTGTTTGCCCCATTACTGTAGCTTTTATTTTTATAAAAGCTTTTATTTTTATTTATTTTTTCTGAGGGAGAAGACACAATTTTAAATGAAACTTAAGAGATTTAATTTCACACTACACCAGATATTATAATCACAAAAATGAGAGTGTTCTTATCATTAAAGTAACCAAAATGCATTTTTAAAAACCCAGTGTAACTGGAAACTTATAAAACCTTCCCATGTTTGCATTCAAACAATGGAAAAGAACTAGCCCACCAACCCAGGAGTCAAGGGTCAACAGTGAGAAAGAATTAGGTTATTGTCTGCCTATACTCATCATATTGAATTCAGTCAAAAATATAGGGCAAAAGGATCCTATTTCTCTCCCCATTTTTAAAAAGTTCTTAGCTGTTCTAATCTATTGCTTCTTCTAGATTGACTTTAAATTTCTTAGAAAGTTTCTAATTAGGATTTTTATTGGAGTAGGCCTGAACTTTTAATTTAGAGAGAATTTACTTCTCTACTATATATGTTAGAATCTGAAATATGGTACCCTTCTTTTTATTCAATTATTTTTGAATCCCAGAAACCTTAATAATAGTCACTCTTTTTATATCCCACACAATTATTATTGGCTTTAATCTTATGAATTATATGTTTTATTTTTATTGATGTTTCTGTTTTTGCTACTATAAATGAAATATTTTGTCTTTCATATCTTAAAACTGGCAATTGAGTTTTAAAACAAATATAATAATTCTATGTACTTAAATTTTAACCAATTACTTTATTAAATTTTATTAATTTTAAGAATATTTTAGTTGACTATCTTACCATTAATAGGTTTTTAGTTAAACCATTTGCAAATAATGGTATGTATGACTCCCTACATTATAGCTTTTGTTTCTGCTTTGCATTTTATTGCATTATGAAAAGATAGAAAAACATTATCAATGATGATATATATCAGGTAGATATTTTTCTTTATTTTAACTTGAATTTTTTTCTAGTGTTTTAACCTTAAGAATGATATTGGCTATTATCTTTAGAAATATATCTATTCTATGTTAGGGAAATAAAATGCTATTCCTACTTTTATTAAAATTAGGTAAAAAATGGGTCTCTAAACCTTTTTGGTAAAGGCATACAATGAGAAATATTTAAAGGTTTCTAATGAAAGACATCTCAATACACCAAATAGCAATTCTTTCCAGTGTTTAAACAAACTGATTAAGGATAATTTAAACTTTATATTATAAATTCAGTCAACATGTTTTTGTTTTGCCTGAAATACAGATACAAAGCAGCTCTTATAGCTGCTGTCAGCTCTTATAGATTTTAGAGTCCATATACAACTAATAAATTGACAAACAGTACTCCTTATCACTAGACGTGCATGTATGTTCAATTTTTTAGAATATAAGAAGTAATAGAATTTTAAAATTTCATAATTATAATAATGGCAGCCAACATTTTCAGCACTTGTAAAACAAGTGCATTTATAAAACAATAAGGTATCAGAAGGAGCATATATATGCTCACTAAACATTACCTATGTCATATTAAACAACCTAATTTTTAATAAAGTTATTAAATTTATAAAATAATTATTATAAATAGGGAATTAGGTAGACAGAGTAAACCTGGATTTTATGACTTTATTTATCAAGGTTTCTCAAGATGTCTTTCTAGGTACAATGGTGAATATGGATTGTAGTGTAGATTTACAACTATTTGAAATTAATATCTGAATTAGTTCTGTGATCCTCTGAGGAATTGTCAGGAAAGGCTTTTAATTCTTTCTATTAAATATGTTTATCAGTTATTGGGAAAAAGGTATAAGAGGCATGCATGGCAAACCCCAAAATATTACAAAGTTACAAAACAGAAGAGATCAAATGGCAAAAAAAATCCAAATTCTAAATTTCTAAATGATCCTAATAGCTTGAAACATAAAGTAGCTTGGCAGTTGTTCATATCAAACCATCAACAAAAAACATTTTCTAAATGCCTTCAAATATGAAACTTCTGGTTAATATAGAGTAGCCTGATATGGTGTCACACGTTGGCTCCCAGGAAGCAGAGGTGGAGTTTAGGAAACCAGATGTTTATCAGAGCGCCCTTGTAACCAACAGCTGTAAAGGGGTGGGGAAGGAAGCAGGGGTAGGCAAAGGCAAAAGGCAAACTGATACAGTCCCATAACTGCCTTGACCAGATGCTTTAGAACTAGAATGGCTCTCCAGAAGTGTCCTGAGCTGGCCAAAGTGGCCTGGCCTTTATACTCCCACATTAATCAGTCACTGGTTGTGGGTCACCCAGGGAAAGGGGCATGACCTTGGACGAGGCAGCTATCTGCAGCTGAGGCAATCCCTGAAGGGCTGACAGATGAAGACTATCTACAGACAGAACTGCCAGCAGCTGGGTCAACAAATCCTTCAGTGAAGGGGTTTCTGGACCACATATCATGGTGTCCACCACAGTGGGAAACCCTAGTGCCTGTTCCAAGCTCATAGAAATGCTGGGGAGAATATATTTTTTAATGTTTTTAATACATAGTTAAGCATAAAAAAGCAAGTAAGTGTGCCAAAAGTGAAGAAGAAACTAACAGGCAGAGCATAAAAACCAGATATATGCCTTAGGGTAATATGGTTTCAAGCTCATCGAGTAGAAAATTAAAGCTTTAGGCTTTATTCATAGTCATCCAGCAGAAAAGAGAAACTGCAGGTGCATGCCTTCAGTGTGTGGTCCAAATTTGTAATATGCTCAAGGTGAGAGAACACTAAAAGTGACATGTTAACATAAAAAAGGTATAAAATGGTTCTATGCATAGAGCCTCAACTGAGGCAAATTCAGAAACACCCCATTGATGTTCCCACCCTCAGTGCACCCGAGGCTTCTGCAGTGAACAGTGCCAGCCACAGGTGAGCTCACATGCACAATAAAGATGATACAAGGGAGAACTTTCTTTTTTTTTAAATTATTTATTTATTTATTTATTAGGTTTTATTTATTTATTTTTAGAGAGGGAAGGGAGAGAGAAAGAGAGAGAGAGAGAAACATCAATGTGCGGTTGCTGGGGACCATGGACTGCAACCCAGGTATGTGCCCTGACTGGAAATCGAACCTGCGACACTTTGGTTCGCAGCCCACGCTCAATCCACTGAGCTACGCCAGCCAGGGCCAAGGGAGAACTTTCAAATGCCAGAATCTACAAACTTGGAACATTCTGAAAGAGACTGCAAGATAGATATGTTCAAATAGAGAAATAAAAGGAGCAAAATACAAAAAGCAAATCAACTGGGGAAAATAAATAGAAATTCAAGAAGTTAGAAGTGTATTGAATTTTTTTTAAAAACTTCAGCAGATGACCCACTCAACGAGTTAAAGAGAAAAAGGATTAAATTGGTAAATTGATATGCAGACATCACCTGGAATGCAGCCCAGAAAAATAAAGAAATGTAAAATATGAAAGTGTCTTACATGTTCAAGGTATCTTGTAAGATGCTAAGAAACTTTTTATTCATTAAATATGTATTGACTGTCTGCTATCTACCAGGTATTGTGCTGGACACAGGAACACAGTAATAGACAAGAAAGAGTAACATTTACTTGGGAGATTTATGTTAGCTTTGCCAAAACATGGTTCACACTTTCCTAATTCATGACACTTACAAAACTAAGTAAAATAAATAATAAAGACTAAGAAGAGCTATCTGATAATGTAATCTTAGGCTATTTCAAGCTGATGTGAAAAAAATTGTCCCACTATGCTCTTTACTGGATAACCATATCTGAAATAATATGACTCTTTCCGGACACCACAATTTAAAGTTGGATGTTGACAAATTAGAGAAATTCCAGACTTAGGAAACAAAAATGTAGAATAACCTAGAACAAATGTCATTTAAGATATTGTTTAAGGGCTCTCTAGCTAGGAAAGAGATAAATAGGTACAAAACCCTCCAACCCTAGCTTTCCAATCTTAAATTATTATAACTCATCGTATGGCTTCTGTGGCAGAAATTAGTTATTTGCCTTTTTCTTGCTTCCAGTTACACAGCTAAACTCTGTTTCCTAGTTTTTCTTCTAGCTAGCTGAGGTCATATGGCTGGTTCTAACCAATAGCATGGGGTGGGCCACTTCTAAGCCTGGATCATAAGGAGCCTCAGAAATGCATCTGTATGCTTTCACTCTCTGGGGACTTGGTGCAGAGCACAGCGACCTTGAAAACCAATGCTCAAGGTAATAAAGCCATAAGATGGAAGGAGGCTTGATCCCCAAGCCACTACATGTAAGAAATCTTCCACTATTTAGCTGTATTTATTTTGGACTTTACATGGTTGAAAATACACTATTATCCTATTTGAGCAATTACATATTTTGCTTTTATTTTGTATAATAGCTGATGCAACTAACATGATTTCTTTAAACAGGGTTCCCTACCCAATTTTCATGCAGGCTTCCTTTATAAATTATAATGGAATTCTATTTATCACAGTTCTATGGTCTTCAGGGTGACACTCTTGCTCCAGGAGAAAAGCTTTTTCCCTATCTTGAATTTTTTGTCACAGAGGTTAGTATATCATCTTGTCACTGATCCAACTTTTCTCTCAGTAAAGACATTTCTTACTTATTCTTCTCTTACAGAAGTTAATTTAGATATCTCTCCTCAACCAAACTGAGTTACTTGAAAGCTGGTACACTTTCATGCTCATGTTTATTTCCTCAAGACCTACCACAGTGCTAGGCATATAGCAGGTAATTGTTGATTGAACCTATAAACAAATAGTAGAGGAGAATTACAAATGTGAAGTGATGCCTCTGATCTCCTTTGTTCTTAGTGAAAAAAACAAACAGAAATATTTAGCAAAAAGAACACAGAGAGCTATATAAGCTAGCATTGAAATTGTTACGATGAAGGTTACGCACATATGTGTATATGTTTGTATACAGAGAAAAACAGGTTGATTTCAAATTATTGTAGTTATTTCTGTGTATAAAACCAACAGCTTCTTTTTTTGTTCTCTTTACAAAGTCAAGGAAACCTGAATGTGTAGCTATTTTTAACATACATACTGGGCTCCCCCAAGCAAATGGTCTCTCACTAAAGTAGTGAAGGAGTAATGGCAATGATTACTCAGAGTAATCACATGTCAGAAAATAGTAGTACTCTCTAACACAAAACAAGCAATGAAGCCAGTTAGAAAATCTTACTCTGCTATTGTACCAACACATCTGTCCAGTTCAAGGCCAAATATCTACTAGATCCCTGATTTTTATGAGCAGAAGTAAAAATTTAGACAATGCTCAAGGGAAATGCATTCTTACCTTTCTCTGGGATCTTCACTGGAATCAGAAATAAGAGAGTGAGAAGAAAATGTGTTCTTCCTTATTTTTTTGAGACCAAGAGAAAAAGCTAGTGCTTGCTAAACTAAAAAAAAAAAACTAATTACAGTGCACTTTAATCAGTGCTCTAGAAACCTAACCCTAGTCCTCCTTGGGCATCCTGCCCTTCTCCTCTTGCCAATATCACATTGTGCAGTAGCTCTGCACTTCCATGTCTGCCTTGCCGCCTTACATAAGATTTGTGAGGATGGAATCATGATTTACCACACATTTGGTTCCAGGCACCTGGCACAATCTGATGCTTTAGTAAATGTTTACCAAGCATTGTCAAATAATCTTGGATTTTCCTAAAATCATTAAATCAATTGTGATGAATTCTTTCCTGGTCATGAGTAAACTTAGAAAAACAGAGCACAAAAACAGTCACTAGCCATGCAACCTCTTTTCAAACTAGAATATAAGTTCCATAAAATCTAGTCCTTTGTCTTATTTGTGGAAGTATCTCTGGCATAACTACATTCAATAAACACTTGTTGAGTAGATGCATGACCTCATCATGTAATCCTTTGAGAAAATTCTATTCAATGACATAGCCTTATCATGATGAATCCTTGATATTGTCACTTTACCAATTCCCTTTGTCTGATCACAACTTGACCACTGGCTCCCCACATTCATTTTCTATTAATGCTGCAACAATTACTGCAAACTCAGTAGCTTAAAAGAACACTTACTTACTATCTCATAGATCTGTGGGTTGTAAGTCAGGTAGGCTCACAGCCTCTGTTGGAATCACTGTCAGCCAGGCTGGGCTGTTTGTTGTCTGAAGCTCTGGGAGAGAATCAACTTCCAGACTGTTAGATTATTGGCAGAATTTAGTTCCATGATGTGGTAGGACCAGGTTCTCATTTTCTTGTTGGCCATTGGCCAGGTCTCACACGCAGGTTCTAAAGCCACCCACATTCCCTGCCTCATGATCCCCTTTATCTTCAAAGCTAGCAACCTTAAACTGAGTACTTCTTCCACTTCGAATTTTGCCACACCTCTGCTTTATTCTTCTGCTTTTAAGAGTTCATGTGATTACAGTGGCCTATCTGGATGTCCCAGGATAATCTCCCTGTCTTAGGCTATTTGAGCTGCTATAACAAAACCACTGTGGACTGGATGGCTCAAACAATAATTTACTACTTACAGCTCTGGAGACTGGGAAATTCAAGATCAATGTGCTGGGGGATTCCATGTCTGCGGGGAACATGCTTCCTAGTTCATATACAGTGGCCTCCTCATTGTGTCCTCACATGGCAGCAGGAGCAAGAGAGCTCTCAGAGGTACGCGTCACAAGAATCCTGATCCCATTTACAAGGGCTCCACCCTCATGACCTAATTACCTCTCAAAGGGCCTACCTCCTAATAACTATCTCATCGGACATTAGGATTTCAACACATGAATTTTGGGGGGAACACAGACATTCATTTCATAACATTCTCTATTTCAAGGTCAGCTGATTAAGAACCTCAATTCTATTTACAAATTCCCTTCAAAGCAGTACCAAGGTTAGTGTTTAGTTGAATAACTAGTGAATGAGAAATTGGGAAGACATCCTGAGAGCTCTACCACACTCAGAGTGAGCAAACAAAATAGAGTATCCAAAATCGAAGGCGGTCTTTACGTAAGAATCTCATTTCAGGAGTGACATCTTGTTATATTCCATTCGTTAGAAGCAAGTCAATAAGCTCAGCTCACTTTCAAGGGGAAAGAAATACTCAGGCCTTAAGTACTATTAGGCAGGGATCACTGGGGACCATCTTAGAGGTTGCTTACCACAGAAAGGAAAAATAAGTATATTTTATAGTATGGCTCACCTGTTAAGAGCATATATAATTATAATTATGTAAATACTTAACATTGATCTAAGTACAATTATCTAACATTACAGTGAGAGGAAAAGATGATAGAATAGGTATATGTGTTTGAGGGGAGAAGAAAGGAGAAAAAAAGCTAAATCCTCATAGTCAGTTGTGGGGAATCAATACAAAATATCTAAAAATGGGGACTCAAGAAGTAGCAATATGTATGTAATTTAGAGACATTAAGGTGTCAGCTAATCAGGTAAAAGGTTAAAGTGCTCTGAGATGGGAAAATGAGGAACTACTCATGGGCATAACAAATCCTATAGACTTTTTACCCTTTAAATCATGTATGCACATAACTTTATTAATAGAATGGGTAAAAAACAACAAAAAAAGGAGAAAACAGAGGTTTTTTACACAGAAATTATTAAATTATTTGCATACAAGGAAACAATGTATGTATCTCTAGCTGATATAGAAAATCTTTGGCCCAAGAAATAAAAAACAGAATTCATAAAAAGAAGAGAGACTATCTAGTTCAATGGAATAACAGCTATGTGATGAGCTGCACATTTAAGCCAACCTGACTCATCCCTGAGGACTATGACAAGTGGCCAACAAGGCTAGCCCGGAACCTTCCCATCTTTGCAGCCACCTTTGTTTTCTAGTCTGGCTCAGCTACTGTATTTGTTTCTAGATATCAGCCCAGCTTCTAGCCTTTGGGATTACTTTTGACATTAATTTTACAGGTTTTGGTTATGTGAACGACACTTGGTTATGTGAAAGTCTGTTCCTAGGCCAAGCTCATTTCCACTGTAGGGCCTCTCTGTCCTTCTGTAGGAATGCATTGTGGTTGCATCACCCTCTGCTGCCTCCTTCTTGTCATATACCTCTCATTCAAATGGCTCCTTCTCAGGGTTTTTACCTGACCACCCACATCTAAAGGTTCACTCTTCCACAGCCTCCACCACTGTTTTGCACATCACCCCATCCTGTTTTATTCATACCTTGATCATTTGTTTTTGCCCTTTTTATTTTATTCACAATGATATCCCTGAAGCCTACAACAAGTGCCTGGTATATGTTAATTACCCAGTAAATAATTGGCACAACTCCATTCAATCATTTATGGAATACTTATTGGAGACTGTGAAAAAACAGTTCCTAATTGCAAGCAGATTATGGTTTAATCAATACATATGTAAAATGAGTTAATGACTAGAGAAAGGACTCTGGCATAATTCAGAATTTAAAAATAAAAATTATGGGAGCAAATAGGGGAAGGGCCATCAAAGAACCTGTGTAAAGGACACATGGACAAAGCCAAAGAGGGTAGGTTCGAGGGTGGGAAGCGGGAATGGGGCGGGGGGTGGAGACAACTGTACTTGAACAACAATAGAAAATAAATTAATTAATGAAAGACGTGGAGCAGGGCCCAGGAATATGCATTTTAACATATTTAGTCAAGTCCCAGTTTGATTTTATTATAGATGAATCCAGGACCAGCTTTCAAGAAGTAGTACAATATAGGGGATCCAGAAAGGTCTGATCCAGCCTCCAAGTGAATGATGAAGAGGTTGACTGGAGAGCATTATGCTAAGTGAAACAAGCCATGCGGTGAAAGGCAAATACCACGCGATCTCACCTGTAGGTGGAACCTATTCAACAAAACAAACAAGTGAGCAAAATAGAGTAAGAGACATTGATATAAAAAACAAACGGACAGTAACCAGAGAGAAGGGGGAAGGGCGATAAAAGGGGAAAAAAGGGGAAGGGTCATCAAGGAACATGTATAAAGGACCCATGGACAGAGCCAAATGGGGAAAGGAGTGAGAATGGGAGGTGGGGGTGGTAGGGTGGGGAAAAGTGGTGGCAGGAAAATGGAGACAACTGTACTTAACAATTAAAAAAAGAAGAGGTTGAGATGCTAAAAAAAATTAAAAAGTAAAGCTAAAGCATATATTCATGCAAATGTAACCTTTCCATCTCATCTGACAGTATCAAATGCCACTGCCATTTAATTTTCTAATAAATTACATACACAGTGTTTAAATGCAAAGTTCATGAAGTCATAAACTATAGGCATAAAGCAGTAGAACATAACTTCCATTCCTGCCTTTTACTACTTAATTGAGAGATAAATGTCATTTACCTTGAGATAATATTTTCACAAAAGCTCTTAGAAAGGTGTTTCAGCCCTAATATCCCTAAAGGATTGGCCACATTCCTTACCACTATTTTTATGATAAATACACTAAATTAAAAACATGTATACAGATAAAAACATCCACGTCATTACTGCTGATAAAATATTTAAGTATGAGTGTCGCAGAATGACAAAACCACTCTGGTCCAACCACCTCATTCACAGATGTGAGGAAATGAAGTAAATCACTTTACAAGAGGATGCACAACAAATTAGTGGTAGAGCAGAAATAAACCCCACATCTTCTGATTCTCACTCCAGAGTCATTCCATGGTACCAGCTACTCATAAGGCACTGATTCCTTTCATGAGGGCTTTGCCCTTGTAACCTGACTGCCTCTCAAAGGCCCATCTCCTAATATCAGTGCACAGGCACTGGTTTTCAACATGAGAATTTTAAGAGGGCACAAATATTCAAACCATCTCACCTCCCAAGAGACCTAGTCCACAGTAATATCGAATGTCTGACATTTCAGACTGCCTTATCCCCCTGATTTCTTCTCCACATATTTAGTATTCCCTGTTACAGTTTTTAAGAAGATCCAGGGGGATTTGTGAATATTTTCTTATGCTTCAACTAGCTTCCTCTTGTAAGGCCCGGGTAACAAATCTCTCCTTAGCTTAAATGCTAATGCAGCTATGATTAAATCTCTTGCTGTTGTGAAATCTGTCTTTATTTCTATATAATTATCACATAACTACACTAGAGTGCTCTTTATTATGCCAAAATAGGAAGAACAAGCCTTGTAAAAAGGCATAATTCAATATGGTAGTTAAAACTATCACTGCAATGCCTCTGAGTTCAATAAACATCCCAACCCTTACTGGAATAGAAGGTCCAGGCAAACCTGTTACAGCTTGTAGCACCAATGAAGATGTACACATTTTTGCTTGTACAGTTCGTTTTATTTCTACATTAACTGTTATAATAGGGAACATTTTTGGCACTTATGAAATGTATGGTATTTGCATACACTTTGCATACATTAATTCATTTAGTCCTTACACAAGCTAGAAGCTAGTGTTCATTATCCCCACTGACAGCTCAGGAATCTGACAGGCAGAGGCAAAGCCACCGGCTCAAGTCTCAGAGGCACTAATGGCCCACCCCCGTGTACAGGCCTCCAAAAGCCTATTTTCTTAACCATTCAGCTATCATGCCAGCCCAATAATTTTCTTTCCCCCATTTCAAGTCATTTCAACAAATGTGATTTAAAAGAAACATGCTTGTCACAATCCATGAAAGTGTATTTATAATTCAGGAAGAGGAGGTGTGGGGAGGGGACATTTTCTATTAACCATGGTAAGCAACCTGTTCAGTCTCCAAAGCACAAAGTTTGATTTTCTTTTTATTTGGCCTTTATGTTCAAGGGAATATGTTGGGAATCAAGCATTCCCTATGGATGGTGGAGTAATAAATAACTTTCATATCATTTTTCACAGATGCTGTGGCTAAATTGAGACCAGAAAAGATAGAAACAACTGTAGCAACAAACTGATGATGGTTCTATTTTTATGAGCAACCATTAAATTAGAAAGATTTGTCAAAGTAAAAGCAAAAATTTAGGAGGAAATAAGTTAGCTACCAATTCTAAGAAATTCAAAGATGATTCAGAGCAATCCAATCAGCCCACAAAGGGCAGAGATCATTACTTCTCAGTTTTAAACAAAAATCTGAATGTTATAAAACAAAAAGAAAGTTTAATACCTTAAAAGACTTAAAATATTACTGAAAATATAAGGAAATGTTTCTAAAAAATAAAATCTTCATATTCTAAATCAAATATAATATAAAGAATAATAGCACATCTATCTTTAGGGAAATGTATACCTAAAACCAGGATATGAATATTTATCCCAAATTCATTCTATTATATTAATTTAGCAAATATTTTTCAACATTCCAATACTGAAGTACCACTCCTAGGTATTTATCTTACAGTAAATAATGCAAATATATCAATGACAACAAATATTCAATGAAATATTATTTTGTATAGTGATACATCGGAAATGGAACCACAATAAAAGAAACTAATAATTCACTGAGTAACAATTCTTTATCAGGCACTCTTTTTGTATTTTACTTATATTTAATACTAATAATCTAGATATTCTTTTTCTAATGAGCAAATGAGATCAAAGATGTCAAGTTACCTTGAAAAGTTAAGCATCCGGTTACCGAAAGACCAAAGTATAATCCAAATAACAGTGAATAGAATAGTTAATTAACTATGTATGTCAATTTAATATTTTTCATATAGCCATTAAAACTAATAGCTCTAAAAACAAGTAGATGCATGAGATTTAATATTTAATTAAATATATATATACACACATACATACATAATTTCTTCTATGCTATAATTAAATAAATAAAATTATATTTACAAATGAGCAATGAATAGAACATGAGAACAGCTGATATTTGTTAGGGTGGTGGCATTGTGAATCACTTTTCTTAATTTTAAAATATCTACTTTTCATTTATTCATTCAGGAAATACTGAAGACCTACATGAATGAGTAAAATACAGTCCCTGTCCTCATGGACACTACATTCTAGAAGGAGAGACAAATAATAAATGTATTACATGACATCAATTAGTAATACATTCTATGAAAAAAGCAAAGCTAAAGTGATAGAGTGCTCCTTTAAAAGCAATGGTCAAGAGTGTCCTCCTTTATTTTTGTTTTTATTTTTTCTTTTAGAGAGAAGGGATGGGAAGGAGGAAGAGAGGGGGAGAAATATTAATGTGTGAGACAAACATTGGTCAGTCACCTCTTGCATGCACTGAGGACCAAACCTGCAGCCCAGGCATGTGTCCTGAATAGAATCAAACTAGTGATCTTTCATTTTGCAGGATGACGCCCAAACAACTGAGCCACACTGGTCAGGGTAAGGAATTCCTCCTTTATGACATGACATTTTCACAGTGAAGTAAGTGGGAATAAAACATATGGAGATATGGAAGAGCCTCAAACTTCATTCTTTGGGGACTGAACAGGTTGTTTACTATGGTTAGTAGAGAATGTCCCCCACCCACTTCCTCTTCCTGAATTATAAATACATTTTCATGGATTGTGGCAAGGGATATAGCATGTGCAAAGGCCCTGAAGCTAAAATGAGATGTCATACAGATATTTTAAATATGCAAGGGGAAATTTATGTAGTAATGTTAAGTAGAAATAGTATAAGAAAAAAAAGGCTACAACGTTATGCAAATAACCTAACAATTTTGGTAAAAAGGACATTATAGTAAAAAGGACAATAATAGGTTGATAATGTGTTACCTTGGTGTAAATGTAGATTTTAAAAGAAAGGCTCTCAAACCAAACTGCCTGGGTTCAAGTCTCAGATTTGTGACCTCAGGGAATTTACATAGCTTTTCTTTGCCTTATCTGTAAAGACAGGGTAATAATAATAGTACCATATGTATTATAGTGTTGCTGAGAGTTATGGTAGACAGAAAACATCTCCCTAACATTCATATTCTAATCCCTACAAACTGTATGTAACCTAACATAGCAAAAAGAAATTAAGTTGCAGATGGAATTAAGGTTGCCAGTTGGCTGACCTTAAAATAGGAAGAGCCTGTGGGTTTTCTAGCTGGGCCTGAGGTAATCAGAAGGGTCCTTACCAATGGAATAAGGAGGTAGAAGAAGGAAGCCAGAAAAAGATATGTGACAATGAATGCAGTGTTGGAGACATGCTATGGTACTGCCTTTTAAAATGGAGGAAGGGGCCATGAGCCAAGGACTGTGGGTTGCTTCCAGGAGATGGGAAAGGAAAGGAAGTATTCTTTCCTAGAGCCTCCGGAAAAAAAACACAGCCCTGCTGACAAATTGACTTCAACTCAGTGAGGCTATGTTGGACTTTTAAACTACAGAACTATAAAATAACAATAAAGTTGTGTTGTTTAAATCTGCTAAATTTTAGCAGATTTGGGGTAATTTGTTATAGCAGCAATAGAAAACTAATATAATAGGAAAAAGTGAGTTTTTATAAATAAAATATTTAGAGGAATAGTTGAGCACTCTATAAACTGTTATAATATTTTGGGTGGTGTTTTCTACCACACTTTCCAGTGTGGAGGGGGCTCTGCCCACAGGGCCCCCCCAGCCACCACAGATGAGAATAAGTCTACCAAGACATGATCTGCTTGGGGAGGAAAGGTGGCCAATCTCTCACAGGAGAAAGGCCAAGAGCCTTTTCCTCAATGGCTTTTATTGGGTTCGTTTGCATAAGAATTTAGGTAAAGCTCATTATTCACTGCCCAGAAGTATGGATCAAACAATAGATAACAAGGAACTCTGAGGGCCTATTTTCAGTCAGGGTCAAAGAGCTGTAAAAAACTTTAAGGAACAAACTTGCTTCTTGTTTGGACCCTTATCATTCAATTGAGAGCATTCTAAACAAAGCAAGTTTCACAGGATTTTACATACTTTTTCTTAGGCCTGATCACCTGGGGAACCTGCCCTTTCCAGCACAGGGCTGCACCACCCTTCATCATTGTTTCAGGCTTAGGTAGAGTAAGGGAAGTAAAGCAGCCAAGAGATTAGGAGATTCTCTCACAGACAATGAGAACTCAGGCTATGTCAAAGCCAAGGGGCGAGGGTCCATCACCCCCTTTTGCTGTAGCCCCCAAAGTCCTTCCTTGGGGGCCTCCCATGTGATCGTGCTTGTCTTAGATCATTCCCCCCTTGGGGAATCTTACCCATCATTGGCTAACAGACCAAGCATTGGGGGCCAGCTATGGATGAAGTGAAAGGAGCAGAAGGGGAGCTTCTGCCATGGAGATAAGCTTTTGCCTCCTTAGTGGCTTACAGTCCAAGGTTGTTCCCTCAGCCTTAGCCTTGGCAGGGGTTACAGCTTCTGATACCAGGCATGGCAGTTCCCCGCATTCCAGTAAACAATAAGTATGTACAGAATTCCCCCTTTCATGCATGGTTTCACTTTCCACAGTTTCAGTTATCCACAGTCAATCATCATGGCTCAGTGATCCAGGATCACCCGAAGCAGATAATCTTTCTTCTGACCTTCTTTAGAAGGTCAATAGTAACTACATCAAAGTGCCTCTGTCATTCACCTCACTGCATCTCATCACATAGGCATTGTGTCATCTCACATCATCATAAGAAGAAGGCTGAGGATAGTATAAAATATTTTGAGAGAGAGACCACATTCACATAACTTTTATTACAGTATATTGTAATTTTTTCTGTTATATTATTAGGTATTATTGTTCATATTTTATTGTGCCTAATTTATAAATTAAACTTTATGACAGGTAGATATGTATAAGAGAAAACATTGTATATACAGGGTTTAGTACTATCCGTGGTTTCAGGCACCCACTAGGGAGTGTTGAAATCCATCCCTCATGGATAAGAGGACTGCTATATTGGGTTAAATATTCATAAAAAAATAAGTTGAAGTTCTGGGCAAGGTCTGGGCAAGGAGGCTCAGGTAGAAATGCTTCACTTCCTTGCACAACCAAAACAAGGATAACAACCAATTTAAAAACAATAAACAACCAGCAGTGCCAGAAAATCAAACTGCATGGAACTCCAACAACCAAGTACTTAAAGAAACATTCACTCAAACTGGTAGGAGGGGCAAAGGTGGGCAGCTGAGAGGAGAAGATGTGTGTCAAGGTGTTGGATTGTGTGGGTGAGGCGTGGCTGGCTAAACAGGAAACTAAAGAATCAAAACCTCTAGCTGTAAAACAATGTGGGGGCTGCAACAGTGGGAGAAACTCCAAGTCTCATAGGAGAGTTCATTAGAAAGTGGGACTAGAGTGGAACAAGTGGTATTGTTCCCTCTCTGGCCCTTCCCCCACAGACAGCTCCACAAGACAGCAAAGAGGGTTGCCCCACCCTGGAAAATACCTAAGGCTCCAACCCCCTTACACATAACATGTGCACCAAGACAAAGAAATATGGCCAAAATGAAAGAACAGATCAAAACTCCAAAAAAAAAGAGCTAACTGACGAGGAGATAGATGACCTATCCGACAGAGAGTTCAAAACACTGGCAATCAGGATGCTCACAGAATTGATTGAGCATGGTTGCAGAATGAAGGAAGAACTGAAGGCTATGCAAAATGAAATAAAGCAAAATATACAGGGAACAAACAGTGAAAAGACTCAAATCAACAATTTGGAACAAAAGGAAGAAATAAACATATAACTGGAACAGAATGAAGAAATAAGAATTCAAAGAAATGAGGAGAGGCTTAGGAACCTCTGGGAAAACTTTAAATGTTCCAACATCCAAATCATAGGGGTGCCAGAAGGAGAAGAACAAGAGCAAGAAATTGAAAACTTGTTTGAAAACATAATGAAAAAAAACCTTCCCCAATCTGGTGAAGAAAATAGACTTTCAGGAAGTCCAGAAAGCCCAGAGAGTGCCAAAGAAGTTAGACCTAAGGAGGAACACACCAAGGCACATCATAATTAAGTTACCAAAGATTAAATTTAAAGAGAGAATCTTAAAAGCAGCAAGAGAAAAGGGGATAATTACCTACAAAGGAGTTCCCATTAGACCATCAGCTGATTTCTCAAAAGAAATCTTACAGGAAAGAAGGGACTGGAAAGAAGTATTTGAAGTCATAAAAGGCAAGGTCCTACATCCAAGATTACTCTATACAGCAAAGCTTTCATTTAGAATGGAAGGGCAGATAAAGTACTTCCCATATAAGGTCAGGTTAAAAGAGTTTATCATCACCAAGCCCTTATTATCTGAAATGTTAAATGGACTTATCTAACAAATAGAAGATCAAAAACTATGAACAACAAAATGACAACAAACTCATAACTATCAACAACTGAATCTAAAAAACAAAAACAAACTAAGCAAACAACTAGAATAGGAACAGAATCAGAGAAATGGAGATCACATGGAGGGTTTCTAGCGGGAAGAGGAGGGGAGGAATAGAGAGGAAAGGTACAGGGAGTAAGAAGCATAATTGGTAGGCATAAAATAGACAGGGGGAGCTTAAGAATTGTATAGGAAACAGAGAAGCCAAAGGACTTATATATAAGACCCATGGACATGAACTAAGGGGGGTGGAAATGCTGGAGGGTGGCAGGGGTAAGGGTGGAGAGGGGATAAAGGTGAGGAAAAAATGAGACAATTGTAATAGCATAATCAATAAAATATACTTAAAACAATAAAAGATAAATAAAAATAAGTGGGAAAGACTTTTTGAAAGGAAGAAATATTTTCATTGTCATTACTAATTAATGGATGAAAGAAAAATTTTAAATGTAGGAGAACAAAATTAATTCAAATATAAAGTAAGAATAAGGAAACAAGCAAAACATTTTTCCTTAAGTTAAAAAGACTTTTATTTGACATATTCTGCAGTTGCTAACAAAATATTGACACGTGGCTTGGGCTGGAGTAAATTAAAAGAGGTTTTATTTTGGATGTATGATTTATAGACTAGGAGAAAAACCATCTAGAATTCAGATGCAGGTCAGTAATCTAAGCATGGAGTCCAGTAAGTTCCTTTACAGACAAGGATCATAAAAGCTTGGAATGTCACTCCTAGTAAAGGCCTCTAGGAATTTGTGAATTTCATTTTCATTCCAACAGAAAAGTGAGAAATCAAACTGTAACAAGTCAACTGAGAGCAACTCCCCTTCCTTAATTCTTGGCTCAATTAAGTCTCCAGGGCACTTAAAAATTTCAATTCCATCCAAACACTTAGCAAGCATCTCCTGTATGTATGGCCAGATCCTGTGTTAAGTAGCCTTGAACTTAAATACAGAGAGCATGTATCTGTAACTTCTATCATTGAAAAAATGCAGCCTCATTATTTTAAAAAGTTGGAGCATTTAATGCTTATGCTCAAATTTTATTCAAAAATATTTCTCAAATATTCTGAATATATTTAGATGCAATATTATAAAATACTTTCAAGTAGACTACATAAGGTTTCTCAAATAATTTGCAGGAATGAAACAGTAAGCTTTGTAGCTTTTCTCCTTTACTATTTTGAAATTACTTTCAGATACCTCATCATTTAGGTGTTTAACAAAACAGTCAGCATTTAATAATTCCAGAAAAATTGCATAACAAGGTGTTTATCAAAATGTTAGATTTTAAGATAATACTTTTTCTTTTTAATTTCATTCTATTGTTGTTAATTAAAATAATGCACACAAAAGCAGATGCCTGCATCATCTATCTTCTTTCCCTATTCCACCTCCTCAGAAACAACCACTTTTAATATTTTTTACTTTTATTTAGCTGTTAATAAGATTTATTTCATATTTATAAATAACTTGTTTATACTATTCTTTTATGTTTTAAAATTTTAAATCATATACTGATTTTTACTATGTAACTGAGAATTTACCTCTCATAGCCACCCCACTCCCCCTCTAACATGTAAACATATTAATTCATCTTTACCATTTCTTTAAAAATAGTCATATCAAACTTTTGGGTTTAAACAAGGTTTGTTGTTTACATTTAATGACTATATAAACATAATGCAGAGTAGATGCATATAATATCTTATGATTTCACTTCCTTTCTCCTATAATATTTTGCTCCCTGGAATTAATAGTTTCTCATTTAATCTGCTTGTTTGGTTTAGTATGTAACTGTCATAAATTCATTGCCCAACTCTTTGACAGAGCTGAACTCTATCTAGCACAACAGGAAATCCATTAGTTTTGCCTCTTTTTCCTTGTAATTATCCTCGCTGGAACTCTCTGTCCTCCTGCTCTGAAACGGAATGGTTGCCTCAGAGGTCTGCCACAAATCAGTCGTCCTAAGATTTTCTTCTGGATCATCCTGGGAATGGCCTACACTTTTTTCCTGTGTTATAAACCCTGTTTCCAAGACATCTTACTTTCTCTCTCTTGGATAATGTCCTATCTTCAGGGACTCACATCTTCAGGAGCTTCCTGAAAAGGATGCTTATAACCTAAATTTTTAAAGAATGTTCAGGTCCAAAAATGTCTTTTTTCTGCTTTTATCATTGGTTGTTAGTTTGGTTGGATATAGACTTCTGTTCTATAATTCCATTGTGTCTAGCCTCCCATATGGTTTTCAGGAGACTAGTCTTACTCTGATTCCCAATCATTTTTGTGTAACCCATTTCTATCCCTCTCTGGGGGCTTTAGAATTTTCTTTTAATCTCTAATGTTCTAATGCTTTTATGGTGATAGCCCTGTTTTGGTTTTAGTTTTTGTTTTTTGTCACCCCTTTTGCTGGCCAATTATTTGGCTTTTACTTTGAAACTTAATTCCTATAATCTGGGAAATATTTTTAGAATAAGTCTTTAATAATTTTTTCTCTACTTCCTCTGGTTTCTCTTTTTTGTGACTTCTATTATTCAGATGTTTTGGAACTCCTTAGCTAATCCTTTAATTTTCTTGTCTTTTCTCACCACTTAGATATATTTTGAGATATTTTCTTTTTCTTTCTTCTTCTTTTTTTATTGTTGTTCAAGTACAGTTGTCTCCATTTTCCCCTCCCCATCAACCCCCACCTCCCACCCTCATTCCTTCACCACTTTGACTTTGTCCATGGGCCCTTTATACATGTTCCTTGATGACTTCTTCCCTCAGTCTCCCCCTCTCCCTCCCCTGTGATGCAAATTGAAATAACAGTGAAACACCACTTCACACCAGTCAGAATGGCCATCATAAACAAATCAACAAACAATAAGTGCTGACAAGGTTGTGGAGAAAAGGGAACCCTAGTACATTGTTGGTGGGAATGTAGACTGGTACAACCACTGTGGAAAACAGTATGGAATTTCCTCAAAAAACTAAAAATGAAGATGACTTTTGACCCAGCAAATCTATTGCTGGGATTATACCCTAAGAATCCTGAAACACCAGTTCAAAAAACCTATGTACCCCAGTGTTCATAGAAACACAATTTACAATAGCCAAGTACTAGAAGCAACCTAGGTGCCCATCAGTAAACGAGTGGATCAAAAGACTGTGGTACATTTACACAATGGAATTCTACTCAAAAGAAAGAAGGAACTCCTACCCTTCCTGACAGCATAGATGAAACTGGAGAGCATTATGCTAAAAGATATTTTCTTAACTTTATTTTTCAAATCTTCCACTGAATTTTTAATTTCTACTATCACATTTTACTATCCAAGAAGTTTCTTTTTTAAGAAATTTATTCTTTTTCATAGACACATTTTCTTCTTTCATATTTCTGAGAATATTGAAAGGCTCAGTCACTTTTTCATTTGTTTGTTTGTTTGTTTCTTTGTTTGTTTAGCTCATTGTTGAGCTGGTTATTTGTTGGTACCTTATTAGAAATTAAATGTGTTGTGTGGATTTGTTGATTGGTGGACTTCACTGAAAGGTGATTGAGGAACACAACTGTCTTTGAAGATTCACAAAAGTAGTCTCTGTAGTACTTTACTCTCAGGCAAGTTGTGTTTCCCAAATAAGAATATCCCATTGTCATGGTTTAAGATTAGGGAGCTGGTTATAAGTTTTATTGTTGTTGTTCAGGAAGCTGAGTAGGGACTGGGTATAGATTTCCACCTAACAGCCTCTCATTTCAGTAAAGTGTCACTATTTTACCCTCAGTTGTGCATAACCACTCTAATTTAGAAGCCTGTGTGATTTACCCTCTTTAGACAGTAAACTTCAAACCATTGGCCAGAGAGAGGGAGGGGCAGTTGATCTGAGGAAACAGATATGGAGGCCTAAATGCTAAGGTTTCTACTAATCTATCTGTTTTTAGATAGATTACACAATTGAATACTATGGAATTCCATCTTCTATCTCCTACTTTTCCAAATATTTGTGGTCCAAAATTTCTGAGACTCTCTCAAGTTCTGTAGTATGAATCAATTTGCTTTTTATTGGCTTTCCACATTACAAGCTTATATTTCAGTTTTTCAAGTCAATTATTTCTAGTTTCTACACATTTCTTCTTTCATAATTTTTGAGATGAATGATCTGACATAAATTCATGCCTTAAATGTCCTTGTAAAACTGTGCCTTTTAGAAACTCCTTTTATTGTCATTCTAGTGAGACTTGGGGACAAAGCAGAAATGTTTTTTTCTGCCATGTTTATCTTGAACAATGTCTGTCATTTTATAAAATAATTAAATATTCTTTTCAATTTTCATGATTTTATTTTGAAATTTTGTGAGTATAAATCAGTTTGTAAAAGAACTATATTGTAATTGCAAGCAGAGACTTTCTTAAATACCAGTCTTCTTAATTTTCAATATGTAATAGATGAAAGCATAAGAAATAGGAATTAACAGATCTGGAATAAAACCATGTCTCAGTCACCATTTGTGACATCTTAGGCAAGGTATTTGATTTCTCTAGGTTTTTCCTTCTTTTTCCATTGGGTGGTAGTAATAATGGTATCTTTTTCATAATAAGGATTAAATGAGATAATTCATATGTGGCATTAATCTCAGTGTAGAGAGTATTCATTTTGCATGGATGGTGTTCTAGACCACGCTAGGAATTTGAGTTTTATCTTGAGGGCAACAAATTATTTTCTGATGGTACAATAATCATTCCTGTTTTTGAAAGATCAATCTGAGTTGTGGCACAGAGGAAAGACTCCAAGAAGAGATTAGAAAGTTGCTTTACTCTTTTATTCTCAAGAAAGAAACTGGAATCAAAGAAATAACATCAACAGTGTAAAGAGATGAGTAAAGAAACATGGAAAGGGTAAATTTGAAAGAACTTGGTGACCCATTACACATTGGGGAAAGAAGGAATGAAAGATGCCTTTCAATTACAAGCTTAGGAAACTGGGTGAATAGTGGGGAAGCAAGATGACAGGTAGCTTTGGGGAGGAATCAGCACATTTGAAGGGCCTCAGAGATGTTTAAGTTACCATATCCACTGGGAGGTTATATACTTAGGCCTCTAGATCAGAAGAAAGATCTCAGATAAGGTCATCAAATTACATTCTAAAATCTGTTCAAGTAATAGAGGAATCAGAGGTCAGGATACTATTTGTGAAATACAATGAAAGAGCTAATACTAATACTAATACTAATGAGTTATTTAAAATTAAATAGATGTATACTTATGTGATATGAAACAAGTGGTATTAGGCACAAAAGATATACAAGTGCATGAAATAAAATTGTATTATTCTACTTATTAGCTTTATTTTTCTAATGAAATCTGAGGAGAATTTTTTAAAATATATTTTACTGATTATGCTATTACAATTGTTCCATTTTTTCTCCACTTTATTCCTCTCCACCCTGTACCCTCCTCCCACCAGCATTCCCCAACCTTTGTTCATGTCCATATACCATACATATGAGTTCTTTGGATTCTCCATTTCCCATACTATTCTTAACCTCCCCCTGTCTATTTGGTAGCTACCATTTATGCTTCTTATTCCCTGTACCTTTTCCCCTATTCTCCCCCTACCCCCTCCCTGCTGATAACCTTCCATGTGATCTCCATTTCTGTGAATCTGTTCTTGTTCTAGTTGTTTGCTTAGTTTGTTTTTGTTTGTTTTTTTTAGGTTTGGTTGTTGATAGCAGTGAATCTGATATCATTTTACTGTCCATCATTTTGATCATCTTCTTTTTCTTAGATAAGTCCCTTTAACATTTTATATAATAAGGGCTTGGTGATGATGAACTCATTTAACTTGACCTTATCTGGGAAGCAGTTTATCTGTTCTTCCATTCTAAATGATAACTTTGCTCCATAGAGTCATCTTTGGATGAAAGTTCTTGCCTTTCATGACTTCAAATATTTCTTTCCAACCCCTTCTTGCCTATAAGGTTTCTTTTGAGAAATCAGCTGATAGTCTTATGGGAACTCCTTTGTAGGTAACTCTCTCCTTCTCTCTTGCTGCTTTTAAAATTGTCTCCTCTCTAATCTTGAGTAATGTAATTATGATGTGCCTTGATGTGGATGTGTGCTTCCTTGGGTCTAACTTCTTTGGGACTCTGGGCTTCCTAGACTTCCTGGAAGTCTATTTCCTTTTGCCAGATTAGTGAAGTTTTCCTTCATTATATTTTCAAACAAGTTTTCAATTTCTTGCTCTTGTTCTTCTTCTTCTTGGCTCCGTATGATTTGAATGTTGGAGCACTTAGAGTTGTCCCAGAGGTTCCTAAGCCTCTCCTCATTTTTTTTGAATTCTTGCTTCTCCATTCTGTTCTGGTTGAATGTTTATGTCTTCCTTCTAGTCCATACTGTTGATTTGAGTTCCAGTTTCCTTCCTATCATTGTTTGTTCCCTGTATGTTTTACTTTATTTCATTTTTCATAACCTTCACTTTTTCCTCTATTTTGTGACCATACATAACCATTTCTGTGAGCATCCTGATTGCCAGTTTTTGAACTGTGCATCTGATAGGTTAGTTATCTCTTCATTGCTTAGTTGTATTTTTTCTGGAACTTTGATCTGTTCTTTCATTTGGGCCACATTTTTTTGTCTTGGTTCTTGTTATATAGTAAGGGGTGGAGCCTTAGGCATTTGCCAGCATGGGGCAACCGACTTGGCTGCGCCATGGCACTGTATGTGGGGGAGAGGTCTAAGAGGAAACAATGCCACTTGCTTAGCTCTCTGCCGACTTTCAGTCACTTCCTCCACTACCCACAAGCAAATTGGGCCTTTCTGGTGCTGATTTCTGGGTGGGTGACTTTGTGTATGTTCTAGGACCCTGTGGGTCTTTCCCATAAACTCCCTGTGAGGCTGGGAGTTCCTCCTGCTGCTGCAATCTTCACAGGTTTTTTCAGTCAAAGGTTTTGAGGCTTTATTTTCTGGTACTGGAACCCTGGGATACAGGGTCTGTCTTGCTCTTCAGTTGTTCCTCTTGGTTTATCTGCACACAAATGTGGGACTACCTGCTCCATCAGCCTCTGCCTCACCTGCCTGGTCCTCCAGCTGCCACCTTGCCCATGAGTCCTATCCACCCTGACTGCTCATTTCCATCCCTCCTACGAGTCTGGATGCATGTTTCTTCTTTAACTCCTTGGTTGTCAGATTTCCATACATTTCAATTTTCTGGAAGTTCTGGATTTTTTTTGTTTTTAAATTTCTTGTTGTCCTTCTGGTTGTGAAAGGAGGCAAAGTGTATCTATCTACCTACATATCTGTCTTGGCTGGACATCTCTGGAAAGAATTTAACATTGATTTTTAACAAGCACTGCATGAGCTCATATAAGACCATTATACTAAAAGTATTGGAATGTATTATAGACAAATTTCCCTTTAATAAAAAAGCTTCTTTTTAAGGTAAACAGATGTTAAGAGTGACTGTCCATGTTTTCAAATAGCTAAAGATAACATCTTACTTTCAAGCATATAAAAAAAATCCTCACTGGATTTATCTCTATGATCTGTATTTAGTAATTCTAAAATTCCAACTAAAACCTCTTTTGAATTCTGGTTTTGAGTTTTAAAAATGGGCATGAGACCTGAACAGATATTTTTCCAAAGAAGATATATAAATGGACAACTGGTACATGAAATAATGGTCAGCATCACTAATCATCAGGAAAATGCAAATCAAAACCACAATGAGGTATCACTTTACCCATGTTAGGATGGCTGTCATGAAAAAGATAAGGGATAGAAACTGTTGACAAAAATGTAGGGGAAAGGGAACCTTGGTGCAATATTGTTGGAAATGTAAATTGCTGCAGCCACTGTGGAAGGCAGTATGGCATTCTTCAAAAGATTAAAAATTGAACTACCATTTTGATACAGAAATCCCAGTCTTAGGTATATGTTCAAAGAGATATCTACATATCCATGTTCATTGCAACATTTTTCACAATAGCACTCCCAAAACTAAAATTATCTTCTGGAGGGTGGGCCCCTTGTAGTATAGGTTTCCCCTGCTAGTGTTTCAGTGTACCAGCTGGCACTGTTGTGAGAGGCTGAATTTGGCCTCAGGGAATTTTTTTGAAGACGCTTTTAATGTATTTGCCCATTTCATGATGGGTGATTCACAAGCACACCTGACTGAGCAGTTTTTGACCAAAAATGACATGATCCCCATGTCTCATCCTCCCTATTTACCCAATCTCACCCTGAGTGACTTTTTTTGTTCCCAGATTAAAAAAAAGTCCTAAAAGGAAAACATTTTTCCTATGTGGAAGAGATGAATCAAAAATAGCAGAAGCATAATAAAGCATCAAAATCAATGAATTCAAAACCTGTTTTGAGCAGTAGAAAAAAAATCTCAGTAGGTATAGTGCATCCAGTGGAGGGTACTTTGAAAGTGACTGAAGTTTAAACATGTAAGAATAAATACACAATTTTAATAAATAAATTCCTGGTTCTAGGGGTCCCCCTTATGTATGTATGTATGTATGTATGTATGTATATTTATATTTGAATATTACTCAGCTATGAAAAAGAAAATCATAGATAAATCTGTAGGGCATTATGCTAAGTGAAATAAACCAGATGGAAAAAGAAAAATGGTGTACAGTATAACTTATATGTGGAACCTGAAAAGAAAATTTTAAAAAATCAGATTTCAACTGTACTTGAACAATGATTAAAATAAAATTTTTTAAAAAATAAATAAAACTCCAATTTGAAAGATAAAAAAATCAGATTTCTCAGAAACAAAGAATAGAATGGTGGTTGGCAGGAGCTGGGAGAGAGAAATTGCAGTCAAAGGTACAAATTTTTCAATTATAAGGAGGATAAGTTCTGAGAATCTAATGTACAGAATGATGACTCTGCTCTGGTTGGTGTAGCTCAGTGGACTGAACTGCCACCTGCAAACCCAAGGGTCACCAGTTTGATTCCCAGTCAGGGCATAAGCCTGGGTTTCCAGACAGGTCCCCAGTTGGAGGCATGTGAGAGGCAAAGTATCAGAATGATGACTCTAGTTAATAATGTGGTATTCTGTACGTGAAAAGTTTCTGAGAATAGATCTTAAGCATTCTCACCACACACAAAAAAAGTTAATAGTGAGGAGATTGATATATTAAGTCTCTTGATTTTGGCAATCGCTCCACAATGTATATGTATATCAAATCATCACATTGTATACTTTAAATATATACAACTATATTTGTCAATTATTCCTCACTAAAGTTAAAAACTTATTTCCAAAACAAATGCTTAAGGGCTTTTTTTAAAAAAATTGTAGTGACCACTCATTTCTTTTGTGCCCCTTGTGAAAAGAACTTCTATTAAGACTATGAGTTGAAGGTAACCTGACTCTCCTATGGATAGTAGTGAACATAAACCCTTGTCAATCACTGCAACCTATCAAAAAATAGTCCAAAAAATCGACTAATCAGGTGTTAAACATGCATGAAAATAAACTGAGGTGCCGTGTCAGCCTCTTCCTCTGCCCTGTACTTCATGGAAATGTACTATTCTGAATGAGCCATAGGTCTCAGCGTACTCAGCTGTGACTGTGCCTCCCTGAAGCCTGCAGAATAACGGCCTCCTTTTAAACTTCCTGGGAATTTGCAAAGCAATGTGTTTACAACCAAGGTAATCCTGCTCTGCTAGTCTTAACTGATTGGGTCTAAGATCAGAGACCTATGTCCACTGCAGCCCTCTAGGGATGCTCTGTTACAGATGGCAACCAACCAACCCCCAGATCAGAGCAATATATGCTTCAAAGTATAACAAAAGGCCATGTATCAGATGGAGCAAATTTGAATATGAGTTAAATTCTAATCAGGTTGCCATAAGACTACCATAGAGCAAGGCAAAAATATGGAGCAGATTCTTGGGATAAAATCTATTTTATGTTAGTAGCTTGGGATACGGAAGACTCCTAACTCTTCCTTCTGGTTTCAGCAACTAATACTTTTAATTGGAGGAATTGGCTGTTCATATTACTGTATGAAATGAAAACTCACTGAGATGCCTCCAGTATTTGCCTATACACTTGCCCTTCTGCTCCTTCACCCTTAAGACAATGGCATGCAGTGAAAAAGCTCTGGCTTGGAGTCAGGGAACTCAGTGATCACCAGTTTTCCCTGTGGACTCTGACCAGTTGCATCTTTCCTGAACAAGTCTGTCTTCTCATTTATAAGAGGAAAAAATTGAATGGGATGATTTTTAAGTCTGTTTGATAAGAGAATTGTTTTAGCTTTGCTTCCTGTCTAAAGAGTACAGTGTAGTAGGTAAAATATTGCATCCTTACCCCCAAAGATGTCCATACCCTAAGTAGTGAAACCTGTGAATATATTTCCTATTATGGCAAAAGGGACTTTGTGAATGAAGGTGATTAAGGATCTTAAGACAGAGAGATCATCCTGGATTATCTGGATGGGTCAATGTAATCACAAGGATCCCTAAAGGAGGGTCAGAGTCAGGAAAGAGGAATCAACAAGAACAGGGGTTGAAGTGATAGGACAGTGAGCCAAAGAATGCTGGCAACTTCTAGAAACTGGAAAAGGCAGGGAACAATTTTCCCTCAGAGCCTCCAAAAGAATGCAGCCCTACTGATATCTTGATTTTAGTCCCAAATGAGACCTGTTTTTGGACTTCTCTCCTCCAGAAATATAACAGATTTATGTCATGTTAAATCACTAAATTTGTAGTAATTTGGTATAACAATAATAGGAAACTAATACATGAAGTAATTAGAAAAGGGAAGAAAAATACTTTTGCCTGCTTCAGTTATAAGACTAAGATGAGAGGCCACTAAAAATAGTTTTGCCTATAAAAACATGTGAGGCTCGAGAAAAGCAGTTGATGCTTTTTGGAAGGTGGCAGGAATGTGATGATGTTATGTAAACTGATATGGGGCATAGGGGCAAAAATCAGGTGACATTTCATACTGACTGCAGTTTTGTCTAACAACCATATGTCCTATTGCAATGTATTCAAATAATACTTTTTAAAACAACTTTATGTTCAAAGATGATGGGTGATCAAGAAAAGTACTCTGCTTAAATATCAACCCTGCCATATAAGCACAAATGCTATATCACTAAATGTAGCATTACTTATTCTTTCTTTTATTCAGTTATTCCACAAATACCTATTAAGCACCACTATGTACATTATACTAGGTACAGAAATTGCAATAATGAAATAATTGTGATAGTAATAAGAAGGATGTCTTTATGATTCTTACAAAGTAATAAGGAAGAAACTATTAAAAGTGTTAGGAAAGAAAAAGGAAAAGGATTTTATGATTTTACCAAACTCTTTACAAAGAGCGAGAGAGAAGGAGAGAGATTTTATCAAAGTCATTCATGTTCCCATAACTCAGAGATAAGCACAATAAATTTGTATTTTGACCTTGGTCTCATCATTTTCATTTCAATGTTTTGTTGATGGAACATATGTATGTGTATGCATTATGTAAAATGCATATTATTTTTTCATACAAAGTGTAGAATTACAGGAGCATATAATATGGGGAGGGGTAGCTAACATATGGGAAATCCAAGAAAGCCCCTGTCAGGGCTGCTCAATTGGGGGTAATGCTTAGAAGCTGGCAAGATAAAAAGGAAGGGGGAGGGAGGGATGTTCTAGATGGAGAGAAGAGCACAAACAAAAGTCTCAAGACAGAGGGAACATAGAGCCTTAAAGGGAAATTGAGTAGAACAGAATGCGCTGGAGCCCAAGGGAAGCACAGGCAGAGAGGTACATATGAGAAGGTAGCAAACTTCCAGGCAGAGGAGGGCAAGATTATGCAGGGTCACAATGAAGTCATAATTCTAGGAGAATGTGAAGCCACTGAAGCTTTCAAGTAGAAAGGTAGCATGATCAGGTTTATATTTTTAACACCTATGTAGAGACTGGAATGCAGACATGTTCAGTACAAGAAGCGAAGCCTGGTATGAACATCAAATTTAGGTAATCAGAAGGCTTGTTATCAAGTTCCAACTCACCTACTAAATACTAATAATGGTTATCATATACTAAAATGTTACTGGGTGCCAGGCACTGTTCTTAGTATTTTACCTATCTTAACACATTTACTCTCCCAAAAACTCTGAGGTAGGAATCATTACTATCCACATTTTAAGGAAAAGAAAGCTGAGGCACATAAAGGTACAGTATGTATCTTGCCCCAAATCACTTATTTAGTAAGTTACAGAGCTGAGATATCACCCAGGAAGCCTGGCTTCAGAGTCTGCCCTCTAAACCTCCTTATCATGTGACTTTGCATGACCAACTACACGTCCTGGAAGGGCTCAAACACACTGCTTCCCTTGCCAGACAAAGCCGTGATGTGCACTGAGCCATATCTGTAAAACACAAGTGTTGACCTGAATCCACACTTATTTCAGGTCTTTCTGGTTCTATTATTACAATTTTGTCTGGAAAACCAAGATCCTACATACTGTTCTTTACCCACTAGGAGTCTTTGCATCCTGAGAGGAGTACCCACAGTCCTTAAGTGTGGCTGGTCTTAGAGCCTAACTCTGAGTCCCTAAAGATACAAAGAGATGTCTACACCTTGTATGTTTTTCTTTCTGATTTCAAGGCCAGCTCCATTATACCCACTCCATCCTACCCACTATGCAGCCATCCTCCAAGACTCAAATATTGTCTTTGATAAAACCAAAATGTAAATGAATCTTGACTATATCTGAGTCATAGGACTATAAGTTGTTGCGCATGGGTCACCGGCCAGCAGTGACCACGGAACGCTGTGGATGGCTCGACGATAAACACGCGAGAAAAAACATGCACAGAGACAAACTAGTTTCTGTGGAGAAGTAGGGACGAAATGGCCACCCCCTCTAGTGGGGAGCGCGCCAATTTACAGTCCATACCTGCTTTTATTGGGCTCATGCTGCATAATAATTCAGGTAAAGTACAGTACTCATTAGGGGAAGTAAGGAACTATAGAAAACAAAGAACTCTGCCAGTCTATTGGGTTGGGGGTCAAAGAGCTGTAAGACTGAGGAACAAACTAACTTCCTCCTAAGACCCTTCTCATTCAACTGAGAGCATTCTAAACAAAGAAGGTTTCACAGTAATTTACATATTCTTTCTTAGGCCTGATCACCCTGGGGCATCCGCACTTCTCAGTACGGAGCTGTACCACCCTGTCATTGTTTCAGGCTTAGGTGGAGCAAGGGAACTAAGGCAACCAAGAGATAAGGAGATTTTCTCCCAGACGCTGAGAACTCAGGCTATGTCAGAGCCGAGGAGCGAGGGTCCATCACCCCCTTTTGCTGCAGCCCCCCAAGTCCTTCTTTTGGGGGGCCTCCTAAAAGTGATCGTGCCTGGCTTAGGTCGTTCCCCCCGTGGGGAATCTTACCCGTCTTTGGCTAACCGACCAAGCTTTTTGGGGTTCAGTTATGAATAAGGCAGCAGAAGCAGCATTCCTGCCAGGAAGACAAGCTTTTATCTCCTTGCCGGCTTACGGTTCCAAGGGCGTTCCCTTAGCCTTAGCTAGGCGGGGGTTTCAGCTTCTGATACCAGTCAGGGCGGTTCCCAATAATAAGTGACTTTTATAGTCTATCTCTTCATATTTTTTTATTCACGTAAGGAACATGTCTTAGCTATTTAATCAGAACAAACATGTCTTTCTTTAAGTGTGTTCTTGTCAGGCATTTATTTTTTTTGTCATTCTGCTCAATAGTTTTTGAAGATTAAATTCAGCAATTATTTTTTAATCTAGATCCTCAAATTAAGATTTAATTTATAACATTTAAAATAGGCCAGGAAAATATATCTTTGTAAATGAATCAAGAAAATTATAGAATGTTAGAGCTGTAAAGATCTTCAGCATCATCTAATCCAGTGATTTTCAAACTGTGTCACCATCAGTCTTCAGGTTCAGTAGATAAGTCTTGGAGCTATAGCAAAAGAAAAGAGGAAGACTAAATGGGTATAAACATAGATCAACCACTTCTTCAATCAAAATATCTCCTCTTTTATATTTTTTATAAAAGAATGACTCTCTCTCTATATATAGTCATTCTTTAATATATCATTTATATATATCATTAACACTCTATATATCTATATATCTATATCTATATCTATCTATCTACATCTATATCGAGAGAGAGAGAGAGAGAAAGATTCTTACTCTAGAATATATTTGGACTACTTACTACTCTCCATCTCAATTGCCATCACTCTAATCCAAACATCATCATCTCTGTACTAGATTATTGTAATAACCTCCCTATACATTGTCCTGGTTTCCAACCTTTCCTCTTTCTCCCATATCATCTTACACCACTCCCACTCTACACTTCACTTACTATACTCAAGCCATACTTGCTTTTTATTTAGTCTTTGAACACAAGTATCCCAAATAAGACAAGATATACTAAGCTAACAACATGTAAATATCAGTGGTTTAATAAAATGATTATTTTGACTTATATCCGAGTATGACAAACTCTCCTCCAAGAAGTGACTCAGGGATCCAGGTTCCTTCCATTTGGGTATGTCATGATCTTCAACATATGGCATTCATGATTACCATGAAAAGGAAGTGGAGAGGGTTGCCCAGCCCTAGAAATTAAACAAAGGGCATTGGTCACTCAGTCACAATACCTCAACATAATCATAAGAAATACTGAGAGACATCATCTCTCAGAATGCCCAGAAAAAGAAAAATGACATAGGAGTTGGTGAACAATTAATGAACACATACAATGATCTTTCATACCCACTCAGAGCAACAGCATTTTCTGTTACTTTTTAATGAAATTTCCTTTCCATAGCTTTTTGCATAACTGAATGCTTCTCATCTTTCAACTTTAAGTTTAGCTTTAATCTCCTCTGAGAAGCTTCTCTAATCATCTTAACCAAAATAGTTCACTGTGGCAGAAATTGCGAGCTACTTCTCATTATCTTTTCTCTCCTTCACCTTTGGCAGAGAGAACTCTTCTGCTTATCTGAATATATTGTGGGCCAGCTAAAATGCTATATTTCCCATCTTTCTCTATACCAGCTTTGGCCATATGACTAAGTTTTGACTAATGAGATGGAAGAAGCATTATGTGAAACTTCTGGGAAGATTCTCTAAAGAGATAGAGTGAATCCCTCTTCATTCCTTTCTCCCTTCTACTTCCTGTTTTGATGAAGCTTAGGTTGATTTAAGCAGCCACCTTGGACTTCAAGGCAGCACTCTGGTAGAATAAAGCATTAGTTGAAATAAACTTATGTCCCTGGTAACTTTGTGGTGTTACCATAGCAGACCTAGAGACTTATCTCAGGATTCCTTAAATGAAAGAGAGAAGTTAATTTCTATCTTATTTATGACACTATTAATTTTTATAAACCACTGATTTAGTACAATCCTTGCAGTATGCAGATGAAGAAACACAGGCCATATGATTACATGGCCATAAAGATGGAAGGCCATAAAAGTGGAAGTCCAGGACAGAGTTAGGTCTCTGACTTCCAGTCTAGTACTTATCACACAGCAAGAGTACCTAAAGATTTCAGGAAAATCAAATGTAAAATATAACAAATCACTGCTGTGTGTGAGATATATAGTTCCTGCCCTTGTCATGATGACAAATTCATAAAAACATAATTATGTTATGACATGACAAGTAGACATGTACATAAGCATGGTAGCATGAAAAAAATAAGGAAAGGGGTGGTTTTATCCTTCCTTGCATTATCAGGAAGGTGAGAAACAACAGTGAAGCTGGGCCTTGACAGTTAAGTAAGAGCTTTCCAGGAATAATGGTAGAAGGTAGGGAGCGAGAATTAGTGTAGGCCAAGGGTGTCAAATTAATTTTTACTGGGGCCACATCAGCCTCATGGTTGCCTTCAAAGGGCCAAACTAGTTTTAGGGCTGTATAAATGTAACTACTCCTCAACTGTTAGGGAGTTGAAATTACACTCGACCCTCTGAAGGCAACTGCGAGGTTGATGGGCCCCCAGTGAAAATGAGTTTGACACCCCTGTTTTGGCAGATAAAACCGGTATACAAAAGCATGTAAGGGTGTTGTGCGGCAAAGAATGATCAAATCAGAAAGAAAGAAAGAAAAATTGACAAATGAACCTAAAAACTTACGAATTTAGGCTTAAGACAGACTTTAAAAGTCCTTGTATATAAACACTGGACTAGATCCATAGGAATGGAAAGTTCATAATATTATAGTGACTATATTGAATTTGTATTAATTTTGGAGAGATATCTATTTACCTCTCCTAAGAGAAGCCTGATTTCTTTCACACAAATTGATTCTAACAATACAAATAGACTGAGGACTCACCCAAGGTTCCACTCTCTCTCCCTCATTCATGAGGAGCCATGAAACCCAAGCTAAGCCATTCAGATGCTCCTGCCTTGGACCCCAAATCTTCAGCAGAAAAACAAAGAGACCACAAGTGGCTTTCAATCTAATCAAGAGCAGGTCAGGGTCCTCATCATAACATTGCTGCCATGAGACTGTCCTGTGGCCTCCTCAACCCCACCTCAGCCCAACCCATCCCCCAGGTGGGCTAAGCTCTTAGGCTTCTTCCTGTCCATCTTCTGAATTCCTATTACTCTTCTGATATATTCATTTTGAGTTCAACAAAATGGTTTCAGTAGCTCAAAGCAAAGAAATCTAACATATAATGTATCACAATATGAGTCAGTAATGTTAGAAAGAAATGCTTCTACAACTCCACATTGTTCCAGGGTTAATATTGGGGTATCAGGAGTTAGTACACTAATTTTGGCTCTTACATTAAGTTCCATCCACCAATCTAGCATTTGCCAGTAAAAGCTTATTGAGTCTTTTTATCTTATTTCTCAGTTGGTTTAGAGTTTAACCAAGGAAGATGGAACTATGTATTTGGTTACACAAAAGACCCCAACCACCTACATTACCAGAATTAATCTATAGGACACCTAATGAAGAAAGTATTACCAAGGTCCCTATAAACAGCAGGAAATTGTGCCCAAGTAATAAAGCTAAGGCCAGAACTCTTATTTCCTAATTCAAGTTCCCATATTTTTTTTTCCTAAAAGGGATAGGCCAGCTGGCTTTTTAATTCCTCCTGCTGCTGTCCCAAAACTTTTTCTATTTTACAAATTCAGTGGAGTTGGTAATAATTTTGTCTTAGTCAAGGCAGGAAATTCATGCTTCCCACTGGAGTCTCTTAGGCCTGATCCACATAAAGCCAAATGGTCTTTATCTGGAATCCTACATTCTTCTGGATTCACAGAGCAGCAGCAAATGCTGAGGAAGAAGTATGCTTTAGCACAGGGTACAGTGGATTTCTGAATATTCCTTAATTAAAAAGGGATTTAGGGAGTTTATTTTTATCAAGATCCTCAGATGAGTCAAAGAGCACATTTTTTAAGATAAATGATCATATTACCAAGAGTAACAGGAGATATTATTAAGGGTTCCATAAATACTTGGAGAATGACAAAGAATTTAAATGATACAGGATAGAAAAATTTCCTTCCCCTAAAAAATTAAAGTTCAAACTAGTGGAAAAACTTGAAAGACATCTCAACTATTTTATTCCAATCCTTGCACAAAAATACACAGGTAGGCTTTGAGGAGGGGCTATGGAAAGAGGGGCAAATTATCAACCTATTTTTTACTTCAATCCTGATTTTAAATGTGAAATGGAATTCAAGTGAGATAAAAACTATGAAGTGTCTTCCCAGAATTATCTTTCTAGACTCATAGATATACTCCCAAGAGATGATGTTAACGTTGTATTCTCAGCCTTTATGGTAAGGCTTTACCTTGCTCCTTTATTAGCAAGGCTTTCTGCTCATGTTCAGGGATTATTATAGGTTGCTACCTCTGTAAATCAAAAACCATGCTTTTCACACAGGAACTGACTTTATACAGCATCTATTTCAACTACTGCAGTTAACCAGTAGGTAAACATAAACCTGGAGAGGTACATCACTCATCCAGAGCCAACCAGTAAATTAGGGGCAAAATCAGGACCTATCTCTACATACACATAATACCAAAGGGAGGAATTAGGAGATTTTCTCTTTTTTTGACACTTGTAGGTTGGAAAGGAAATGAGTAAAAAAATTAATCATCCTAATTACTTTTGGGAGCTGGTGGGGGAGAATCTGCTTTTATTTAGGAAAGCCAACAATAATAAAATATCGCAGAATGGGTGGTTTAAACAGCACAGATTTGTTTTCTCACAGTTCTAGAGCCTGGAAGTCTGAGATCAGGGTAATAGCATGCCAGCATTCTAGTGAGAGTTCCCTTCTTATCTTGTAGATGGTGTCCTTTTTACTATGCCCTCACGTAGCAGAGAGAGCAGCAATCTCTCTCTGTCTCCTCTTATAAGGGCACTAATCCCTTCATGAGGGCCCACCCTTATGAACTCACCTAAACCTAATTCCCTCCCAAAGGCCCCACCTTCAAATAATATCACATGGTGGGTTAGGATTTTAACGTATGAGTTAGAGGACAAGACACAAACGTTTCGGTCCATAGCAATATCTTAATAAGGCAGTTGGAAGGAAAATGAGGTTGTAAGGACAATGTGGCCTGAGGCATCAAAAGTGATCATTAAACTGTTTTAAAAGAGCTGTTTTCATAAGAAAGAACAATAACTTGGGGTTTGGTGGTGGTGGTGCGTGTGTGAACAGTGTGAAAATGAACAGCAGAGAAATGTGAGAAGCCAGCAGGTGGAACCCCCACGCTGACTAGAGGTGAAGTGACGAAGGAACATCCCCAGGGATGACTTTGAGGCATGGGATACCCAGCACTGAACTTTGAGGCATGGGATACCCAGCACTGTTTGCTTTGGTGATAACTCTTCCTCTAACCCTCAAGCTTCCTCGTTGATTTCACTACACACACAATATGTCCTGTAAAGTGGATCTTTTTGTGGGCATCAAGGAAGGAGCCTAGTTTTATATCTTAGCCTTCTTTACACCAGGGTGGGATATGCAGGCTGGTGAAATAATTCAAAAACTAGGGACAATATAAAGATGACCTCACTGATCCACAGAAGAAAGAAGCCAATTTTATCTGGCTCTCATGAAGCAGGGAAACCCCAGCTAAAGCAGGATAAACAGGTAAAGACAATTACAGGTATTTACTCACTGAGGTTTATTTAGAGATTATCAAAGCCCATCTTTAGAAGCTTTTATATGGAGAAAGAATCCCCTCCCTGAATGTTTGAAGGTTAAGTGAAGGCTCCCAGCTCCCTGCTAAGCACTTCCTGGTGCGGCAGCCTTTGAATCTGATGTATCAGCTGCCCCTCTTTCTCTTAGTCAGCAAGAAAGACTAGGGGTTTCTTTTCTGTTTTTTTTTTAAGGTTAACATATACATGGAATGTTTTCTTAGTTTGAGAGTCAGGGAAAGTTGGAAAACTTTTAAGTATCTCATCTTTTCTTTCCCGTAAGTGATCAAATAGTCTATTCAAGTATTCTCAGAATGATTACTCTTCTGAGACACCAGTGAGTGAGTGTCTTTCCCCTCTCAACCCTGATGAAAGATGACTCTTAATGTAATAAAGTCAGCTCCAGAGATATCCATTTATTTATTCCAAATATTTCAGCTAATGAGAAAGCAAATTTAAACTCCCTATCCTCAGGGGCTTTGCAGTCAAGCTCTCTGGCAGGGTTCTTGGCATGGACACTCTCTGATCTGTTCTTTCTGGCTCTGAGATTCCGTGGGGCCCACACACTGTCCAGATTTCTCATTAGCAGAAACCCCATCACTCAAGTGGGATGCAGAGGCCTCGCTCCTGCTGACGCCTTTATTGTGCTCACCCTGCCAGCCTCCCCAGCCCCTCTCCCTCACTCCAGCCAGCCCTCCTCTCTGCAGGGCTCCCCCTCCTCTGTCATCCTTCTGTGTGGCTCCTGGCAAGAAGCTTCTTTTGATGGATTCCATAGACCCCCGACCTCACTTTGAAGTCTCCACAGTTTAATCAAACACACCCACCTTCAGACTCAGCACTGCCCCTTTAACTGTGTTACTACACTCATTAGCCACTCCAGGGGACCCAGTTTGCCTCCTGTGTGACACAATAATAAGTAGATTTAGGGAGAAAGTAGGAAAGTGACTGTTATGTTCCTAGACATGCACCACTAAGAAGCTAGATTCTTCTTGGAAAGAAGTAGAGAGGGCCATCCCTCCCCAGCTCCCCTGGGAGGGCAGAGCTCAGGCCTGGGCGTTGGAGATGTGCATTAGACCTGGTGAGTCCCTTTATCTGAGTTATAAGAGGTCGTTAGTGAGAATTAATTTACTCAAGTACTTGACACAGTTTGTGGTAAATTTTAAAAACTATGATCTCAAAAAACTTAACTATGATTGTTATTCCTAATAGTCAACCTCAGTGAAAAATGAAGGGTTTATTAGCAGCTCATGGAGACCAACTGTTGTATTCTCACTGAGGTCATTGAGGAGTAAATTCGTGCTGTTTAGGATGATACTGAGCAATCACATTCCATTGATGATCAGTGCTTAAGGTCCTCAGGGCAGAGAATATTCATAATAATAGTGATCATTTAAATGACTGCTATTGTCCAGTTACCTTGGGCCAGGTACTGCTGTGGAGCAGTTGAAATATAACTACCATTTTGGTAGGTATTATACTCTGCATTTTACATAAGAGGAAACTGAGACTCTGAAAATTTGCATGACTTGTTTAAGGGTCTTGTATCATTAAGAGCCCCAACAGGAAAGAGCACACCCAGAAACTAACACAAGTGGAACGCTCTCACCACTACTAGGCTTAAAAAGGCTGGGAGAGGGGAAGCAGGGAGGATTGATGTTATCACACTCCAAAGAGAGCCAGAGCCATAGTGAGGAGCTACCCTGCAAGAACTGTAGCCACAGCAGGGAGGCAAGAAAAGAAATGACAAAGATAGCCAGTACATTGGCTTAAATAATCCATAAACCCACCTCTACCTCCCCTCATCCTTTACCTTGCTGGTGTCTCCCATAGACTGAACCCAATAGGAAGGCAGAGGATGAGTGAACCAGGATGAGGCAGTCCATGGTGGTCAGCCTCCATGGACACAGTGAAGAACAGAGGAGTGGAAAGAATGGATGGCAGGTAGAAGGGTGTAAGTGGAGAACAGCAAATGATCACTCAGCTTCTCAATGAGAGCCTAGGACCTCATTCAACTTGTGTGTTCAACACCAAGCTGCTTACATCACCTAGGATATATTAGTAAAGGTTTCTTAAGTAACTAAGTCAGAGAAGGGGGATTATGAAATGCTATAAAGAGAGCAATAGGACCTAAATAAACTTGAGTTTGAATACAGGGCCTACTACTGAAACACATTGTGACCTGGGGCAAGATTACTCAGTCTTTTCAAGTGTTAGCTTCCTTATCTGTGAAACTAGAAGAATAATTGTCCCTAGAGCACATGCCCAGTATCAGAGTGAGTGAGATGAAGGGTGGAAAGTGCAGAGGCACTATCACATTAGTCACAGGAATAGACTCAAGAGTCAGGCTGGCTCCAATCCTGGCTCTGCAGCCTTCTTGTGAAACTACCTTAAATCTCTCCCTGTCTCCATTTCTACGCTGTGAAACAGGATGAAAGTAGGAAAACCTACCTTACAGGTATGCTGTGATATCCAACTGACTTAATCTATGTAAAACAGTAAGTAAAGTTACCCAACACCTAATAAGAGCTCAGCAAATTTTGGGTGTTTTAACTAAAGTGCTTTTAGTTAACTGCCCTTAACTAAACCCAGTTTAACTGCCCTTCTGGTGGAGTGGGAGCAGGATGACAAAGGTTTGTATTCGTGCATCTTTTGATTCTATTCTCTCTAGGGCACTCAGACCCCATGTCAAAACCAGATTCAAAGCTTTATCCTTTCAGTGTTTTCCACAAGAAGGTCAATAACAATCAGCATTTCACACATTTAGTAATTTTTCTGAAGTCCTGGGTGCAGATTGCATGGAACACAGGCTCAGTCAGCCATGTTTCTGCCACCCTTCTTTCTGTGTCCCTTTTGCTCAGAGCCTATTCCCTTGTTCAGGGCTCATTCTGAGGTTTGTGTTGGGCTCAGCACCTGAGGACAGCAGGCAACTGTCACTAGCAGGTGCTCTGTGGGAAGCAGTCCTACCAGGCCACCTGCCTTACCCCTGATTCAATCCCACATGCCCACTCTGCAGATCTCTGGTTACAGAGCACTCAACAGTCAACAAATACCTATTATGTGCTAGAAACTCTTTAGGCACTGTAGACATAGTAGTGAAAAAGTAAACCAGGCCACAGTTTCTGCCCTTAGGGAGCTCACATTCTAGTGGGAGGAACAAATAGTACACAAAATAACAAAGCAAAACTCGTAATATGTTAAAAGATGACAAAGACCATGGGAGAGAAAAAGTAGAGAAGGGGAATAGTGACTTACAGCATGAAGAGTACTTGCAATTTCAAATAAGGTGGTCAGAGAGGGCTCCACCAAGAAGTTGAAAAAATATGGAATGCTTCACAAATTGTGTCATAATAAACATTAGCCATTATTATTGGTCAAATAAAATGTAAGTTTCTGACAAGCTCTGTACTCAATTGTTTTCTTTCCATGAATGCCAGAGGTATATAGCTGGAGAAGTTTGACAACCACTGCCTAGAAGATATCAGGGATGGGGCATGTATTGCAAGCATACAGGAGGATATTGTGCATCATGGGGCACCATATGTTTCTCTGTTCAGCTGCTCTCATTTCCAGCCTTCCAAGGCTGAGATATGGAGCAGCTCTCATGGAACAATCAGAGTCACCTTTGGGAATACAAACTATAAAATCATATGGTTCATCTTTCTTGCATGTACTTAGGAAGTGTTAGTTGAGTTGGATTGCTAACATCCAGTATGGATTTCTCTGTTGGGGAAAGCTTTGAAATAAATCATTTCAGAAATATTAGTTTCCCTTATGGTTACACTTAGTTGGATTTCTGGTTTGGGGCAGCATAGGTCAGCTTAGGCCAGATGACACTGTCACAGCAAATTAATTGAAATCCCAAAAGTTTATTTCTTATTCATGCCACATTCACTATGTGCCCTGCTAATCCTCTAGGACAGCTATTCCCCCCAAGGTGACTCAAGGATCTAGGCTACCTCAATCCTGTTGCTCCACCAACTCAACTCGATACAAGGCTTCCTCCTAGATGGTAGGGAAAGAGAATCCATGGAGATTTCACCCTGCTCTCCTGTGATCCAGCCTGAAAGTGATGGGCATTGCTTCTGCTCATAGATTCATTGGATGGATCTACTAAATGGCTTCACCTTCTACAGATGAGGTCATGTAACCAGTTCCCCACCAGGCAGGAAAGAGATTCAAATGTTGGAAAGCACTTGTCATGTGCACCAGAATCTGTTGCCCCTACTGCAGGAAATTGGGCCAAGGCAGTAGGAATGTCTTGACTCTCCCAGCACATAGTACCAGCCTAGCAAGTTTGATGCAGAAAAAAAGAAATGGCTCAGAATTTTTTTCCCTATAAGTTGTTTGTTAGAGCTTCCCAGGCAACTTTCTAGTTCATAGCCCAAATGAAAGATTCCTATAAGGCAGAAAACTGTACTTGAACAACAATTAAAATAAAAATAAAAAAATATTCCTATAAGGTTCCTGAAAGTTTCCAACAAACCCAATGAGACTAGTGTTCTTTCTCAAAGAGAGAGGCCATAAAAATTATCACAAAAACCACATAGCTGTAGCTTATCAAAAATCATACCATGAGAACATACAACTTCCTCCAAGAGCAAGGAATTACTTAATTAGCCTCCTTAGGGATTGTATTGACCAAATGACTCAGCTCTACAAATCACTCACAACTGCTGATTACCGGTATCTATCCGATAATTATTGGACTTCCACAACTTCCCATGTGTTGAAGAAAGCTTTTTAAATGATATAGTCTAATTCTTTTTTATCCTGCTTATTTTCTAGCATCATAAGAGCATCCCCACTTCCATGGGGCATTTGGTGGTTGTAGTTCTAAAACTTGGACTGTGGGTTATTTTTGGTGAGTGGGAAAAGAAGGGAAGGGAGGATATTTATGCTAATACAATCGTCAAAGTGGTAAATACCTACTCTCAAGTCACTTCAAGTGGTGATGCTCTATCTCTAGTACTTGCTTTCTCTAAATTCCTTTAAGCATGTAGTCCTATCAGAGAGAGTTGCCCATATCCAAACTTCCTCCATTAGCTCCACTTCTCTAACCACTCTTACTAGATGGTCAATAATTACTTCAAATTTTTCTGATATGTTACTACCTTCAAGGAAGAATTCTTGGGCACTTAAGAGATTCACAAAGGGCTTCTGGGGGGATATAAACCCAGGGGGGGCAATTGTTCCAATTTTCCCAGGATGTTGTGGTGATAGTACTTATAGTCAAGCATCCCAGGAAACTCCCAGTCCTGGGCACACTGGGCAGTCAGTCAGCCTATATAACCCCATGAAATTGTGTGGAAATTTTGGTATGTGTGCAAATACACATTTTTCTATACAGAGAATACAGGGCTTAATTCAGATCTTCCAAAAGCTCGTAAAAAGAAAATAAACAACCAATTAAGAACACTCTGAAAGGACAGAGGCTTACAAACTTCTAATGCCCCTCTCACTCTCATACTTCTGTTATGATTCTATTTCCATTAGTGTTAGGATTAATCCACCAATAATGTGGCCAGTATTGAGCATGGTACAAATAGATACTAACACTTCCAAGACACATGTTTATTCATCTATTTCACAAATAGATATTGACACTGGCCCATGTCCAGGGGATTAGGGGGGAAAAGACAGTTTGGTCCCAGCTTATCAACAAACAGCAAGGAGATAAACAAGATATTTTCAGACAACAATAAATACTATGAAAAATAAAATGGAATAGCATGCTACATAGAAATTAGAAGAGGCATACGAGGCATATTTTACACAGGGTGATTAGGAAAGGCCTTTCTAAGATGGGAGCATTTGTGCTGAGGGCCCACAAGTGATGCAAAGATCTGAAGAAGATTGTTCAGGCAGAAGTGGAGTGAATTCAGTGACCCTGAGGGAAGAATGAGCTTCAGAAAGAAAGCTAATGTGACTGGAGTACTGGGTCCACTAAGGGGAAAGGTATCAGATTGGGTGGGAGTGGGAGAGGCCAGTGGATATCTGGTAGGTCATGTAAGAAATGTGACTTTTATTTCCAATTCAAGGAAGGAATTGAAAGGTTTTTAGCAGGAGACTGACATTATGTGACTTGCATTCTTTTGAAGATCCTTCTGGTTGTCAGAAGGAAAAAGAATCTCAAGGAGAGAGTAAAAACAGGAACACAGTGCATCCAGGTGTAAGCAGCAGGAGTGGAATGAAGTGGACCTGTGGGAAGGGTTCTGTAGGCACAGACAGCGGGATTTAGTGTTGGGAGTGAAGGAAAGAAGACACTCAGGGTGATGTTGCAATTTCCTGCATTCATGGCCATCTGCCCTATGAGGTTGAGAGGTCCTTGCTGGGAGAAGGAATACCTTTTCATCTCTTTATCTATACCAACTAGAAGAGGGCTTGGCATATTAAATTCCTCTCAATAAATATTTGTTGGGTGATAAATGGATATGTGAATGTAAGAACAAATGGAATTTGGTCTTTCTGTTCCTGAACAAAGAAAGAAAAAGGACACACAATGCTCATAACTGCATGGGCCACTGTCAGGCCAGGTTATAAAGACATAATTCTTAGGCAGAGGGCAGGTGGAATGTGTTTCTCAGGCAGACATAAGAGAGAATGAATTTGCTTTTCTTGTTTTAGTCCAGAAGAGAACCACAGGGTAGCTGGGGTAAACACTGTGAATATTGGGAAGCACCACACATCGCTCTGTACCTGTCCACTCATGGGATTCCTTTGTTGACCTATTTTGTGTTTTTTAATGGCTCAGAGGTGAGTCTTTAGGTTGTTCCCCCCTGCCTATCTCCTGTGTTCCTTTCAAGGAATCCTTGCCATATATATATATCTCACATTCTGTCCCTGCAGTAATGTCATATAATTATTCTTCCTTGACATTTTCCCTGAAATCTGAAAACAAGTCCTTATTTCTATCTGCAGACTTTGGTCAAGAGAAATTTTTTGCTATATTGATTTATCTAATTCTTGCATGTTTTAAAACCTGGCAGTTTAAAACCAAATGAGGAGATTTTATATATTGTCTTTGGGGAAGTTTTTTCATTAATATTTTCTCTTATTACAACAGATGGTTATGTTGTTTTATAGTTATGCAAGGGATTGGTGCCTCATACCTCAATGAGTCAACTACCCAACACTGAAATATTTTAATATTTTCATGTGGGCTTCAACTAAGCACAAATGAATAATCTTAATATTTAAATCATGCCCAGTGCTTAGCACATAGCAGGAGTTCTGTAAATTCTTAATGAATAACTGAATGAACTAATCAATTAATCAAAGGTCAAATAATTTTTTACTTGCACATAATTATGCCAACCCAACAAATATACTGAGTAGGCTGCAGAAATCTTTTGAACTGATTATGGATAAAACTGTTAAAAGCAGATTTCCTGGAATCCTCACTTGGGATCCAGGCCAGTGTAGGACTTTAATTGCTCTCTTTCTGGCTCTGCTATCTGTCAAGGACAAGTTCTCATAATATAACTCAAGAATCAATCACATTGGTCAAGGTCATTAAGTTTTAGTGAATATATGGTCACTTTGTGAACTCCTATTCTTGCACACTGATTAGGCCCCACCTAACTGGACCTCACTTTTTGACAGCTACTTTTTTTATAGCCAAATATTCTCCATACTTGTTTGTTAATGTGTCATAGATACTCAGAACAGGTATCACAGAAATTAGGTGTACAGCATACAAATCAACACAGCACCAGTGAAATGAGTGGTTGAGGCAGAACACCTTGGACATGGCAGGCCAATACAGAACTTCCCAAAATGTAAAATCTTTGCTGAATCTTCTAGCATTATAAAAGTAAAAAAAAATCCATTTTAATAAAATAAACAATAAAACATATATAAAATATAAATTAAAATCCACCCCTCAGCTCCTCTCTTCTCCCAAACCCCAAACCCAATTCAAATTGCCACCAAGATTACTATTATCAACAGATAAGTATCATCCTTTTATACATTTTTATGCAAATATTTTTTATAGAACTAGACTATACTATACACTTCCTGCAACTTTCCATGTTTCATTAACAGACATTATTCCAAGTCAGGGCAGAGACATGTACTTTATTCCCTTTAATTGTCTTCACGTACTTGATGACTCCAGATTTTTGTTTTTTGGATTTTTGTTTTGCTATTAAAACTAGTACTTTTTGACCATTTTGTACATATATATTTGTGCACTTATTTGTAGAATAAATTTCTAGAAGTGGAATGACTGGATTAATAGGTGAGCATGCTTCAAATTTTGATCGATATTGCTAATTGCCCCCACAAAATGTTTGTACTCTTAGAAACTCATTTAATTGGTCATTTTCCTGAAAAAAAAAGTGGGAAAGATGGAGAATGAACACCCAGGATCTTGAGTAGGTAGGTAAAGAAGCAGCATAATGAGGGCCAGTCATGTCACCCTCTCTCCTCCAGCTGGGTCTCCTCAGCATGCTGCATAGTAGGAGGAATGGAAAGAAGGAGTCACTGAGCAGGCACCTCCCAGTGCGCCAGGACTTGGGAAGCTAGTTTCTCCGAAACAGATACTTCAAAAAGAAATGCTTGATGAGAGAACATCTTCTAATCTAACTGTATGGTTTGGGGCAAGGATTTCTTTACCTCACTCCAGGAGATGAAAGGACTTTTGCGCAAGGCTTTTTTTTAAAAGTAACAAGTACAAAAATTTTTGAATGGTGGTAATCTATTTCTAACACCCCTCAGAATTCCCTGAAGAAACAAGGGTCAGTGAAATTGATGAGGGAGTCATTCAGGCAAAATAGGGTTAAGGGGGCTGACATCAATTAATAGGCTCTTTCTGGCCTTCCTTAGCTTTATTAATAAAAATCTCACAGAACTCCTTAACCTTATGCTTGTCAAGTTCTAAAGCAATTTATTGCTATTTCTCTGCTTGGATTTTCTAAGAGTGGAACAAAAGACATTCTGATCCAAGAAAAAATTCCGTAAGTACCGTCACCTGCTGCCAAGAAAAGACACTTCCTTCTTGAAAAGTAGGACTAAAAAGTAAGTTGCAAAGGAAAACAAATGCTGGAAGCAGGAAATATTGCTGCTGGTATTTTCTTTAAAAAGAGCATTTTCAATATGTGGGAAAACCAGCAAGTCCATTGGCATCCCCTCTCCCATTTCTAATATCAGGGTCTGCCAGTTTCTCTCTCTTCTGAGAAAGTGTTTTAGTGAATCTGTTTCTATGACTTTCAACCTGTCCATCCCAGCATGATGAATTGCCTGTTGAAATCCTAGAAACAAGAAAATCTAGGAGACATAGGTTGCTCTCATTAGTTGCAGTAGTTGTGTTCTACAGTCACTATGAATATTAAATTACAGAATACTGAATCTTTGCTCCTGGGTGAGGTTCCTGTGAGCCTGTGATCACAACGTTTTCATCCATGGATCGATACATAATTTCATTTTATGTGTGTATCTGTTTAAAGATACTTTGTTGTGTGTGTGTGTGTGTGTGTGTAATTGTGTGTATATAATTGATTCATTAACGTACTCATGGCCAACGGTATGACTAATTCATGACTGAACAAAGTGTGCTATATAAAACACACTTTCTCCATTAGGCTTAGGAACATTCAATAACACTTCAGCACTGCACTTTTGGGCCATTTTAAAGAGTGAAATCACCCAAAAAAATTTTTTTAAAGCACAAAAATGTAAAAAAACATGGCACCTAATTCACTGTGAAAACGATGCTTATTTACAGTCTGAGAGCTGAAACAAAGAAGGCGGAGCATTGCCTTGTTCCCCCTGAGCTGGGAGTATGCTCCTCTGCTCATGTCTGCGATTGATGAAGAAAGAGCACAAGTATTGATCTGGGGTTACAGTTGAATGTTAGTGAGTAGGCAAATTTGCAAATATGGAATCTACAAATGAGGAGGATCAAATGTACTTCTCACTCAGGCTAGATCAGACCTGTCCCAAAGCATCTGCCCTCTTGTCCTCCCCACCTCCTCTGGGTTGGCCCAGAGTGGCTTGGTTGGCTCCCATAGATGGAGCCCCTTGTGAAGGCACTGGACAAGGTGCCCAGAAAAGGGGAAAAGAGGACAGGCAAATATCCCTTCTCCCCCAACCTGCTTATAATCAATCTACTGGGGGAGAAACAAGCTCATGAATAATGATGGTTTAAGACCCAGTTTGGTAAGTGGCTTCATAGGCTAATGAGATGAAAGATATGGTAGACTAAAAAGGTATAAAAGTACTTCCTACAGTTTTCCTTTGTATTCTTCAGCCTTAATTAAACCCTCTTATGTCACAGCACAAAACAAAAGTTGCTTCAGAGCAGATACCAAGAATGAGATTGTCAGCTTCAGCATATAAGATGGCCATTTAAATTTGAATTTCATATAAAAAATGATTTTTAATATGAGTATATGCTGTTTTTACTAAATACTTTATGTTTATATATTAGTGTGAGTATGTCCACTGCCATGAACAGAGACAGGCAAACAGTGAGAAGGGAAGAGAATGGGAAGTGGATGAGGCAGGGAAGCCAGAGACAAGGGAAAGAGGAAGGAAGGTTTTCTTTTAATGGGGATAATTACTTCTTTCTCAGTAGGCAACTAGAATGACCAAATGAAACAGAGTATTTAAGTCTTCTGCACAGTGCCCCAAAATAAGGGTAATGGTCATTACTGTTTTTATTTCTGTATTAGTGTTATAGGGTGCAGCCAAGAGGGGGGACCCCAAATAGGCATTTGAAATGGGGTTCCAGAACTCAAGGTGTCCAGGAGATTTTAAGATGTCTCCACCCCTTCCCCCACAAGTGTGAGTTGGGGGAAGGGGCACACAGAGCAAGAACATGCAGGGCAGCTTTGCAGCTAATCCATGGCGTGGTCATTTAACATACCTATAGCCTTTGGCTGGTCACTTAGATATGCTAAATAGCTATGGCCATGCTCTAGGCCAGGGGGATGGAAAGAGACCTCCCTCCCCCCAAGAGGGGACTGGAGGGCAGCTCCCCCGAGTTACAGTGCCTGCGTGGGAGCTTGGAGAAAATTGGCTCCAGGACATGGGGTCACACCTGCCCAGACCCACGATGGTGACCAGAAAAGCTGGAGAAGACAGCAGATTGAGGGCAAGTGTGCCCGAGTGTAGGAGGAGTCAGAAATGGGGCTGCAGAAGAAGATTGGTGCAGGGATTTAAACCCAGACACGGCAGCCATTGGAGTGAGAACCACGTGGCCTTGACAGAGTGGAGACTCCCACAGCCCTGAGGGAGAGAACCACACGGTTTTGGCTGAGTGGGGACTCCCGTGGCCCTGGGAGAGAGGACCACATGCCTTTGCCAGAGTGGGGACCCCTGCAGCTTTAGAAGGGGGAACCACCACCTGGTTTTAGCAGAGATCCTGGCAACTCAGCTGAGAGTGCTGGGAACCTAGGGAGGTCTTCCAGTCAAGATGGAGTACTAACTGGGAATAACCAGAGGATTGCCTGAGCCATGGACTTCTATTTCCTTTGCTGAGATACGGTACTCTGGACTGGGCAAAGAGGGAAGGAAGGAAGGACTGTGTCTGTTTGTGAGTGTTTTAAGGGACTTTAGGGTTTTTTGATAAAGACATTAGGTACTTTAAGTTTGTATAGCATTAAGTAAACATTTCCTTTCCTTTTCAGAAATCTCCGGCATTGAGAGATGTCTTTCCTCTGGCAGCGGACATGACAGACCTGGGGGCTTGTTTTTCAATAATAGTATATCGTCCCAGGCCTCCCTTATTTGTTCTGTAACATTAGGAGGCAGAACCAACACTCTGTTGACATCAGAAGCTTGAGATGTTTTATTCTGTTTTTATTTTGTTCCCAAGTCTGCTCTGGCCCAGGAGATATTATCATAGAGAGGTATGAAAACTGCATTTTTTAACATAGGAGAAAATAACTATATTCACAATTACTCTAATTTCCTTAAGGCTGAGCCTCACCATGAAGAGTAAAAATGTCAATTACATATCTGCTTGTAAATCTCATCTAACATCGGAATGCTTGAAACTTCTAGATACCAATTTTTCAAATTTTAAAATGGATCCTTGTTGATTTTGTAATATATGGCTATGAAATTCCACTTGTTATTCATTTACCTTTATTAGCATTCCTAAAATGACCTTCCATGCATTTGTTTTATTTCCTGCTTACTGTCTTTTCAGAACCAAGCAACAAATGTTTTGAATGATGAAAAACTGATCAAGAGTCATGGCAGCTCATTCTGTAACTTCTCTCAAATGGAACCATTGCTTTGTGTTGACTTTTTAATATAATTTTCAATACTTAAAAACTCACCAGTGGCAGCAAACTTCTTAAGCAATAACAGTGGAATTCGTTAATTGATTCATTTAAAAATATTTTTATGTTGTGTACTACAATGGGTAAATCAGTGTTTTGGTCTCTGGAGAAACAGCGATAAACAAAAAATAGATGAAAATCTATTTTTCTCTGCTGTCTTGGAGTTTACACTCGAGGGGGTTAGACAACAGATAGATGAATAAATAGATTTAACACCTGATCTTGGGTGAGTGTTTCCAATATATACAGATCCTCTGTCAGAAGAAAAAGAACTTGGAGCTCAAGAGCTAAGTGCAACAGGCTATGAACATGGACACTAAGCCCAACCACAGGTGTCCTCCACCAGAACGGTATAGACTACATATGGCACCTAGAGATAGGCAGCTATAGAAGTGGGTGGCAAAATTGGGGCGAGCTGATGGGGGCCCACAGAGGAATACAGACAGGGTAGGGGCAGGGCTAGGAGGTATGGCAGTAAACATAAGCATCTCAGCCCTGAATGGTGTTCAGAGCAGCTCTACAGTCCCTGTAAGCCAGGCCAGAGGAGAGCTGGGATCCTGTTTTAGATGACCTAGGATAGAGGAGAGGTCACCTAAGGGTCAAAACAGAGCCCAAGGCTCCACAGTGAATTACAGATTTGACACTCTGACCACGGGGCCAGGCATTTATACATTCTATCAACATTTATTAAGCACCTGCTATAGGTCATGTACTGTCTTAAGTATAGCAGTGAATAAAACACACAAAACCCCCTTTTATGGAGTTTGCATTTAGAGGTAGATAATAAACACCATAAATAAGTAAAGCAAAGAAGAAACTTAGGAAACATGGGGAAGGTATAAGCAATTTTAATTAGATAGGATGATGTGGACCCCAGCTCGTGGGGTCCGTGTCATTATGGATGAAATATGAGACAAATTCACACGGACTACCGAGTCCTGTGGAGGAAAAGGGACAGCACAGCTTTTCTCTCAAGGGGAGCAAAAGACTTGGCCCTTGCTCCAATGAACTTTTATTGTCTTACTAGGCACATTACAAGAAGATCCTCATTAACTGTGCACAGGTTTGCTTTAGGTGGTTACATTTTACAGAAAACAAAGGAGAGGATGCTGGTAATCACATCACAGAAGAGGGATATTTGCAAATGAAAAGGCAAAAGTAGTTGAACTGGTTACACTTATCCTTGGAAGGTTTAGCATGATTTTTAGGAAGTTGCTTTGCAGTAAATGCCCTCAATTCAGGGTGAGGGAGTTTTAGCAAAAAGCAAGACTCATAGCGGCCTAGGTACATTGCAGACCTGATTCCCCACGGGAAAACCTATCTGTGGGCGTGGGTCCCGTGCATCTCCCAGTGGGAGTTGGGCCCACACCATGAGGAGCAGCCTCCCACAATAGGACAGGATAAGCCTTACCAAGGATGACCTGAAAGAAGTAAAAGAGAAGGAATATGGCTAAGAAAGGGAAGATGATTGCAGGCAGAGGAACCAGCACATGGAAAGGCCCTGAGGCAGGAGTATACCTGAGGAACAGTGAGGTCATCAGTGTGGCTGGAGCTGAGTAAATTGGAGGAAGAGAGGTAGCTGTTGAGACCAGAGAGGCAATGGGTGAGTAGGTGTGTGAGGCAGGTGGAAAGAAGAAGATATATAAATGATTGAGTGAACTTTTGCTTTTACTGTCAATGATATGGAAAGAAGCCCTTTGGAGGTTGCTGAGCAAGACTGCTATGGTCTTGTTACAGGGTGCAGCCAAGAGGGGGGACCCCAAATGGGCATTTAAAATGGGGTCCAGAACTCAAGGTGTCCAGGAGATTTTAAGATGTCTTCACCCCGCCCCCCGCCCCGTGTGGGTTGGGGGAAGGGACAAATGGAGCAGGGCCATTGAGAGCTGTTTTGCATAGCAACAGCCTTGCAGCTACCCTCTGGTATGGCCATTTAACATATCTATAGCCTTTGGCTGGTCGCTTAGATATGTTAAATAGCTGTGATCATCTCTGAGCCAGGGGAATGGAAGTAACTTCCCCACCAAGACGTGACTGGGGGCAGATCCCCCAAGCTACAGTGCCTGCGTGGGAGCTCGGAGAAGATTGGCTCCTGGACATGGGGCCACGCCTGCCCAGACTCAAGATGGCAGCCCAGTAAAGCTGGAAGGATACGAGTTCTGGCATGTGAAGCCCAGTGTGGGAGGAGTCGGAAATGAGGCTGCAGAGGAAGATTGGCCGCGGGGATTTAAAACCCAGACGTGGTGGCCATTGAGAGAACCATGCTGCTTTAGGAAGGAGAACCGTGCTGCTTCAGGAAGGAGAGCCATGCGCAGCCCTGAGAGGGGAGAACCATGCGGCTTTAGCAGAGTGGAGACTCCCACATCCCAGAGAGGGAGAACCACGCGGCCTTGACAGAGTGGAGACTCCCGTGGCCCTGGGAGAGAGGACCATGTGCCTGTGCCAGAGTAGGGGACCCCCACAGCTTTAGAAGGGGAAACACCACCTGGTTTTAGCAGAGATCCCAGCGACTCAGCCGAGGGTGCCGGGAACCCAAGGAGGTCTCCCAGTCGAGATGGAGTACTAAGAACCAGAGGACTGCCTGAGCCATGGACTTATATTTCCTTTCCTGAGATACGGTACTCTGGACTGGGCAAAGGGGGAAGGAAGGAAGGACTGTGTCTGTTTGTGGGTGTTTTAAAAGAGACTTTAGAATTTTTGATAAAGACATTAGGTCACTACTTTAAGTCTGTATAGCATTAAATAAACATTTCCTTTCCTTTTCACGAATCTCTGGCATTGAGAGACGTCTTTCCTCTGGTGGCAGACATAACGGACCCGGGGCCTTCTTTCAATAATAGTATATTGTCCCAGGCCCCCCTTGTTGTGTTCTGTAACAGTCTGACTTAGATTTAAACAAGCTCACTTAAGCTGCTGTGTATAAAGTAGGCTAGAGGGGTAGAGAGGGTAGGGAAAGTGCTAAACTCAAGATATTAATTAGGTAGTAGGTGACACAATGCTGAGTCAGCTCAGCCACTGCCCCCTGGTTTCTTACATTCCTTTGTCTAAGAGGAAGATTGATGACAGAGCCAGAGGTGGGTGGGGACAAAGCAACCCTAGCTATGGGAGAAATAGGCCTAGAAGATAGGTTGCTCTCAGCCCCAGTTCCACACATATCCACTCAAGGGGCTTTGAAACATTTGATGCAAGACCCATTTAATTGTTCTTCAGTGGAAATTTTTATTAAGCCCCAGATGATTCTAATGTACAGTCAGAGCTAAGACCCACTGACAGGGCCACTGCAAATGGATACCACAAAGAGCAGGCGGTCACACATCCATTCATTGCACATTTCTTAAAAACGTATTTTGCCTAGCTGGGATCCATACTGCCTAGCACACAGAAAGTGCTCAGGAGATGTTATATTTTACTGTTAATTAACATTGAGGGAGGTTGAAGTTCTTTACTGTGGGGACTAATATGATCATAACTATGCTTTGGAAATTTTATCTGACAGTGATAGGTAAAATAATTTTGTCTTGGAAGAGAAACTGGTGAAAGGGAGAATAGGTTATAGCAATTTTTCTCAATTATCAGCATGCAACAATTACCTGGAAGACTTATTAAACCAGAGATCTCTGGGATCCACCCTCAGAATTTCTGATTCAGGGACTCCAGAGAAAGACCTGAAAATTTTCATTTCTAACAAATCCCCTGAGGGAGATCTGTGATGGCAGCAGGGTATGTGGATGCTACAGAAACCTCCTCCCTGGACCAAACTGGAATTACAACTAAATCATAGAAAAATCATCCTGAATAACCAACTGAACACTAGCTGGAGAGAAGCCTTATAACCAAGGACTTACAAAAGAAACCACATCACTACAACAAAACTGGTGGAAAGTATGGAGGCATGAGAGGACTGGCTGGGCTCACACTGGTGACAGCTGAAGTTCCAGAGGGATCTTTCAGTGGCCAGGGCATTCCCCATGAGACATGTGAGGTCTAAACCCCAAGGTGGGCTCCCTGGCCCAGAGCAACAGAACCAGGAAAGGAAACCAAATAACATCCAGCTGTGAAAAGCAGCGCAGTTTCTCCACCATGAAAAAATGGCAAAGATAGAGAGAGCCTCATGAAGGGTGAATGCACAAAATTTTATTTGCAGCCACTTTCTTTGGGATCCAGCTGAGGGAGAGCAGAGTGGCGAGAAATCTCCTCTATTTGTCTCCTCACCATAGAGGAGAGACTGGGATTGGTGGCTCTGAGGAGGGAACTGAAGGGTAAATTGCCAGGATCCCTGTGCTGAATCATTCCCGATACTGCAAAAGCCATCTTTCTCGGGCAGAAAGTGGCATCAGCCTGAGGGGAAGCAATAACCAAACAGGAATCCCTCTTACCCCACCCTGTCTATGGAGCTTTAGCTGAGTGGCAGAGGAATACAGCTGGAGGCAATTTCAGTGGTTAAGCTTAACAGAAAGCCTGCAGGTAAAAGATCTCTGGGATCTCGGAGACATTAACTGACCTGGTGGTAGAAGTTGGCCTTGTGTAGCCTGGTTCTTTCTGCACACAAACAGGCCCAGCAAAGGAAGCCACAAGCTGTGGATAACTGATAGCTCCAAACAGGTTGCCCAGGGCCAATAACAGGCAGGGTCTGACACACAACTACACCGGAATCTTTCTACATCCCACTAATACATAGAAACATGCATAAAGAGGAAGCCAAAATTGGGAGACAAATAAACAGGCCAGAAATAAAAGAACAAGAGAATTCTCCAGAAAAGAGTCAAATAAAATGGAGACAAGCAATTTACCAGATATAAAGTTTAGAGTAATGATTATAAGGATACTCAACAGCATGAAAAAAGGCATAGAAACCATAAAAAAGGACCAGTTAGAAATAAAGAATGCAATATCTGAGATAAATAATAACTGGTAGGAATAAATAGTAAGTTAGATGAAGCAGAGAATCAAATCAGTGATTTGGAAGACAAGGTAGAAAAACCACCTAAGCAGAGAAGCAAAAAAAAAGAAAGAATTTTTTTAAATGTTGAGAGCTTAAGAAACCTTTCAGAAAACATGAAGCATATCACCATCCAACAACCAGAAGGAGAAGAGAGTGAGCAAGGGATCGAGGACATATTTGAAGAAATAATGACTGAAAACTTCTCAAATCTGGTGTAGGAAAAAGACACACAAGTTCAGGAATCACAGAGAGTTCCAAACAAGATGGACCCAAAGAGGCCCACACCAAGACACATTATAATTAAAATGGCAAAGCTTACACACAAGAGAGAATCTTCAAAGCCACAAAAGAAATGCAGTTAGTTACCTACAAGGAAGCTCCAATTAGACTGTCATCTGATTCCTCAATAGAGGAATCTATTCCCCAGAAGGGATTGGCATGAAATACTCAAGGTAATGAAAAGCAAGGACCTACAACCAAGACTACTTTACCCAGCAAGGCTATCATTTAAAATTAAAGGAGAAATAAAGAGCTTCCCAGAAAAGAAAAAGCTAAAGGAGCTTGTTAGTACCAAACCTACCTGCAACAAATGTTAAAGGGCTTGCTTTAAGAATAAGAAGAGAGTTCCAGCCAAGATGGAGGTATAGGTAGAAATATTTCACCTCCTCACACAACCAAAAGAAGGATAACAGCCGATTTAAAAACAGTAAACAACCAGAAGTGCCAGAAAATCAAACTGCATGGAACTCTAACAACCAAGGAGTAAAGAAACATTCACCCAGCCTGGTAGGAGGGGTGGAGATGGGAGATGGGAAGCCAAGCAGAGAGGACATTCAGCAAGGAGGCAGACTGTGCAGGCAAGGCTGGGCTGGCTGAATGGGGAACTAAAGACTCAAAACCTCTACCTGTGAAGTACTGTGGGGGTTACAACAGCAGAAGAAACTCCTAGTCTCACATGAGAGTTCATTGGAAAGTGGGACTGGAGCAGACTGAAGAAGCCGCATTGTTTCCTCTCTGGCCCTCCCCCACAGACAGTGCCACAATGCAGCAAAGAAGGTTGCCTCACCCGGGAAAATACTAAGACTCCACCCCTTACAACATAACAGGTGCACCACGACAAAGAAATATGGCCCAAATGAAAGAACAGATCAAAACTCTAGAAAAAGAGCTAAGTAACGAGGACATAGACAACCTATCTGATGGAGAGTTCAAAACACTTATAATCAGGGTGCTCACAGAATTGATTGAGCTTGATCACAAAATGAAGGAAGAAATGAAGGCTACCCATAGTGAAATAAAGCAAAATATACAGAGAACCAACAGTGAAGAGAAGGAAACTGGGACCCAAATCAACAATTTGGAACAAAAGGAATAAATAATCACCTAACTGGAACAGAATGAAGAAACAAGAATTCAAAAAAAGAAGAGGCTTAGGAATCTTTGGGACAATTTTAAGCACTCTAACATCACAATCATAGCGGTGCCAAAAGGATAAGAACAAGAGGAAGGAATTGAAAACTTGTTTGAAAACATAATGAAGGAAAACTTCCCCAATCTAGTGAAGTAAATAGACTTCCAGGAAGTCCAGGAAGCCCAGAGAGTCCTAAGGAAACTGGATCCAAGGAGGAACACACCAAGGCACATCATCATTAAGTTACCCAAGATTAAAGATAGAGAATCTTAAAAGCAGCAGGAGGAAAGCAGAGAGTTACCTACAAAGGAGTTCCCATAAGACTATCAGCTGAATTCTCAAAAGAAACCTTACAAGCAAGGAGGGGCTGGAAAGAAGTATTGCAAGTCATGAAAGGCAAGGACCTCCATCCAAGATTACTTTATGGAGGAAAGTCATCATTTAAAATGGAAGGGCAGATAAAGTGAGTCCCAGATAAGGTCAAGTTAAAGGAGTTCATCATCACCAAACCCTTATTACATGAAATGTTAAATGGACTTATCTAAGAAATAGAAGATCAAAAACCGTGAGCGGTGAAATGACAATAAACTCATAACTATCAACAACTGAAACTAAAAAACAAAAACAAAGTAAACAACTAGAATAGGAACAGAATCAGAGAAATGAAGATCACCTGGAGGGTTATCAGTGGGGAGGAGGAGGGGAAATGGGGAGGAAGATAAAGGGGATAACAAGCATAATTTGTAGGCATTAAATAGACAGGGGGAGGTTAAAAAGAGTATAGCAAACAGAGAAGCCAAAGAACTTATAGGTACAACCCAAGGACATGAACGAATGGTGGGGGGGGGGGGGTGGATTCTGGAGCATGGGGGGGGTACAGGGTGGAGGGGGGATAAAGGGGAGAAAAAATTAGGACAACTGTAATAGCATAATCAATAAAGTATACTCAAAAGAAGAATAAAAGTGGAGGAAAGAGGAAAATAGTTTAAAAAATAAAATGACAATATGTATCTTTCAATAATCACTTTAAATGTAAATGGCTTAAATGCTCCAACTAACAAGTTCCCAGGGCGATGCTGATGCTGATGCTGCTGGTCTGAAGAATGCACTTTGAAACTATAGTGCATTAGCCTTGGCTATGGCAAATGGTCAGTTGGGAGGTGAGAAAGGCCTCATCCACTTAAGAGAAGATGAGAGAAGGGAACAAGCTGAGAAGTACTATGTAAGTAAATTCAATAAGAATGTTGCAGTTAATTGGCTGAAGAGAGGGGAGGGAAGGGCCCAGAAGAGGAAGAAGTCCATGATGTTGCTTGAGGTCAAGGTATGGGAAAATGGCCCAAGATGAGAAGCACTCTTTTTATGAGGTATTTATTTTACTTCTGCTGTTAAAAGCAAAAGATGTTCTTTGTTTTCTCTGTACAGGATTTTGCTTTTTTACCCTTACTAAGTAGTGTAATAAATTCCACAGCCCTATTTGTTTTATCAAATCAAAGAATGCCTGCCAATATCTGTTAAGCTAATATTATAGCTCAATTCCAGAACATCTTGTAGTGGTTATTTCTAACATGTTCTGGAATCTGTACTTAGAGTACTCAGTTCTTTGACCAACCCACATTTGAAATTGAATTGCTAGTGTACAAGCTTATCAAGGCTATTATATCTGCAGAATAATTTACAGCAGGTGCAGACCAGGGGGTCCATCTCTGATATTGCAATTATTTCAGTAATCCATAAACTCAATGACTGTTCATAGAGCAATAAATGTTGTGCAAGTGTTTCTATTTCTGATTGACTTTTTTCATAGATGAAACAATACAAATGGTTTAAAATTTGTTCCTTATAAAAGCATGTGATGTTAAAAGATCCATGCCTGTAATTTTAAAAACTGCTCTAGTGTTTGAGGATCTGCTTAGTAGATTTAACAGTTTATAATTTGAAGAAGTGATAGAGGTGAGATATCCTTTTCATTGTCTGTTTAACAGATAAAGCATGGTGTTCATATCCTCTGCATTATACCACCTGTTCATAAAATGCATATTACTGGAGCTGGCCTTAGATTTTGTAAATACCTTGGCTATGGCCTCAGAATCTGCATGTAAAATACAGACCAGAAGTTTAAGAGCCACTCAGAGGTACTATAGTTTTGGTCAAAACAACAGGCAAGCTATGCTATGAGTTAGAGCAAAGAAGATTGACCAGAATGAGGGTTTTCACACAAGTCCATTTCTATATGCAATTACCATAAATAGCCATCAAATTTCAGAGCAGAAACCAGGCTCAAAAGCAGCTTGTCGATAAATGTATCAGAGGAAGCTCCAACTACAACTCAGGTCTTCTTTCTCTTAAGTCAGTGCTATATTTATCAACTGTGACAATCTTATTTATTATTTATTTATTTATTTATTTATTTATTTATTTATTTATTTATGTTTTTACTTAATCATTTGTTTTTGTGGCTATCACTATTTCAGAGCTTTTATGGTCAACATACAGTTGACTTTTCTTGCCAGAAATTACACATTTGTTAGCTAAAAACACAAGTGAAACCAATTTGAGCAAGGATCATGAAACCCTTATGTTCCTTCCTCCAGATATTTTGTGGAGGAACATTGGGCTATCTCTGCATATTTTACTGAGCTGCATTCTATTTTTCCCAATGCTAGTGATGAAAGCTTATAGTAATTTTTAAAAATTTAATGACTACTGACATTTGTATACACCTGAGAAACCATTGTCAAAATCAAAAACATATCACCCCAAAAGTCTCCTTGCATCCCTTTGTAATTCTTCCTTTCCCTCCCTACCCTTCCGTGTCACCAGAAACCACTGAACTGTTTTCTGACACAATAGGTTTGCTTAATTTTTCTTGAGTTTTGTTTTTTTAATATTAAAGATTTTATTTATTTCTTTTTATAGAGGGAAGAGGGGGAGGAAGAGAAAGAGAGAAACATCAATGTACAGTTGCTAAGGGCCGTGGCCTGCAACCCAGGCATGTGGCCTGACTGGGAATCGAACCTGCGATGCTTTGGTTCACAGTCCACACTCAATACACTGAGCTACACCAGCCAGGAATTTTTCTTGAGTTTTAAATAAATCAAATAATAAAGTACATATTTGGGGGGGTTCTTTCATCCATGTAGTTGCATGTATCATAGTGCTTTTGTTTTTATTGCTAAATAAAATAGTACAGCAATACCCCCTAATCTGTGGTTTTGCTTTCCATGGTTTCAGTTAACCAAAATAAACTGTGGTCCAAAAATATGAAATGAAAAATTTTAGATATAAACAATTCATAAGTTTTAAATTGCACACTTTTGTGAGTAGCATGATGAAATCTTGAGCTGTCTTGCTTTATCCTACCTGAGACATGAATCATCCCTTTTTCCAGTATATTCACACTATATGAGGTGTTTACTCCCCCCAAAACCTGGAATTGTTTTATAAAAAATTCTGAAGTTTTATTCTTATATGTTTAAATTTCAGTCACATTCAAAGTACTTCCATTTGATGCAATATACCTATCAAGACATTTTTTCACAGTTCAAAACAGTTTTTGAACTTGTCAATGTTGATGCCCTTCAGTGCTTCTGTCTTTTTTTGTTCCTTGTCTTCCACATTGGCAAAACATTTCCCTTTGATAATTTTTTCATCCAGGGAAACAAAAAAATAGTCACTGGGGCAATTTTGGATGAATAAGAAGGGCAGGGCATGAAGGTCATGCCACTTTGGTCAAAAACGACTGAACATTCAGTTCAGTGTGGGCAGGCACACTCATAAATCACCCATCGTGAAATGGGCAAATGTGTTGAAAGAGTATTCAAAAAATTCACTGAAGCCTAATGCAGCTTCTCACAACAATGCCAGCTGGTACACTGATACAGATGGGTTCCGAGAATACTCACCTAGCAGAGAAAGCCTGTATTACAAGGGGCCCACCCTCCAAAAGATAATGCCAGATCCCCCCTCATATACTCTACCTACTCATTAGTTTATTGGTATCGGATCATCTGTTGTGGTGTTGCAGTGCTTGTGTTCAGGTAACCCTTATTTTACTCAATAATGGCCTCAAAGTGCAAGAGTAGTGATGCTGTCATTTTGGATATGCCAAAGAGAAGCAATCAAGTGCTTCCTATAAGTGAAAAGGTGTGTATATATAGGAAAGAACGTAGTATATATAGGGTTTGGTACTGTCCCAGTTTCAGGCATCTACTAGGGATGTATTCCCTGTGGATAGTGGAGAAGTACTGCATTCCACTGCATTGATGCAGCATAACTCATTTATCCCATTCACTTATTGATGGGCATTCAGATTGTCTTCAGTTTCTGGCTGTTATACAAAGCTGCTATGAACATTTGCACGCAAGTTTTATGTGCACATGTTTTCAATTATCTTGCATAAATACCTAGGATAGATTGGCTGGATCATATGGTGAGTGTATATTTAACTTTTTAAGAAGCTGCCAAACTATTTTTCAAAGTAATTTTAATCATTTCACATTTCCACCCGCAGTGTCTGAGTTTCAGTTACTCCATACTCTTAATAATACTTAAAATGGTCAAACTTTCTATTTTTAACCATTCTGATATGTTAATGTTATCTCATCATGATTTTAATATGCATTTTCAAATAACCAGAACTTTAAGACTGGCAAATGCTATTTTGGTTATCAAAGAGAAGGAAAATCGAATGTAAAAATGAGAGTAAAGTCAATACCAGTTCCTGTCAAAATTTTAGAACAATTAATTAACCAAGTAGTTAATAAATATTTAGAAAAGGCTTGGCAGTATCACTAGCTGTCAAACTAGGCTTAGTATCAACAATTCATACTGAGCAAAGATTATTAATATTTTTTCTGTCTATTAACATTTTTTTAGTAAGGGGTATTTTTTAAATTTTTGTTCAAGTACAGTTGTCTCCATTTTTCCCCCACCATTTTCCACCACTCCACCCACCCTCAACCCCCACCCTCAATCCTACCCTGGTTTGGCTTTGTCCATGGGTTCTTTATAAATGTTCCTTGGCAACCCTTCCACTTCTTTCCCCTGTTATCCCCCTCCCCCTCCTCTGGTTACTGTCAGTTTGTTCTTTATTTTAGTGTCTCTGGTTCTATTTTTGCTTGCTTGTTTGTTTTGTTGATTAGGTTACTTTGATAAGGCATTATTAGATCACTAGATAATAAAAACAGTGTAGGCTATAACCAATAAGTAGTCATCAATATATGATAGTTGCTTGTCATGATGGGAAATATTTTTGTGTGCCTAGATTTTTGATCTTGAGCACCTTTGTATCCTCCTCTTTTCTAGCCTTGTGTGTCTCTTCACTCTCATCCTGTCCCAGCAGGGTCTCTTTTGCTATTGGATTAAATCCAAGTCCTCCAGCAGCCTCATGCTTAATGGCAGTGTGTACTTTTCCATTTATGATGGCCCTCTTCCAATATTCTGCATATTTTTTCATTTAATCTAGTTGTCAGCTCAGGATTCTTTATGAAAAATCACTCATACATTGCTTGCCCATAAATTTTTGTAATTTTCTAACTGGTTGGCTTAAATATAATGGCCTATTATATATGCATATTCATTATATTATCTATTGATGTTCAGTGTGGGGCAATCTTGTGATCCTAATCTAAATGTCCATATTTGCTGATATATAATTATTATCTTTATCTCTTTAATACCATGGATATTAAATGTGATTCAATTTTAGTCTAATTTTCTATTTTACTTTCTGCCTCTTAATCCTAAAACAGTTTTTACTTAAGCAGATCTTCTTAATATACAGTCTCTTATTCTTAATGTTGAATGGCTTTCCAAACCTGGTTCAGTTGTCAGCAGAAAGCAATTTAAAGGGAGTTTTCCTAAGTAGGGGGAAGAAAAAAATAATCTCTTTATGGAAATGGTATGTCATGGGTTTTGCCCAGAATGCTCCCAAGAGGCTTCCAAAAATCACAGAGCACTCAGCCTTGCTGTGTGTGCTTTATGGTTTCCATAGGAGAAAACAAAAATTTAGCAGAGTCAAATGACTAAACTTGTATCTTGTCATCTAAAAAAGAAAACTAGAAAGATTGCTCATTACTCTTTTCTTTCCAAAATCGGGAAACTACCAATAGGACAGCCCCTCTCACAAAAGGAGATAGTGAAGATTCTGTGAGGTTACTAAACCTGAGATTATTAAAGGAGGATTCTCTAGGAGTAAATGATGGTTTTATGCAGGTATAGAAATAAGACAGCTTGGATACTATCTGTATTCCTAGAAATTCAAGAAAATGTTCATATTTTCTATGAAGATTATTTCCATTAGGTTATTCTACATTACAAAAACTGTTACAAATGTATTTAAGAAGCGAAATTGCTACACCTGGAAAACAAGGTCATATCCAAATAAGTCTATAGGTGTGCCAGTTGTCCATTTCCAGCCTGGGGATTGGGGAGAGCATTATTTATTAACACTCTATAATCAATTAGTAGAGTTTACAGCAGCATTTCTAAAAAATTCAGGTTTAGTGTCATAATAAGCTGAAGAGCTTGTTAAATTAGATTCGTGGGCTCACTCCTAAATCTCAGGTTGGAGTCCAGGAATCTGCATTTTTATCAAGCATCGAGATAATTCATGTGCTAACTGAAGTTTGGAAATTACTGTTTTATTTTATTTTTACCTTCACCCAAGGACATTTTTTACATTTCTTTTAGTGAGAGATGAAGGGAGAGGGTGGGGGGAGAGAGAGAGTTAGAGAAGCATCAATGTGAGAAACATTGATCCGTTGCCTCCCATACATGCCTACACCAGGGAATGAACCTAGGCATGTACTCTGACTGGGAATCGAACCCATAACCTTTTGTTTATGGGAGGATGCTCCAACCAACTGAGCCACACTGGCCAGGGCAAAATCACTATTTTAAACCTTTAAATAAGATGTACTGTAAGTCCAGTCTGGTGCTAACAGATAAGGATGCTACAGATACAAGAATAGATTGAATATTTTTTATTTTGGAGTTAAATTGTAGTTTGTAAATCATGCTAATCTATTATGGTAAGTCTACATATACCCAGAGAATTCCCTAGAGATGACTGGAGATTGTACTGAGTTGAACTTCCAAGATGCATTATGTAAAGCTCTTCACAGTCAATTTTTTACATATAAATATCTACATCATGATTGTCCTTACATTTTCATGCTTTGTGAACAAACTTGTGATAAGGGTATGAAACTGATTTATCTTAAATTACCCTGAAAACTTTCTGTAAAATATGCATAGTATACTACCTAGCATATGAAGAGCACTAAGTAAATATTTACTAAGTAAATAAATGAATGAATAAATGTTTTTGCACATCTCATCTTTTCCATTGCTATCTGCCCTTAACACTTTCTGTGTGTTTTATGACAGTGCTAATGTTATAATCAACCCAGATTTCCAAGCCAAAATCTGGAGAGTTATTCATGAAGCCATTTTTTTCTTTTTTTTTATTTTAGGATTTATTGAATTGTTTATTTCTGAAACTCATGAAGCCATCTTTTCATTCACATATGATTGGTCACTAAATCCCCTCATGTTTGTACCACCTAGAATTTTCTCATTTCCCTGGTATCTCCAAAGTTGGGTTATCTGAGTTGTTACACATTAGTAAAAGAAATGATAAATCAAAAGACAAGGATAATGAGCATGTATGTACCTAAGAATATATTATATAAGTATAAAATACCTTACAGAGTGAAATTTAACAACTGGAGATTTTAAGACAACTATTTCAGACATTTTTAATCAGGTAACATAAAAGATTATAGGAAACTTGAATAAACTGATTGATAAGCTCAAACCAATGGATATATAGAAATTTACATCCAAGAGAGAATATGCATTATTTCTGAGAAAAATGAAATATTTATAAAAATCTGTATATGTTAAATTCTAAATAATTAACATCATACAGACTATTTTTTCTGTTCATAATGCAAAAATAATTAGTATCCAGCAACAGAGTATTTTTTTAAAAATCTCATATGTTTGGAAACTAAGTAAAATACTATTAAGTGACACTGAGTTAAAATAAATATCATAAGGAAAATTACAAAATGCTCAAGACTGAGAGACTAGAAAAGACTACATGTCAAAATTTTTGGAATACAGTTAAACAAGTACTTAGAGGGAGATGTCTAATTTGCAATACATTTTTCCAGCAAACAAGGAAGATTAAAAACAAATGCTAAGCATTCAACACAAGAATTTGAAAAAAGCAACAAGCACACACCTGATGGAACAGGAAAAGGACACAGTAAAGATAACAGGGAGAAATCAGTGAAAGGTACAACAAAATAAAAGTAGAGGTGATTAGGTATGCCTGAAACTGGTTTTATGAAAAAAAATGTTTGACATAAACCACTGTTAGAGATCTTGGGGGTGGAGGGTGGGTAAAGAGAGAGAATACCCAAGTACAGAGACAAATAAATATGGAATGAATATAGTTCTGAAACCCTGTTGCTAAAGTGGAAATGTGTTCTGCAAAGTCCCAGTCCTAACATGACACAAGGGAGACCAAAAAGGTGGATTTGAAACCAAGAGAGCAGTTTAATAACCAACTCAGCAACAGACAGACCAGCAGTTAACATGCTTGGCATTTCAAAACCCTGGATCACAAGAAGCAGACTTTAGTCCTGAAACACAACAGCAGAAAAAAAAAGCATGAATGTCAAAGATGAATGAATGTTTTTCTGTAAAATACAAGTAATATCTCCATTTATTAAATTTTATTTTGGGGATAATAAAATGCATTCATTCTCAAGATCCAGGATAGCAGAGGAGTAAGTGAAAGCTACACTAACCTCCTCCCACGATCAATCTTGAACTACAACTAAACTGGAGAGAAACCATTTTGAATACCCAACTGAACACTACCTGGAGAGAAGCCTTATAACCATAGACAGACAGAAGAAAACACTACTCCACAATGAAAATGGTATGGAGTGTGGAGGAGATGGGAGAAAGCTGGCTGGGCACCCAAGGCGGCAGCTGAAGTTCCGGAGGGATATTTAAGCAGCTGAGTGGCAGTTCCTTCTGAGAAGTGTGGGGTCTAAACCCCAAGCTGAGCTCCCCAGCCTATAACACCAGAGCCAGAAAGCAACCCAGATAACATTGAGCTGTGAAAAACAGTAGGGGTTCTATTGCTAGGGAGATATGGCTAGAGATGAAGAGAGCCCTTTAAAGGGTAAAAGCACAAAATTTCACGTGCAGCCACTTACACTGGGTACCAACAAAGGGAAGGCATAATGGACTGGAGATGCTTGAGGAGAGTCTGAGGTTAGTGGCTCTAGGGAGAGAACTGAGAGAATAACCACCAGGATCCATGTTCTGACTCATCCCCCACAGTGCAGGAGCCAGCTCTCTCAGGCAGAGGACTCCTCTCTGGATGGCATAAGCCTGAGGGGAAGCAATAGCCCTATCCACAGGAATTACTCTGCCCCACCCTGTGGTGCTTAAGCTTGCCTACCAATTACAGATTGATTAGATTGGCAATTGATCAATTAGTTCAACATCTAAGGTAGAAAATATAAAGAAGAAGACAAAATGGGAAGACAAATGTACAGACCCCAAATAAAAGAAAAAAAAATATTTCTAGAACTAAATGAAATGGAAGTAGGAAGTTTATCAGATAAATAGTTTCAAGTAATGATTATAAGGATACTCAACAGCATGAAAAAAGTCATAGAAACCATAAAAAAGTACCAGTTAGAAATAAAGAATGCAGTATCTGAGATCAGTGATAGACCAATATCACAGATCAACATAGATGCTAAAATCTTCAACACAATATTAGCAAACTGAATACAGCAATGTATCCAAAAGATCATACACCATGATCAAGTGGGATTTATTCCGGGAATGCAAGGATGGTACATTAGCAAATCTATAGAGATTCACTACATAAACAAAATGAAGGATAAAACCATGTGATTATATCAATTGAAGCAGAAAAATCTTTTGATGAAAAAGCTTACCATTTATGATAAAAAACTCCCAGCAAAGTGGGAATAGAGGGTAGATACCTAAACATAATAAAGGCTATATATGATGAACCTATTGTCAGTGTAATAGGCAACAGAAAAAACTACAAGTATTCCCTTTAAGTTCAGGAACAAGACAGGGATGTCTGCTTTCATCTCTCTTATTCAACTGGAAAACCTAGCCACAGCAATAAGACAAGAAGAAGAAATGAGTCATCCAAATTGAAAAGGAAGAAGTAAAACTGTCTTTATTTGCAGATGACATACTGTACATACAAAACACCAAAGATTCCACCAAGAAACTACTAGAACTGATAAACAAATTCAGCAAAGTAGCAGGATACAAAATTAATATTCAGAAATCAGTTGCATTTTATGGCAATATTGAGCTAATAATAAAATAAATATTCTTGATTTGTTGTATTTCCCATTGTAAAGGGAAATTAAGAAAACAATCACATTTATAATAGCTTCAAAAATAACAAAGCACCTAGGGATAAACATAATTAGGTATGTAAAGGATAGAAAATTATAAGACACCGAAGAAAAAAAATTGAAGAACAATACAAATAAGTGGAAGCACATACCATGTTCATGGATAGGAAGAACTAACATCATTAAAATGTCCATAATACCCAAAGCAAACTATAGATTCAACACGATTACTATCAAGATACCAATGAAATATTTCACATAACTAGAACAAATATTTCAAAAGTATATATGGAACCACAAAAGCCACGCATAGCAACAGTGGTCCTGAGAAAAAAGAACAAAGCTGGAGGAATCATGATACATAATATCAAACTATAATACTAATCTATAGTAATCAAAACATCCTGGTACAGGCCTAAAAACAGACACATGGACACATAAAAACAGATCAATGGAACAGAGTAGAGAGCCCAGAGGTAAACCCATGGCTTTATGGTCAATTAATATTCCACAGATGAAGCAAGCACATACAATGGGCTAATGACAGTTTGTTCAAAAAATAATGTTGGGAAAATTGGACAGGTATGTGCCGGAAAATGAAACTAGATCACCTCCTTACCACACACAAGAATAAATTCAAAATGGGTCAAAGACTCAAATGCCAGACCCAAAACTGTAAAAATCTTAGAAGAAAACACAGGCAGCAAAATCTCGGACATTGCTCATAGAAATTTTTTTATCGAATATATCTCCCCAGGCAAGGGAAACAAAAGAAAAAAATAAAAAATGAGATTTCATCAAATCAAAAATCTTTTGCACAGCAAAGGAAATTATCAACAAAATAAAAAGGCAACCCAAAGAATGAGAGAACATATTCACCATTACATCTGATAAGGAGTTAATATCCACAATTTACAAAGTACTTACAAAATTCAACACCAAAAAACAAAACCCCAAACAACCCAATTAAAAAATGGGCAAAGACCTGAATAGACACTTCTCCAAAGAGGACATACAAATGGCCAATAGACATAAAAAGATGGTCAACATCATTAATCATCAGAGAAATGTAAATAAAAACCACAATGAGATACCATGTCACACCTGTCAGAATGGCTATCACCAATAAATCAACAAACAACAAGTGCTTATGGGGATGTAGAGAAAGGGGAACCCTTTTGCACTGTTGGTGGGAATGCAGACTGGTGCAGCCACTGTGGAAAGCAGTATGGAGATACCTCAAAAAATTAAAAAATGGATCTGCCTATTGACCCAGCTATCCCACTTCTGGGAATATATCCAAAGGAACCCAAAGCACCAATTTGAAAGAACATAAGCACCTCTATGTTCATTGTGGCATTATTTACAATTGCCAAGATATGGAACCAGGCCAGATGTCTATCAATAGGTGAGTGGATAAAACAACTAGGGGCATTTACACAACAGGATTTACTCAGCCATAAAAAAGAAGAAAATTTTAACTTGCGACAGTAGGGATGGACCCAGAGAACATTATACTAAGTGAAATAAGCTAGTCTGAGAAAGACAAATACCTTATGTGGAATCTAATGAACAAACTGAAACTAACAAGCAAAACAAAGAGACTCGTAAATGGAGAACAGATGACAGCTAGCTAGTGATGGTGGGGGGAGAGGTTAAGGGGTGACAGAATTGAGCAAAAAGGGAAAAGAACTCAGGTACATGGACAATAGTATGGTGATGCTTAGGGGGAAGAAGTGTAAGGGAGCTAAATGGAAATGGAAAATATATAAAGATAAAAAAAGAAAATAGCTCTGAATAACTGAATAGTATTGATAATAACCTTTAACTTTCACTTATATTAAGTAATATATGTATCACACATATTTCTATTCTACATTATACTTATGTATTGTAATTGAATAAGTATATTGAAAGATATGGTATATGATAGAATGTATTGTTATATTTGTTTATAATATATCACATATTGTATGTATAGTATAAGTAGCATTTTGTATAGTATTATCTTCATATGTCATATACTATTCTCTAATTCATAAATTTATATAGTACATCATATAACTACACTATAATAAATTATGAAAAAGAAACTAATAATACCTGCAACAGAAATTAAGAAAATAATAATTATAAGTATACAGTAACATAGATTAAAAAATACAAATGCCAAAACTACTTGAAAAAATTTAAAATTTAAAATTACAGCAATTTTCAAAGTAAAATGGTAATAAAATTCTTCATGCAACAAATGCCTCAAGCCCAGGTAATTTTGTAAGTTTTATATATTCAAAAAACTTATTTTATATGGTTACTATAAAATATAGAAAAGAGGAAACACTGTTAAGCAAAACTAAGAATGTTTTAAAAATACTACATTATGATTAAGTAGGGTTCATTACAAAAACACAAAATTAGTTCAACATCAGAAACATATTGGTGTAATTCATCATATTAATAAGCTAAAGGAAATAAATCTTATGATAATCTCAACTGATACCAAATATTAATTTGATAAAATTTAATAACTATAATCTTTATTTTTATTTTTTATTTTTATATTTTTATTGAATTTATTGAAGTGACATTAATTGATAAAACAAAGTTATTGATAAACCAAATTCCATACTACATCATCTGTGTATTGTATTGTGTGTTCAGCAGCCAAAGTCAGGTCTCCTTCTGTCACCATATATCCCCCTTTACCCTCTTCTACCTCCTATTTATAATTTTTAAAACACTTCTCAAAAACTATTAATAAAATGGAATTTCCTTAACTTATAAAGGCCAAGTACCAAAAACCTAAAGGAAATATCACTCTTAGCAGAGAAATTTTAAAGCCAAGAGATATAAAGTTGTAAAAAATTATATCTAAAACTTATTATATGCAGATAATATAATCATCTAATCAGAAGAGCAGACAGAATCAATAGGTAAACTAATACAAGTAATCTAAGAAGTTAGCTTTATTGCGCAGTAGGTCAACTTACAACATTCAATCAAATTCCTTCACACCAGTAATATTCAATTAGAAAATATTAAACCATTTACAAGTGCAACATAACCTATAGAATATTTAGGATTCACCTAACATGGAATATATAGGATCTTTATAGACAAAAAATTCTAAAGATAATTATTAAGAAGATGTAAATAGATGAAACAAAAATACTATGTTCATGGATGAATGATGTTTTTTAGTAAGATGTCAATTATCCCTAAATTAATTTCTAAATGCAATGCAATTCCAATCTAAATTACAACAGACATTTTTTAGGAACTTTATTTTCTAAAACTTAAAAGGAAAAACTCAGTTGCATAAATAGCTGGGTCAAGTTTGAAGAAGAAGAGCAAAGATGTTAGGTCATACTACAAAGCCAGAATAATAAAAAACAGTGTGGGAGAAAACAAGAATGGGCAGATTAGTGGGACAAGAATAGAACACAGCAGTAGATCCATGTTCGATGATAACAGCCCCACAGATCTATGAGGAAAAGATGATTTGTTAAAAGTTCACAGAAAAACTTGCTGATAATATGAAGGAAAATAAAACTGTATTCCTTCCTTGCACAGTATGCAGAGCTAGACTCCAACTGCACATAGGAGGATAAAGCTATAAGCAAAGGAAGAAAATGCAGAACGCTTTTGTGACCTAATAATGAAAGTCTTATAAAACAAGACTTCAAAACTAGAAAAAGATAATAACTATAGATAATTTTGTAAGTTTTATCATATATTCAAAAAACTTATTTTATATGGTTACTATAAAATATAGAAAAAGAGGAAACATTGTTAAGCAAAACTAGCAATTCAAATGAGGCAAAAAAATGTTGCTGGATTTGACAACAACAATATTAACTGTTAAAATATTGAGTTATAAGTAAGTCAACTCTTGAGAGCATCAGTTTTATAATGCATATTCATAATAACAAGAGTTGTTAAGAAATGGCTAAAATGTAATTCCATGGGGTGTAGAACCACCTGTGCCACATAGTAAGCATGTACTTAATAAATATTTACTGAACAAATAAGCTTCATTGTATTTCCTTTTCTACATAGTTAGACAAGGAATTATGTAATCTGTCTTTGAAATGTTTCTATAAACATATCTTTACATTTATAAGCTTCAGAAATCACAATGTGGTTATTTAGAAGAGGTACTTAAGCAGGACATCTCATTGTCTAATTATGGTAGCTAAATCAGGCACTACATTATTACTTGCATTTACTATTTTTTTGTCGTACTTGAGTCAGTTTTCAGTGTCATCTTGAGTCATAAGATTTACATTCATATTCCAAGTGAATTAAATAAAGTTTGCAAATACAGTTCATAAGAAATTATTGAAGTAAATATTTCTCTAAAGTTCAATTATATTATAAATCTAAATCCCTAAATTCTGCTAATTTGACAGGCCAGACTAAAAAGCAGAAGTGAGGAGAGTATTTCATGACTGACTTATGTGTCGGCCTCATTTCTTATTATTTCACCATCTCCTAAAATAATAGTTTTCTTATTCTTGACAAGAAGAAGATCATATTCTTACAATTAAATGAATCCAAACTAATATTGGCCTGATGGTTAGCTTGGAATATTTCAGATTTATTGGTTGTGATATTTTCCTGCTGCCACTGAAGCAAATTTTCATTTTTCCAGAAAGGAAGAAATAGGATTTGATAAATGCCCCCAAATGTTCTACATTTGCATAAAGCCTTAAAATGACACTAATTCAAACAAAGTCACCCCCTAGTGATGCACATTCTTTCTGATTTTCATTCTCTCTACTGTTCTGTTTGCCTACAGAGCTTGGATCATGCCTGTAGGGTGATTTTTCACAACTGCTACTGATTTCAAGTTTTGCACACAGTGGCTTTAATCATATGCCAAAGGTAAGGATTTGTGTGTGCATTCTTTGTGATAAAACACTTCCAGGCACCATTGCTTAAAAAAAGTTATACAGACTTTGCTAATTCCTGATGGAACTGCCTGACCTCTTCTTTCTTAAAATCCCAGAGCAGAGCTGAATATGGCACCATTGAGCCTCTAGCTGAAATTTATTTTTTGGAAAACCATGACCCAATACATCCCAAGAGCCAAAATGGCTAACTCCTTGTAAATGATAGAAAAATAGCCTAAACCAGTTTGTGCAAGAGAGTGTGAATATTGTCTCAGAATCCAGAAAAGATTAAGACCGAGGTTTAACTTTGAAAATCAGATATATGGATGGCTTCAGCGATTATCGGAACTAGCAATTCAAATGGTATTTTCTTTACCCCTTCTCTCTATCCTTCATCTCTGTTTTTTCTTCTTCCAACTTCTAACACAAAATAAGGACTGACACTCTCATTAGTCAAAATCTAGAAAAAGTGGTGCTGGGTTCAGTTTGGGTCAGATGCTCACTGGCAGGGGTAAGGTCATGTGAGAACAAGGCAGCACTTACAAGAGCCATATACATTAGGGGCACAGAGTAGAATACAAGGCTGTTCACAGAGCATCAGTAGTTAATGTATTAGAATAAAATAAGGTTAATCCTGCCATCTCTGAATCTTGTTATCTCTCTTTCTGGAATATCACAAATTATTTTTAGTTCAACTCAGGAAAACTGCAAAAGATCTACAGAATCTGTAGAGAAATGTAACAAATTACTTGAAGACAAAAAGCGTTGTTGCAGATGGAGGGTCACTCCAAAACATTTTCTTCACCAGGAAGATATAAAAATTCTTATTTTATATACCTAGAATACTAATTTGACATCCAACTATATAAAGCAAAATTGACACAAGGAAACATAAACAAGTCATTATGACACAAGGACATAAACAAGTCCTTGCATTTAAAATTATCCCCACATTTTTCCCCACATTTAAAACTATCTCCCTAAAATATATCAGTTTGGTCCAAATCACCTAGGCCATCACTGCTAGAAGCAAACACCTCACACAAGATTTCTTAGGAAGTTAGGCTGCTACATGTCAAGACCCAGTTAATAAAGGCACAGAGGGATTAGGTATAGCAATGCAATACACTGAGAACACTTAATTTTGCACTAGGTTTAACCATCAGTAATCCTACTACTGAACACACTTAGTCACTAGATGGTTAAAAAGCAATGTGACAAAGAGACCTTTGCCTTAGTACTCTGAGAGGTCAAAGGAATTCAAGCAATTCTGTACAATGCATGTACAAGAGCATATCTTCTTGGGGGAAAGTTGGTCACATAAACATGAAAGTGGCCTCACAGAGTATATAGGGCTTTCCAACACTGAGAGAAACCAAGCCATTTATAGTTTATGAGAATCTAATAATATTTTTTAAACATTAATGCTGAAAACAAATTATAAAATTTATAGAATACTACTTTAAATGTTGTATTTAACAAATAAGCACATTTAACACATGGTTAAAATGATTATAAGTATGTAAGACAATATCTAAAAACTGTAAATTGGTGGATCTTGGCAAATGTGAGGTCCAGGCTGAATGGTCCCCTCTCCATTCCTTCACTCATACTCCCTACCCAGGAACCAAGCTCCACAGGAAGCCTCAGGAGACGCGTATACTCTACTTTGATTTAAATACAGTAGACCTAATCCATTTGTCTTGGGAATTAAGCTTACTGGGAACATATCTTGCTCACATTAAGATCCGCATTGCTTTCTTAAAATATTAAATTATTTGTCTAGAGTCAAATAATTCCCATAAGACTAAAAGTGGAATGATTCCTAAAGAAAGGGTAGTTTCCTAATCATAATACTTTTTCAAACATGTAATTTGAACCTACAGTGAAACATCCTTGGGATTCTGCTAGCTTTAAATATTCATGAGGCTAAAAGGGGATAGAATTTGCAGGCAATAAAGCAGAGGCACAAAGGCCAAAGAAACAGCTTTGATAATCAAATGCATTACTTTGTTAAATTTTTTATTGTTATTCTATTACAGTTGTCCCATTTTGTCCCCCTATGCCCTTCTCTGCTTAGCATCTACCCTACTCCCACAGTCTATCCCCACACTAGCCCATATCTGTGGATCTTACATGTTCTTTGACTAGTCCCTTTCCTTTCTTTCCACCATTATCCTCCTGTCCCCAACCACCAATCATCACTGTCAGTCTGTTCCATTTTTCCATGCCTCTGGTTATATTTTGCTCATTAGTTTATTTTCTTCATTAATTTCCTTTTATAGGTAATAGCATATGGTATTTGTATTTCACCAACTGGCTTATTTCACTTGGCATAATAGTCTCCAGTTCTATCCATGCTGTTGCATAAGGTAGGAGTTCGTTCTTTCTTTCTACTGTGTAGTATTCCATGGTGTAAATGTACCACAGTTTTTTGATCCATTCATTTACTGATGGGCACTCAGGCTGTTTCCTGCTATTGGCTATTGTAAACAGCACTACCATGAACATTGGGGTGCATAAATTCTTTTGAATTGGTGATTTGGGATTATTAGGGTATATTTCCAGCAGTGGAATTACTGGGTCAAAAGGCAGCTCCATTTTCAGTTTTTTGAGGAAATTCCATAGTGTTTTCCACACTGGCTGCACCAGTCTGCATTTCTACCAATAGAGCACTAGCGTTCCCTTTTTTCTACATCTTTGCCAGCACTTATTGTTTGTTCATCTTTTAATGATGGCCATTCTGACTGGTGTGAGGTAATATCTTATTGTAGTCTTAATTTGCATTTCTCTGATGGCTAAGGATGTTGGGCATCTTTTCATAAGTCTATGGGACATCTGCATGTCCTCCTTAGAGAAATGTGTGTTTAGGTCTTTTGCCCATTTTTTAATTGGATTATTTGTCTTCCTGGTGTTGAGTGGTATGAGTTCTTTATATATTTTGGATATCAAACACTTGTCTGATCATTGCCAAATACATTCTCCTGTATGGTCAGTTCCCTTTTTATTTTGATGATGCTTTGGTTAGCCCTGCAGAAGCTGGTTAATATACAATCCAATTTGTTTATTATTTCCTTTATTTCTTTTGCCCTAGGAGATATCGTCAAAAATATTGCAACAAAATATCTGAAATTTTACTGCCTATGTTTTCTGCTAGAACTTTTATAGTGTCACAATATATTTAAGTCTTTTATCCATTTTGAGTTTATTCTGGTATATGGTGTACAAGTTGGTGTCTAGTTTCATTTTTTTTGCATGTACAAATCCAGTTCTGCCAATACCATTTATTTGTTTATTTGTTTTATCGTTGTTCAAATACCCTGTCTCCATTCCACACCCCCCAGCCCTCTCCCCCACCCAGCCCACCCCCATCTCCCACTTCTGACTCTCAATCCTACACTTCTTTGCATTGTCCATGGGTCTTTTATGCAAGTTCCTTGATGACCCTTTACTTTCTTTCCTCCGCTACTCTCCTCCACCACCCATCTGGTTATAGTCAGTTTGTTCTTTATTTCAATGTCTCCTGTTATATTTTGCTTGCTTGTTTGTTTTGTTGATTAGGTTCCACTTACAGGTGAGATCATACATTATTTTTCTTTCACTGCCTGGCTCATTTCACTTAGCATAATGCTCTCCAGATCTATCCATGCTGTCATGGACAAACAGCAAGTGCTAGCAAGTTTGCGGAGAAAAGGGAACCCTCGTACACTGTTCGTGGCAATGCAGACTGGTGCAGCCACTGTGGAAAACAGTATGGAATTTCCCCAACAAACTAAAAATGGAACTGCCTTTGTCTCAGCAATTCCACCACTTGGATTATACCATAAGAATCCTGAAATACCAGTTCAAAAGAACCTATGCACTCCAAAGTTCATAAGAACACAATTTTCAATAGCCAAGTGCTGGAAACAACCTAAGTGAACTTCAAAAAATGAATTGATAAAAAAAATAGTACATTTACACAATGGAATACTATGCACCATTTTTAGCTTTTTGAGGAAATTCCATACTGTTTTCCACAGTGGTTACACCAGTCTGCATTCCCACCAACAGTGCACTAGGGTTCCCTTTTCTCCACAATCTCACCAGCATTTGTTGTTTGTTGACTTGTTTATGATGGCCATTCTGACTGGTGTGAAGTTGTGTCTCATTGTGGTTTTAATTTGCATATCTCTGACTGCTAGTGATGCTGAGCATCCTTTCATATGCCTCTGGGCCCTCTTATGTACTCTGAAGTGTTGGTTCAGGTCCTTTGCCCATTTTTTAATTAGGTTGTTTGTCTTCCTGGAGCAGAGTCATGTGACTTCTTTATATATTTTGGAGATCAAATTCTTGTCCAAAGTATAGTTGGCAAATATATTTTCCCATATTTTGGGGTCCCTTTTCATTTTACTGATATTTTCTTTAGCCATGCAGAAGTTTTTAGTTTTGATGAAGTCCCATTTGTTGATTCTTTCCTTTATCTCCCTTGCTCTAGGAGATATAGCAGTGAAAATATTGCTGCGTGGACTATCTGAGATTTTCCTGCCTATGTTCTCCTCTAGGACTTTTATGGTGTCACAACTTATATGTAAGTCTTTTATCCATCTTGAGTTTATTTTGTATATGTGTAAGTTGATGGTTTAATTTCTTTTTTTTTTTTGCATGAAGCTGTCCAGATTTCACAAGAACATTTGTTACAGAGGCTATTTTTACTCCATTTTATGCCAGACTGTTTTGATTAGAGTGGGCTTGTGTTGTAGTTTAATATCTGGTATTATGATCCCTCCTAATTTGTTCTTCTTTCTCATATTGCTGTGGGCCATTAATCTATAGATTGCTTTGGGTAGTATGGACGTTTTAATGATGTTAATTCTTCCAGTTCATAGACATGGTATATACTTCCATTTATTTGTATCTTCCTTAATTCTTTCTTCTGTGCTCTATAGTTTTCCGAGTACAGGTATTTTACCTCCTTGGACAAATTAATTCCTAGGTACTTTGTTTTTCTTGTTGCTCTAGTACAAGAGATTTCCCCCTGAGTTTCTCTTTCTGATATTTCACTTTTATTATACAAAAAAGCCTTTGATTTATGAATATTGACTTTGTATCCTGCTATTTTACCCAATTCACTTATTAAGTTGAGTAGTTTTTCAGTGGAGACTATTGGTTTTTCTATGTACATTATCATGTTGTCTGGGAATAATGACAATTTCACTTCCTCTTTTCCAAGTGAGATACCTTTTATTTCTTTTTCTTATCTAATGCTGTGGCTAGAACTTCCAGTACTATGTTGAATAAGAGTGATGAAAGCAGACACTCTTGCCTTGTTCCTGATTTTAAGTGGAAAGCTTTTAGCTTTTGCACATTGAGTATGATGTTGGCTGTAGGTTTCTTGTATATGGCTTTTATTATGTTTAGATATGCTCCCTCTATTCTTATTTTGCTGAATGTTTTAATCATCAATGGGATCACATTTAATTGAATGCTTTTCCAACATTTATTGATATGATAATGTGATTTTTGTCCTTCATTTGGTTTGTGTGGTGTATTACATTTATTGATTTATATATATTGTACCATCCTTGCATCCCTGGAATGATTCCCACTTGATCATAGTGTATGATTTTGTCATGTATTGTTGGATTGAGTTGGTCAATATTTTTTGAGGATTTTAGCATCTGTGTTCATCAGAGATATTGACCTATAGTTTTCTTTCTTTGTTGTGTCTTTACCTGGTTTTGGAATTAGGATAATACTGGCCTTGTAGAAAGTGTTTGGGACCTGGCTGGTGTGGCTCAGTGGATTGAGCACTGGCCTGAAAACCAAAGGGCCGCCGGTTTGATTTCCAGTCAGGCTACTTGCCTGGGTTGTGGGCCAGGTCTCTGGTAGGGGGCACATGAGAGGCAACTACACATTGATGGTTCTCTCATCTCTTTCTCCTTCCCTTCACCTCTCTAAAAAATAAACAAATAAAACCTTTAAAATTTTTAAAAATAAAGAAACTGGGAGTTATCCCTCTTCTTAAATTTTTTGGAATAGTTTGAGAAAGACAGGAGTTAGTTATTCATTAAATGTCCAGTAAAATTCACCTCTGAAGCCATCTGGTCCAGGGCACACAGGGCTTTTGTGTGCTGGGAGTTTGGATTGCTTCTTCAATTTCACTAGTTGTCATCATGTCTATTCAGGCTTTCTGCTTCTTTTTGATTCAGTTTTGGAAGATTGTATGTTTCTACAAATCTGTCTATTTTGCCCAGGCTGTCAAATTTCTTGGCATATACTTGCTCACAGTAATTTCCTATCCTTTGTATCTCTGTGGTATTGGTTGTAACTTGTCTTCTTTCATTTCTGATTTTTTTTATTTGGGACCTCTCTTTTCCTTGATGAGTCTGGTTAGAGATTTGTTTATCTTTTTAAAGAACCAGCTCCAGGTTTCATTGATTCTTTCAATTACTTTTTAGCCTCTATGTCATTTAGTCCTGCTCTGATCTTGATTATTTCCTTCCTTTTACTCATTCTGGGCTTTGCTGTTGTTTGTCTAGTTCTTGTAGACATAGGGTTAGGTTGTCTATGAGATTTTTACATCTTCCTTAGGTAGTCCTGTATTTCTATGAACTACCCTCTCAGAACTTCTTTTGCTATTTCCCATAGGTTTTGGGATGTTTTGTGTTATTTTCATTTGTTTCCAGAAACTTTTTTATTTCTTCCTTGATCTCATTGTTAACCCATTCGTTATGTAATAACATGTTATTCAGTCTCCATGTATTTGAATGTTTTTGAGGTTTTTTCTTTTGATTGGTTTCTAGTTTCACTGATATGTTGCTAGTCTAGCTTTTTTTTTTTCATGTCCATTTGCTTAGAATATTTTTTTCCATCTCTTCCCTTTCAGCCTATGTAGATCTTTTGTTCTGAGATGGTCTTTTATAGACAGCATATATGTAGCTTGTGTTTTCTTATCCACATGCTACCACATGTCTTTTAATCAGAATATTTAATCAATTTACATTTAAGGTTATTATTGATAGGTACTTATTCATTACCATTTTTCTTCTTTGTACCTGTGTTCCCCCCTCTTTCTCTCTCCCTCCCTCTCTCTCTCTTTTTCTTCATCTTCTTAAAGCAGTCCCTTTAGCATCACATGCAGTGCTGATTTGGTGGAGATGTACCCATTTAGCTTTTTTTTTGTCTTGGAAACTTCTTATTTCACCTTCCATTTTAAATAAGAGCATTGCTTGGTAGAGTAGTATTGTTTGCAGCCCTTTGCTTTTCACCACTTGAAATATTTTATGCCATTCCATTCTGGCTTATATTTCTGTTGAGAAATCAGCTGATAGCCTAATCTGAGCTCCGTTATTGTTTTTCCCTCGTTGCCTTTAAGATTCTCTGCTTGTCTTTAAATTATGATGTGTTTTGGAGCAGACCTCTTTAGGTTCATCCTGATTGCAACCCTCTATGCTCCCTGGACTTGTGTGATTTTTTCTCTCACCAAGTTAGGGAAGTTTTCTGTCATTGTTTTCTCAAATAAGTTTTCTATCCCTTGCCCCTTTTCTTCTCTTTCCGGTACCTATAATATGAATGTTATTATTTTTCATGCTGTCCTGCAGCTCCCTTAAACTATCTTTGTTCTTTTTGAGTATTTTTCATTTGTTGCTCTGTCTAGGTATTTTCTTCTACCTCCTCCTCCAACTCGCTGATTCAATCCTCTGCTTCATCTAGCCTGCTTTGAATTTCTTCTAGTATATTTTTCATTTCAGATATTGTATTCTTCATTTCCTCTTGGCTCTTATCCATAGTTTCCATGTCCTTTTCCTTGCTGATGTAGTTCCCAGTAAGTTCCTTGTAGTTTCCATAGAGTTCCATACAACTCTCACTGAGCAACCTGAGCATTATTTTTAACTTTATGTCTGATAGATTGCTGGCCTCAATTTCATCTAGCACTCTTTCTAGGGATTCCTCCTTTCCTTTCAATTGGAGGTTATTTCTTTGCCTCCTCATTTAGGTGACTCTTTTTGTTTGTTTCTGCATGTCAAATTGATCTTCTTTGACTCCCTGTTGCCATGGGGTGATCTTCTGTGGTAGGAGGCCTGTGGGATTCATTAGTGCAGTCTCCTTGATCTCCTGATCTGGAGGCTCTTGGAATAACCCTTATGCCATTTATGTGGGCTCTGTTGTTGTAATTTGGTTTTGGTTGTTGTTGGGTTGTTCTTTGGTGGGTTCTTCCCTCTGGCTGGCTGACTAAAAGTCACACCAGCCACCACATCTTGTATGCTGTTGTACAGGTGCTGCCAGAAAAAAAAACACCCAGGAAACAAAATCCACTCCCACAAAAATAATTTCCCCCTACAACCACTATCAACAACAAATGAACAAACATTAATAAAGGTAAAAAGAGATTAATACTAGTATAAGAAAGGAAAAATTAATATGAGATGACTAATAGAAATAAAAATTATTTTAGGAGGGTGGAGAGAGGAGAAATAATAAGAGTAGGGAATATAAACAAGATGAATAAAGAAAATAAAAATTACATCTTAAATAAAAAAAAGAAAGAAAGAAGGCAAAATAGAGTAAGAAAAAGGAAGTGTATAATATGAGGTTTTAAAAATATAAAATAAAAATAAGAAAAAAATTGAAGAAAAATATCCACCACAGCAATATCAATGACAAATGAGCAAAGATTATTACAGGTGAAAAGAGATAAAGAAAGAAAAAAAGATTATGAGATGTCTAAAGGAAGGAAAGGTGATTTTGTGAGGATAGAGAAAGAAAAAATAATAAGAGTGAGGAGGGAAAACCAGGCTAAGCAAGGGAAAATTGAAATTTAATAAGAAAAAAGAAATGGCAGGAGGGAGGCAGAATGGAGTAGGAGAGGGGAACATTAAAATTTCAGGTTTGAAATACAAAAATAGTGAACATCTAGGAATAAATTTAAATAGATGCAACAACAATCCCCATATCAGCAACCAATGAACAAAGATTTATAAAGGTGGTGAGAGCATAAGGATATTATAATAAAGCAGAAAAGAATGTGAGATAACTAATGACAAGAAAAATGGTTTTGAGAGGCTGGATGGAGGAGAAATAGTAAGAGCATGGAATAGAAACAAATCGTAGAAAGGGAAAAATAAAATTTAAAACAAAATAAGAAGATAAAAAAAAGGCAAAATGGAATAGGAGGAAGGAGGAGTAAAATATGAGTTTTGAAATAAACTAAAATAAAAAGTAGTAAAATAATAGCAACAAACTTGAAGAAAAGGAAAAAATGTTAAAAAGATATGCAAGAAAAAAATATAAATAATGAAGAAGACCACTGTGGAATTTGTCTCAGCAGAGTCTAGTTTAGTTTTTTTCACTGTCTTCTCTTTCTGGATTCACCCCTGGTAATGTCAGATGGTGTCCCTATCTAACTTTAGGCAGCCTATTAGACACTACAAGTGATCCACAGCCTGTGGCTACCTCCTTCAGGCTTGGTGTGTCTCCCTTGTTCTGCCCTGCTAGCTTTCCATCAGCATAAAGCCCAGGCGTGGTTTACCTGATGTCTGAGAGCATTGCTAGTACGATGTCCACCTGCCAGAGATGCAATTGAGAGGGTCGAATCCCTGGGTTGCCCCAGAAAGGTGCTGTTCCATCTTCAGGAAAGATGGTAAGAGTGTTTCCTTGCCCTGCACCACAGGTCTTGGTCTGCCCCAGAATGCTTCCAATAATGTAATGGTTTCTGGTGAATTAACCGTCCATATCCTGTGAGGGGCCAATCTGTGTAAAAGGGGCAGCTCTTTCCTGCTTGGCACTGACAGCAGCTCTGTATAACAGCCAAAGTTGGGTGGGGCCCCCCCTGACACCCCTTGTTGCACCTGTGTTTAATCTCTGCTCTGTTGGTTTCAGTGGATCCAGGCCCAGGGAACCAGCACAGCTCATAGTGTCTGATAGAAGTTCAGAAAGGGCCCTTTCAGAGTTTCTCCTTCTCTCCTCTGTGGATATGTGCCAAGCAGGGGGTTCCTGAGCCTGGCCTCACTGATCTGCAGAGCCCGAAATCCCACATGTAGGGGTTGGGCCTGAAAGGGAACCTGCCTGGCTGCCCCCTCAGGCAATCTCAGGCATGCAGCTACTGGCCATCCAGTCCATGGCCTGCCACTCTTGCAGGAGACTTGGGCCCAAACTCTCCACTCTGCATAGCCCTCTGCTCGCCAGCCACACTGGGACAGGTCACACAATCCCTTCAGCGTGATAATTTCTGTTCTTCCTGTGCAGCTGGACTCGGTGGGACACAACTGCGCTTTCACTCTGGTTTCTTTGTTGGTAGAGCTTCTGCACACACGAGTGTGAGCACAGGGTTCCTGCCAAGACTTCCAGCAGCTCCTCTTTTCAAAGAATCTCTATGTGGCCCCCACACTGCAGCACCAAGCCCTAGGTTGGTTCTCCAAATGCTCCACCTCCCCAAAAAGCACAAAGTCTCTCTTGGTCAGGGCTGTCCACAGCCTGCCAGCAACTCCAGCAGTTTAAGGAGATAGAATTTCTCTCTGGAACTCTACCTGTTGGCACTAAAGCTACAGACATGCCACCCCCATACTTTGCAATTTTCCTGTTTGGGACCAGGGCCCCACTCTGGGAGGGGAGGGAGCCACTAATCTGCATTTTCTGTCTGTTTTTTCCTCTCCTACAGGTGCCTTGCACAGAGTATTTCCCCCTCAATTTATAAAATCTCTTATGGGATGGTACAAAGTATCCTCTGTACTCCTTGGTTTCAAAAACTCACATCAAGGCCCTGGCTGGTGTGGCTCAGTGGATTGAGTACCAGCCTGCAAACCAAAGGGTTACTGGTTCAATTCCCAGTCAGAGCACATGCCTGGGTTGCAGGGCAGGTCCCTGGTAGGGGGCACGTGAGAAGCAATCACACATTAATGTTTTTCTCTTTGTTTCTCTCCCCCTTCCTGTCCCTTTAAAAATAAGTAAATAAAATCTTTTTTTAAATACCTTTTAAAAATTCACATCAGCTGAGATTCCATTGATTGTGCAGGTCACATGGAAGATCAGCTGAAGACATGAGCCAGGGACACAAGCAAGTGCCACCACCTACTTGGCCACCATCTACTGAATCCTCAAATGTATTATTTTTTAAAGTGTTTTACTGATGGAGAAATCAGCTTTGAAAAGGTCTGTCATTTGTCCACATTTCCACAACTAATAAGTAGTACAGTTCACTGTACTCCTATCTGTCTGGTTCTAAGACACACACAATTTCTATTATATCTGCACTAGTTTGCTGTATTTAAATATGTTTACTAAATTTATTTATTCATTTTACTATTTTATTACTTTAATCTTACATTTAATAAGTCTTTATGAGTACCCAACCACAAAGGCATTGTTCTAGGTCTAGAAATACAGGTGGGAAAATACAAGGTCATTGCCCTCATGAACATACTAATGTTTAACAAAGAAGATATATTGTAATGTAAAAAAATGAATATATTTGGGAACACAAGAATTGAGGGAAGGTGGTCCAGAATGCATTGCACACTGTAAAAACATAAGTTTTTTAAATAATAGAAACTAAATAAGTGTCTGAAACAAAACTAAAGAGGCCAAGGTAGGCCTGGTTCCACATATAATCTTATTACATTCATATAACTTTGGAAATGCTTTCACTCCACTTTATTTAATAGATGGGTGATCAATAGATGATTGATAAATAAATTAGATAGATAGATAGATGAGTGATAGATAAATAAGTGATAGATGATAGAGGGGAATGGAGAAAGAAGAAAAAGCAACTACCTATAACTTGGAGGAAAAGAAGCAAGAATATTAACTTTGGACCACATTTTTTCTGGCATGCCCCAATCTTGCTTTCATAATATTAACAGAAACTGTTACTGCCTTGACTGAGGGCTTGATCATCTCACCCCAGGATGTCCTTTGCTAACACTAAGCCACTCCTGTGTTATCCATTTGAAAGCTAGTTTGTTTCTACCTATACATTATTTCTTATCAAGTGCAATTCTAATCAGTACTGTAGGCCAGCCTCTGCCAAAGCTAGGATGTGAGAGCAATGTAAATAGTCATGAATGCCAGAGCTTCTACTTTTCTGTTTGTTTGTTTTGTTTCATTTTTAATATTCTACACTTAAACTTCCCATGAGTTCAACCTGACCTCTGCCCATTGATCTAAATAAGTGAAGTTGAGTATTGTATAAGCAGCCAAATGGAACCCATTGTCCCTTAACATACACCAATTCCTTGAGCACTGGGGTGAGGTACACTTAGATAAGCAGACAGCAGGACAGAGTATGACTGGGGAAGCATAGGCCACTCTCCCTCTGAAGGACTCTTCTGGAGGACTGGTCTTGCCTTCAGAGGGCAGAAAACTTGACTCAAATACAGCAGCTGTTCTCTTCATTCTCTCTAACACCCAGAGAGAATAAATATTCAAAAAATAGATCTATATACCCAAAACTAATATAATATTGTATGTTCACTGTAATAGAAAAAATTTTTAATTATAAAAAAATAAAGAAATAGATCTATATACCCAGGTTTCTTGATCCTGATTGTTTTTCAAGTCGAAAGAAACATCAATTTGATTTCTCCCTTAATTCTTGCATAAAGCCAACCAGCCAACACTTGTTAGGCAGTTACTATGTTCAGATTACTAGTGAACTAGTAAACTGGGGAACCACTAGCTGGGGAAACAAAAACTCAGTGAACCCCTGGCCCTGACCTGGAAAAGCACCACTCATTAGCCAACTCCCAGGTGAGCCCAGGCAGAAGGACAGATCTGTTCAACAAGTCCTTTACAACAGCCCTACCCTCTAAGCAAAGTTGTTTATTTAATTTTCATATACAGTTGTATATCTCAGGTCTCTAGTTCTTCCAAGGCTTGAGTTTCCAAAATCCACATAAATTTCCATAGTTTTAAATTTCTATAACTCCCCAAATGTAACTATTATAAAATATGAAACAGAAGCACTGAGAAAAGTAATGAGTGAGAAAAGTAAAGCACTGAGAAACCTTGAGATGTGACCTCACATTTTTAAAACATGTAAGAAAGTATAATAGCACCATTTTAGGGGAAAAATGACTTCTTTAACACCAATTTTTCAGATCTATCTCAAATAAGCAGAAATAGAAAGTAGGCAGTAAATTTGGCTTTCTAAAAGCTCTGTTTGGGTACTCATGTTTGACAACTGCTTTCTGATGTGCCAAACAATGACATCTAATTTCTTTATGAAGCCAAACTTCTTAATTATTTTGAGCCACAAATTGTGCCAGGCACCAGCAAGTCATAGATTAATATGACTTAGTTCTTATCCTCAAAGAATCTCCTGAGTGAATCCTAGGCTCCCTGTGGCTTTCAAAGAATTGGTACTGGCTACTGTTAAAAAAATATGTCTCACCAGATGACATTGTTGGGATGGTAAGGCATCCCCATCCTAAAACCAAGACCAAAATAACTCAAGAGTTCCCAGAATATAGCAGGCAGTTAAGGGCATCACACAGTAGGCTCTGAGTCCATAGAAAATGTGCAGCCTGATTCTCTTTAAGATTTTATTTATTTATTTTTAGAGAGGGGGAAAGGGAAGGAGAAAGAGAAGGATAGAAACATTGATGTGAGAGAAGCATTAATTGGTTGCATCTTGTACATACCCTAGCTGGGGATCAAATCTGCAACCCAGGCATATGCCCTGACTGGGAATTGAACCAGTGACCTTTCTCTTTGCAAAATGATGCCCAACCCACTGAGCCACACCATTTAGGGCTGCAGCCTGATTACTTAATTTGGAAACCAAACACATATTGAAAACATTTAACTCAAAGAGAGAAATACTCAAGACAGTTTATAAAGGAAAAATGATGAACAAAGTGTGACTTCAAGGGTAGTGCAAGGGCCTCAGGTGTGATAGCTCACCCTGTCCTCATAAGGTGTCAGGACACCCAGGCCTGACTTAGTCTATACATCTTCCATATAAAGCCTAGAGAACACAGTGGGATCACTCAATTGCATCAGCACTGTGTGCTTCGTATTTTTATAAGTTTTCTGTCACCCTCAAATAACCCTTCTCAGAGAGCCCTGTGGAATAATGAGTAACAGAAAAGAACATTGGTAGCACTGTCTATCCTGAACACTGGGATCAGTTACTTAACCTCTTTGGTCCTCAGTTTCCTAGCCTATGGAATGGGGATAATTTAGTTATGGATTTAGTTATATAATAAGTGTTGAGCACATAGATGATGTATGGAGAGTACATCACTAAATACTGGCTTCCAGGAAAAAAAAAGATTTTAGAAGATTCCCATAGTACATGCCTGAGGGTGTATTTGTAACAATAATGCATATACTTATAGAAGCCAGGATATTTCATCCATCAGTGAGTAAAAAACAAATCTGTAAAGCCTCAGTAGTAAGATTGGAATGTAAGCTATTTGGAATGTAAGATTGGAATGTAAACTGATAGGCAAAGGGCCAGCAGAAAGAACAGATTATTGTACTGAACCAAATGCCTCCTGTAGTTGAGAGAGTTCTGTATTTCCTTGGAATATGGTAAATTATACAAAACGACCAGGAATTCACTTTGCTCATCAAACACAAATTGAGTGCCTATACCTAGTGGCATTCTGTTAAGAAATGGGAAAAGAGGAGTTACATCAACAGAATAGACCCACAGTAGAGGTCAGTAAAGGATGTCACAGGACCACAGATGAACCACAACATACAACAAGATGACCAGTGGAATATATCTCCTCTCCCTTCTGAAACACCACAACAATGAATGTCATATCCTCCCAGGAGAGAAATGCAAATTAGAAGTTAGGAAATAGCCACTTTGAATGATGAGAAGGGGAGTTGACTGCATAACTACAAACATGTTGGGTAATGTGCCTTCCACTTCTGAAAGCTTAGCAGCTCGAATTCCATGCATATGAATGGTACAGTATACTGTAGGACATGGGAGGAGGGAGAATTTGCTCTCAGCTAAATATATGTCACCTCACTGTAAGAACAATTTAACAGATCCATGTTGCTGTCATGAGCTTAATCTCAAAAATCAGTTTGGAAAGCCATTTGAGTAAAGAACATGTATTATGGATAACATTATATCAAGTGCTGGGCTCTGAATATAATGCAATTCTAACCACTGAGCAACAACAAGGAATTGTTAGTCTTTAAAAGCTAACAAAGAAAAATTAAGTAATCCACAAATCATACCACCTGCCAATGAAATGAATTGCTTTTGAAATGATGCTGAAATTGGTAAAAAGAATAAGTGGGGTTTTATTGTAAGCTCACAGCTCACATTGTTCCCTGAAATGTTAACTTTGAGCCATAATGGCATGTTCTCATTAGTTACTAGCTGTGGCTTTACTCCAACCAGGTCTTTGTGCTGGAGAGGACAACTGTAGTCATCACCATAAATTAAAACCAGCTATACAAAAGGAACTAGAAAGTAGAGTAGCCTTTCTTTAAAAAATAAGGAAGAAATGGCATAGTACAGACAAGTTGCCACTTCCCTTAGGATAATCATTCTGAAGAAGAACTGGGAAGAAAACAAATGTAATGACCATGCTAAATACAGGCTTTTAAAAAAGAAACTCCAAGGTACCTTATGAAAAAGTGTTTGTTTCAATGCTGTAGACATTCTTATAAAAATGTAGGAGCTTCTAGATCTTAGACTTCCAATTTTTCTTTTATTAAGGCTTCCCAAAATAAGAATTGATTTTTTTAAGCAAACTCATAATGTGCTTTCTTTGATTTATGTACACATTAACCAGGTGAGTAAAAGAGTTTAGGCTCCCAGAGAGATGGTCCTGGACTTGGAAGAACATATGCTTTACATTACAACAGTCAGCCTCCCACACCATAGCATGGTTGCCCATGCATGCACACAGCTGGTAATATACAAACAGGGTCCCATTCTTAGAAATTTTGATGCTTCCTCAGTTTAGGTATCCATACTGACTACATCAGTGAAAACAACCATTTCTTTTGGTCTCTGCCAAGTGGAATAGTAAACAGCTGGGCTCTCCTACTTCTATCTTAGTAGTTCTATTTAATTCATTCAGGGCACAACTGGATTCCAGGAGTGTTCAAACAGATGGTCTGAAGCATAAAAGTCATACAAAGAGCAATCCACACAAAGTTTTATAGCCAGAGAGGAACCTCAATGCCCAGATGAACTATAGACCTTGAAAGCTTAAAGAATCCCAATTTCCTCATTTTGCATAAAAAAGCTGGGGTCCAAAAGAGAAAAGTAAGGTGACAAAACTTTTCTGAGCAAGCTACACACAGTACTTGGGTAGCTACTATACTCTAGCAGACTTGTGTGTCTGTCTAATGAGTGAGAAAAAGATAGAATTTACATACAGTAAAATGCACAGATATTTAATGTTATTAGTTTGATGAGTTTTAACCTACATGTAACCTACACTCCTGCCAGAATGTGGCACAGTTCCATCATCTTAGAAGGTCCCTTGTGCTCTTTTGAAATAAGTCTTCCTCAATTCTCTTTCAGGCCCCTGCTGATCTGATTTCTATCAATATAGGTTTTAAGGTTTTCTCTGTACCTGAGTTTCATATAAAAGGAAGGGTAAAATGTGTACACATTTGTGCATGACTTCTTTCACTCATAAAACATTTTCAAGATACATCTATGCAGCTTCAAGTCAAGATGATAGCATAGGTAAATGCAGTATTCACATCTTCCCACAACCATGCCAAAATACCACTAAACCACAGAAAAACCATCATTCAGAGCAACCTGAAATATAAATAAACAGAAGTCCTACAACTAAAGATATAAATAAGAAGTCACATGGAGACTGATGGGAGGGGCAGAAATGCAGAATGGGCTGGTTCTACAACCATGTGTGACAGATAAAAATCAGGAGGGACATCTTGGCTGATTAGGTCCTCCAGAAGAGCCAGGGCTCCCAGCCTCACACTAAGTCCACCAGTCCAGGGTTCTAGTTCTGGGAAGTGAGGTCTCCATAACTTGTGGCTGTAAAAACTAGTGGGGATTGATGCTGAGACAGAGGGTTTCAGAAATCCCAGGCAATTCCTCTTCAAAGGCTTGTGCACAAACTTACTTTGACTCACTGGCTCTGAGCTCCAGTGCTGGAGCAGCAGCTTCAAAGACACCATAACAAATAGAAAGGAACTACAGTGTCTGGCATCAGGGTGAGAGCTAGAGGGCAGTTTTCTTCCAGGCAGCAATGCTGGCAGAGGTATTTGTTCCTTTTCTGAGACCTCCCCCAAGGAGCCAGCCAGCAAGCATCATATGTGAGTTTCCATCAACCTGCTATCACTGCTCACTCTGCCCTGATGAATCCCTGAGACTGCATCCCACAAATCCCTTTCCAGGTGCTTTTCCATACAAATGGCCTATCTTGGCTCATGCTTCAGACTTTCCTAAAATCTTTCAAACAAGCAGCCTCTGGCCTTGGCATGATCCAAACCTCTCACCAACTGGTCTTAGGCCCAGCACTAGTGGCAGCCAAACTTGGTTTGCAATTTGGCCTCCCCTGGGCACTTCCAACCCCAGCAAAAGTAGCAACTATTTACAGATTGCTGTGTAGCTCATGCCAGTGCCCATGGGAAGAACACAGGCAGTGGCTGACATTGGTCTGAACCTCCTGCGAGGCACCAGAGCCAGTACACCCAGTGGACAGCTTCAGGCCATGTTGAAGCACCACCCAACCACCTCCACAAGCAAAATACTCATGGGGAAAACTCAGAAGGCATGAGAGACCCACTGAAGTAAATCCTACTATGTGGGATGGGCCCCTGTACAAATTATCTTTACAGTAGTCATAGCCAGTCCATGCAGTCGATCAGTTGGTATGAAGCTAAATCCCTCCCTTGATGTACTAACAGCAATTAAGGCTCAACTACAATGTAAAGGTGTACACAGTCCACATGGAGAGGCAGGGGGCACACCTGGAATGCCTAGCTCAGGTGAATGAGGAGGCTGTGCCACTAGACCCTGCAGGATATCCACTACATTAGGCCACTTTACCAACCATAGAAGATATACCAGCTCTACTTAATATATAGACAGGGAGGCTGCCAAAATGAGGAGACAAAAAAGATGTCCCAAATGAAAGAATAGAACTCCAGAAAAGAAACTAAACAAAATGGAGAAAAGCAAACTAATAGATGCAGAGTACAAAATATTGGTTATAAGGGTGTTCAATGAACTTAGGAGAAATGTAGATGAATTTACTGAGAACTTCAACAAAGAGATAGGAAACATGAAAATGAAGATAGAAAACATAAAAAAGAACCAGTCATAAATGAAGGATACATTAAATGAAATGAAGAATCATTTATAGGGAATCAACATTAGAGTAGGTGAAGCTGAACATATAAACAGATATGGAATACAAGGAAGCAAAATACATCCAAACAGAACAGCAAAAAGCAAAACCAATCCCCTTAAATGAGGATAGTGTAAGGAGTCTCTGGGACAACTTCAAGCATACCAACATTCACATTATGGGAATGCCAGAAGGAGAAGAGAGTGAGCAAGAAATTAAAAACCTATTTGAAAAAAGTGTGAAAGAAAATTTCTGTAACCTGGTAAGGGAAATAGACGTACAAGTCCAGGAAGTACAGAGAGTCCCTAACAAGATGAATCAACATAAGAGGCCCACATCAAGATACATAATTGACATACAAACAATTAAAGGCAAGAGAGAATCTTATAAGCAGCAAAAGAAAAGCAGTTAGTTACCTACAAGGGAGCTCCCTTAAGACTGTCAGCTGATTTCTCAATAAGAACTTTGTAGGCCAGAAGAGAGTGGCAAAAAATATTCAAAGTCATGAAAAGCAAGAACCTGAAACCAAGATTCCTCTACCCAGCAAAGCAATCATTTAGAATCAAAGGGCATATAGATGGCTTCCCAGACAAGGAAAAGCTAACAGAGTTCATCACCACAAAACCAGTATTACATGAAATGTTAAAGGGTCTTCTTTAAGGGAAAGAAAAAGAAGAAAAAAGCACAAGATAAAAAATATGAACAATAAACTGGAAATAAACTTATCTATCAACAACTGAATCTAAAATGAATACATACATACATACATACATACATACATACATACATACATAACACACTCATAGATACAGAGAATAGTTTCACAGTTGCCAGATGGGAAGGGGTTTGAGAAGTTGGGCTAAAAAGCTGAAGAGGTTAAAAAGCACTAATTGGTAGTAACAGAATAGTCATGGGGATATAAATTACACCATAGGGAATAGAGTCAATAATATTCTAATAACTTTGTATAGTGTCAGATCAGTATGAGATTTATAAGGATGATCACTTAGTAAATTATGTATGTCTAATCACTGGGTTATACACCTGAAACTAATATAACATTGTATGTCAACTATAATTAAAAATTAAAAATGAGTTTTATGATTTATTGTTTCTTCTATTATAGTTCTCCTCATTTTTTCCATTTTGCCCATCCCCAGACCAAAGATCTATCTATGCTGTTAAAACTACCAGTCATTTCCTATTTTTTGCTGGTTAGTTAATATGCTATTGCATAAATGCACCACAATTTATGATCCACTTTCTTTAGTGGACATTTGGGTTGTTTCCAGTTTAGGGCTATAAACAATTGTGTGTAGGTTTTTCGGTATATGTGCTTTTTCTCTTTGGTCAAATTGCTAGGACAAAGGGTACATATACATTTAACTTTATGAGAAAATGACAGACTGTCTTCAAAAGGGTTGCAACATATTACCCTCCAAATCCATCCCCATGCTGGCCAACATTTGGTGTCATCAGTCTTTAATTGCACCATGTAAGCAGTGTGCAGTGGTATAATGTAATGGTTTTAATTTGTTTTGGGGTTTTTTTGATATTTTTGAGAGTGCTCATTTTTCATGTGCTTCTTATCCATTTAATATCTTGCTTTCTAAATTGTTTATTCAAGTCCTTTGCTTAGTGTAAATTGACTTGACTCTTTAATATTAAATTGTAAAATTCTTTATATATATATTTCAGGTATAATTTCTTTCTCAGGTATATGTACAACTTTTTTCCTTCTCTCTGATCTCAATAATTATTTTTTAAATTTTATTTTATTTTAATTGTTGTTCAAGTACAGTTTTCTGCCTTTAACCCCCACAGCCCTCCCCAACTCCCTCACATTTTCACACACCCCCTGCTTTTGTCCATGTGTCCTTTATACTGATTCCTGCAAGCCCTTCCCCTTTTCTCCTGAAATTTCCTCCCCTCCCAACTCTGGCAACTGTTGGACTTTTCTCAAAATCAGTGTCGTTGGTTATATTTTGACAGTTTGTTTGTTTTATTGATTAGGTTCCTGTTAAAGGTGAGATCAAATGGGATTTGTCTTTCACTCCCTGGCTTATTTTGCTTAGCAAAATGCTTTCCAATTCCGTCCATGCTGTTGCAAAGGGTAGGAGCAGCTTGTTTCTTTCTTTCTGCTGCATAGAATTCCACTGTGTAAATGCACCAGAGTTTTTTGATCCATTCATTTACTGATGGGCACCTAGGTTGCTTCCAACACTTGGCTATTGTAAATTGTGCTGCTGTGAACATTGGGGTGCATCGGTTCGTTTGGATTGGTGTTTCAGGGTTCTTAGGATACAATCCTAGCAGTAGAATTGCTGGGTCAAAAGGCAGATCCATTTTTTAGTTTTCTGAGGAAGTTGCATACTGTTTTCCACAGTGGTTGTACCAGTCTGCAATCCCACCAACAGTGCACTAGGGTCCCCTTTTCGCTACAACCTCTCCAACACTTGTTGTTTGTTGCTTTGTTTATGATGGCTATTCTGACTGGTGTGAAGTGGTATCTCATTGTGGTTTTAATTTGCATCTCTCTGATAGCTAGTGATACTGAGCATCTTTTCATGTGTCTCTGGATACTCTGTGTGTCCTCCTTGGAGAAGTGCCTGTTCAAGTCCTTTGCCCATTTTTTTAATTGGGTTGCTTGTCTTCTTAGAGTGGAGTCGTGTGAGTTCTTTACATATTTTGGAGATTAAACCCTTGTCTGAGGTATCATTGGCAAATGTTTTCCCATATGGTTGGTTCTCTTTTTATTTTAATACTGTTTTCTTTGGCAATGCAGAAGCTTTCTATTTTGATGAGATATCATTTGTTTATTCTTTCTTTTATGTCCCTTGCTCTAGGGGACATATCAGTGAAAATATTTCTGCATGAAATATCTGAGATTTCCCTGCTTATGTTCTCCTCTAGGATTTAATGGTGTCACAACTTATATTTAAATCTTTTATCCACCTTGAATTTATTTTTGTGTATGGTGTAAGTTGGTGCTTGAGTGTCATTTTTTTGCATGTAGCTGTCCAGCTCTCCCAACACCATTTGTTGAAGAGGCTATTTTTACTCCATTTTATGTTGCTGCCCTCTTTGTCCAATATTAATTAACTATAGAGACTTGGGCTAAGATTTCTGGGCTCTCTGTTCTGTTCCATTGGTCCATCTGTCTATTTTTTTTTATGTCAGTACCAGGCTGTTTTGATTGGAATGGCTTTGTAATACAGTTTAGTATCAGGTATTGTGATTCCTCCTACTTTACTCTTCTTTCTCAGAATTGCAGCAGCTGTTCAGGGTCATTGATGGCTCCATATAAATTTTTGAAGTGTTTGTTCTATGTCTGTGAAATATGCCATTGGTACTTTAACAGGTATTGCATTGAATCTGTACATTGCTTTGGGTAGTATGAGCATTTTGATGATGTTAATTTTTCTGATCCATGAACACAGTATATGTTTCCACTTGTTGGTGTCTTCCTTGATTTGTTTCTTCAGTGTTGTATAGTTTTCTGAGTACAGGTCGTTTTTCTTGTTGGTTAAGTTTATTCCTAGGTATTTTATTTTTCTTTTTGCTATATCAAATGGGATTTTTTTCTTGATTTCTTCGTCTGCTGTTTCATTTTTGTTGTACAAAAATGCCCTTGATTTCTGGATATTGACTTTGTATCCCGCTATTTTTGCCAAATTCATTTATTATGTAGAGCAGTTTTCTGGCTGAGTCTATAGGATTTTCTATGTACACTATCATGTCATCTACAAACAATGACGGTTTTGTTTTCTCCTTTCTGATTTGGATGCCTTTTATTTCCTTTTCTGGTCTGATCACTGTGGCTAAAACTTCCAATACTATGTTGAATAGAAGTGGTGCAAGTGGACAACCTTATCTTGTTCCTGATCTTAGTGGAAAAGGTTTTAGTTTTTGCCCATTGAGTATGATGTTGGCTGTAGGTCTCTCATATATGGCCTTTATTATGTTGGTGTATGCTCCCTCTATTCCCACTTTGCTGAGTGTTTTTTTATCATAAATGGGTGCTGTACCTTATCAAATGCTTTTTCCACATCTGTTGATATGCTCATGTGATTTTTGTGTTTGCTTTTGTTTATGTGATGTATTACATTTACTGATTTGTGACTATTGTACCATCCTTGCACCCCTGGGATGAATCCCACTTGGTCATGGTGTATGATCTTTATAATGTATTGTTGGATGTGGTTTGCCAATATTTTGTTGAGGATTTTAGCATCTATGTTCATCAGCGATATTGGCCTGAAGTTTTCTTTCTTTGTTGTGTCTTTATCTGGTTTTGAGATTAGGATGATGCTGACCTCATAAAAAGAGTTTGGGAGTCTTTCATCATTTTGGATTTTTTGGAATAGTCTGGGAAGGACAGGGGTTAGCTCTTCCTTAAATGCTTTGTAGAAATCTCCTGTGAAACCATCTGGTCCAGGGCTTTTGTGTGTCAGAAGTTTTTTGACTATTGCTTCAATTTCATTTGCTGTTATTGATCTGTTCAGGCTTTCTGCTCCTTCTTCACTGAGTTCTGGAAGATTATATTTTTCTAGAAATTTGTCCATTTCGCCTAGGTTTTCAAATTTCTTGGCATACAGTTCTTCATAGTAATTTATTACAGTCCTTTGCATTTCCGTGGTATCCGTTGTAATCTCTGCTCTTTCATTTCTGATTGTGTTTATTTGGGTCTTCTCTCTTTTTGTTCTTGATGAGCCTGCTTAAAGGCTTGTTGATTTTGTTTATGTTTTCAAAGAACCAGCTCCTGGATTCACTGATCCTTAGACTTGTGCTTTTAGTCTCTATGTCATTTAATTCTGCTCTGATCTTAGTTATTTCCTTCCTTCCATTTGCTCTGGGCTGTCTTTGTTGTTGTTTTTCCTCGAATTCTTGCAGGTGTAGGGATAGGTTGTTCGATTGAAATGTTCCTATCTTTTTTAGGTGGGCCTGTTGCTATGAATTTCCCACTCAGGACTGCCTTGGCTGTGTCCCACAAGTTTTGGGTTGTTTTGAGTTCATTTTCATTTGTGTCCAGAAACTTTCTGATTTCTTCCCTAATTTCATTCTTGACCCATTCATTGCTTAACACCATGCTATTCAATCTCCATGATTTTGAATGTTTTGGTTTTTTATTCCTTGGTGTTGGTTTCTAGTTTCAGTCCCTTGTGGTCAGAGAAAATGCTTGGTAAGATTTCAATATTCTTGAATTTGTTGAGGCTTGTTTTGTGTCCTATCATGTGGTCTATCTTTGAAACTGTTCCATGTGCATTTGAAAAGAATGTGTATTTAGCTTCTTTGGGATGGAAGGCTCTATATTATGAGTTAAGTCCATTTTATCTAGGCCATTGTTCAATGCCACAATATCTTTGTTGATATTTTGATGGGAAGATCTGTCCATTTTTGTCAGTGAGGTGTTAAAATCCCCCTACTATAATTGCGTTGCTGTCAATATCTTTCCTAAAGTCCTCCAAGATTTTCTTATGTATTTGGGTGCTACCATGTTGGTTGCATACATATTTAAATGTTTATGTCTTCTTGGTGGATTCTTACCTTGAATATTATGAAGTGACCTTCTGGGTCTCTCTTTATGACCCCCTTTTTTGAAATCTATTTTGTCTGATATGAGTATTGCTACTCTGGCTTTTTTTTTTCTGTCCTTTCGCTTGAAAAATTTGTTTCCAGTCCTTCACTTTCAGTTTGTGTAGGTCTTTTACCCTGAGGTGGGTCTCTTTTAGGCTGCATATGTGTGGATCCTGCTTTCTTATCCATTCTAGTATTCTGTGTCTTTGATTGGAGCATTTAGTCTGTTTATGTTTAAGGTTATTATTGAAAGGTACTTATTCATTGCCATTTATGTACCTGGGTTCCTCTCTCTTTCTCTCTCTCTCTTTTCCTCCCTCCCTTTCCTTAAGGCAGTCCCTTTAGCATGTCTTGCAGAGCTGGTTTGGTGGAGGTGTGTTCTTTCAGATTTCTTTTGTCTGGGAAGCTTCTTATTTGGCCTTCTATCTTGATTGAGAGCTCTACTGGGTAAAGTAGCCTTGGTTGCAGACCTCTGGTTCTCATTACTTGGAATATTCCTTGCCATTCCCTTCTGGCTTGGAGTGTTTCCATTGAGAAGTCAGCTGCCAGCCTTATTGGGTCTCCCTTTATGTTACTTCTTGTTTCTCCCTTGCTGCATTTAAGATTCTCTCTTTGTGTTGAAATTTTGCCATTTTGATTATGATGTGTCTTGAGGTGGGCCTCCATGGGTTCCTCTTGATTGGGACTGTCTGTGTTTTCTGGATTTGTGTGGCTTTTTCTCTCATCAAATTAGGGAAGTTTTCCATCATTACTTTTTCAAACAGGTTTTCTATCCCTTGCTCTTCTTCTCCTTCTGGTATCCTTATTATAGGGATATTATTACATTTCATGTTGTCCTGCATTTCCCTCAATACCTTTTCATTTTTTCTGACCCTCTTTTCTTTTTCTTGCTCTTTCTGGGTATTTTTTTCTACCTTGTCTTACAGCTCACTGATCCGTTTTTTCGGCTTTATCAATCCTGCTTTTGATTCCTTCTACCGTGTTCTTCAGTTCAAAAATTGTATTCTTCATTTCCTCTTGGCCCTTGTTGATAGTTTCTATTTCCTTTTTCATGTTGCTATAGTTTGCAGTGAGTTCATTGTAGTTTCCCTGTAGTTTCTAGTAGTTCCTTGTGAGCTCACTGAGCTTCCTGATAATCATTTCTTTGAACTCAATATCTGATAGCTGAGTTGCCGCTATTTCGTTTGGCATTCTTTCTGAGGTTTCCTCCTTTCCCTTCATTTGGAATTGTTTCTTGTCTTCCCATGGTTTGTGAGACTCTTCTTGTTAGCCTCATCTTCTTAAATTGATCTGTTCTGGCTCCCTGGGTTTATGATGTGAACTCCTGTGGTAGAATATCTGTGAGATTCAGTGGTGCAGTCTCCTTCAGGTATCCTGGTGTTCACAGCTTCCCCCTACTGTTTTTTTTGTGATCAGTTGGAGGGGTTAGGCAAACTGGTTTAAGATAGCAAGAGAGTATTCTATGATATTTACAGTAGCAGCCAGGAGAGCAGAGATAGGAGATCCTTTGGCTATGTATAGTATTAACCGTGATCTTCCTCCAAACTAGCCTCTTTTTAGAAAGTATGGAAAGAAGATAAGACTCTTGCTGGGGAAGGAAGGATTGTGAGTTGGATCTAGAAAGCAGTGAGGTTGTGGAAGGTCAGATTCTGAGGTAAGGTGAGAGTAAAGAATAGTAAATCGATGTACTATGTGAGAGAATAGAGTTAATCACTACAGTAATAGAGTTTAGGGAACCATGAAGTGGGCTAAGATCTGGGAGGGGTTTTGTGTGGTATTTACAGTTATATGGAATAGCTATTATTTACAGTAATAATAGAGTAACAAAGATATGACAGAATGTATGACAGAATGGAACACAAATGAAGGACAGTAAATTAGCAATACACTATGAATGAGGTAACAGGGGAATCCTGTCAAATGATACAATATAATGAGCCAAGAAAAGAAGACTATACAGAAAGAAGAAGAATATCAAAATACTATTGAAATAAAAAATGTAAGAATAATGAAAAAGTGATAATACAAATATGCAATAACTTGCAGGTTAAAAAAAAGAAGGAAAAAAGTAGAAGATGGAAGGATGAAGTGGTAATATTGGAAAGAAAGGATGAAGGAATAACACTAGAAAGAAGGAAAGAGAAGCAAAAGGAATTTAGAGATATAAAAATAATAAGAATTAAAAAATAAAAAGTTACTTAAAAAAAGCAAACAATCAAATAAAAAAAACCTCTTCTTAGTTTCAAACTGGCCAAACTGGTTTTTCTGGTCTTGCTGGCTTCAACAGGCTTAGGGATGATTTGTATTGCTTTTCTCCCTTCCCATTCAGCACCCAGTCAGCCTCGAGTGTACTTTCCCCAAAGCTAGCCACACAGTCTCCACAGAACCAGTGTGATGCCTCTCCGCAGGGCCCTCCTAAGCACGTTCTCCCAAGTTCATGGCTATGGGCTCCAGGGATCCTATGGAGCACACATGCCTACCCCAGGTTCAAAGCCGTGGGCTCCGGGTGTCCAGTGGAGCACCTGCACCTTCCCCAGTTCATGGCTGTGGGCTCGAGGTCTTCCACAAAACACACTATCCCCAGGTTGTGGGTGTGAGTACTTGGCCAGGCTGCCCTTGGTTGCACAGGCCCAGGTGCACACTATTCCCAGGGCTATGCATGGGTGGTCATAGCCCCTGTGTGATTGCCACTCAGTCCTCACTCCCCTCTCTGTGCCTTCAAGCAACCAGGCCTTTCCTGGTGTTACTCAATCCTTGTTTGACTGGGGAGGGAGTGGTTGATCCAGCTTTCTCCCCAAGTGCCCTGAGGCAGACTCAGGAGTGCCAGGCCTGGGGTGCAACCTCCCTGGTCCCTGAGCTGATCCCTGGGTCCTTATTATCCTGAGGTGCTCTCCTTACCATCTGCTTTTTCAATGTCCGCTATAATTTTTGATCCCCTATTTTCATATATGCTGTGGTACTGTTTGTTGGTTGCTCTGTTCCTCCATATATTGGCTAGGTTTCTCTCCCATGTGTAGGGGGAAGTGGAATCTGCTCCCTCTTACCACTCTGCCATCTTCCCTCTATGCTAGAGATTCTAGACATACAATGTGGTAAAGGAAAGATATATAAAGGCATGAAGATTATAAAATGAGAAATATAACTGTCTTTAATCACCATTACATGATCATCTATGTGAAAAAATCTTATGGAGTTTACAAAAACACCAATAGAAGCATAATTAAACAATAAATTTTATTTCTTTATACTAACAGTAAGCAATCAAAAATAGGAAAACATACCATTAATAATTATATAAAATAAGGAAATATTTATAGATAAATATAATAATGTGCAAGACCTGTACACTGAAAACTATACAACATACTGAGAGAAATGAAAAACATAAATAAATGGAGAGCTAGAACATGTTCATGAATTGAAAAACTCAGTGTTGTTAAATTGTCGATTCTTTCCAAATTGGTTTATAGATTCAAAGTTATCCAAAATAAAAATTCCAGCAGGCTTTTTGTAGAAATTAATTTTAAATTTTGTTTTGAAATGCAAAATAAACAGAATAGCCAAATAACATTGAAAAGAGGAAAGCAAAGTTAGAAGCCTAATCATACTAGATTTCAAGATTTATTATAAAGCTACAGTAGCCAAGATATTGTGGAACTAGTGTAAAGTTAAACAAATTGATCAGTGAAATATAGTGAACTATATAGTGAACTATAGTGATCCCTGAAAGAATAGTCTTTGATTAGTGAAATATAAAAGAGCGCTGAAATAGACCCATACATATGCAGTCAATTGATTTTGACAAAATGCAAATGTATTTCAATGGAGTAAGAATAGCCTTTTCAATAAATATTTTTGAAGCAATTGGATGTCCATATGCTAAAAATAGGAAAAAAATCTCAATCCTTATCTCACAGCATACACAGAAAAAAACTCCAAATGGGTCATAAACCTAAATGTCACACCTAAAACTATAAAACTTTTAGAAGAACATAGGAAAATAAATCTCTGTGACTTTTTATTAGGTGAAGATTTCTAAATATGTATATCTATATGTCTCAATAATGTTGCTAAAATGATTAGTCCCCATTTAAGTCAAAATAATAATGTATTGTGAAATTTATAACATGTATATAAGTAAAATGGATAATAACTATAACAAAGAATGCAAGATGCAAGTGGAAATATGATATTATAATGTTCATGCTTTATAGACAAAGTGGTATAATATTGGGACATTTTCTGTAGTAAGTTAAAGGTTTATAAATTCCAAAATAACCTTTAGATATTGAAACATATAAATAAGATTAAAATTTATAGAAGTGATAAAATGGAATGCTAGACATATTTCAGTTAACCTAGAATAGGAAGAGGTAAAAATGAATAGTAACAACATATAGAAAACAAATAGCAAGGCGGTAGATTCAAACCTAATCATATCAATAATTACATTTTATGAAAAGACAACAAACATTCCAAATAAAAAGCAAAGATGGTCAAATTGAAAAAATACTCAATTATATGCTGTTCACAAGAGATTCATTTAACATATAAAAATGCTGATAAATGGAAAGCAAAAATACAGAAAAATCAGACAGTAATGAGAAAGCTGGTTTGGCTCTATTAATATCAGACAAAGTAGAAGTCCCAATGGAAAACATTATTAGGATAAAGAGGGTCATTTATAATAATAAATTGTCAATTAATTAAGGAGACATAACAGTTTTAAATATGTATGCACCTAATAACAGAGCTACAAAATACATAAAGGTAAAGCTAAGAGAACTTAGAGAAATAGACAACTGCACACCTGTATTTGGAGATTTCAATGTTTTTCTTGCAATAATTGATAAAACAGGTAACACAAACTGAGAAAGGATATAAGAAAACGGAAGAATATAAATTAACAATTTGACCTAGTTAACCTTTGTAGAACACTACATGCAAAAACTACAGAAGACTCATTCTCAAGTGCATCTTGAATATTCAGCAATATAAACCCTATAGTGGGCCATTAAATGAGCCTCAATAATTTTTTAAAAGGGAGATAGCCTACAGACCACAACAGAATTAAATTAGAAATTAATAACATAAAGTTATTGAAAAGCTCTCTAATTTATTTAGACATTAAACAACACTTCTAGATAACTTGTAGACAAAAGATAAAACTATAAAGAAAATTAGAAAATATCCTGAACTAAATTTGAATGACAACAGAACAGATAAAAACTTGTGGAATGACTCTAAAGCAGTGCTTAAAGAAATGTTATAACCTTAACACTTATATTAGAAAAGAAGAAAGTTTTAAAATCATTAATGAAGTTTTCACTTGAAAAAGCTAAGAAAGAAGAGCAAATTAAATCAAAACAAAGGAAACAACAGACATGAGAGGTGATCAATTAAAATAGAAATTTATGAAAAATAAAGAATGTTAATAAAGCTAAAAGTTGGTTCTTTGAAAAGTTTAGTAAAATTAATAAACACCAGGTAGATTTTTTAAGAAAAAAGAGAAAATGCAAATTACCAATATAAAACTGAAAAGCAAAATTACTACAGAGCCTACAGACTTTAATAAAATGGAATATTATGTAAAAATCTTTGTTAGCAAATTTCACAACTTACTTAAAATGAACAAATCTTTTGAAAGATATAAATTAACAAACCTGACACAAGAAGGAATAGGAAACCTGAATAGACTTTAATATTTATGAAAAATATTGAATTCATATTATAAAACTCTGTAAGAAAAATACAGCCATTTACATAGGTTATTTGTACCAAGCATTTAAGAAAAAATAATACCAATTCTAAACAATTTATTTTAAAAAATAGATGAGGAGATAATACTTCCTAATTCATTTTATGAGGCAGAATTACTTTAATACCAAAACTAAAGTCATTACAAGAACATTCCAAACCAACCTCTCTGATGAAAAGAGGTGCTCAAAACTTATCATGTTATTAACAAATTGAATTCAGTGACATAGTAGTAAAAAGGATAACATCATGACTAACTGGTGCTCATTTCACAAATATAAGATTGATTCAAAATTGAAAATTAGTCAATGTAAATAATTTACCACACATTTAAAAAAAGACAAAAATTATACAATCTCAATAGAGAACAATATTTGTCCACATTTAATGCCCATTTATTTTTTTAAAAAAACCTCTCAGCAGACTAGAAATAGAAGAAACTTTCTCAGTCTGACAAAAGGCATCTAGAAAAAACCTACAGCTAATATCACACTTAATACTGAAATCTGAAAATTTTCCTCCTAAGATTGAAACAAGTCAAAGATGTCTACTCCTCACCAGTTCTATTTGACATTGTATTGGAGGTCCAAGTGAGGGAAAAAAAAACAAGTAATAAAAGGCATACACATTGAAAAATAATGGGAAAAGAAACTCTGTTCATAGACAACATGTTGTATACAGAGACAATCCTAGAGAATCTACATAAAACCACTAGAATTAATAAGTAAGTTTAGTAGATTCAAAGTCAATATATAAAAAGTAATTGTATATCTATATACTGGCAATGAACTTCTGTAAAATGAGCTTCAATATAACTTAGAATAGCATGTAAAACCACAAAACATTTAGGAATAAATTTAACAAAAGGTATGTCAAATCTGTAAACCTGAACTACAAAAACATTGCTAAGAGTAATTAATGAAGACCTAAGTGAATGAACAGATACACTGCAATAATGGGTTGAAAGACTCAATATTGCTAAGATAATGATACTCAACCAAATTAATTGGTACCTTTAACATGATTCCAGTCAAAACTCAATAGGCTTTTCATATGTGTGTTGATATTTGCAAGTTGTTTCTAAAATTTGCTGAGAAATTCAAAGAATATGGAGTAGCCAAAATAATCCTTAAAAAGAAGAGTTACATTATAAAACTGCATTATATAGACACAATGTGGTATTGATATAAAGACAGACAACTAAAGAAATGCAATACATTAAGAGTTCAGAAATAAAATTACACCTTGGGACTAAGGCACTGAAGTGATTCAATGACAAGAAAAACATTTCAACAAATGATGCTGGGACAACTGGATATCCATATAGAAAAGTGACCTATACTTCACACAATACATAAAAATTAATTAGAGATGGGTAATAGTCTTGAATTTGAACAGAGGTAAAAATTGGTTCTGAGAGGGTGAAAAAAAATCTTAGCTATTACAATAATATGTGGCCTTCCAAAGAACCACAATACAAAAACAGATACACAGTATATATGTAGTATCAGCACTTCATGTTGGCGGTTGGGATAATTAGAAAAAAAAATATCTAAAAGGAAGTGTTATGGTTTGAATTGTGCCTTCCAAAAAGCTATGTTAAAGTCATAACCCTTGGTACCTGTGAATGTAATTTTATTTGTAAATAGGACCTTTGCAGATGTAATTAAGAAGTAAGTTAAAATGAGTTTGTACTTCTGTAGAGCAGGCCTCCAGTTTAATGACTAGCACATTTATAATAAGGGAAGAGACATAGAGACGGACATAGGAGAGAAGACCATGTGAAGACTGAGGCAGAATATGACATGAGTGTTTACAAGTCAAGGAATGCCAAGGATTTCCAACAAGTCATCAGAAACTAGCAAGAGGCAAGAAAAGATCCTCTTCTTCAGCTGTCAAAAAGAGCATGTGTCTGCTGTCACCTTGATTTTGGACTTCTAATTTTCAGAATTATGAAAGAATGAATTTTTATTGTTTTAAGTCACTTAGGTTGCTGCTTTATTATGGAGCCCTAGAAAACAAATATGGGTGATAATGTTTAAAAGGTTGGGAAACACTTTTCTACAAGAAAACTTAGAATATTTTTGCAACTTTGGGTTAAGGAAAAGATTTCTTAGATGAACCCAGAGAACAGTAGCCATAAAATAAACAATAACAAAAAATTGGACTTTATCAAATTAAATACTTCTGATCATTTAAAGAGCAGAATTTTAAGATCATTGTTAAAAAATAAATAGTGAGACTGAAGATGGTGGTGAGGTAGGAGGAAGCAGATTCTACTTCTCCCTACACACGTGAGAAAAACCTAGCCAATCTATGGAGGAACAGAGCAGACAGCCAACAGTACCCCAGCATATATGAAGATAGGAGACCAAAAATTGTAGAGGACATTGAAAAACCAGATGGTAAGGAGAGTGCTTCAAGACAATAAGGTCCCTGGGACCAGCGTGGGGAGCAGGGCAGCTGTGGCCCCAGGCCTGGCATCCACTGGGTCTACCACAGGGTTCTTGGGAGAGAGCTGGTTCAATGGCTCCCTCACCTGCCAAACAAGGTTTGAGTAGCACCAGGAGAGGCCTGGTTGCTTGAAGATTCAGAGAGGGGAATAAGGACTAAGTGGCAAACACACAGGGGCTATGAGCACCCACAGAGTCTGTGGGTTCTGGCTGGGGAGAGTTGAGAGTTGGGCCAGGACAGGCCCTGACCCAGATAGTCCCTGGTTTGATTGGAGAATTGGGCTGTGTGAGAGGCCAGGCCTCTGTATGGAGCAGCAGACTTGAATAGGAGAAATTTCTCAAAAAGAAAAAGTGAAAAAAGATACACTGTTTGGGGACTTTTCCTGCACCAGCCACTCTGGACTCCTCCCCACCAGCCATGCAGCACTCCCCAGGGTGGCACAGAAGGCCCTGGGTGCACTCCTGTAGCCCTGGGAAGAGAGTGTACCCAAACCTGTGGAACCTGAGGGACCAGAGGCTACACTGGTAGCCCCTGGGGAGCTACACTGGAGACTAACTGAGTGCAAATCAAGAGGGAAGAAGAGCAAAAGCAATCACCCCTTAGCCTGCTGCAGCCAGGAAGACCAGCAAAACTAGTTTGGCCAGTTTGAAGCCAGCAGGAGGAGTTTTTAAAAAGTAATTCTTTATTTTTTAATTTTTAGTATTTTTTATCTTTCAACTCCTTTTCCCTCTCTTTCCTTCTTTTTTTGTATTATTCCTTTTTGATTTCTTTCTCATTTTCTCTCTTCTTCCTTCCTTCTTTTTTTTTTTAAATTCCTACAAGTGAGACAATAAAACCTTGAACTGTGAAATAACCAGAGTTGGACCCAAAGAGGGGGCATCCCAACAGTTAGACAGACAAATTTCACTTTGCTACTACAGAAAACCTGCAAGTTATTGTGCATTTGTATTACTATTATTTTCATTATTCTTACATCTTTTATTTTATTAGCATTTTTGTATTCCTATTCTTTCTGTTTAGTCTTCTTTGCTTGGCTGGTTAAATTGTATTGTTTGACTGGTTTCTCTTGTTCTCTCTTTCATAGTGTATTGTAAATTTACTGCCTTTCACTTCACTTGTGTTCCATCAGCACACTACTCAAGGACCGGTACTTTCTATTCTTGTTATCCAGATCACATAGATTCTCTCATATGATAGTTGCTCAATTATTACGGTAAATAATAGCTGTTCTATATAATTATAAACAATACACAATACCCTGAGATCTTAGCACACTTCAAGGTTTCCTGAACTCAAATACTGTAGTGGTTAACTCTATTCTCTCACACACTATACCTACTTTCCATCCTTTATCTCACCTTACCTCAGAATCTGACCTCCCACAAACTCACTACTTTCTAGATCAAACTCAAAATCCTTCCCTCCACAACAAGAGTCTTATCTTCTTTCCGTACTTTCTAAAAAGTGCCTGAGTGGGTGGAATATCATGGTTAACAGTATACATAGCCAAAGGATCTATCTCTTTTCTATGGGATGATATTGTAAATACCATAGAATACACTCTTGCTGTCTTAAACCATTTTGCCTTCCCCCTCCAAATGATCAGGAAAAAGAGTAGGTGGAAGCTGTGAACACCAGAATACCTGCTGGCAGAGGAAACCCAACAACAAAGGAATCACCAATAGATAGCAACAGAAGAAGGTGAAAAAGGGAGTGGAAGCCATACTAACCTAAACCCAGGACCTAGCTGGAAATACAATTACATAGTGGAGAAATTACCCAGAACAACAACTGAACAACAACAAGAGGGAATCCTTAAAACCTTGTATACATGGAAGAACCAGCTTCAACACAACCTGCCCACACCAGCAAAACAAAATACAGGAGCTGGTGGACAGAGTGAACCTCAGTTAAGCAGCTGGTGGGAAGGGACCACCAAAGAAAGACCCAACAACAGTCAAAACCCAAAGACAAACACAGAGCCAACTTAAACACCAGCCCAAGACCCCTGAGCTCAGGAGATCAAGGAGACTGCACCACTGAATCTCACAGATATTCTACCACAGAAGTTCACATCATAAACCCAGGGAGCCAGAACAGATCAATTTAAGAAGATGAGGCTAACAAGAAGAGTCTCACAAACCATGGGAAGACAAGAAACAATTCCAAATGAAGGGAAAGGAGGAAACCTCAGAAAGAATGTCAAACGAAATAGCGGCAACTCAACTATCAGATATTGAGTTCAAAGAAATGATTATCAGGAAGCTCAGTGAGCTCACAAGGAACTACTAGAAACTACAGGGAAACTACAATGAACTCACTGCAAACTATAGCAACATGAAAAAGGAAATAGAAACTATCAACAAGGGCCAAGAGGAAATGAAGAATACAATTTTTGAACTGAAGAACACGGTAGAAGGAATCAAAAGCAGGATTGATAAAGCCGAAAAACGGATCAGTGAGCTGTAAGACAAGGTAGAAAAAAACACCCAGAAAGAGCAAGAAAAAGAAAAGAGGGTCAGAAAAAATGAAAAGGTATTGAGGGAAATGCAGGACAACATGAAATGTAATAATATCCCTATAATAAGGATACCAGAAGGAGAAGAAGAGCAAGGGATAGAAAACCTGTTTGAAAAAGTAATGATGGAAAACTTCCCTAATTTGATGAGAGAAAAAGCCACACAAATCCAGAAAACACAGACAGTCCCAATCAAGAGGAACCCATGGAGGCCCACCTCAAGACACATCATAATCAAAATGGCAAAATTTCAACACAAAGAGAGAATCTTAAATGCAGCAAGGGAGAAACAAGAAGTAACATAAAGGGAGACCCAATAAGGCTGGCAGCTGACTTCTCAATGGAAACACTCCAAGCCAGAAGGGAATGGCAAGGAATATTCCAAGTAATGAGAACCAGAGGTCTGCAACCAAGGCTACTTTACCCAGTAGAGCTCTCAATCAAGATAGAAGGCCAAATAAGAAGCTTCCCAGACAAAAGAAATCTGAAAGAACACACCTCCACCAAACCAGCTCTGCAAGACATGCTAAAGGGACTGCCTTAAGGAAAGGGAGGGAGGAAAAGAGAGAGAGAGAAAGAGAGAGGAACCCAGGTACATAAATGGCAATGAATAAGTACCTTTCAATAATAACCTTAAACATAAACGGACTAAATGCTCCAATCAAAGACACAGAATACTAGAATGGATAAGAAAGCAGGATCCACACATATGCAGCCTAAAAGAGACCCACCTCAGGGTAAAAGACCTACACAAACTGAAAGTGAAGGACTGGAAACAAATTTTTCAAGCGAAAGGACAGAAAAAAAAAAGCCAGAGTAGCAATACTCATATCAGACAAAATAGATTTCAAAAAAGGGGTCATAAAGAGAGACCCAGAAGGTCACTTCATAATATTCAAGGTAAGAATCCACCAAGAAGACATAAACATTTAAATATGTATGCAACCAACATGGTAGCACCCAAATACATAAGAAAATCTTGGAGGACTTTAGGAAAGATATTGACAGCAACGCAATTATAGTAGGGGATTTTAACACCTCACTGACAAAAATGGACAGATCTTCCCATCAAAATATCAACAAAGATATTGTGGCATTGAACAATGGCCTAGATAAAATGGACTTAACTCATAATATAGAGCCTTCCATCCCAAAGAAGCTAAATACACATTCTTTTCAAATGCACATGGAACAGTTTCAAAGATAGACCACATGATAGGACACAAAACAAGCCTCAACAAATTCAAGAATATTGAAATCTTACCAAGCATTTTCTCTGACCACAAGGGACTGAAACTAGAAACCAACACCAAGGAATAAAAAACCAAAACATTCAAAATCATGGAGATTGAATAGCATGGTGTTAAGCAATGAATGGGTCAAGAATGAAATTAGGGAAGAAATCAGAAAGTTTCTGGACACAAATGAAAATGAACTCAAAACAACCCAAAACTTGTGGGACACAGCCAAGGCAGTCCTGAGTGGGAAATTCATAGCAACAGGCCCACCTAAAAAAGATAGGAACATTTCAATCGAACAACCTATCCCTACACCTGCAAGAATTCGAGGAAAAACAACAACAAAGACAGCCCAGAGCAAATGGAAGGAAGGAAATAACCAAGATCAGAGCAGAATTAAATGACATAGAGACTAAAAGCACAAGTCTAAGGATCAGTGAATCCAGGAGCTGGTTCTTTGAAAACATAAACAAAATCAACAAGCCTTTAAGCAGGCTCATCAAGAACAAAAAGAGAGAAGACCCAAATAAACACAATCAGAAATGAAAGAGCAGAGATTACAACGGATACCACGGAAATGCAAAGGACTGTAATAAATTACTATGAAGAACTGTATGCCAAGAAATTTGAAAACCTAGGCGAAATGGACAAATTTCTAGAAAAATATAATCTTCCAGAACTCAGTGAAGAAGGAGCAGAAAGCCTGAACAGATCAATAACAGCAAATGAAATTGAAGCAATAGTCAAAAAAACTTCTGACACACAAAAGCCCTGGACCAGATGGTTTCACAGGAGATTTCTACAAAGCATTTAAGGAAGAGCTAACCCCTGTCCTTCCCAGACTATTCCAAAAAATCCAAAATGATGAAAGACTCCCAAACTCTTTTTATGAGGTCAGCATCATCCTAATCTCAAAACCAGATAAAGACACAACAAAGAAAGAAAACTTCAGGCCAATATCGCTGATGAACATAGATGCTAAAATCCTCAACAAAATATTGGCAAACCACATCCAACAATACATTATAAAGATCATACACCATGACCAAGTGGGATTCATCCCAGGGGTGCAAGGATGGTACAATAGTCACAAATCAGTAAATGTAATACATCACATAAACAAAAGCAAACACAAAAATCACATGAGCATATCAACAGATGTGGAAAAAGCATTTGATAAGGTACAGCACCCATTTATGATAAAAAAACACTCAGCAAAGTGGGAATAGAGGGAGCATACACCAACATAATAAAGGCCATATATGAGAGACCTACAGCCAACATCATACTCAATGGGCAAAAACTAAAACCTTTTCCACTAAGATCAGGAACAAGATAAGGTTGTCCACTTGCACCACTTCTATTCAACATAGTATTGGAAGTTTTAGCCACAGTGATCAGACCAGAAAAGGAAATAAAAGGCATCCAAATCAGAAAGGAGAAAACAAAACCGTCATTGTTTGTAGATGACATGATAGTGTACATAGAAAATCCTATAGACTCAGCCAGAAAACTGCTCTACATAATAAATGAATTTGGCAAAATAGCGGGATACAAAGTCAATATCCAGAAATCAAGGGCATTTTTGTACAACAAAAATGAAACAGCAGACGAAGAAATCAAGAAAAAAATCCCATTTGATATAGCAAAAAGAAAAATAAAATACCTAGGAATAAACTTAACCAACAAGAAAAACGACCTGTACTCAGAAAACTATACAACACTAAAGAAAGAAATCAAGGAAGACACCAACAAGTGGAAACATATACTGTGTTCATGGATCAGAAAAATTAACATCATCAAAATGCTCATACTACCCAAAGCAATGTACAGATTCAATGCAATACCTGTTAAAGTACCAATGGCATATTTCACAGACATAGAACAAACACTTCAAAAATTTATATGGAGCCATCAATGACTCTGAACAGCTGCTGCAATTCTGAGAAAGAAGAGTAAAGTAGGAGGAATCACAATACCTGATACTAAACTGTATTACAAAGCCATTCCAATCAAAACAGCCTGGTACTGACATAAAAAAAAATAGACAGATGGACCAATGGAACAGAACAGAGAGCCCAGAAATCTTAGCCCAAGTCTCTATAGTTAATTAATATTGGACAAAGAGGGCAGCAACATAAAATGGAGTAAAAATAGCCTCTTCAACAAATGGTGTTGGGAGAGCTGGACAGCTACATGCAAAAAAATGACACTCAAGCACCAACTTACACCATACACAAAAATAAATTCAAGGTGGATAAAAGATTTAAATATAAGTTGTGACACCATTAAATCCTAGAGGAGAACATAAGCAGGGAAATCTCAGATATTTCATGCAGAAATATTTTCACTGATATGTCCCCTAGAGCAAGGGACATAAAAGAAAGAATAAACAAATGATATCTCATCAAAATAGAAAGCTTCTGCATTGCCAAAGAAAACAGTATTAAAATAAAAAGAGAACCAACCATATGGGAAAACATTTGCCAATGATACCTCAGACAAGGGTTTAATCTCCAAAATATGTAAAGAACTCACACGACTCCACTCTAAGAAGACAAGCAACCCAATTAAAAAATGGGCAAAGGACTTGAACAGGCACTTCTCCAAGGAGGACACACAGAGTATCCAGAGACACATGAAAAGATGCTCAGTATCACTAGCTATCAGAGAGATGCAAATTAAAACCACAATGAGATACCACTTCACACCAGTCAGAATAGCCATCATAAACAAAGCAACAAACAACAAGTGTTGGAGAGGTTGTAGCGAAAAGGGGACCCTAGTGCACTGTTGGTGGGATTGCAGACTGGTACAACCACTATGAAAAAACAGTATGCAACTTCCTCAGAAAACTAAAAATGGATCTGCCTTTTGACCCAGCAATTCTACTGCTAGGATTGTATCCTAAGAACCCTGAAACACCAATCCAAACGAACCGATGCACCCCAATGTTCACAGCAGCACAATTTACAATAGCCAAGTGTTGGAAGCAACCTAGGTGCCCATCAGTAAATGAATGGATCAAAAAAACTCTGGTGCATTTACACAGTGGAATTCTATGCAGCAGAAAGAAAGAAACAAGCTGCTCCTACCCTTTGCAACAGCATGGATGGAATTGGAAAGCATTTTGCTAAGCAAAATAAGCCAGGCAGTGAAAGACAAATCCCATATGATCTCACCTTTAACAGGAACCTAATCAACAAAACAAACAAACAAAGAAGCAAAATATAGCCAAAGAAACTGAAATAGAGAACAGGTGGACAGTGACCAGGGGGGAGAGGGGAGGGAATTTCAGGGGAATTTATGGGAAGAATGGGAAGGGTTTACAGGAACAAATATAAAGGACACATAGACAAAAAATAGGGGAGGGGGGATTTGGGAGGGAGCAGGGGAGGCATGGGTGGGTGGGTTGGAATGCTAGTTAAGGACAGAAAACTCTACTTGAACAATGATTAAAAGAAATATTTTTTTTAAAAAAAGAATCTTTAGTACAATGTTGACTAGAAGTGATGAGAATAGATATCCTTGTCTTGTTCTTTATTTTGAAAGTACATTATTCAATATTTCCCCATTAATGCATTGTTAGCTCCAAATGCCCTTGATCAAACAGAGAAAGTTGTCTTCTAGTCCCACTTAATTGACTGAGAGTCTTTATGAGGAATAAATGTTGACTTTTTTTGAGTACTTTTTCTGCATCTATTGAGATTATCATAACATTTTTCTTTTTTATTTTGCTTTTTAAAAATACTTTTTATTATTCTTCAAGTACAGTTGTCTCAATTTTCACCACACCATAGCCCCCTGCCCCACCCATCCCTCTTTCCCACCCTTGAACCTGGGTAGCCCTTTGGCTTTGTCCATGTGTCCTTTATACATGTTCCTTGGTGGATCTTCCCCTATTTCCCCTCATTACCCCTTTCCCCCCCAACCCCTCTGATTACAGTCAATTTGTTCTTTATTTCGGTGTCTCTTGTAATATTTTGTTTGCTTGTTTGTTTTGTTGATTAGGTTCCACTTTCTGTTCCAGTCTGTTGTGGTGAATTGAACTGAATGATTTTCAAAGGTTTCATCGACCTTGCATTTTTGTAGTATGCCTCACTTGGCCAGGATGTATATGGTTGGATTCAATTTTACATAATTTTGTTAAAGCTTTTTAACTATGTAGTTTTTAAATAATGTTTATGCTTTGTTTTGGGACCACAGCAAAGCTGGCCTCATAGAATGAATTGGGACGTATGCACGTTATTCAATTTTCTTAAAGATTTTATGTAGAATTGCTATAATTTCTTCCTTAAATTATTCACCAGTGAAGCAATTTGAACCTGGATTTTGTATGTGTGTGGGGAAGTTTTTCAACCTCAGATTTCATTTTTTTAATAGATACAGTGTGTTTACACTATCTCCTCTTGAATAAACTTTAATAGTATGTATCTGTCATGAAATTAGTACCTTTCATCTAAGTTGTCAAATTTCTTGGCATAAAGTTGTTTATGTTATACCTTCATTATCTTTTTAGTATCTGTAGCATCTTTACTAATGTTAGCTCTTTTATTTCTGATATTGGTAATTTGTACTTTCAAAGAACTAACTTCTGGTTTCATTGATTTTTCTGTATTGTTTTTCTACTTTTAATTTCATTTATTACGGCTCTTATCTTTATTATTTCATTTCTTCTGCATACCTTCGATTTCATTTGCTCTCCCCACCCCCGAAGTTTCTTAATGTATAAACTGATGTCACTAATTTGAGAACATTCTTATTTTCTCTTACAGGTGTTTAGTGCTCTAAATGACCCACTGATAATGGTTAAACATCATCCCTAAATTGCAATATTTAGTTTTATTTTTATTGATTTTAAAATACTCTCTAATTTTCCTTTTTATTATTCTTTGAACCATGAAATATTAAGATATATGGAGGCAAATAAACATATGAAAATTTGTATATACCCATATAAAGACTGTATTCAAATGTTCATAGTTTTATTTGTAATAGCAAAGAGCAAGAAAAAAACTAAACCTGTATCAGTGTACAAATGGATTTCAGAAATAAAAAAAAAAAATTGTGGTATAGCCACATCAGGCATATTTCTTAACAATAAAAATAATGACTATTGATACATGCAACAACATGAATGAATCTCAAAATAATTACATTGTATGGAAAATGGCAGATAAAAAGGGACATGTTGTATGGTTCCACTAATATAAAATTCTGAAAAATGCAAATTACTCTGTAGTAGCACAAAGCACATGAAAGTGAGAAAGAACAAGGAGGGGTTAGAGAAAGGGATTTCAAAGGAATAAGAGAAAACTTCTGAGAGAAATGGATATTATCATTATGTTGACTGTGATGATGATCTTACAGGTGTATACATGTGTCAAAACCTATAGAATTTTACATATTAAATGTGTGTAGTTTCTTATATGTGAATCATACCTAAATATAGCCCTTAAAGAAAAAAATGCAAATCTAGAATGAAAATATTGGCTCATCACTGCCCAGACTACTGTGGCAGCACTTCCAATCAAGATGGTGGCAAAAGTAAATGCTATGCTCACCTGTTCCTACAACCACACCAAAATGACAACTAAACCACAGAACAACCATCACTGAGAACCTCCTGAACACCAACTGAACAGGAATCCTGTAACTAAATAATAGAGAAGAAGCCCCATTGACACTGGTAGGAGGGGTAGTTTAGAAACTGAAGAGATATCTCAGCTTTGGAGGTCTCCCTGAAGAACAAGGGGTCCCAGCTGCATCCCTAACTCTCCAGCTCTGAGGTCCTTTGACTCAGTTGCTATGTCTACTTGCTCCTCTCCTACTCTCTTTGTTTCACTGCCATGAGTGTGTACATATGTGTGTGCCATTAAAACTCCCTCAGAGAGATCATTATTTATATTCATGAAGGATCCTGGCTACCTCAAAGGTTATGAGATCTCTTTTATCCAGTGTATATATATGAGTGCCCTTGTTATATTAGTGCATCCAGTGTCTTCTTCAGTCTTTTGTGGCCAGGGAAGTAAAGTGCCATGACAAAATGCAAAGGAGCCTATATGACAGGAAATGTCTGGCTACTTCCATGAGGAGAAGCCTGTGCCTGAGGGGTTTTCTTAGACTCTTTTCCTCCTCACAGGTACAAGTAAGGAAGCATGTTCCTGTTCACATGAGCCTTTGTGAGCTCAGGCAGCCCTCCCATGTACCAGGTTCCTGAATTGGGATTAGAAGATCCTCCCAGTACTTCTCTTTAGATACAGGGGCACCCAAGACAGTGAGTACTTCAACTCTTTCTATTGGAGAAGAACAAGTGGAGACTGACACTTTTCTGTTATCTCCAAAGCATAAATGGTTCTCAGGCACAATGTATTATATAAATAGAAAATGTTACAGCATTCTCCCTGTGGTCAACCTGGATTGCAGAAAAAGTTAAGAGTATAATATATCTACAGAGTTTACCTCTTATACAAATGTATGACAATGGACAGAGAAGAAGAATCATCACTTGAAAACATAGATTATGCTGTATTGACACCAAAAGTTGCACACAGAAAGAAGAGACCGGGCAGAGGCTCATCTTGGTGAAAAAGGGATCTTTCCATCTCAGCTATTTTCTCCAAAGTCCAGAAACAACATAATCCTGGTTTGTGAGTTTGTTTTAGTTCTTTAAGCTGCTGCTTCTGCCAAGAAACTCCTTGCTACCTCTTTGTGCTGCTTGTTCTACTGGCCATTTCTACATAAAAGATTAAGGGCCCATTGCAGAAGGGAAGAGTGGAAGTTTGAAGATTTATTATTTTTAAGCTCACTCTTGTCCTTTTGAAATGTGATGCACATGTGTAAAAGTGCAGATAAAAGAGATGGACTTTCTAACCTAAAAAATGTCTCCAATGCAAAGGCAATGGACCTGCAGCTTTTCAGTACAGCTTATTATCTCTTTTATCATCTCCTTTTCTCATTTCAATGAGTTTCTTTTTCAGTGATTATTCCATAACCAGTAATGTGGATATTACAAAGTAAAGGGGAAAAGAGAGAGTTAGGAAATGTGAACAAATATAAATCAAATAAGCATGTGGCCTGACAACAAAGACTTGATTGGTTTGCCCTGTAGTTAAGCAGTTATCTTAGTCTGTTCAGGCTGCCCATGACAAAAGAGTATAGACTGACTAGTTTATAGACAACAGAAATTTATTTCTTACAGTACTGGAGGCTGAAGTCTGAGATCAGGGTTTCAGCATGATTGGGTGAGGGCTCTCTTCTGAGTCACAGACTTCTTGCGTCCTCATATGGAAGAGGGCAATGGAGTTCTCTCAGTTCTCTCAAGACTCTTTTATAAGGCCACAAATCCTATTCATGATGGCTCTACCCTTAAGACCTAATCACCTGTCAAGGGACCCATGTCTTAACACCATCACCTTGAGTGTTAAATTTTCTTTTTTGTCCTTATTTTCATCTTTATTGCATTTTTCCCATTATCATTTAGTCCTCTTACACCCCTTCCCCACAATAATCTTCATATCGTTGCCATGTCCATGAGTCCTTTTTCCTTTTTGCTCAATGTCCATGAGTCCTTTTTCCTTTTTGCTCAATCCCTCCACCCACCAAGCACCCCACCTTAGCTATCATCCTGCTCTCTATGAGTCTGTCCCCATTTTCCTTGTCAGTTCAGTTTGTTTACTAGGTTCCACATATGAGCAAAATTATATAGTATTTCTCTTTCTATGACTGGCTTATTTTATTTAGTTAGCATAATCTCCAGGTCCATCCATGCTATTGCAAAGGGCAATTTTTTTTATGACAGAGTAGTATTCCATGATGTGAACACCATCACCTTGAGTGTTAAATTTCCAATATGTGAATTTTGGGTGAACATATTCAGACCATAGCAGTAGCAGTCACTGAAAACTAGGGTACCTCAATGTATACACACACACACACAGCAGGATGTAAATCAAAGATGGAAAAATGCATAGAATTTAAAATCATCTGACTAAGGCCATAAGACCATGTCTTGGCCTTGCCACTTACCAGTTCTAAACAAGTCTTTTCAAACTCAAAATTGCAATTTCCTCATGACACCTGACCTACTTACTTCCCAAGGGTAGTGTAAGAATGACATTATATAGAAAAAGTGGCTACTGTATACTGTCATGATTTTTCACTAATATAATACTCTGTAGAATAACAAAGGTCTTCAATGAAGGAGAAGTTTTTCTAATTTATTAATTCAACCATTATTTATTAAGTGTCTACCATATTCCAGACATTCCTACTTCTCTTTATAATTGTATTTTTTGTCTTCCAGATCCTGGGGTGACTATCTATTTGGAAATGAGGATTTTGTCACTTCTACATCTTCCATGTAACTTCTATATGTAAACCTTGACATAACAAAGACATATGTATACATTACACATGCACACAGAGAAAAATAGATCATGTCAATGTTATCCAAAAAAATGCCAAACCAAAACAAAAATTTAAATTTTATAAGAATAACAATGGCTTACTCAAAAATACACTATCCTAAGTGTTTTAGAAAGAGAAATTGCAGATAGTTAGACTTAGCAAGTTCATAATTTGTGCTCAAACAGGGGACAATATTGTTCTCAACCTTCATTATCATCATCTCATCAAAGCTTCCAAGCCATTGTAATCCATCGTCTCACACTTTAAATTTATTCCTGGTCTCCCACATTCTGGAATACTTTATAATTTAATGATCTTGGTCCTACAAATGTGTTATCATGCCAATTTCTCCATCACTAGGCTGTGGTACTAAGTCAGTATCTAAGCTAAAGAAGACAAAAACCAGAGGCCAGAGCCAGCGTATATGCTCAGAGTTTCTACTCTGCTTCATCTTTAGCTTTAATTTACTTCAATAGTTTAAAAAACTGTGGGTGCCTTGTTGAAATTGCTTCATGAATAAACAGTAAGAAATTCCCTCTAAAATTGGATGATTTAAGTTCCATGTTTTTCCTCCTGCACAATTTAAAATTTGAATAAATAGAAAAATTAATTTTGATTTAAAACAAAATAATCACTGCTTTAGCTTGAAATATGCATTAGATGACTTCTAGTAAAATTTTTGAATAAAATGTATACTATAAAAGTTTTTTGATCTGAAAAATATAACCAAAGACACTGAAATTGAGAATAGGCTGACAGTGACCAGAGGGGAGAGGGAAGGGGAGTATAGGGGAAAAGGGTAAAGGGTTTGCAGGAACAATTATAAAGGACACATGGACAATAACAAGAGGAGTAGAAACAGGGGAGGGAGGTGAGGAGGGTTGGAGTGGTGGAAAGGGGTGGGGAGAAAAGGCAGAAAACTGTACTTTAACAACAATAAAAAAGTGTGTAAAATTTTTATTGCTCATTTATTTACCTCATCAAAATGTCTCAGAAATGGCTTCTTTCCTTTGAAAGTGCTTCAGATCACCTATTGTTTATATTTTTACTGTACCTTTTTTCTTCTCAAATTAGAAAAACAATGAAGGAATAAAACACATAAAGCACATCAGACCCTATATGCTCCTTAAAGCATATAGGGTCTGCTTTTTTAGGCCTGTGAACAGTGGCATCAGCTGTCACAAGTCTGCTTTACAAAGACAGAGTTGAAGCTGCATCTTCTACTCTCTCTTCTTTTTTGTCCAGGAACACAGAGATAACCACTAATTCACCCACCACCGTATATGTACACATGGCCACACTCCCTCCAGCATTCAACCCTGTCTCCTTTCTACTGTCCCATCCCCACTGCTATGGAGCTCTACCCTATGCAGCTTAGCTTTGGCTGGGTTTGAAAGGGAAATTCACCAGTGGTCCTGAAAGAGTGTTTTGCTTCTCTAGCACCTGGAATATTCTTTGTATCCTTCCAAGAGTAGCAAGAAAGATTTGGCTAATTAAACATCTGCCTGAGTGAAACATGAGAAAAGGCTCCTGTTTACAGCTGTGTAGTGTGATTGTTACAGGGAAACGGCCAGTAGCTGCTATACCCAACCTCCTCCATACTAACTCAGCTCTGCGTATACCATAGTCCACTCATTACTAACCATCCCACAATCATGTCTCTTTGGAAACTTGCCTCCTCTCACGGCATAATGCTTCTGTGTTTCTATTTCTCTAAAATGGAGAACAGAGGCATGGCCCTTGACCAATATCATTCTTTCTCCACTTTGGTAAAAACTAGTTCTTTCAGTCATTTATAAAACAGCCATTGCTGTATCCTCTTTTTACCCAAAAGGAGAGGAAGGGAGGGTGGTCATGGTTGAATAACACTGACTGAGCAGGACCAGTTGTTTGTTACAAGGACAAACTATATCGGAGGAAGAAGGAGAGAAGGCAAGAAGCATATAGCATTTTGCTAAGTATGAATTCTTTGTTATTAGTTCAAATAGTAACACTGGAAAAAAGGCTCAGTATTCTGACTCTTGATTATCTGGGTGCTATAAATGTTTTTAAGGGAGCTTTTGATGGATTACAAATAAACAAAATAAGAAAATGTGTAACTATGTCACAGAAGTATTCAAAAGGATCACTGCATTGAAATTAAGTACTCTTCTTCATTAAGTCATTAGAGATAATAGTCCATATGCTTTAACACCCAGAGTCTGTTCATGGTTTTGAGCTTTGAACCTGTCACTTTAAAAATGGCAAAAGAGAGCTTATGCCAACAAACTTCACACAAGACAACATCGGTTAGACTATTTCTTCTCTGCATCACTTGTCTTCACCTTGAGCAGATGCTTTACTCTAAATTTGATCACCCTGACCTGACCTCCCATTATTTACCAAAGAACATGAAGAAATAATAAATCTGTTTTCTGTAATTGTGAACATGATTTGGTTTTCATAATGAGCCCAGAGAAATCTGACTTTATTTTGGGTTCAAAAGGTGAAAATCTTTTCTAAAATCTTGAAATTCCCTGAACTATGGATTTGTTTTCAAGAATAATTGTTTTGGAGCATTCTTAAAATGCTTAATTTGGAGCACTTTGCATCTCATGCTTTCTTTTAAAAGCACATCACTAGCTATATCAATACCTCACAGTGGCTTTGATCCTAGAAGACAAAATTACTCACAGTGGCTGGAAATGCAGGTACTTGGTACCCACCTTCTGGCCTATGAGACCACACAAATTCCTGAAAGTTCTCCAAGTAAAAAAAATGAGCCATGATTGTTTCCTACAAAAGTTATATTTTATGAGAAATCTTTACCACATTGTTACAGTGGATTTATAGTCAATAGCATCTTCTGGAAAACAGTAAATTTTTTTTAAATCTTCAAATCAGAGTCTATTCATTGTTTTTCCAATATACATTCCCTCCTTCTTCCTTTGTATGAGAACAAAGCCCTGCATCATTGGGTGTGGCAATTTGCCTAAATATAAAACTATATTTCTAAGTGTCTCTTATAGATAGAAATGGCCAAAGAGATATGAGTGAAAGTCAATGAGTGTGATTTTTTGAAAAGAGGATTGACTCAGATGGGAGGGAGGATGGAAAGGCTATAGCTATTGCAAGCATCTTGCAAGCACGAGGTTACCCTGAAGGTGGAAGCCATTTACTAAGGGTAGTAGAGCAGAAAGATAGAAGGAAAATTATCCTTGATAACCATGGAGCCATGATACTATCCTCAATAGCCTACTTCTAGATTTGTCTTTCAAGGGAAAAAATACATGTCTTTCTTATTTAAATACTGTTGCTTTGGGTGTCTTTTTTACTAGTAGCCAGACCTAAGAGTGTCTCCTTATTCCCTTCTCAACTGTGTTTTACAGATAGGATGACTCAGATATTAAACTAAATTATTAAAATTTAACTTAGATGATTCCAACTATGGGGAAATAGAATCTTGCAATTACTGAGCATGATCACTTCAATGAAAAAGAATATAAGGAGTGCAAGAGAGTCATGAAGGAATAATTTAGGAAAGATTAGGAGTCTTTCAAAGTGTCTCAGTTACCAAAAGAGAAAAAAGACTCATTATAAAAATCAAATCCTGGGCATTGTCTTTCAGAAGGATGAAGACTTACACATAGAGTGATCAAACCCCAGAAAAACAGGCAGAACAGAGAGGCAATGGAGGAATGTATGTGCAAGTGTGTATATAATTAATCAATGCAGGTGAGTGAAAATGGTGTGGGCAGCTATAAAGTACAGAAATCTTTGGCAAAAAGAGAAAAAATTCTTCTGAAATGAGAATTTGAGGCCTGTGGTTTATAGCATAGATGTCGTGTTTCTATAGCACAAGACACCTTTAGCAACAACATTTAAGCATACTTGAATTAGGTTCTAGGGCCTGGAGAACCAGACTCTTGGCTAAATGTCCAGGTCCAAGGCTCAGACCACCCTGCAGTTCTGTCTTGATGAGGCAATTGCTGATGTGGTATAGCCACCCCAGAGCAATCCATGCCACTTGACTTGAAGGCCCCACCAATGCTCCCTTTCTGCATCAGAAGCTGACCTCAGCTGGACCACTTCCTCCACAACTAAGGCCATTTCCCCACAACACACTATCCTTATGTTTTTCATGCACCTTACAAGAGAGCCTGGACATTTGAGTGTTGACTTCTATATTGAAAAACAAGACTCATAACAAAAGAATTTTCCCAAATACGCAGGAAGACATTAAAATATGATAGGAAGTTATGAATAGGATAAATATGTTCTTCACGGCTACTAAAAATGAATTCTGAAAGTTGTGTTAAAACTAGGAGAAAAAAACAATTGGTTAAAAAATTCAAGCAACTGATAAAAGTCCAGTTTCATTCTAAAACTAGGGCAATGTTTGGGACTAAGCTAAGAGGGTCCTGGTGTCTGTATTCCACAGATGCATACATTCTGCCAGTTAGCAAATGGTTATTGAATGTGAATATATGCCAGGTCCTGTTGTGTAACACTGGAGATTCAGCAGTGATCTGATACACACTGCTAAAAGTCTTTGCCCCCATGGAGCCTACAATTCACTGATGGAACAAATAGGACTTGAAAAGCCAGATATAAGAGTAAGCTATTGCATACCTGCAACTCATTCAGGCTTGTTGAGCTGTAGTTCCTAATTCTTTTTCCAGTAACTCCCTAACAATGTTTTGCCAAATGATCAAATGTGCTATGAGAATAAAAGGGGCTTGATGATCCAATACATTGGGGAAATGACAAGGAAAAAAGGGTAAACAAGTGATTGTCAAAAGCAGGATTTCTGAGAGGCTTTAATATATTTAATATAATATTTGCATTGGAAATCTCCAAGAAGAGGACAGATGTCATGTATACAAACTTATGCCATGTATACAAACTTACACAACCACAGAGTTTTTTTTATGTTGTATCTTCCTGAACTTGAATACCCAAGGACACTTTGGAAAATGCTTCCTTGCTCTGTAACAGAGTTGATTTTAGTCTCTTAAAATAACTGCTGGAGAAAGTGGAGGGTGAGACCTATAGCACAGCAGTGAATCTTTGGTTTCAGTTCCAAGAAGAGTACTCCTTGTTCTCCAGGTGAAAACAGTGCACAGGACATGCCATGTTTTAGGAAACCCTGGGTAGCTCCCACATGAGAGAGTTAGGTTAAGGAGAGAGAGAGAAACACAAAAAAAGAACATTGTGGTTCAGTTGAGGGGGTAACCCAACAGTAGAAAAATATATAAAACGTGGGCAATAAAGCATCTTATATTCTATTAAGGGGCCTTATTCACAGAAAAAAAATAATTAAGGACTACATACAAAAGAAACTTTTTCTCTCTTATTGGGAAGATAAAATGTACAATTCATATGCTTTTCAAATTACCAATAGGGAACACCACTTTGCAAGCAGTAATTTTAATCCTTTCCTTCAGCAAACCTTCTATTACACAACCATGAAAAAAATATTTCAAATAGCTCTAATTTTAACCTGACTGTCCATATCCTTATAGGGTGCTGATGGGAGGTGAAAAGTAAGAGTACCACATGTGCACCTATGAAAAGATGAAACATGAGAAAATTAATAATCTCTACAGGGTGGAAAAGAAAGGACTTAGATAATTGACAGGTCACAGAAACACTTGAAGGGAATAATAAGAAGCCTTAAGCACAGAAGGCACCAAACAGGAAAATATTTATGAAAGATTACAAGCATCCTACCTCCTTTCCTCAGAGGCCAAAGTCAGATGAAGGGAATGGTATTTGAACTCTTAGCTGTCCTCCATTTTTCAAGAGTCCTGACTTGAAATATCAAAGGTTGTGGAAATTTTTCCTTCCATTTCTTTTGTGTCAGTAGATGATGAAAAACCACATTATTTTTGACAGTCTGCTCAAAATGGACACAGTTTGCAAACCAGTGGGCATATGAGATTAGATGGTTTATTTTCTGAAACTCAAGACAGGATTAAATGAAAAATAATCATTTTAATTGAATGAAATACAACTGAAATACACAAATAGAATAATATCTGGGTGACAAATTTCCACAGATCACCCCTCTCTGCTTTTATTGGCTTTCATCAGATTCAGTGTGTATGATTAGGCATGCAAATACTGAGGCCATACTGACAAAACTAAATTTTAAAAATTATTATGTGCCGCGGCCAGCGAGGCAGTGGGTTCGAGACGCGCAGTGACGGACTGAAAAGAGAGAGCGACCAGTTGCTCTGATGGCAAAAGGCAAGTTTATTGAGAGCTCATGTCATTATATAGTGAGATGTTCTAAAAATAGAATGCTTGCTACACGATGAGAGTCTTTGTTCAAGAAAGTTTACACACCCCTTCAGGTCACGTACAGAACATCCTGGTTTAGATTAACTCCAAGGACACGACGCACAGCCCCAAGGCTGTGCCGGCACCTCCCCGTCCTTCTCTTGGGAACAATCCGATAACACACAAGGCCGGGGTAGTGTCAGGTCACCTCCCCCGAGGCCAAGGAACAGGCCCAAGCATCATTCTCACAATGCAGGACCCTAACTCTTGACCCCTTCCTGGGGGCTTGGTTCCCCACAATTATGGAGCAACTTCTATGACTTCAAAATCATGTTGGTTTTAATGAGAGATATATTAAAGGAGTAAATGGCATAGCCCTGTCCTCAGGAGCTGATAATCCTTTTGAGGGGGTACTATTATACATGGGAAACAAATAGATTTGTACTGCTGGAGGCCCCAAGTAGGAGAAGGCCCCAATCCAAGCCTGGAGCAATGAAGAAAAGTCTAGGCTCAATAAAAGAAAGAATCAGCTTCCACATATGGTTCTGGAACGTGCCTCAGAGAGACAAGCCAGGACAGAGATAGAGCAGAAGCAGAGGAGCCTTTCCAAGAGTCAAAGCTCTAGAGAATCAGGAAGAGGAAGAAAGAGATATTGAGAGACAACCCAAGGCCAAGGGGAAGGAAACATTTCTGAGCAGCTTGAGGTGTTCTTCCAGATGGAATGGAGCACTCATGTCTGTTGTCCTTCATTCACCCACTCTGCTCTTCTTACAATATTTTTCAGATTTCTCTACTCATAGTAAAGCATTGTAATCACTTTATTTATGTGTCTTCTCCCTTACAGACAATAAACCCCTTCAGGTCAGAGGCCAGGTCATGTTCAACTTTGGAGCACATAGCATAACAGTAGAGCCTAATAGGCTGCATTCTTTTCACTGACCACAGGGGCAGGGACAGCTACAGAGGGGCTGCTCAGCAGCCTGAGGAGCAGAGGAGAATGGAAGGGTCACAAAAGAAAAGAGTCTGGCAGCATCTAAGAATCAGGTCATAGGTGAGTCTAAAATCCATAGGAGAGAAGGCTGAGAAGAAAAATCCTGAAGGCTAACCCAGGTTCCATTTCATTTTTATTCTCATTTCTCTCCTAAAATTGATGTTTCTGTCCAATTTCCTCCTTTAAAAGATAAAAGAAATGGCTTAACAGTGCAGCCTTCATTGGACACCAGCCAGAATTCTTCCAACAAATACATTAAAGTCTTTGTCCAAAAAGACTAGCAGAAGTATCTGGAATTAGTGAATAGATCACTAATTGTTTCCAATTCTTGCCAAGATAGAAAAGAAAAAGTAACTCACTTGTTATCTGACCATAAAGTCTTGATCCAAACCACACTTACTGGTTAGGGTTGGTAGAGTTAAGCAATGACACACTGGAATGAGAATCCCTGAGGCTGCTCACCCACTCGTGCTGGTGTCTTCCTTGCCTGGCATGGCACAGCACCTGTGTGAAGATTTAGCATCCAAGCATTGCTATCTGTGATGCACTCTACAGCCAGTTTTCTGGCAGTGCAGCCACAGTCTTATGGGCTCTGCCCTTGTCAATGGTGCTTTCTCATGTCATGTGCTGGCAACTTTGAAAGGCAGAGCCTATACAATTCTCTTATTACAAGACCTAAGAAGAATCATGTTCCTTTTGAAGCTTAACTATGCATATTAATCATAATAAAAATGTAAACCTCTGTCTTGATACTTACCAAAACCACATATTACTTATTATAGGGATTCAGGAAGCTAAAGAGATAGGGAGAGGTAGAGATGGAGATAGAAATACAGATACAGATGATACAGATACAGATACAGATACAGACACCAAGTCAGAGTTTCTAAGAGGCAAAGACTTAATCAAATAAATGGCAGAACATACATTAAGAGGATATTTAAGTGGCAGGTCCATTCATTCAACACCTAGACCATGAATTATGTATAATCCCTTATGAATCACATCCAGCCTTCTGTGCCTTTCAGACTCATTGTGACACTCATCTGTTTACTTGTTTGTCTCTCCCACTAGACTACAAGCTACCTGAGAGCAGATACAAAATCTTATTCCATGCCTCTGAGAGTCTCATAATGGACACTCAAAACTGCTGCTGAATGAATGATGACTGGATCATCCCCTTAGGGAGTTTATAAAATAGTACTATGGGGAGTTTGGTACATAGTGAAATATCTATATTACAAGGTAGAAAGTAATCAATTTTATAAGCAAAGTAGCAGTCATGTTCTATAAAGTTATTATCTGTAGCAGTTATGGTCTATAAAGTCGCTGTGAACACTGAATTAGCAAATACTAAACTATTGCTCTTAGGGGAAATACAGACTTAGGTTCCTATGAGCTTCAGCTCACAACTTTTTCATCAACTGGAACACCACTTGCATTATACAGATATGTTTGCCAACTTCCTAGTAAAACAAGCCAGTCTTCTAGGTTACCATTTTCCCGTGTAATACTTAGCATGTACTTTTAAAATTCTTTTGCAGCCTCCTGATCTTCAGAACCTGCATTTCCTGCAAGTTTAACATCTCACAGGCCATACTGTCTTATTGAATGTGTGAACCAGCCAAGACAACCCTAGCCAAGAAGGATTTAACATTTTTCTGACCCTGGGTAACAAGACTGTAAATTTCTTTGGCTTTCAACCTCACAACAATGTTGTCCACTATGCTTTTCTTATGGGTCATCATCTCAAGAACCCACAAATTTAGCTGCTTTTCTGCCTTTTACAGAACTTCATCACACACTAGAGTTGTTACTTTAGCACTTTCCAGGGTAGGCTCACATACAGACCAGTGAAATTTCCCTTTTTTGGAGGGACTATATTTTTGATTTATTAACATTGAATTCATAGCCAACAGACTATAACTCATGCCTAAACAAAGCTTATCTAACACATGTGTTTTCTCTAAAAGGCACATCACAGTGTCTCGTGCTTAGAAACACCAGACAACACTTCAGCACTGTGAGTGGGGCCATTTTAAACAGCAAAAGTACTAACAACATACAAAAATGCAAAATATGTGTCACTAAATAGACTGAGAAAAGGACACATTTTTACAGTCTGAGAGGCTGAAACAAGGCAGAGCGCCACCTTGTTCCACCTCAGCTGGGAGCATGTGCACTGAGTGACTGTAATTTTTCAGCATTCCATACATGTCCAAGAATGACCCCAAAAGTGCCATGGATATTGGTTATGAGGTTATAAGTAAATTTTCTCAAATAAATGCATTCACAAATATAAACTCTAAGTAAATGGGCAGCTACCATACAGTGGGGACAAGGTCCAGAGGAGAGAAAACCCCCTCATGAGATATTTTGAGAATCAAATGAGACAAAGATATCAAGAATTCAGGGTTCTGTCCGATGTACAGGCAGCAGTCAATAAATTCTTATTTCTTTGATCAACTGATGTCACACTTCAGAAAGAAGGTAATATTTGAGCTTATTCCTGAAAGACAGAGAAGATATGGGCATGCATGGATAAAAAGAATATTCTGGGCAGAAAAAAACAGTATGAGTCAAGTGAGTCAGGACATCACAGAATATTTATAGGAGGAACTAAATGCCCACATATGGCTGAATCCTGGGATATAAGAATGATTTTGGAAAGACAGATTAGGACCAATTTATAGAGTTCTATAAATCCCAGGCCAAGGAATCTGGACATAGCTCTATAGGCAACAGTGCAGCCTTGGTATTCTTTGCACAGGAAAATAGTGATCAGAGCTGAAAACTTCCAGACTAATGAGCTAATTATGGTGTGTAAAATAAATGGTGTGTATAAGGTTAGCAACTCAGGAAATCCTTCCAGAAGTAAGAGCACCACTAATTGTAACAATCATAGTAGTGTTGTGATTTTAGAAGAATTTAATAGGAGTAAAAGTAAGAAAAGGGGGAGTGTATTTCAAAATAAAGCATTTTCCCAAACTTCTTGGTGAAAGTAATTACTTGAATTTCTCAATAATACAAATTCCCCAGCACCATCCCATACTCTATAGAATCCACAGCTATAGTAGAATAGCCTAGAGAGCCACCTGTCTTCCAAGCACCTTTGATTATTCTTTCCATCAAGAAAGTTTGGAAAACATGGTCTCTGAGCCATAGGAACTGAGACAGCTGCTCCACTTTAGGTAACTGAGCTGTATTCAGAGAACACTCCCCTCCCATCCTACATCACATGTTCACAGGATGTACTTGGGACAGAGACTCTCTGCTTTGCTCCAGGCTTCACTACTGTAGGCTTGTTTGGTCAAGCAAGTCTCTCTAGTTCCTAAAGAAGCAAGCCCACTAACTCTACCACAGCCACCACCCTGAGCCAACTAGTGAGGAAGTACAAATTGTTTCATGAATAGATCAACCTCAGAGAGAAATTTCATTAAAAAGCAGAGGAAACTGACTATATTAATTTAAAATAAATTTTGTCCTCTCTAAACTCTAAGGATAAACTCATTAATTTGTTTATAAATCCAACTTGCGTAAATCTATAAATAGTTAAATATATATTCCAACTGCTAATTCTAAAGTAGGAATATAAAGTATTCTCTATATTTATAATTTAAATAAGTAGTATGGTATGATGGAAGTAAAAATTTGTTCAAAATTGATTTTGAGTGCACTAATGAACTATTGAGATCTATTTTCTGTGACTTAACTGATTATATGAAACACAAAAAGGAAAAAAACATTTTCTGCCAATGTTATGGAGGGAGTTGATGGCAGTAGTGACCAGGGTCAATCAACAGGAGTCATAAGACAAAGACACTAGTAGAATGAACAAAACCAGCTGGAGCCACAGCAGCACTAATTGGTGTGGCAGAATTCAAAATAAGAGTAACCTGGACCTGGGACTTCCGGCTAAGATGGAAGCATAGGTGGACACACCATGCCTCCATGCACAACCCAGATAGGGACAACAAAAATTGAGAAACAGAATAACATCCATAACTGACAGAAAATAGATCTGAATGGAAGTCGGACAATCAAGAAGTTGAAATAGACCCATTCATCCAGACCCGTAGGAGGGGCGGAGTTGGACAGCCAGGAGCTGGTCGCAGTGACGAGAGCAGAGAGAGTTGGGACCGGGCATGTAAGGCATCTGGGGCATGCAAGACTGCAGTGGGTGGACCCTGAGTGCACAAGCGGCAGCTGGCAGACCCCAGCCGAGGGGTGGCAACCTGCAGACCCAGTGAGGTGGCGATTGTAAGCAAGGTAGTAAGCACAACCCAGTGTAGCATCCAGCAAACTCGAGAACAAATATCGGAGACTTTCAGGGTATCAAAGATGTTACTTTATTGGCCAAGTTTAACCTGCTCAGGGGCGAACTCTCAAAGTGTCCAGCGACACAGTGCCCACAAGGAGCTGCAAACGAGAGCCGCGCCGAGCGCTTACAACTACATTCTTATATATGGGCGGGCAAGCAAGCATTATACAGAAGCAGACGTGGCAGTTAGTAATTCACTTACAAAGACCGCGCGTGGGAATTTCAAACCAAGCATTCTTTCATAAGGCGGGAAGGCAGGATGTTTGTTCATTAACCTAGTCATCTCCTGGCTCTAGCTAGCTAGTTTTCTATTTTCTCATTAAAAACTACAAAGCACTGCTTATCTAGCCTACCCAGGGGAGAGTGTCTGCTAGACACAGGATGTTTGCTTTAACTGTACTTTGTCTCTTTTATCATTTCTTTTTAGCTACAATGTGGTTCTTGTCTATTAAGGCTAAATTTAGTTCTTAATTTCCTTGTTCCCAACACCCAGGATCCCAGCACTGGGAAATTGAGCCTCGGGACACTGATTAAGGACACCTGTGGGAGTTGAGGTGCACGGAGAGACACCCAGCCTCACAGGAGAGGTCCTTGGAGGGTCCCACAGTGTACACAAGCCCACCCACACAAGAACTTGCACCAGAGGGGCTCAGTTCACTCGGGGGAAGCAGCAGAAGGGACTGAGGTCCCACAGAGAATGGAGCTATTGCCATTGTTCCCTCTTGACCCTGCCCCCATATACAACATCACAACCTAGCGACTGGGGTGCCCTGCCCTGGTGAACACCTAAGGCTCTGACCCTTACTGTAACAAGCACAACCAGACCCCCCCCCCCAAGGAAAAGAGAGAGATGGCTCAAACAGAAGAACAAATCAAAGCCCCAGAATCCATCCATTTACGCGACTGAGAGATAGCCAACCTATCAGATGCACAGTTCAAAACACTGGTGATCAGGAAGCTCACAGAATTGGTTTATTTTGGTCACAAATTAGATGAAGAAATGCAGGCTACAATAAGAGAAATGAAGGAAAATGCACAGGGAACCAATAGTGATGGGAAGGAAACGGGCTCAAAACAATAGAGTGGACCAGAAGGAAGAAACATACAATCAGAAAAGAATGGAGAAATAAGAATTCAAAAAAATGGGGACGGAAGATGGCGGCCTTACTCTAGGCAGCGTTTTTCTCGGCTTCTGTGAAGAGGAGGGAAACTCGCAGAACGGTGGAGAAACAGAGCAAGTGGACTAGGTTACCGAATCACTTTTGAAAGCAGGACATCAAAATTATTGCGATCACAGAAAAACCAGACAGTACGGAGACTGCTTCAGGACAAAAGGGGCCCAGGGACCAGCGCGGGGACTAGGGGTGTGCAGTCTCCAGGCCCAGTGCTCCCGGGTCTGCCTCAGGGCTCCCGGGAGAGAGGAGTTGCTGCTCCCTCCCCTGAATACGGGGGGAGGGGGTGAGCAACTCCAGGGGAGAACGTGTTGCTTGAAGGAATAGATTGGGCAGTTGGACCAGGAAAAAATCACCCAGAGACTATGAACACCTGCCCAGAGACCAGGGAGAAGTGAGGGCCTCTAGCCTACAGGTCCAGGGGCAGTTTGGAAGAGCGCCTGCACCCCTAGCCCGGTGGAAGTGCAGATCAGTGGAGAACACAGAGCCAGGCCGCGCTCAGCTCGAGCCCCATAGCGAGGCCTGAATTGCGCACCGTGATCCCAGGAGGGACGTGGCGCTTGGTGCGTTCATACAGTAGTGGCTCAGAAATTTCCAGCCAGCCCGACCAGGGGAGCTGGGAAAGGCACCAACACCCGGTTGGAGTGCGGTTCCGTGGGGATCACGGAGCTGGGAAGGGCTCGGCTCGCGCACCATCGGAAAGACTGACTCTCGTGCGCTGTGAACCTGGAAGGGTCACTCGCTCCATCAGGGAGCCTGTCTTGCACTCACTGTGAACCCAGAAGGGTCGCGGCGAGGCGCTTAGGGCGATCCTAGACCCCGAATGTCAAAAGTATGGGGGAGGGGCACACCCTTTTACGATTCCCAGGGAGGGTGCAGTGAACCCCAAAACGTCGCGGTGCCTCCTGAGATCATAGAGCAGGAACCCTGCAGCACCCCGGAGTCCGGAAGAATGTGGAAGTGAGATCCAGAGAGCCAGTGTGCTCGGGAGTGCCCAGGGTACCTGACAGACTTGCTGAGATCTGGCTGGGAGACAGAAAAGCATTTCAAAGGTCCCTCAGCCAGCTGAAGACAGCAAGATCAGAAAAACTGGTCTGGCCAGTTAGAAACCAACAAGAGGTTTTTTGTTTTGTTTTGTTTTGTTTTTTTGTTTGTTTGGTTTGGTTTGGTTTGGTTTGGTTTGGTTTGGTTTCTGTGGCTGTTGTTCATTGACTGAATTTATCTTGTGTTTTATGTGACATTTTATTTTTCAATTCTTATTATTTTTATACCTTGCAATCCCTTATGTTTCTCTTCCATTCATCCTAATATTATTCTTTCCACTCCAAATTTATCTCTCCTACACTACATCGTCTGCTTTTCTTTCCTTTTTTTTAAATCTTGCAAGTCACTGTAAATTTGTATTATCTTTTTCTCACTTTTCCAACATTTTTTATTTTAATCATATTTTGGTATTCTTTTTCTTTCTGTATAATCTTCTTTGCTTGGCTGGTTATACTGTCATTTGATAGCTTCCCCCTGGTATCTCAGTCACAGTGTGTTGATAATTTACTATCCTTCATCTGTGTTCCATTAATACATCTCTCAAGGTTCTATACTCTTTATTATTGTTATCTAGATCTCATCGATTCTGCCACACAACTGTCACTTTACTATTACTGTTAACAAGGCCTAGTCCATACAATTGTAAATACTTCTCAATACCCCTACCTGATCTCAGCCCACTTTGCAATTTTCTGAACTATACTATTGTGGGGGTTGTCTCTATTCTTTTACACACTACTCCTATATATTAATCTTTAATCCAATCCTACCTTAGAATCTGACCTCCAACAGCCTCACAGCTTTCTAGATCCAACTAACAATCCTCATGTCCCCAATAAGAGACTTACTTTCTTTCCATCCTTAATAAAACTTGGATAGTGGGATGGAGGATCACGGTTAACACTATAAGGAGCAAAAGGATAACCCATCTCTTCTCTACTGGCTGCTAATGTAAATATCATAGTATACTGTCTTGCTGTCTTAAACCATTTTGCCTTACTCCTCCAACTGATCACAAAAAAGAGTAGGGGGAAGCTGTGAACACCAGGATACACGAAGGAGATTGCACCACTGACCCTCACAAATATTCTACCACAGAAGTTCACACCATAATTACAGGGAATCAGAACAGATCAAATTAACAAACAAGAAGAAAAAAGAAGAAACCCACCAACAATGAGAAAACAAAGAAACAACCCCCAATTGAAAGGAAATGAGTAAGCCTCAGGAAAACTGCTAAATGAAATAGAGGCAACTCAACTATCAGATAGTGAGTTCAAAACAATGATTACCAGGAAGTTCAATGAACTCACACTGAGCTTTCAGAAATTAGAGGGAAACTACATCAATCTCACTGGAAACTATATAAACATGAAAAAGGAAATAGAAACTCTTAACAAAGGTCAAGAGGAAATGAAGAATACAATTTCTGAACTGAAGAACACAATAGAAGGAATGAGAAGCAGGATTGATGAAGCAGAAGATCGGATTAGCAGACTGGAGGACAAAGTAGAAAACAACATCCAGAAAGAGCAAGAAAAGGAAAAGAGGCTCAGAAAGAATGAAGAGGGATTAAGAGAAATGCAAGACAATATGAAACATAATAATATCCGTATAATAGGGATACCAGAAAAAGAAGAAGAAGAAGAGCAAGGGATCGAAAACCTAGTTGAACAAGTAATGAAGGAGAACTTCCCCAATTTGATGAGAGAAAAAGTCACACAAATCCAGGAAACACAGAGAGTCCCAATCAAGAGGAACACAAAGAGGCCCACCTCAAGACACATCATCATTAAAAGGGCAAAATTTCAAGACAAAGAGGGAATCTTAAAGGCAGCAAGGGAGAAAAAGGAAGTAACATACAAGGGCATCCCAATAAGGCTAACAGCTGACTTCTCAATGGAAACACTTCAAGCCAGATGAGAATGGCAAGAAATACTCCAGGTAATGAGAACCAGAGGTCTGCAACCAAGGCTACTATATCCAGCAAGGTTCTCAATCAAGATAGAAGGCCAAATAAGAAACTTCCTAGACAAAAGCAGTCTAAAAGATTACACCTCGACCAAACCAGCTCTGCAAGAGATCCTAAAGGGACTGCTTTAAGGAAGGGAAGGAAAAGAGAGAGAGAGAGAGAGAGGGAGGGAGAGAGAGAGGGGGGGGGAGAGAGAGAGAGAGAGAGGAGCACACATACATAAAAGAAAATTAATAAGTACCTATCAATAATAACCTTAAACATAAATGGATTAAATGTTCCAAACAAAAGACATAGAATAGCTGAATGGATAAGAAAAAATGACCCACATATCTGCTGTCTACAAGAGACCCACCTCAGGATAAAAGACCTACACAGGCTGAAAGTGAAGGGCTGGAAAGAAATCTTCCAAGCAAATGGACAGGAAAAAAAAAAGCCTGGGTAGCAATACTCATATCAGACAAAATAGGCTTCCAAAAAAGGTCCATAAAGAGAGATCCAGAAGGTCACTTCATAATACTCCAGGGAAGAATCCATCAAGGAGACATAAATATTGTAAATATATATGCACCCAACATAGGAGCACCCAAATACATAAAGAAAATCTTAGAGGACTTCAAGAAAGATTTGGACAGCAACACAATTATAGTGGGAGATTTTAACACCCCACTATCAAAAATGGACAGATTTTTCTAAACAAAATATCAACAAAGATACTATGGCATTGAACAATACCCAAGATGAAATGGGCTTTACTGATATATACAGAGCCCTCCATCCAAAAGAAGCTAAATATACATTCTTTTCAAATGCACACGGAACATTCTCAAAGATAGACCACATGATAGGACACAAAACAAGCCTCAAGAATTTCAAGAAAATTGAAATCATACCAAGCATTTTCTCAGACCACAAGGGACTGAAGCTAGAAACCAACCCCAAGGAAAAAAACCAAAAACACTCAAAATCATGGAGATTAAATAGCATGCTCTTAAACAATGAATGGGTCAAGAATGAAATTAGGGAAGAAATCAAAAGGTTTCTGGAAACAAATGAAAACGAACTCACAACAACCCAAAACTTATGGGACACAGCCAAGGCAGTCCTGAGAGGGAAGTTCATAGCGATACAAGCCGACCTAAAAAGGTTAGAAACATTCCAAACAAACAACCTAACCCTACGTCTACAAGAACTCGAGGAACAACAACAAAGGAAGCCCAGAGCAAGCAGAAGGAAGGAAATAACCAAGATCAGAGTACAACTAAATGACATAGAGACTAAAAGCACAATTCTAAGGATCAATGAATCCAAGAGCTGGTTCTTCGAAAAGATAAACAAAATCAACAAGACTTCAAGCTGACTCACCAAGAAAAAAAAGAGAGAAGACCCAAATAAACACAATCAGAAATGAAAGAGGAGAGATTACAACAGATACCACAGAAATACAAAGGATTGTAAGAAATTACTACAAAGAACTGTATGCCAAGAAACTTGAAAACCTAGGTGAAATGGACAAATTTCTAGAAAAAATATAATCTTCCAAAACTCATTGAAAAAGAAGCAGAAAGCCTGAATAGACCAATAACAACAAAAGAAATTGAAGCAGTAATCAAAAAACTCCCAACACACAAAAGCCCTGGACCAGATGGTTTCACAGGAGAATTCTACAAAGCATTTAAGGAAGAGCTAACCCCTCTCCTTCACAGACTATTCCAAAAAATCCAAAGAGATGGGAGTCTCCCAAACTCTTTATATGAGGCCAACATCGTCCTAATTCCAAAACCAGACAAAGACACAAAAAAGAAAGAAAACTTCAGGCCAATATCACTGATGAACATTGATGCTAAAATCCCCAACAAAATACTGGCAAACCGCAACCAACAATACATTAAAAAGATCATACACCATCAACAAGTAGGATTCATTCCAGGGATGCAAGGATGGTTCAATATTCGCAAATCAGTAAATGTAATACATCACATAAACAAAAGCAAAGACAAAAAACACATGATTATATCAATTGATGCAGAAAAAGCATTTGACAAGGTACAGCACCCATTCATGATAAAAACACTCGGCAAAGTGGGAATAGAGGGAGCATTCCTCAACATAATAAAGGCCATATATGAGAGACCTACAGCCAACATCATACTCAATGGGCAAAAATTAAAATCTTTTCCACTAAGATCAAGAAAAGACAAGGGTGTCCACTTTCACCACTTCTATTCAATATAGTACTGGAAGTTTTAGCCACAGGAATCAGAAAAGAAAAAGAAATAAAAGGCATCCAAATCGGAAAGGAGAAAACAAAACTCAAACTGTTTGCAGATGACATGATAGTATACATAGAAAATCCTATAGACTCTACCAAAAAACTGCTTGACCTAATAAATGAATTTGGCAAAACAGAGGGATACAAAGTCAATATCCAGAAATCAAAGGCATTTCTGTACACCAACAATGAAACAGCAGAAGCAGAGATCAATGAAAAAATCCCATTTGAAATAGCAAAAAGAAAAATAAAATATCTAGGAATAAACCTAACCAAAGTGGTAAAAGACCTGTATTCAGAAAACTACACAACACTGAAGAAAGAAATCAAGGAAGACACAAACAAATGGAAACATATACCGTGTTCATGGACTGGAAGAGTTAATATCATCAAAATGTCCATACTACCCAAAGCAATTTTCACATTCAGTGCAATTCCTATTAAAGTACCAATGGCATATTTCACAGACATAGAACAAGCACTTCAAAAATTTATATGGAATTATAAACGACCCCGAATAGATGCTGCAATTTTGAGAAAGAAGAGTAAAGTAGGAGGGATCACAATATCTGACACTAAACTATACTACAAGGCCACTGTAATCAAAACAGCCTGATACTGGCATAAAAACAGGCACATAGACCAATGGAACAGAACACAGAGCCCAGAAATAAGCCCAAGTCTCTATGGTCAATTAATATTTGACAAAGGAAGCAGCAACATAAAATGGAGTAAAAATAGCCTCTTCAACAAATGGTGTTGGGAGAACTGGACAGCCACCTGCAAAAATATGAAACTTGAGCACCAACTTACACCATATACAAAAATAAATTCAAGGTGGATAAAAGACTTAAATATAAAACATGACACCATTAAAGTCCTAGAGCAGAACGTAGGTAGGAAAATCTCAGATATTTCACGAAGAAACTTTTTTACTGACTTGTCCCCTAGAGCAAGGGACATAAAGGAAAGAATAAACAAATGGGACCTCATCAAGATTAAAAGCTTCTGCAGAGCTAAAGAAAACAGTATCAAAATGAAAAGAGAACCAACTGTATGGGAAAACATATTTGCCAATGATACCTCAGACAAGGGTTTAATCTCCAAAATATGTAAAGAACTTACACGACTCCACTCTAAGAAGACAAGTAACCCAATTAAAAAATGGGCAAAGGACTTGAACAGACACTTCTCCAAGGAGGACATACAGAAAATCCAAAGACACATGAAACAATGTTCAATATCGCTAGCTATCAGATAGATGCAGATTAAAACCACAATGAGATACCACTTCACACCAGTCAGATTGGCCATCATAAACAAAGCAACAAACAAGAAGTGTTGGAGAGGTTGTGGAGAAAAGGGATCCCTAGTGTACTGCTTGTGGGACTGCAGACCTGTACAACCACTATGGAAAGCAGTATGGAACTTCCTCAGAAAACTAAAAATGGACCTGCCTTTTGACCCTGCAATTCCACTGCTGGGACTCTATCCTAAGAATACTAAAACACCAATTCAAAAGAACCTATGCATCCCAATGTTCATAGCAGCACAATTTACAATAGCCAAGTGTTGGAAGCAACCAAGATGACCATCATTGAATGAATGGATCAAAAAACTATGGTACATTTACACAATGGAATTCTATGCAGCAGAAAGAAAGAAGGAGCTCCTACCCTTTGCAACAGCTTGGATGGAGCTGGAAAACATTATGCTAAGCGAAACAAGCCAGGCAGTGAAAGACGAATACCATATGATCTCACCTTTAACAGGAACCTAAATAACAAAACAAAGAAACAAGCAAAATATAACACTGAAATAGAGGCCAGGCTGACAGTGCCCACAGAAGAGAGTAGAGGGAATTTCAGGGGACAGTGGGAAGGGTTCAGAGGAACAAACTTAAAGGACACGTGGTCATAAACTAAGGGGAGGGTGGTAATGGGAGGGAAGTGGGGAGGGGTGGGAGGGGGACTGGATTGGGATTAAAAAGGAGAAAACTGTATTTGAACAATGATTAAAATTTAAAAAAAAAATTCAAAAAAATGAGGAGAAACTTATGAACCTCTAGGACATCTTTAAACGTTCCAACATCCGAATTATAGGGGTACCAGAAGGGGAAGAGGAAGAGCAACAAGTGGAAAAATTATTTGAACAAATAATAAAGGAGAACTTCCCCCTTCTGGCAAAGAAAATGGATTTCCAGGAAGCTCAGAGAGTCTCAAAGAAGTTGGACCCAAGACGGAACACACCAAGGTACATCATAATTACATTACCCAAGATTAAAATTAAGGAGAGAATCTTAGAAGCATCAAGGGAAAAGGAGATAGTAACCTACAAAGGAGTTCCCATCAGACTGTCAGCTGATTTCTCAAAAGAGACCTTACAGGCAAGAAGGGGTTGCGAAGAAGTATTCGAAGTCATGAAAGGCAAGGACCTACATCCCAGATTGCTCTATCCAGCAAAGCTTGCATTTAGAATGGAAGGACAGATAAAGTGCTTCCCAGATAAGGTCAAGTTAAAGGAGTTCATCATCACCAAGCCCTTATTATATGGAATGTTAAAGGGACTTATCTAGAAAAAGAAGATAAGAAGAAGATAAAAAACATGTATAGTAAAATGACAGCAAACTCACAATTATTAACAACCACACCTAAAACAAAACCAAAAGAAACTAAGCAAACAACTAGAACAGGAACAAAACCACAGAAATGGAGATCACATGGAGGGTTAGCAACAGGGAAGTGGGAGGAGGAGAGAATGGGGAAAGGTATGGAGAATAAGTAGTGTAGATGGTGTGTAGAAAATAGGGGGAGGGCAAGAATAGTATGGGAAATGTAGAAACTAAAGAACCTATGACACATGGACATGAACTAAAGGGGGGAAATGTGGATGGGAGAGGGTGTGCAGGGTGGAGGGGAAGGAAGGGGGGAAATGGGACAACTGTGATAGTATAGTCAATAAAATATATTTAAAGAAAAAGAGTAACCTGGACCTCTGGGCCCAGGTAGGACACCTCTTGGAGATGCCCAGAAATATTTGAGGGAAGGATTTTAACATCAGCAAGGGCTCAGACTGAGAATGTGTGTGGGAGCACAGGAGTGTGTACATCTGTATGTATGTGCATGTGTGTGCAGAAAGTTACAAGTGTGCAGTCACAAATCTTCCCAGCTTCAAGTTTCTGTCTCTGGTCCAAACTCCTCCTGGTTTCTTCTTGCCTGCAACCATGGCCCAAGATACTTATGAGAACAAGCTCAGGGGCAGACTACTGGTTTCTAACCCTGGCTCTACCACAGGGGGCTGTACTTTAGACAATTGTTTCAACTTTTCTGTGCTTCAAAATTCAGGTGTGTTAATGTTAGGATGATTCCATTTACACAAATGGAATCTTAAGACTTGAGGCATTCAAGCAATATACGTAAGGAAAAATGATCACTGTTGTATTATAGGTGCCTAAATCATTTTCTCTGTTAATTAATTCCTCCCATCCCCTTCTCTGCCCACATCCCATTTCTCAGAGTGTCTGCACCAACAATCCTACTGACTAGGCAGCAGGTGGTCTTGCTGACCTATCTATACAGCTAATTGAGCTGAATCAGATTTTCTTCCATGATTCTGAATTCAAATTTAGAGTCAGATCAGCCTATGACATGCACTTGAGATGATATAAAGCTAGAGTCAGGTCAAGTATGTACAAAGAAAAAAGAGCCATTTTGCAAAAATAGAGAATAATCATGTAGGCAGAGGGAGGAGCACAGATTTGACAACACACAGCCTGTGAGAGGGACAGGGAAGGGGAAGCAGGCTGCACTTCTCACCCGTGGCTCAGTAAGGTACACCCATGTTCTTCCAACCTTACATTTGCTTCATTAAGTTTGCCTCGATGGTGTTTTGAGCCTTGGCACCTTAGTCTGTTCTTGCTGTTATAACAAAAACATTATAGACTGGGTGGCTTAAACAATGAACATTTATTTCTCACAGTTCTGAAGGGTGGGAAACCCACAATCAGGGGACTGGCAGATTCCGTGTCTGGGTAAAGCCCTCTTCCTGGTTCACTGCATCTTCACTTGCAGAAAGGGCCTGAGAACTCCCTGTGGTCTCTTTTATAAAGACAGGAATCCCATTAACGAGGGCTCTATTCTAATAACCTAATTACCATCCAAAGGCCCTGCATCCTCATACCATCACATCGCTGGTTAGGATTTCACCATATGAATTTGGAAAGGACACAAACATTCTATTCATAACAACTACAAACTAGCCCAACTAAGGCAACTGCTCCCCACAGAAGTTTAGATAAGTTAGTAGCTCTCCAAGCATCATCTTTAAACAAGGTGTGACCACAGACAAGACCAAGGGCCCGATCTTTCCAACTCTTCCACATCTGTTGCTATTGAAACAGTGCAAGGTATTAAGTTCCAGACTGCCTCAGAGGGCAGCAGGTAAAAATGATAATGTTCTCTAATTCAGACTGAAAAGCCTCCATACTTTCTTTGATGTGACTCTGTACATCATTAGACCAAATTACATACCAAATTCTCCCATTAGTTCTGCCTTTTAAAGGTACCTTTAATTAACTGTTTAAAAGTGAAAAATAAATAGCTAAGGCAAAAATTGCCACATTTCAGAACTCTCATCCTTAATCTATATTTAGCTTGAAGCTAAAAAATTATTCATAACTGAGACAAAATATAAAAGCAATGGTGATGACACATTGTTCCTATTTTGGCTTGCTGGAATTATATTCAGACACTGTTACTAGAAATAATGTGAGAATTCTTCAAAGGCAAAACCCAGGCGTCCCCTTTACCATCTCTATGTGCGTGTAGGTACATATATAGTGTGTGGGGACATGTGTACATGTGTTTATGTGTGTACATGTGTACATGCATGCAGCAAATTACAAGTGAGCAGTCACAAATCCTCTGCTTCATAGATTCTTTCTCTGATCCAAACTTCCTCTCCTGGTTTTATTCCTGCCTGCATCATTGTACAAGATGCTTAAGAGAACAGGTTCAGGGCCAGAATGCTGGGTTCTAATCCTGGCTCTATCACATGGGACTATGGCTTTAGGCAATTGTTTATTTTAACTTTTCTGTGCCTCAATTTTTTTATCTTTAAAAAGGGCAAATAATAGCACCTATTTCATAACTTTGCAAGGAGTAAATGAGTATATATAAAACTCCTAGAGCCACATTTAGCCACCAAATAAATACTTAGAAACACTAAATATTATTATTAATCATACCCCTTAGTTATCAAAAGAGTCCTTCTTTGTCTGAACACCAAATCCATCCCTCAAGCTCATGTAAACTGTTCTGCTTATTGGTGATCTAACATAAGATTTTCTGATATTAATCTCTGCTATAAGGATTCATTAGTTCCTGGGGGTTCATTGCCTTTAGGGCTGCTCTCACTTTAAGATTTTATAACTTGACTCCTGCTTCACATAGACACCAGAGTTGCAGAGTCAATTTTCCTAATACAGCATAATGTAATGTAGCCTCTTTAGATAAGCAAAGTGTTTTTAAGACAGATGGTTTAGATCAGTTATTTTATTATTCAAAAGTCTGCCCCTCAACAGGAATCCATAGTTTAAATTGAACATGAGTGGTCATTCTCAGCCAGATTCATCTCCATCTTGAAAAATGCTTCTTCCTTAATGTTTTGGTTACACTTTCCTTTGATGGAGAAACAGCTCCAGCTGTTCCAGCCCTTGAAATGCCTCAAGCTTTCCCGAGCAGGCTTTATCTCCCAGTCTTCCTACAGAGACAAGGGAATCTACACTGAGCCCCCAAGGAGTAGAGAGGACCCATGTTTTCCCTCTGATCTTGTGCTAATTCTTTTTGGTGAATATGAATACCACCTCTTATATGGCAGTTTTGGTTTTGTCACAACTAAAATCTCATTTACCCAACAAAAAGGAATGCCCAATGTTTGGTACTGAGTACAGTTTTTAAAACAAACAAACAAAAACCCAGAAAATTTAACACATCAGTTATTGAATATACAAATACTGTTGGATAGAGCTAGGACTCTTCCCAAATTTGCACTGACAAACATTCTGTGATATCACCAAAACATTATTGTCAATTTCATTTGAGTTGCTTTCATATACAGTGGTTTGGGTTTTTTAACACTTTTTACTTTTACTTACACTTTTACTTTTTTAAAAACCTTCTGACATTCATTTATTTAAGATTATGGCCAGTTTGTAATCCAACAACCAGAAGGTAATTGACTCCCTTCTTGGTGAAAGACAGTGTGTTTGGAACAACACAATAAAGACAGATCTGATGTCACAAACACCAGGACAAAGTTTTCTTCAAATGAAAGGCCAATTATTACATTTCTCATTCTATCAAATATGGTAGTTTTCATTTTGAAGTTAGATCATCATAGTTTATTCACCCATTTGATAGTTAAGATTAAAAGACCTAAGACTGAAAAATCTACTGTCACTTGCCTTTGCACCTGACAGATAGCCCCAGTTCCTTTTACTCAAGCAGAACCTTGTATGCTGCCACGGAAGACATTCTACAGCACGTGTTAACCATGTTGGTGACATCCCTAAGGGTAAGTTCATCTGTTTTGCCAACAGTAATTCTACTGGAATTAGCTTTCTGACTTAGGTAAAAATAGCTGTTTTTATTAGTCAGCACACTTCCTGTTTAGTTTTTAAATGCATACAATTTTTACAAAAGGGAAGAATGTGGAAGAGTGGGGCTTTAAATGTTATCAAATTCATAGGCTGCATCTGTACTGAAGAATATTTTATAGCAGAACTTATAAATAAAAAGGAGTAAGAACTCTTTCCATATCAAAAAGACTGATAATTACAGTTGCTTCCTTTGACTGGCAAAACAGCCCTCACTGGAAGAGACCAACTCCCACAGGCTCAGTGAGACATGTAAAGCCAGTTCATCAGCACATTGTGTGCTGGACCAAAGGCAAAGAGGCATTACTTTCAAGGGAAGGAGATCTGTTGAAATGAAGTATCTTGAATTATGACAGTACTTTCACATGACAGTAAAAATAAAACTAAAAAATCTAAGATGGGATCATTCAAAAATTATTCCCCTCACCACGAAAAAGTTTTATATTGCAGGTGTTTCTCTTTGATAAAGTCTATTTACCAAGATGTCATTTTTAACGTCATAGGGATTATCTAGATATATAATAAAGATAAGAAAGGTGACTCACTAATATCTAAGACACTGACTTCCTTACTACCTAGTTCACCTGTCAACCACTCTATTTTTTAAAAAAATCAAGGCTAAATGATCAAATTAGTTGTGTATTTGTCAAAAATCTTTTCTTCTACTTCCACTTCACTAAGCTAGATATTAAAATTGTGAAATTTCAGGGCTGGATAGGACTTTAGGACAATGAGATCCTTCAAATTTGAAGGGACTTAAGGCTTGAGAAATTATGTGCAATTCCAGTGCGTAGCTAAGGTTGAGAAAGAGTTCCAAAACAACATTTTTGAAATCTTAATGAGAAAACAAATCACTTGAGGATCTTGTTGAAGGGCAGGTCTGGGGTAGGCCTGAGACTCTGCATTCTTAATAGGTTCTCAGGTGAAGCTGATGTTATCCAAGGTCACAGCTGGTGTAGAAAAGTCCCAGAGATCTCCTAGCCCAGTGGCTATCAAACTGTTCTCAGAACTCTGAGATTGTCTGGAGAGTGCTGGAAAGGTTCTGCATTCCTAGATTTACATTTACTAGGAATAAGGCTCATCTGAGCCTTTATTCATTGCCCACACTCCTATACCACCTCCTTTCCCAATTTAAATTTATCTATTTATTAAAAACAGAATTCATGATTCTTACTGGTTGACTTTATAATATGTAAATGTTAAAAATATGAACTGATAAATATAATCTTTGTTTGACAAGAGTGTGCACTGCTAAAAGCGCTTATATTTTCCTTCCACTTTACAGATGAGGAAACTGAGAAGATATGGAAATCACATCACACTTACTTACTGGCCAGCACAATTCCCTGTTACAACACGCAGTTGCCCTGCATAATTCAAGAGGAATCAACCAAACTGAGGTCAAAGAAGTGGAAATGAAATTGGGGTTGCAGTTCTGCTCATTTACATGCTACAGTTTGAACTGTAAACTGTTAAAAACTGTTAAAAAAAACAATGAAACTTAGAAATGTTGACATAGCTCCTGGGCATTCTGGGTATGGTCCTGCTAGTTGGTCATGAATGAGAATTTGTTGAAAGTATAAGAAAACTATTTTTAGAAGCTCCAAAAAAAGAGGAGAAAAGAGATTGTAATTTGTAGAGCAAATCTTGAACTCTAGAAGAAGAGATCAAAAAGCAAGAAAAAAAAAAGAGAAAGAGAGGGACTGGAAAGAGGCAGGCAGGGAGAACCAAAATAACCACTGGTCTAATGATGGCTCAGAGGACTGCAGAGGCCACAGCTTTGATTTGGAACCAGGGTAAACTTGGGAGCAAAGCTTTGATTCCTTGGGTTTAAAGCAGGGAAGGAAATACTTTGGTTTTCATCTTGCGAACATAATAAAGGTGAATCAGGTGTAAAGTATCAGCATCAGCAGACGCTGTTAAAAATCTGATTGCTGTATTCACTCGTGCTGATTTTGCCATGATTACAATTTGTACCTTTATGCTCTTTTATCCTGGGATCTTCTTAGTGTTAGCTTTACATTCTACTAGCTGAGCATAAGTGAGCTGTAGCAAGAAGGCCTCTATAGCAATGAGGTAAACAGAAAAGGCAGACTTAGGAAGTAGAATTCTAGGGAAGAATCCCCTGTTGCTTTGTTGTGGTGACAGCAAAAAGAATCAGTCAGAGAAACTTCTGTTGGAAGCTCCTCACAGGTTCTGGTTGATTTTAACAATGCTAAACATTAAACCTAATAAAAGACTTCTTAAGGTCAAAGAACATGACATAGATAGATGATAGATACATACATACATACATACATACATACACATACATTTATATATATATCTTACACACACATAACATATATATGTAATGTGTATATTCACCATACACACACACATGTGTATTGTGCATGTGTGTGCGCATATATGTATATATGTACATATATGTAGAGAGAGTTATGTGTGTATTGTGTATTTATTTATTTGGGGTCCTAACAGGAAACAGATGGCACACTCAAACAGGACAATGGAGGAGAATTTGGTGAAGGGATTATTTATAAAGAAGATGGCAGCGTGAAGGTAAACCAGGGATGGGAGATTCCCATTGTCTCCTGACACCCTACAGTCACAGCGGCTCCTCATTCTTCCTGCACTCCCCATCCCCCTCTTGCCTCATCTCTGTTCCCCTTCCTGGAATACCCTGATGTCACTTCTTTTGTGTATCTACATCTCCTCAACCTTGAAGGTTCTGGCTGGCTACACAGGAAGTTTGCACAATAAACCTTCCATCTTGGGTACTATAGTGTTGTCCACCCAAATGAATAGTCAGTTTTGTGAAAGCAGGACCACAACTATCTCTAGCAAAGAGATGACAACCTACTTCCAACAGCCTGCTCAGCAGAAACCATCACAAGATTCTCATGGCCCAGAGCTCAGCCTAACATGTTACCAGGTAAGCACGGAGAAAGGCAACATGCCAATGGGAACACTGAGCAGCACATTACATTTTCGTCCTGCCTGCCTGTCCCCTATAGCTGCCTTCCCTAGTCACATGATCCTTGACCATTCATTGTATAATTCCAGCCTCCATAGAGGTTTGCAGCCTATACTCTATTATACTGCAAATAAACTCACCTCTTCCCTCACCCTCATTTCACAATGTCTCTTCTATTTCTTGCTGTTAGGGGTTGAATTGTGTCCCCCAAAATATATGTTAAAGTACTGACCCACAATGTACCTGAATGTGATCTTTTTGGAAATAGCATCTATGTAAATGTACTTAAAATAAGATGACATCATACTGGATGAGAGTGGCTCTAAATCCAATGGCTGATGACCTTATAAGGAGAGAGAGATCTGAAGACACAGAGCATGGAGAACAAGACCAATAAAATGGCATTGGTCCAACCAAGATAGCACAAAGTGTATTAAAAAATGGAGTCACTCATGTCAACCAAGATGGCTGTCAGTCAGCCATCACACTTTGGTTCAAGAAGGAAACTACCTGAGCCATGCTAGACACATCTGGCAAGAAGAGCCAAGATATCTGCACACATGATCAGAACAGCCATGTCTGCAGAGCAGGACCACCCATAGATAGGCTCCTAGGGAAATTCCACACCTGCCATCAGGGGTGTCAAGACATTTATTGAAAAGATCCAGAAGGGTGGACTATACCACTTTCAAGGTATAGCTGAGAGAGTTTTCTGGACCACTGCTGAGACAGCCGAGCTCCACACACCAGAATGTTGCTCCATGACATGTTGATCTCCCTTGGCATCAGCCGCCAGAGGCTCTGTCCTGCTGAACTAAGGACTTTGTCTGCCCTGCTGCCCACCTGGTTCCAGAGATCCTTCCTTGCAAGATGTTGCCAATTCACTTGACTACCATCTGTCTCCTGGACCTGCAGACTGAGACTCTGGGACTTGGGTTCATTATCCCCCATTGATTGCTGTATGTGTATGATATTACTGTTAGATTGTTAGAGTGTGAGTAGGATATTAATGTATGTCGATGTTCTACTGAGTGAACCTGCATTCAATAAAAGCTGAGTGAACAGCATAGTTACTATGTGTGACTCTTGTCTATTCCTTGGTGCTGGGCTGCTTAGCAGGCAGCAAGCTGAGCAGTTGCCTTATAGGAAACTGACTTATAGGAAAAACTGTATCAAAAACATATGCTTGTGACACAGAGGAGAGACTGAGAAGAATGAAGATGAAGGCAGAGATTGGAGTTATATTGTCACAAACCAAGGAATGCCAAAGATTGTCCACAACCACCAGAAACTACAAGAGGCAAAAGAGATTCTTCCCCAGAGTGTTCAGAGGGAGTGTGTCCTTTCCCATACCATGACTTTTGCTTCCAGAATTTGTACAGAATAAATTTCTGTTTTATTAAGCCACTGAGTTGCCATACTTTGCTATGGCAGCCTTAGGAAACTATACACCTTACTTTAAGTGATTTTCTATGAAAAAATATCCCAAGAGAAGGATTGACACTCTTGGTGCCAGACTGCCTGTGTACACTCATCTGCCCTCATTCAATGCCCATCTTCTTCTCTGAGACCTGTTATAGTCAGTGGTGCCCACCTTGCTCCATCATCACCACCTGGCCATCACAGAGGATATGGGTCCCTTTTCTTTTCATTCCAGTTCTTACCATTTTCTTGGGCATCTTCAGTGTTTGTATAGTTGAGTCAACTAATATCCCAGCCTCAGGGTCCTGGGCAACTGTGTTCCCTCCTTCCAATGACTTTCTCATCCTCTTCACTTCAGCCAACTATGTCTGGAGATGGCTGGTCTGTCTACAAAATGTATAACCTTATTCTTTAGTTATAGTAACCTATTTTGCCCCATAATCTTTTTCCAACTAAACCTGTTCTTCATAGGATCCTTTCAGTCAGAGGGTCTCTTAACTTGGAGTCCTTGATCCCCTTGATAGATTTCAGGGTGTATATGAATGTCTTAAAATTATATGCAGATTATCTTACTGCAGCTCACTGCTAGATACAAATTACACACCCATGAAAATTAGAGCCACCTCAATGTGTGGGTGACCCACAGTGCTGCCCAGCACTTCTCTCACTTTTTCTGAGTCAAATATCTGTGCCACCAACCATCCCCCCCAATAAACATACAAGCCTCACTATCTTGTTTAACCTCACCAAATGACCACTCTCCTCCTTCCTCCCAACAACTTTATCTGCTTCACTGCCTCCTTAAACTTATGCATTAATGTGTTCAAACTTCCTTCCTTAACTTCTATCTCAGGGAAAGGAACATTACACCACTCCATTGTAGGAAGAGAAGAGCAAGGCTCGGTGGTGATGGTCATCTGCTAGACATCCTGTCCATAGTACCACTTGTGGTTCACAGAGGAGGATGGATTGTCCAACCCAAACATTGGTTCAAATGTCAAGACTGAAGCTGCTACACATGCACCAAAAAAACATGAAAAGGTTTATTACTTACACAATAAGACTTTCTGTGAAGAGTAGGGCAAGCTTCCAAGAAGGTTCAAAAATGCCTTAAGAGAGGAAGCGGTGGGGGGAGATTGGCTTAGGTGTTGTGAGATGGGCATTGATGCTGATGTGAGGGCTTTCTAGCATGAGCTAGGGCTTGTGTGGTTTAGACTTCCCACCAGCCCTCAAGTAGGAACACCCAGACTTTCTTGTAGCTTGCCCAGATGGGAGCAGAAAGTGAATGGGAAATAGCAAGGCTTAAACACTGCCAGCAGTCAAACATTAAAAATGAAGTCAGTTGATTACACTCTTCAAGAAGAACTGGGGTATTTATTTATTTATTTATTTATTTATTTATTGCTGTTATTCAAGTACAGTAGTCTCCATTTTCCCACTGCCACTTTCCCCCACCTCACCCACCACCACCTCCCACCCTCAATCCTTCCCAACTTCAGCTTTGTCCATAGGTCCTTTATACATGTTCCTTGACAACTCATCCCCTTCCTTCCCCCGTAATTCCCCTCTCCCTCCCCCTCTAGTTACTGTCAGTTTGCTCTGGGTTTTAATATTAAGTCTATTAGGGTGAACCTAAAAAAATAATTTAATCATTCTGAATATAATCTTCACACCAATTACATGAGGCTGATATCACCTTCCCACTGTGTTGTTGTAGGTATTAAATGAGATAACACATATTCAGTGCCTGCTAAATGGAGAATACTTAGTAATGTTGGAAACTTATCTTCTCCAAGGCCAGCCCTTCTTGGTTTGCCTAATTCCCCTCCCCCATGCCTCCTCTAAAGTCCTGCTCTATCACTTATCATTTCTTTCTTCTGGGTCTTCAGTTTCTTTCTCTCCACTAACTTTTGCTCCAATTATTTGATGCTTGCAGAGTATCCACATATCCAGCAGGCATCTCAATCAATACATTCTGAACATAGACCCTTAACTACCTCACATATACTCATACCATCAACTATACTGATGCTCCATAAATGTTAGTGTTGTCCTTAATATCTCCCTTCCATATGCCAAACATCCAATTGGTCACTTAGTTTTGTGGATCCCAGCTCAGAAATTTCTCCCAAATCTTTTACGACCACTGCTTTGTTTATCTCATTATGTCTCATAGACTCCTTATTGATCTCTGTCACAAGTTTCTCAAAATCCTAGCTTAACTTCCTTAATCACTCTGTTTTAAAGTTACTGTTGACTTTTTCATTATACAAAAGCTGCTTACAGGGAGAGGAAGATGGTGATGAGGTAGGAAGGAGCAGATTCCACTTTCCTCTACACATGGGAGAAAAACCTAGCCGCTCTGCAGAGGAACAGAGCAAACAGCCAATAGTATCCTAGCATATATGAAAATAGGAGACCAAAAACTGTAGTGGACATTGAGAAACCAGATGGTAAGGAGAGTGCTTCAGGACAATAAGGTCCCAGGGACCTGCGCAGGGACCAGGGCAGGTGCAGCCCAAGGCCTGGCACCTGCAGGGTCTGCCACAGAATTCTTGGGAGACAGCTGAGTCGGCTGCTCCCTCCCTGGCCAAACGAGGTTTGAGCAACACCAGGAGAGACCTGGTTGCTTGAAGTCCCAGAGAGGGGGATAAGGACTAAGTGGCAAACACACAGGAGCTGTGGACACTCATGAAGTCTGTGGACACCAATTGGGGAGAGTTGAGAACCCTACCATGATGGGCCCTGACCCAGATAGTCCCCAGTGTGGCTAGAGAATTGGGCTGTGCAAGAGGCCAGGCTGCTGTACAGAGCAGCAGGCTTGAGTAGGAAGAATTTCTCAAAAAGAAAAAGTGAAAAAAGACACTGTTTGGGGAATTCTCCTGCAAAAATCACTCTGGCCTCCTCCCCACCCAGCTGGACAATGCTTCTGAGGGGGCATAGGAGGCCCTGTGTGCCCCCGTAGCTCTGGTAGGGGTGCAAGCCCAAACCTGTGGGGCCAGAGGCAGCCTGGCCGAGCACATGCACCCACAATCCTGGGACAGTGCGCTCTGTGGAAGGCCTGGATCCCACACCCAGGGCCCTGTGGAGAGGCACCAGGCTAGCTCTGGGGAGAGTGTGAGTGAGGCTGACTGAGTGCTGATCTGGAAGAGAGAAAACCCCTCAGCCTGCTACAGCCAGCAAGACTAGAAAAGCTAGTGTGGCCAGTTTGAAACCACCAAGAGGCTTTTCTTAAGTAATGTTTTATTTTTTAATTTTTATTATTTTTTATCTCTCAATTCCTTCTTCCTCTCTCTCTTTCTTTCTTGTTTTATTCCTTCTTCTTTTCTTTCCAATTTTATCTCTTCTGCCCTCCTTCTGCTTCTCTCTCTCTCTTTTTAAATACCCACAAGTGAGACAAAAAAAAAAAAAACAAAACTGGAACTGTGAAAAGACCAAAGTTGAACCCAAAGAGGGGTAATCCCAAGAGCTGAGACAGTACGACAAATTTCACTTTGCTATTACAGAGAACCTGCAAGTTATTGCATATTTTTATTATTATTATTTTCATTATTCTTACATCTTTTATTTTATTAGTATTTTTGTATTCCTTTTCTTTCTGTTTAGTCTTCTTTGCTTGGCTGGTTATACTATATTGTTTAATAGGTATCCCCTGTTCTCCCTTTCATAGTGTATTGCTAATTTACTATCCTTCACTTCACTTGGGTTCCATTAGCAAATTACTAAAGGTCCAGTACTTCCTATTCTTGTTATCCAGATCACATAGATTCTCTCATATGACTGATGCTCCATTATTATTGTAAATAATAGCTCCATACAATTGTAAATACTACACAACACCCAGATCTTATCACACTTCATGGTTTCCTGACCTCGATTACTGTTGTGGTTAACTCTATTCTCTCACACACTACACCTATTTACTATCCTTTACTCTAAACTCCTCACTACCTTCTAGATCCAACTCACAACCCTTACATCCCCAACAAGAATCTTATCTTCAGCCCTGGCTGGCGTAGCTCAGTGGATTGAGCGCGGGCTGGGAACCAAAGTGTCCCAGGTTCGATTCCCAGCTAGGGTACATTCCTAGGTTGCAGGCCATAACCCCCAGCAACCGCACATTGATGTTTCTCTCTCTCCCTCCTTTCCCTCCCTAAAAATAAATAAATAAAATCTTAAAAAAAAATAATCTTATCTTCTCTCCATACTTTCTAAAAAGTGCCTGAGTGGGTGGAATATCATGGTTAACAGTATACATAGCCAAAGCATCTATCTCTTTTCTATGGGTTGATATTATAAAGACCATAGAATACACTCTTGCTGTCTTAAACCATTTTGCCTTCCCCCTCCAAATGATCAGAAAAAAGAGTAGGTGGAAGCTGTGAACACCAGAATATCTGCTGGCAGAGGAAACCCAACAACAAAGGAATCACCAATAGATAGCAACAGAAGAAGGTGAAAAAGGGAGTGGAAGCCATACTAACCTAAACCCAGGACCTATCTGGAAATACAACTACATAGTGGAGAAATTACCCAGAACAACAACTGAACAACAACAAGAGGGAATCCTTAAAACCTTGTACACATGGAAGAACCAGCTTCAACACAACCTGCCCACAGCAGCAAAACAAAATACAGGAGTTGGTGGACAGAGTGAACCTCAGTTAAGCAGCTGGTGGGAAAGATCCACCAAAGAAAGACCCAACAACAAAACCCAAAGACAAACACAGAGCCAACTTAAACACCAGCCCAAGACCCCTGAGCTCAGGAGATCAAGGAGACTGCACCACTGAATCTCACAGATATTCTACCACAGAAGTTTACATCATAAACCCAGGGAGCCAGAACAGATCAATTTAAGAAGATGAGGCTAACAAGAAGAGTCTCACAAACAATGGGAGGACAAAGAAACAATCCCCAAATGAAAGGAATAGAGAAAGCCTCAGAAAGGATGCTAAGTGAATTAGAGGCAACTCAACTATCAGATATTGAGTTCAAAGCAATGGTTATCAAGAAACTCAATGAGCACACTGTGAATTACCAGAAATTACAGAAAAACTACAACAAACTCACTGCAAACTATAGCAACATGAAAAAGGAAATAGAAACTATCAACAAGGGCCAAGAGGAAATGAAGAATACAACTTCTGAACTGAAGAGCATGGTAGAAGGAATCAAAAGCAGGATCGATAAAGATGAAAATTGGATCAGTGAGTTGTATGACAAGGTAGAAAAAAACATCCAGAAAGAGCAAGAAAAAGAAAAGAGGGTCAGAAAAAAATGAAGAGGTATTGAGGGAAATGCAGGACAACATAAAATGTAATAATATCACTATAATAGGGATACCAGAAGGAGAAGAAGACCAAGGGATAGAAAACCTGTTTGAAAAAGTAATGATGGGAAACTTCCCTAATTTGATGAGAGAAAAAGCCACACAAATCCAGAAAACACAGACAGTCCCAATCAAGAGGAACCCATGGAGGCCCACCTCAAGACACATCATAATCAAAATAGCAAAATTTCAACACAAAGAGAGAATCTTAAATGCAGCAAGGGAGAAAAAGGAAGTAACATACAAGGGAGCCCCAATAAGGCTAGCAGCTGACTTCTCAATGGAAACACTCCAAGCCAGAAGGGAATGGCAAGGAATATTCCAAGTAATGAGAACCAGAGGTCTGCAACCAAGGCTACTTTACCCAGAAAAGCTTTCAATCAAGATAGAAGGCCAAATAAGGAGCTTCCCAGACAAAAGAAATCTAAAAGAATACACCTCCACCAAACCAGCTCTGCAAGACATTCTAAAGAGACTGCCTTAAGGAAAGGGAGGGAGGAAGAAAGAGAGAGAGAGAGAGAGAGAGAGGAGAGAGAGGAACAGAGGTATGAAAATGGCAATGAGTAAGTACCTTTCAATAATAACCTTAAACATAAATGGATTAAATGATCCAATCAAAAGACATAGAATGGCTAAATGGATAAGAAAGCATGATCCACACATATGCTGCCTACAAGAGACCCACCTCAGGACAAAAGACCTACACAGACTGAAAGTGAAGAGCTGGAAACAAATTTTCCAAGCAAAAGGACAGAAAAAAAAAAAGCCGGAGTAGCAATACTCGTATCAGACAAAACAGACTTCAAAAAAGGGGCAATAAAGAGAGACCCAGAAGGTCACTTCATAATACTCAAGGGAAGAATCCACCAAGAACACATAAACATTTAAATATATATGCAACCAACATAGTAGCACCCATATATATAAAGAAAATTTTGGAGGATTTCAAGAAAGATATTGACAGCAACACAATTTTAGTAGGGGATTTTAACACCTCACTTCCAAACAAAATATCAACAAGGATATTGTGGCATTGAACAATGGCCTAGATGAAATGGATTTAACTCATATATACCGAGCCCTTCATCCCAAAGAAGCTAAATACACATTCTTTTCAAATGCACATGGAACATTTTCAAAGACTGACAACATGATAGGACATGAAACAAGCCTTGAAAAATATAAGAATATTGAAATCATACCAAGCATTTTCCCTGACCACAAGGGACTGAAACTAGAAACCAACCCCAAGGGAAAAAACCTAAAACACTCAAAATCATGGAGATTGAATAGCATGCTATTAAACAATGAATGGGTCAAGAATGAAATTAGGAAAGAAATCAGAAAGTTTCTGGAAACAAAATGAAAATGAACTCACAACAACCCAAAACTTGTGAGACACAGCCAAGGCAGTCCTGAGTGGGAAATTCATAGCAATACAGGCCTACCTAAAAAAGATAGGAACATTTCAATTGAACAACCTATCCCCACACCTGCAAGAACTCGAGGAACAACAACAAAGACAGCCTAGAGCAAATGGGAGGAAGGAAATAACCAAGATCAGAGCAGAATTAAATGACATAGAGACTAAAAGCACAAGTCTAAGGATCAATGAATCCAGGAGCTGGTTCTTTGAAAACATTAACAAAATCAACAAGCCTTTAGGCAGGCTTATCAAGAACGAAAAGAGAGAAGACCCAAATAAACACAATCAGAAATGAAAGAGGAGAGATTACAACTGATACCACAGAAAGACAAAGGACTATAAGAAATTACTATGAAGAACTGTATGCCAAGAAATTTGAAAACCTAGGTGAAATGGACAAATTTCTAGAAAAACATAATCTTCCAAAACTCAATGAAGAGGAAGCAGAAAGCCTGAACAGACCAATAACAGCAAATGAAATTGAACCAATAATCAAAAAACTTCTGACACACAAAAGCCCTGGACCAGATGGTTTCACAGGGGATTTCTACAAGCATTTACGGAAGAGCTAACCCCTATCCTTCCCAGACTATTTCAAAAAATCCAAAATGATGGAAGACTCCCAAACTCTTTTTATGAGGCCAACATCATCCTAATCCCAAAACCAGATAAAGACACAACAAAGAAAGAAAATTTCAGGCCAATATTGCTGATGAACATAGATGCTAAAATCCTCAACAAAATATTGCCAAACTGCATCCAACAATACATTACAAAGATCACACACCTTGACCAAGTGGGATTCATCCCAGGGGTGCAAGGATGGTACAATAGTCACAAATCAGTAAATGTAATACATAAACAAAAGCAAACATAAAAATCACATGAACATATCAATAGATGTGGGAAAAGCATTTGATAAGGTACAGCACCCATTTATGATCAAAACACTCAGCAAAGTGGGAATAGAGGGAGCATTCACCAACATAATAAAGGCCATATATGAGAGACCTACAGCCAACATCATACTCAATGGGCAAAAACTAAAATCTTTTCCACTAAGATCAGGAATAAGATAAGGTTGTCTACTGTCACCATTTCTATTCAACATAGTATTGGAAGTTTTAGCCACAGTGATCAGACCAGAAAAGGAAATAAAAGGCATCCAAATCAGAAAGGAGGAAACAAAACTGTTATTGTTTGCAGATGACATGACAGTGTACATAGAAAATCCTATAGACTCAGCCAAAAACTGCTCAACCTAATAAATGAATTTGGCAAAACAGCAGGATACAAAGTCAATATCCAAAAATCAAGGGCATTTTTGTACACCAAAAATGAAACAGCAGAAGCAGCCATCAAGAAAAAAATCCCATTTGATATAGCAAAAAGAAAAATAAAATACCTAGGAATAAAGCTAATTAAGGACGTAAAAGACCTGTATTCGGTAAACTACACAACACTGAAGAAAGAAATCAAGGAAGACACCAACAAGTGGAAACATATACCATGATCATGGATCAGAAGACTTAACATCATCAAAATGTCCATACTGCCCAAAGCCATTTACAGATTCAATGCAATACCTATTAGAGTACCAATGGCATATTTCACAGACTTACAACAAACACTTCAAAATTTATATGGAACCATAAATGACCCTGAATAGCTGCTGCAATTTTGAGAAAGAAGAGCAAAGTAGGAAGGATCACAATACCTGATACCAAACTGTATTACAAAGCCATTCTAATCAAAACAGCCTGGTACTGGCATAAAAAAATGGACAGATAGACCAATGGAACAGAACAGAGAGCCCAGAAATAAACCCAAGTCTTTATGGTCAATTAATATTCAACAAGAGAGCAGCAACATAAAATGGAGTAAAAATAGGCTCTTCAACAAATGATGTTGGGAGAGCTGGACAGCTACATGCAAAAAAAATGACACTCAAGCACCAACTTACACCATACACAAAAATAAATTCAAGGTGGATAAAAGATTTAAATATAAGTCATGAAACCATTACCTCCTAGAGGAGAAATCTCAGATATTTCATGCAGCAATGTTTTCACTGATATGTCCCCTAGAGCAAGGGACATAAAGGAAAGAATAAACAAATGGTATGTCATCAAAATAAAAAGCTTCTGCATGGCTAAACAGTATTAAAATAAAAAGAGGACCAACCATATGGGAAAACATTTGCCAATGATACCTCAGACAAGGGTTTAATCTCCAAAATATGTAAAGAACTCACACAACTCCATTCTAAGACAAGCAACCCAATTTAAAAATGGGCAAAGGACTTGAACAGACACTTCTCCAAGGAAGACACACAGAGTATTCAGAGACACATAAAAAGATGCTCAGTATCACTAGCTATCAGGAAGATGCAAATTAGAACTACAATGAGCTAACACTTCACACCGGTCAGAATAGCCATCATAAACAAAGCAACAAGCAACAAATGTTGGAGAGGTTGTGAAGAAAAGGGAACCCTAATGCACTGTTGGTGGGATTGCAGACTGGTACAACCACTATGAAAAAACAGTATGCAATTTTCTCAGAAAACTAAAAATGAATCTGCTTTCTGACCCAGCAATTCTACTCCTAGGATTATATCCTAAGAACTCTGAAACACCAATCCAAAAGAACTTATGCACCCCAATGTTCATAGCAGCACAATTTACAATAGCCAGGTGTTGGAAGCAACCCAGGTGCCCATCAGTAAATGAATGGATCAAAAAACTCTGGCACATTTACACAATGGAATTCTATGCAGCAGAAAGAAAGAGGGAGCTCCTACCCTTTGCAATAGCATGGATGGAACTGGAAAGCATTATTCTAAGTGAAATAAGTCAGGCGGTGAAAGACAAATACCATATGATCTCACCTTTAACAGGAACCAAATCAACAAAACAAACAAACAAGCAAAATATAACCAAAGACACTAAAATAGAGAACAGGCTGATCAGAGGGGAGAGGAAAGGGAATTTTAGGGGAAAAGGGGAAGGGTTTACAGGAATAAGTATAAGGGACACATGGACAAAAACTAGGGGGCATGGAAATGGGTGGGAGATGGAGAGGGCTGGTGGGGTTGGCTGGGATGGGAGTAAAATATAGAAAACTGTACTTGAACAAAAAATAAATAAAAAAGAAAAAAGAAAACTGCTTATAAAAGGGTACAAAAGCCTTATAAACAGTAGAAAACTAGAAAGAAATAAACTAAAATATTAACAGTGATTCCCCTCTGGTGGTAAAATAAGTGTATTTTTCTTTGCAATTTTGTACACTTTCTAAATTTTCTCAAGTATGCATATGTTACTTTTACAAATGTTATTTAAAATAATAAATTCCACTAAATTTCTCATGATTATTTTTTAAAATCCAACCCCTTAACTCTACATACAAAGAACTTCACAGTCTGGTCCTCTAGTAACCAACTTCCAAGAGTACCTCCATGATTCTTGCCTTTGATATTTATACCCTTGTGTGTAGTCCCATCTCATATAGAATAGGACTGACCTGTGTAACCATTAATGTTGTAGATACCCTGGCCACTGTGGCTTAGTTTGTTGGAGTATCATCCCATAGACCAACAGGCCACAGGTTCGATTCCCTTGTTGGGGTATATACAAAGAAGGCAACCAATAGATTTCTCTCTCTCTCTCTCTCTCTCTCTCTCTCCCTCTTTCTCTCCCCCTCTCTCCACCCACACCAAAAGCAATGAAAAAATGTCAAAAAACAATAACGATAATTTTTTTAAATATTGTAAAATGACGATGTGTGACATTGAAGGCCAGGTCACAGAAGATAGTCTGGCTTCTACTTTATACTTTCTCAGATTGTTACAGAACACAACAAGGGGGGCCTGGGACCATATACTATTATTGAAAGAAGGCCCCGGGTCCGTTATGTCCTCTGCCCTAGGAAAGACGTCTCTCAATGCCAGAGATTCGTGAAAAGGAAAGGAAATGTTTATTTAATGCTATACTAACTTAAAGTAGTGACCTAATGTCTTTATCAAAAATCCTAAAGTCCCTAAAAACACCCACAAACACACAGTCTTTCCTTCCTTCCCCCTTTGCCCAGTCCAGAGTACCGTATCTCAGGAAAGGAAACAGAAGTCCATGGCTCAGGCAGTCCTCTGGTTCTTAGTTAGTCCTCCATCTCGACTGGGAGACCTCCCTGGGTTCCCAGCACCCTCCGCTGAGTCGCCGGGATCTCTGCTAAAACCAGGTGGTGGTTCCCCCTTCTAAAGCTGTGGGGGTCCCCAATCTGGCACAGGCACGTGGTCCTCTCTCCCAGGGCCACGGGAGTCTCCACTTTGTCAAGGCCACGTGGTTCTCCTCCTCTGGGATGCGGGAGGGGAGAGTCCCCACTCTGCCAAAGCCACGTGGTTCCCCCTCCTCAGGGCTGCGGGAAGGGGAGAGTCCCCACTCTGTCCAAAGCCGCGTGGTTCTCCTCAATGGCTGCTGTGTCTGGGTTTAAATCCCCTGCGCCAATCTTCTTCTGCAGCCCCATTTCCGACTCCTCCTACACTCGGGCACACTTGCCCTCAGTCTGCTGTCTTCTCCAGCTTTTCTGGTCACCATCGTGGGTCTGGGCAGGTGTCACCCCATGTCATGGAGCCAATCTTCTCCCAGCTCCCACGCAGGCGCTGTAACTCAGGGGACCTGCCCCCCAGTCACATCTTGGAGGGGGGGGTCCCTTTCCATCCCCCTGGCCTAGAGCATGGCCATAGCTATTTAGCATATCTAAGTGACCAGCCAAAGGCTATAGGTATGCTAAATGACCATGTCATGGATTAGCTGCAAAGCTGCCCTGCATGTTCTTGCTCTGTGTGCCCCTTCCCCCAACTCACACCTGTGGGGGAAGGGGTGAAGACACCTTAAAATCTCCTGGACACCTTGAGTTCTGGACCCCATTTCAAATGCCTATTTGGGGTCCCCCCTCTTGGCTGCACCCTGTAACAAGATCACTTGCTGACATGCCATGAGGACACTTACACTGCCCTTTGGAATGGTCTCTGACGTGAACTCCTAAAGTCTTCTGCCACGAACCAGCATTAACCTGCCAGGTGAGTGAGGGAACCATCTCTGAAGCAGCTCCTCCAGCTTCAGTCTCACCTTCAGATGATGCAGCCCAAGCAGACACCTTCACTGGAACCTCATAAGAGACACAGAGCCAGAACCTCAAAGTTAAGTTGCTCCCCAATTATTGACTTACAGAAACTGCAAAATAATTCCTAATTTTTAAACTAGTGGGTTTTGAGGTAATTTTTACATAGCAATAGATAATTAATACAGTCCCCAAAACACCTTTCTAATTTTATCTTCCAAACTCCTCCTGTGCTATATACTCCTACGGTACTGGACCTCTAAGCCATTCCTTGGTGCTTTCAGGAATTTATTTCTTTGCATTTGTTAATTCTGCTACTTACGCCCTGGGTGGGTTGAGTGCCAGCTTGCAAACTGAAAGGTCGAGGATTCAAATCTAGATCAGGACACATGCCTAGGTTGTAGGCCACGCCCTTAGTAGGCAGAGCACAAGAGGCAACCAATTGACAATTTCTCTTGTGCATCAATGTTTCTCTCCTTCTCTTTATCTCTCCATTCCCCTCTCTCTAAAAGATAATTAAAATCTTAAAGAAAAAAAACAGAGTCCACTTCTGGCCCATAAGAACATTCATTATTATCCCCACCCAGTAGAAATGTTGCTGCTTCCCATTGTAACAATTTATGCTCTGCCTCAGGTCATCTAACCAGCCTCTTGCATGTAAAACTTCCAATCATAAATAGAAACAAGTTCTGACATCTCCTAAATCCCAGAGAATAGGAAAAAGAATCATCTAAGTAGTTATATTTAACCCTTACCCCTTGGGCTCAGACTTGTGTCTGGAGAAGACACAGGAAGCACTAGGACACCGAGAAGACCAGGATGCAAGTTCTTTGCTTAGGTACTTTTCAGTGCAGAATTTAAGCTTGAAGGTGGGCATTCATGAGAGTTCCCTGCTGTATAACCAGCATTTCTACAATGCTGGTACATAGCAGCTACTCACTGAATGTTTGTTGAATGAATGAAGGTTAGCAAGTTGGAGCCTACTAAAAGCATTCTACCTTGACTCTAACTGTACAGGCCTTCAGTAATGACTACCTTGACCTAAAGGTGTGAACTAGATGCACACTTACTTCAATGAAAAATTTCATTTCTTTGAAATGTTGTGAACAAAAAAAATCAGTTGCATGGTGTAAATATAGGAAAATTAAAGGGCAGAATTGAAGGTCAATTGGAGTAAGACCTACTATTCTTAAGAGATGGTTCTCTAATTTCTTACAATAGTTTTTCATTAAACCCAAAATTTGAATAGTCAACTATTTAAACACACATTTAAGTATTAAAATAGCTACAGTTATAAGAAATGTGTTATCTCTGTCTGATCAAAGGGAGCAGGCACCCAAGACAAGAGGCCACAATGTGACAAGCAAAATCCAGGAGCAGGACATGCCTTCTCAGCATTTGACCTCACATGAAGCACTGGACCAAATACATTCCAACCTTAATTCCTCTCTCTAAACTCATTGCTGATGCATTTGTCTTACTCACTTGGTAAGTTTGAAAAGCCCTCACTAATTTCCAAGAAATTATGAGTAGTATATTAAGTGATGTGTGGTTTTAGTATTTTTCCATGCTTCAGTTGCTTTACTGCTATAAATTGGATGCAACATGACAGAAGAAAGTTTATTTTCCTTACTTGCACCAGGTTTTAGTAAAATGTATAAAATTTTATTTTTGTGTCAGTAATACTCCTTATAACAAATGTTCCCAAAATATATCCCTTTAACTGTACATAAATGTGCATAAAGTAAACATGCTCTATGCAATGTATAAAGCCAAACCATCCATGACCCTTTCAAAATTGATGTCTGCATAGAATAAAGTCCCAGTGGAAAGCCATGTTTAAATAATAAAAGTAATTTCCTATAAAGTTCTTGATAAGCTAAACTCCCCCAAAATCTTATATTTATATAGCTAAAACACAAATATTTTGAAAAATACTTTTTAGGGTAACTCTTTAGTAAACTTTATTTCTAATTTCTGATTTCTTTTAGTTAACCTTAGTGTAGAAGCAAAGATTATCAAGTGTTTCTAACTCTCAGGCTTGACTGCAGCTAGCTGGGCCTCTTAAAGGACAGGAAGCATAGGAAACTATTGACTCAGAAAAAGACACCACATCAGGTTCATGGGACCCACAAATGAATAAGAACAAGCCCAGTCTCTCTCCCTGGGAGCTGTCATACCATCGAGAGGACCAGCCCACTACACAGGTTTCTGACCTCTTCTAAAAGGATGGTAGGGCCAGTGCCAACATTTTTTAAGGAATTCGGCTCCTAGCCATGGAAAACTTTGGCACCCCAACATATAATTATCCTCTGTTGTCTCATATGGTCTTTAACAAACATGAAGAACCTCCAGTCAAGATGGTGTGGTACATAAACATGGCTTGCTTCCTCATACAACCAAATCAAAATTACAACTAAACTATAGAACAACTATTATTCAGAACCATCAGAAATTGAGCTTAATGGAAGTCTTACAACTATGGAATTAAATGAGAAACCACATTGGGACTGGCAAGAGGAATGGAGATGCCTAATAGGCTGGTCCCACACTCACATGTGGTATATAAAAATTGGGAGGAATATCTAAGACGTGATGAAGCCCAGCCCCACACCAAGCCCCCTAGCCCAGGGTTTCAGTGCCAAGAAGATAAGTCTCCATAACTTCTGGCTATGAAAAACAGTGAGGATTGAGGCTGTGGAAGACAGAAACTGTTGGAATCCCAGGCAATTCCTCTTAAAGAGCCCACACATAGACTTTCTCAGACTCACTCCCTCTGAGATCCAGTGCCAGGGCAGCAGATTTAAAGATATCATAGACATACAGGGATGAACTGAATTGTCTGGCATCAGGGTGAGAGGTGGTGGGAAGTTTCCTTCCAGATAGAAGTGCAAGCAGAGGCCAATTTTCCTTTTCTGAGCCCTTCCCCCATAGAGCCAGCCATATCTGAGAGTCCATCAACCTGGCTAACACTTTGCCCCACCTGGTGATTCCCTGAGGCCCTACTTCACTCAACTTTCAATACCCCCAAGGTTTTTTTAGTGGCTTTTCCATATGAATGGTTTGTCTTGGCCCATGCTTCAGATTTTTCCTAAATTCTCTCAAACAAGCAACATATGACTTTAGCAAGCCTTGTACCTCTCGCGAAGCTGCCCCAGGCCCAATATGAGCAGCAATGGGCTACAGTTCACAGCTTGGTGTCTCGTGGGCACCTCTAAATAAAGCACAAGTAGTAGCCATCTGGAGATTTTTTTGTAGCTCATGCAGTGTGACCTCAGAAAGAACACAGGTAGTAGCTGAACTTGGACATTCCAAAAGCAATCAAGGCTCAACTACAAGAGGAATGTATACACAGCTCACACATGGGGTACACCTTGAATACCCAGATTGGGTAATAGGAGAGGCTGTGCCACTGGACACCACAGGACACCTCCTGTATTAAGCCACTCTATCAAGCCTGGGAGATGTAGTAGCTCTACCTAATACATAAAATCAAACACAGGGAGGCTGTCAAAATGAGGAGTCAAAGAAACATGGCCCAAATGAAAGAACAGAACAAAATTTCAGAAAAAAAGAGTACACAAAATGGAGAAAAGCAATCTATCAGATGTAGAGTCCAAAACACTGGTTATAAGAATGCTAAGGAATTTAGTAAGGACCTCAACAGCATAAAAAAAAATCTAGTCAGAAATGAAGGAAACACTAATTAATATAAAGAAGAATTTACATGGAATCAACAGTAGAGTGGACAAAGCAGAGAATCAGATCAGCAATTTGGAACATAAGGAAGCAAAAAACAACAACCATAACAGCAAGAAGAAAAAAAGAACCCAAGAAAATGGGGACAGTGTAAAAGAGCCTCTGGGACAACTTCAAGCATTACAACATTTCACATCATAGGGGTGTCAGGAGGAGAGAGAAAGAGCAAGAAATTGGAAATGTATTTGAAAAAAACAGTGAAAGAAAACTTCCCTAATTTGGTGGAGGAAACAGACATACAAGTCCAGAAAGCACAGAGAGTCTAAAACAAAATGGACCCAAAAAAGCCCACTCCAACACATATCAGAATTAAAATGCCAAAGGATAAATTCAAAGAGAGAATCTTAAAAGAGAAAAGCAGTTAGTTACCTATACAGGAATTCCCATTAGACCATCAGCTGAGTTCTCAACAGAAACTTTGCAGGCTAAAAGGGATTGGCAAGAAACATTCAAAGTGATGAAAAGCAAGGACCTACAACCAAGATTACTATACCCAGCAAAGCTATCATTTAGAATTGAAGAACAGAGTAAGAGCTTCTCAGACAAGAGACAGCTAAAGGACTTCATCATCACCAAACTGTATTATACGAAACATTAAAGGTTCTTCTTTAAGAAGAAGAATATAAAAAATGTGAACAATAAAATGACAATAAATACATATCTATCAACAATTTAATCTAAAAAAAAAAAAGCAGAACAGAAACAGAATCATAGATACTGAAAACAGTGTGATGATTGCCAGATGGGAGAGGAGTCAGGAGGATGGGTGAAAATGGTAAAGAGTTTAAGAACAAATTGGTAGTTATAGATAATCATGGGGACATAAAATACAGCATAAGGAATAGAGTAGCCAAAGAACTTATATGCAGGACCTATGAACATGGACAATGGTGTGGGGATTGCCTGAGGGATTGGGGGAAGGAACTGGAAAAAGGGCAGCAAAAAGGGAAAATTGTGACAGCTATAATAACATAAATAGTAAAACATGATTTTAAAATGTATGAAGGAAACAAAAATTTATAGGAAGATGTTTAATGTGATTAGCAATTAATCAAATGAAAATTAAAACAAAATCCATCATTTTCAATACTATCATATTGGCAAAAATTTTTAAATTGTAAGCCTGATAATATGAGAATTCTCACACAGTGATGGACTGTACAGCCAGAGTAAACAGCAATTTTGAAAAAAAAAAAGCCAGGTGGAAGATAAATATACCCAGAAATACTACTTCTAGATATACATACAAAGAAACAAACATTGGTATAAACAAACTGGTATAAACAACCCAAATGTCCATCAACATTTAAATGGAAAATTGATTTTGGCTTATTAATACACTGAAATGGTATATAGCAATTAAAATATATCTACAAGAAATAAAAACATGAATTTGGATAAAGTTTGTTTATGGGGTAAGAAGGGGCTGAGGATGGGTACAAATGGGTCATCTATATCTACTATGTTTTATTTATTACTTTAAAAAGGAAAGAAAGAAACATGAAACAAGGCAAAAGAGTTAAACTTGAGCAACAGGTAAAATTTTAAAAACAGGAAAAATTAATCAAGTTTTGGCAATGACATTAGAAACCTTAGATAACTTAAAAACTACAAATAATCTCTTCACAATGTAAGTATTGTTTTAGAAAAAAAGAAAGCTGTTTGGCAATTATTCAGTTAATGTATCAGTATTAGACATTTAAACTGAAAATCTACATAAAATTAATTCATGTGCAGAATAAGTTATTCTTGGGCATTTAAAATTGGTCATAGTTACCAAATAGCAGTCAAGTCCACACTTCACTTTGTGCTATATGGAAACAATCTTATGCAAGTACAAATCTCCAAAATGTTCAACAACAAAAAAGTAATTTGTTTCTACACCTGGTCTTACTTAAGGAGAGTAATGATTTATTTATTTAACATCATTGTGAAATGAAGTGTTTCAAATAATTTTACGCCTTTAAGTGCCAAGACTTTTTTATTAATAATTTTAACCACTTGGATTAGAATCACCTTTGGAAAGCTATTACACATTTAGATGTTTTTCTCCCCTTTCTTAACACAGCAGACAGAAAATGATTAAGGTTTCCATATTGAACTGGGGTCAAGGTCACTTAGGCTCCTAATCTCATTTTCTCTTATAATTCCAAAGGACCCTTATTCACTTTTGTCTTCTGGAAATATATATATAATAGTAGTTTCCTGTATACTTTGGGCTACTAAACAATTTGTGAATGTTTCTCTAGAAAATTACTCCTTTCCATAGCCACTTAAGCCATTACTTCAATCAATTTCACTGAGCTCGAGCAACATCTATTCATAAGCACACATGTGCCAATATCCCTTTATTTCCACAGCACTCCTGACTAATCTGATCCATGTTTTACAATTATCTTCCCCAAAATCCAAAGCAGTAATCTATACATAAGGACTGTTCATCCTGGCAGTAAATGACTACAAGGCTGAGGGCTTTAATCGTTGTGCCTGTTTTAAGCCTATGTCCTCCTCTACTGTTGGGTTGTCAGCTCTGGCAGCATTTTTAGTCCCCCTTGCTAATTTGCTGGCCACGATCAATCTAGGAAATTAGGCAATTTATTTTGAAGTAAGAATAAATATGCTGTTACTGACAGGCTAGGGTCTTTCCTGTGGAGAAAATGTGTAAATGTGTGTGCATGAACCATTTTTAAGCTCGGCATGTGTGTCTGTTTCCTGGCCCAGATAACTGAGTATCTCGATGCTCCCTCTGAGATGGTGAGCCACTGCTAAGCATAGGACCACTCTTTGCAAGTCCATGGTGAATCAATCTTGGAGGCTTATTTGCACCATTGTAGAATTTGCCCTTCTTTTGATTGCTCCTCTGAACAGACAAGGTGGCATTTGATATGAGTTTGTTCTTATTCTTTAAAATTTTCAGATAAAATTCTCATACTCAGGACGTTTTCTTAAAGGACTCCTGACAAAAAGGTAGCAAAAGCACACATTGTCATTACTACTCCATACTAGATTTTATAAGTTGCCTAATAGCATTTATTTAATTCTACTTACTTTCAAATAAAGAAATAGTTTGAAGTAGACAGTCTACTCTCTGAACCAATGGTCAGCAAATTACAGCCTACAGGCCAAATGTTGGCAGTTTTTATGAATAAAATTTCATTAGGACTTAGCTCATTAGTTTACATATAATCTGTGATTGCTTTCATGCTACTGTTGGGAACCACCCTGCCTGATTTCAGAAGCTGTAAGCCCCCCACATGCTAAGGCTGAGTAATGAGACCTTGGGACCATAAGCCACTAAGGAGACAAAACTTATCTCCCTGGCAGGGATGCTGCCTTGGCCCCCTTTACTTCCCCCTGCTTGGTTCTGGGTAGATGACTGGTTAGCCAATGACAGGTAAGATTCCTCAAGGGAGGGATGACCTAAGACAGGCACAGTCATGAAGGGACCCTTAGGGAAGGACTTGGGGGGCTATAGAAAAAGGGGGTGTTAGACCCTCACCCCTCAGCTTTGACATAGCCTGAGTGCAAGAAGTCTCCTAATCTCTTGGCTGCCTTACTTTCCCTGCCTGACTTAAGCCTGAAACAAAGCTGGAGGTGGGTGCCACCCTGTGCTGGAAAGGGCAGGTTCCTCTGGGCAATTGGACCTAAGAAAGAATATGTAAAATCCTGTGAAACCTGCTTTGCTAATACCCTCAATTTAAATGATAAGGGTCCAAGCGTAGAATGGTTTTGTTTCCCCAAAGTTTTATGGCCCTTTGTCTATCTGACTTTGACTCAGAATAAGCCCTCAAAGTTCTTTAAATATTATATATTATTTGATCATTACTGCCTAACAATTATTGATAAGCTTTACATATACATCCTGTATTCCTATACAAATTAAACCCAATAAAAGCCCATTGAGGAACAGGCTCCTGGCCCTTCTCCTTTGAGAGATCAGCCACCTTTCCTCCCCAAGCAGATCATGTCTTGGTAGATTTATTCTCATCTGTGGAGGACAGGGGGGCTCTGCAGGTGGAGCCCCCCTCCACATGCTACAATGGCAGAGTTGAATGGTTGAGACAGTGACTGTTTGCCCCAGAAAGCCTAAAATATTATTGTAAAAATTAACCTACCCTTGATTTAAGCTAACTAGTTATTCTCAACTAAAAAAATTATTTCCACAAAGAGGTGAATGCCAACAATATCTTTCTTTTTCAAAATGCAAACATGGAAGAATGTAAAATAATGGATTAGTGAGCAAATGCCTAATCATTTTTGAGCTACTTTAATATTATTGGTCAATTCATAACAGCTGCCATTGTTCCCACTGGACAAGGGCAAGTTATACAAGGCCCTCACCAGACATTCTGATGGCATCTTCTCTCTGCAGGAAAAGTACATAGGAGAGTACACATTATAATTTTGTCTCAGACACAATATTAGATAAAAGATAAAAAATTCCCTAAATAATAATTGTGCTATACAATTTAAGGCATAATTGATGTGGTATTAGACCCATAGTTTGGAAAAATTACAAACACTGAGAAATGACTTGCAATTAATAGACTGTAATGTTATTAAGGCAATCAAAATTGTATGTCTTTAAGGAAACAAAACATAAATGTTGTTTGGACCTACTTGCCCCATGTTAATCCAAATCCAAGAAATAACTATTTAAATGCTATGTGATTTCTACAATAACTGTATGTTGGACACATATGTTGAATAGGCTCATTGAATGGGTTTCATTAAAATTTAACTTTTATTTTTGTCTCCCCAATGCCCTTTGAAACTATTCAGTGAATGAAGCTTTGCTCCTACCCTAGCAGGTCTAATGAGTTTTTATTTCATTTTAGAGTAGTAGATACAGCAACTGCCAAGAAACAAAATACAGTCTCATTTCAAAAATAAGAGTCCAATTCAGGACTTTAATCAGCACTTCAATCTCCACATCTCCACTCAACCTTATACATGAGTATAATGAGTGTAAGGTATTACCTTACATTAATAATACCTTCAGCTCATAATATCTTACATCCATAATAGCCCTCATAAGGGCATGTAATATTCTGTGTATTTTACCTAAAAATCAACCTGAAAAGCTACAATAATCAACACAGCATGGTATTGGTGAAAGAAGAGAAACATACATCAGACAGAATAGAGAGCCCAGAAATAGACCCAGACAAATATAGTTAAATGAACTTTGAAAGGAGGAGAAGCAATTCCATGTAAAAAGAATATCCTCTTTAAAAATGGATCTGGAAAAAGCAGAAGACTACAGAAAAAAAATAAACCTAGACACAAGCCTGGCACCTTTAAAAAATTAAGTTGAGGATAGACCTAAATGTAAAAGGCAACACCTAGAATTTCTAGAAAAAAAGTACAGTTGAAAGTGTAGGTAACCTGGGATTTGGAAATGAATTGTTAAATACAACAAAAAAGCAAAATCCATGAAGGAAAAAATTGGTAAGTTGGAATCTACTAAAATTAAAGACTTCTGCTTTATGAAAGGCACTGTGAAGACAATAAAAACCTACATCACAGACCAGGCAAAAATCTTTTCAAGACATTTGTCTAATAAAGAAATTTTATCTAAACTGGGGATGGAGAAATCCTTGTAAAATTCAACAATAAAAAAACAAACATCCCAATTTTTTTAAGTGAGCAAAGTACCTGAACAAATATCTCACCAAGGAAGACATGTGGATAACAAATAAACATATGAAAAATGCTCAACATCATTTGTCATCAGAATATTTCAAACTAAAACAATAAGGTACCATCATACACCTATTAGAACAGCTAAAATTAAAAAAAAAACAGCAATACCAATTGCTGGCAAGTATGCAAAACAGTAAGAACTCTCATTCATTGTTGATGAGGATGCAAAACCATAGTCACATTGGAAGACACTTTGGCAGTTTCTTAGAAAACTAAATATAGTTTTATCATATACTTTTAAGTATTTACTCAACTGATCTGAAATTTATGTCTACACAAAAATGTGCACACAAGTGTTTGTAACAGTTTTATTTGTAATTGCCAAAAACTGGAAGCAACCAAGATGAAAATGGATAAACAACCTCTAGAACATCCATACAGGAGAATACTATTCAATGATTAAAAAAGTGAACTAGGAAGACACAAAAAGACATTGGTGAATCTTAAATTGCTAAGTGAAAGAAGCCAGTCTGAAAAGGCCATACACACTGTATGATTCCAATGATTTTTTCCCTCTCATCCCATTTTGGTACACAGCATCTTTCATCTCAATGCCTCAATGGAGACTTCAATTTTAATGTTCTATTTCAAATATATATAAGTACATGTTCAGATATTAAGAAATGTTTAGCCATAAAACACAATCCCAAATATAAACCTACTAATTTTATGTTGTTTCTCTAGATTATAAATTCCTCAAGTGCTGTAACCATATCTTCTATGTCTTTGCAACACCTGCACATACACAGAAACATACCTTCTGTTCCAACACTGACTCAACAAATACTGGTAGCTGACTTGTTGATGATTTATCAGTGTATACTTAATCCTACAAAAGCAATCAAGTACAAGGTCAAAACATAATTTGGAGCCAGAGCTTAGATTGCAGAGTTTCCAGCTAAATCAATAGCTGGCCACTTGCAAGGCTAACGCTGGTTCGTTCAACCGTCCTCAGCTAAAGAAAGAAGCAGATGAGCCTGTCAACCCTGAAGATCAATGGAATGACCAGTGTTGCACCCAGAGCAAACTGAACACCCAAATCACTAACAAAATGCATCGCTCAGGTAAAATATCATTTCCTCCCTGACAATTCATTCGAATCTGTAAATACCAACACTTTCAATTGGAGCTTTAGCCCCTCTAGAATTCACAGACACAGAACTTAAAATTCAGGTAAAATGCATTTTTACTGACAAGGTAGCAGCAAACCAGCTCAGTTTACCCTGAGGCATGCTGCAATGGAGACATGCCTATGGTTTCCTTGGGTCAGAGGGGAAATGTTCTGAATAGTTCCTCCTTGGCCGGGGATGAAGTTCTCCTGTTGTAACTCCTTCCTCACATAAGATGTTTCAAATCCCTGCTGCTCTGTTCAGGGGCTTGCAGGGATCCAGGGCTGTAAGACAGCAGGTGTGCATGAGAGTAGATGAATTGGTGGGTCCTGGGACCAACCCCTCGCTCCATCCGTAATCCTCACCAAGCCTGGGTTTCTTCCCACTTCCAGTCTGCTTTGTCCTTCCATTCCCTCCTCCTTCCCCATACATCCAGCTCACCTTACTCTTGGGGATGGAAAACTCTAGCCAAATATAAGCATGAGTCAGAGTCTTCTCTTCTGTGTTAGGCCAGGGCTCCTTCAACACTTTGCTTCTGCTTCTGTGTGGTCTGGGGAGGGGAAACAGCCCCCAGGGCACCAGCGAGAGAGCAGGGGGTATAGATGTACTGAACATATGTCAGAAAACACACCGATTTAATACTATGAGACATAGCCCTGCCATAAATGTTTTCCAACCAGTACCCTCCCTTCTTTGTGAAAACTGCTCTCCTTATTCACCTACCATGTGGCGCTTTTTAAAAACAAAATGGCTTGAGAACAAAAAGTGATACAATTTGAAAATGTTTAACCAAGATAGACAGCAGAGCTTAATAGGCAGAGCAAAGGTCATGGCCCAACAAGAGAATTAATCAGTTAGGCTAAATTGAGGTCATGGTCAGGGGCAATAAGAAGGGAATGTTAGGTCACAGCTGATGGCCAGTGGCCAGGCAAGAAAAGTAACCATAGGTTGAGAGAGGCCAAGCCTGGTGTCCAGGCAAAAGTGGTGACCTGCACCAGGTAGGTGCATCTTTCCATTTGTTTTCCATTAGTCCTAAGAGAATAAACTGGAGCTCCTGGAGGTCAAGTATTTGAACTCAATCAGTCAAAACAGATGTGACCCTTGCCACCACTTCCACCTTCATTCCCAGGTGCCCTGTCCATGGAAAGTGGACAGCCTAAGGGATGCCCAGCCTCACTGTGGGCTCTGGCCCCATGGGAGACATGTGTATCCTCACCATGGCCACCCCTCTCTCGGCCCCACCAACTCCTAATCCTCTTTCCCCTGCCCAATTGGCATCGGACGGGATCTGCCCAGGGCAGATGAGCAAGTCATCCAATTAGAGACCAAGATTCCCATCTCCCCTTCTCCAGTCTCTACGAGTCATCCTTTGAAGCCTCATCCATCTTGGCTTTGGGGAGAGGAAAGGATCACATGTAACTCACTCCTGTCCCAGGGGATGGAGAAGAAATAACTTCTCCACAGGAATACTGCACACCCACAGCTTTTTGTTCCCCACTCCCCCTTCACACCCTCTTTAGTCTTCTATAGTCTTTGGGCAGGTGGGGTGGCAAGTGCCAGATTGTTTTGTAACGAGCCTGAAGGAGGGGACTTGCAGGGGCCTCCATGAGTTGGTGGCTCTTGACACACCAGCAGGCAGTTCTGGCTTGTTGTTGTCTGCTCTGGGCCCTAGTGCCCATGTTGAGATATCAGGAGAAAGATCACTCTACACCCTGTTGCAGGCTTCAACAGAAAAATGCACAAGTTTTTTAAAAAATACAATATTTTCAGCAGAGAATCCAAAGCACCAATCTGTTTATCAAGGATGAGTGAGACAGTGTCTTTTTGTGTAGGCACAGAAATCCTCTCCCACCCAGAAGTTCCATCTCTCTTGTGAGCCAGTCAGGGAGGATTATTCTCCAGTCAAGTAAACCAAACAGCTGTTTTGAAATGGAGAATAGAGCTTCATGGGGAACAGACCCTCAAAGCTTCAGCACCCTCCAGTGCCCCCTCAGATACAGGAGCCCAGGGGGATTCAACTTACCCTCGTTCTCAGGTTCCCACTTAACCCCAAAGTCAGTCAAAAAGCGACTAACTAGAGGACAAAACTGAAGTCCATAAAACACGGATAACTAGAAGAATTTAAGAAGTGAAGAGAGTTGTTAGGCTATCCCCTCTGATTTTCAGGGTGGGCCCCTGAGAAGATGGGGATTTTATTTTATAACTTGATATGGAGAACAGAGGATTAGAGTATCCAGGAGACCCTGCTCTCTCCCTTCACCTTTCTGCATCCCCTGTAGCTACTCAATGCACTGATAACTCTGCAGTCCCTCCTGTCCCTATGAACAGAGAGCCACCACCTACCCCTAGACTGCTGCCAGGCAGAGGAACACTCCAGTCACCACAGCCCAGCAGACACTAAACATGAAAGCCAGGAGCTAAGTCTCTTAAACCAAACTGATTTCAAAGGCATTACATCTAGCAGAGTATCCAAAAGGTAAAGGAGAAAATGCCAAGTTAGATACATGATGGTTACAAAGGGAGGAAATGCCAAAAGCAGGCTGATGGGAGCAGAGGAAGAGGGGGAAGGGGGAAACGAAGGGAGGCAGCCAGCCTTGAGTTGAAACACTGGTATATATCTGGAGGCTCTGCATGCAAGGACACTGTCAACCAGAAGAAGCTCAAGACTGAAAGAGCGGCCTAACAGTCTTCTCCCAGCTTTGTGGTCAGAGGTGGCGCTCTCCCAGTCCTAGGAGCAGGAGGCATACCAAGAGAAAAGACTAGAAAACATAAACTGATTCTCTCATGAGGGCCAGTGAGGTGGCAGATTAATCCAAAAGGACAAAATTTTGCTTGGTTTGATTTAGTATCTAACCTGGACAGGTCTAATAAATAATATCTATGCCACCACAGTGTAGCAATCCTGAGGCAGGTCACTTCCCTTATCCCCAGTTTATAAATGAGAAAACTGAATCCTGTGTCTTGCTTGTGTTTACATAGTTTATAAGTAGAACCAAGTTCGGACCTAACCCAACAGATCCAGAGCCTGTGCTTTTAACAGCTCTGTTGGCTTTGTTGCCTCACATTAACAAGAGAGGAGTTCCCACCCTAGGATCTGCCCACAAAACAGAGGCTCCTACTCTGTGTGCTATTTATTACCTACTCCAAGTGGCAGCAAAGGGCAGGGGAAAGAGTCAGAGGAATGGGCAAAGAATTTGGGGAAATGACCTCTTCCTCTGCAGGCAGGCATGAAAAGAACATTAGGTTGATTGACTCTCAGGATTTTCAGGAAGAAAGGAGTACATTCCTTTCATATCACTGCAGTTCCTCCAAAACCCTTGGCTCTTAACCCTGCCCTCTGATTGAGAGCCCTTTGGTGAGCGACTGATGGGCTTGAGGCGCCACCTAGTGACTTGAACTGACAATACTCCCAAAGGATGTCCCTGGAGAATCAGACAAGGAGGTAAATGGAGATCTGTCCAAGGCAAGAAAAGAAATTTGAAAGCTAAAGCTACCCACGCCCGAAGCCATACTGTAGTCTCCTGTAGCTTCTAGCTGCACACCATTAAAAGATGTCTTTATTTATGCTATCCTGTTCAAAGGTTTACCCAATGTGTCAGGAACAAAGCAAGAGTTAGAATCCAGATGACCTTAACTCCAGACCCCAGTCACATACTACCCAGTATACTGAAAAATTGTGTCTCCTAAATATCCTCCCAGAACTGAAAACCATCCTGGATATCTGTGGGCCTCACTCAACATCTGCGGGAAACTCAACAGAGTTGTTAGTGACAATGAAGGAGCAGGAAAACAAAGGAGACATAGGAAAGAGGTTTTTTTTCTCTCAAAGAACAGTTTCCAAGGATGCTATGCAAAAACCTCAGAGTAATAAAGGGAAGGGCCATAGAATGTACTGTCACAGGGTGTGCCCCTTCTTCTTTGTGGTTTTGGGGGTTATTAGTGGATGGAAATCCCCAGTCCCTTACTTGGCACATGTTAAGGAGCAGCCAGAGGGAACCTGATCAAGCAGGAGAAAGGCAGTTCACCTGAGACTGAAGCATCACACAATTCTATAGCAGAGAGACAGGCAGGTAAAGTCCACTCCCCTAACAGAACCCTGGCCTAGGTCAGGCATGTGACAATGGAGAGTTACAAGAAAGGGGGGCAGCTAAGAGGCGCAATCTGGAGGACCCAGATGTAAGCACAGCTTCTGGGATTCTGAGTAGTGTCCCATGCTCCAGTGTCAGGTGCACATGAGACAGGTAACTGGTAAAGTGAATTCAGGGTGGTTGGTGGGAGGCTTTGTGTAGGACTTAGCCCCAGGAAACTGGGCAGCAGCCTCCCTCCCCTCTAGAAACCAGGGGAGATGGAGAAATCCCAGGCATTTAAAGGATCAGATGGGAAAGGTCTAAACAGACAGTAGATTCAGGAAGTGGCCAGATGTAGTGATAGACCCTTTACCCTAAAATAACCAGGATTCTGGTATATTTTCTAAGAATGAGTCTCCAGATGTGTCTCACTGTCCCTGGACTTTATTACAACTATACTGCAGGCACTCCAGCCCTGGCAAAACCCCAGCATTCAGATCAAGGCAGGGATGGTATTTCTCCTATTTTAGCCTCAAAATCCTTACCCTCAGACACATCCTGAACTGGCTTTGCAGTCTACTCCTTCACCTTTGTGATTAGTCTGTATGTCAAGTCCCTAAAGCTCCATTTCTCTCTTGTGTATTTTAGCTCATCTTTGTTTTCCTTTTTTAAGGTTGGTTCTGTCCTTGACCAAGTGTGACTTTTTCACCTATTGTTCTAAGCTGAGCTCAGGGCTCAGGCTCACCAGTGGTCACATGGTCTGAAGATGTCAGGAGCCCCTCCATCCCGTGTCAGATCCCTGCAGGCTGCCAGACCACTGTTTCTGGCTATTGCAAAGGCTCAGACCACTGAGCTCCCCACACTCCTTCAGGGTGGAAGGGTCAGTCCTGGGTCTTCATCTACTTGTCAGACAGAGCTATTAGCACCCCCTGAGATCAATAAATGAACAAGCTGTCCTCTGTAGATGTTAATGGCATCCCCTGCTTATGTGTTTTCCCCACTGTAGTTGTTTGAAAGGCTAAACTGCTATAACAAAGAGACCTTGAATTACAGTGGCTTAGGAATGAAGTTTCTTTCTCTCTCATGTTACATTCAGTTCAGAAAAGCTACAAGCTGTTTTCTGGGCACAGTCATTCAAGGTCTCATCTATTTTATTTCTTCAACATGTTTTAGACAATTCTCCTATGCAAGCACGTACTATTTAAAAGGTGCTGTGTAACATTCCCCAGGAGGTACAGTCTCAGCCTCCTCACAAGCAGATGAGTAAGTATGTTAAAGGAAGTAAAACAAGCACAGTAGGAAGTCTGTAAGGATGAAGTGGGGGAGGACTCACCTTCAACTCAGGGGCAACAGAAAAGCCTGCACCAAGGAAGTCGTGGGTGAGAAGGAATGTGAAGGATGAGTTAAATGACAGTAGATAAAGAAAAGGAGAATAAAGTGTTACCGGTAGAGGAAACAGTATGAACAAAAGCTTGAAGACAATAAAATGTAGACAATCCAGGAAGCAAGGAGCCTAAGCACATGGTGTGTTGGAAGAACCAGGCTCGGAGGGGAGAAGAGACCCTCACTGCAGAGGGTGAATGATGAACCAACCCTTCATGTGGGTGGGCCATGGGGTGTCCTTTAGCATTTCAAGTTGAAGAATGAATGGTGAGAACTCTGATGCTGACCGAGACAGGTGGACTGAAGGGGGAGCCTGGAAATAAACTAATAGAAAAGTGCCACAATAGTCAGAGAGACAACAGTGGCTGGAATCAGGTTATAGAGCAGACAAAGGAGCCAGAGGGAAAACCACAATGGAGGCAGGACTGATGAGATTTGACAACTGGTTGAATGTTGGACATGAAAAGGAGAAATAAAGCAACTCAGAGTGGTCAAGGTTTAGCTACCAAAAATGGTGCTGCTGCTGAGCTCTGAAAGCCAGCAGGTGGAAGGGTGACCACTGTGGTTCCAAATGTTAAGTTTAAATTTCTGGCCAACTTGGGCAGTGGTTTCTAAAAGCAGTTCAAAATGTTAAGTCTATAGCTGAGAAGATAAAGTTATTTCCAAGTGTAAGACCTGGATCTAAAAGTAGGCTGTTGGGAGAGATATCCAAAAGGATAAGAGAACACAGGTTGCAGAGGAGAGGGGCTAGAAAACCCACACACAGCAATACTACAAGGAAGAATCTCCGGGGGGAATACGAAAAGGAAGACATCTGAAATGCTAAATTAAAAAGTCCTTTCCCAGTCAGGGCACATGCCTGAGTTGTGGGCCAGGTCCCCAGTGGGGGCCATGTAAGAGGTAACCACACATTGACGTTTCTCTATCTCTCTTTCTTCCTCCCTTCACCTCTCTAAAAATAAATAAATAAAAATAAAACCTTAAAAAAAAAGTCCTGAATGTGTCATGTCCTGGGAAAGAAGGAAAGGTCCTCCACACGGCCAACCACACCAAACACAGAGGGAACTCCAGAACAATGCAGGTGGAGGAGAAAACATTCAATCTGCTACTCAGTGTGTAAGTCACAACTTTGAAGAGTATTTGAGTAAATTGGGAAAGATAAAAACAAATGTATTAATCAGCCAGTTGGGGAAGTTAGGAAAAGAACATAGAAAGTCAGAAAAGCAAAGAAAAGAAAAGAAAAGAAAAGAAAAGAAAAGAAAAGAAAAGAAAAGAAAAGAAAAGAGAAGAGAAGAGAAGAAAAGAAAAGAAAAGAAAAGAAAAGAAAAGAAAAAAGAAAAAAAGAAAGAAAAGGGCCAACAAAATAAACCAAGGGCAAGTAGAAAAATTAATAAAGCATAAATTAATGAGTTAGAAAATAGAACTAATACATGGATGAAAAGATGTAACTTTAAACAATTAACTACTAGCTAGACTAGTTAACAAAAAGATAAAGCATAAATATACATAAAAATAAATAAATGAGAAACCACCACACATAAAGAAAATATTAAAAAACCGTAATAGTCTACTTTGCTCAACTCTAACAAATAAATTTGAAAATCCAGATTAAAAGGATGATTTTCTATGTATATATAACTTACCATAACATCCCTGTATGATATTTGTATTTTTGCAAAAAATAACTTTAAAACTATTAGAAACAATAAGAAATTTGGCAATACAGGGAAGTGCTAAATTAATAAATAGAAATCAACTTTTCATATATACAAACAGTTGTAAGTTGGAATATAATGGAAGAAAAGACTCCATTTTCAATATCAACAAAATAGATAAAGTTATTGGAATAATATTAATAGAAAATGGGCAAGATATACAAATAAAATTTAAACACTAGAGAAAAATACCAAGAAGATATTTTTTACTGAACAAATAAAAAAGCATTAATTTGTAAATGTAACATGGACCCAATAAATAAAAATACTAGAAGAATTTTCTCCTTTTATGTCTTCCTTTTCTCCTCTCTCTCTCTCTCACTCTCTCTCTCTCTCCCCCTCCCTCTTTCACTAAAGAAAAAAGCAAATTAGAATAACTAGGAAAACCTAAGGGGAAAGGAACCAAGAAGAGTGACTACTCCTATCAGATATTAAAACATAAACTTTCAATAATTCAAATGGTGTTTTGGTACATAAGTAAACTAATGGAATACAATATAAAGTCAAGAAATACACTAAAGTATATACAGGAAATTATATTATGATAAAAGAGTCATCTCAAATCAGTGCAGGAAGATTAACTTTCAAAAAATAGTTTTGCCACCAGAACTCCAACAGGATCCAAGAGTTGAATATTTTAAAAGAAATAAATAATAAAAATACTAAAGGAAAACATGGGAGAATTCCCTTATAAGATTGACATGAAAAGGCCTTTCTCACTCAAATAAAAAACTAAAAGCCTTAGAGAAAAAAATTATAAATCCTGCTAAATAAAAACTATGCAAAAAAAACCCTACAAAAGTTAAAGCCATGGCAATTAAGAGATAAATAACAAACTGGAGAATACTTATCACTCATATCACAGAAAGAGCTGTTCTGAATTTATGAAATACTCCTAGAATTTGATAAAATGAAAAACAATCAACCCAATAGAAAAGTAGACAAGTCACAGAAAAGGAAATAAATCTGTAAAGATATGCTTGATCTTACTTGTAGTAAGGGGAATGGAAATTAAAACTATACTGAGATAACATTCATCACCTTAGATTGGCAATTACCTATAAATCTGGTAACAGTGTTAGTTTTCTATCATTACTGTGTCAAATTACCACAGAATTAAAGGTTTAAACAACACAAATTAATTACTTTACAGTTTTATAGGTTAGAGTCCAATATGGGTCTTCTGAGCTCAAATCAAGGGGTTGGCAGGGCTACGTGCCTTGTGGAGGTTCTAGGAGGGAATCTGTGCCTTTGCTCTTTCCAGCTTTGAGAGCCACCCGCATTCCTCCACCGTAACACAGCGTCACTCTGAGGTTTTCTTCTGTTGTCACATCTTCCTCTGACAGACTTTTCTTCTACTTCCCTTTTCTACTTAAAAAAATATTAAATGTATTTTAAAAATTTATTAAATCTATTGGAATGACATTGTTTTATAAAATTATATAGGCTTCAAGTGTATAATTATGGACCTTGGTCTTAGAGAGGATTTTATGAATTTGACCCCAAAGGCAAGGAAAGTGAAAGCAAGAATAAATGAATGAGACTATATCAAGCTAAAGATCTGTTGCACAGTAAAAGAAACCGCCAACAAAACAAAAATGGCAACAAACTGAATGGGAGAAGATAGTTGCAAACAACAGCCCCAACAAGGAGTTAATATCCAAGATATATACAGAACTCATACCTCTCTCTTTTCTGCTTTTAAGGACCTTTATGATTACCTTGAACCCATCTAGATAATCCCAAAACATTGCCCTATTTTAAGTTCTGCTGGCTAGCAACCTAAATTCCTCTTTGCCATGTTAGTTAACTTATCCATAGGTTCAAGGGATTAGGACCTGGGCAACTTTAGGGGGAGGCATAATTCTCCTGACCACATACCCTACCAGCAAGGTTGTCAGAAACAGGCACCCCATGATGGCTGGGGGGAGGGAACATTCTTCAAGGACTGTGCAGAACAATTTGGCAATACCTCTCGAGATTTAGAATGTATATAACCTTCAGAATACATACAAGTACCAGATCACTATACTGACTAAGTTAAAGCTGTAGGATGTTAGATGTCAATTCTATCTCAATAAAACTGAAAAAAATAAAAATTAAAAATTTTTAAATAAATTAAACGCACATAGCTTTCAATCCAGCAATTCTGCTTCGTGAGTCAATTCTACAGATATACTTTCATATAGATGAAATGATGGGTACACACGATTTCCTGTTGTAGCAAAGTCTGTAATAGAAGATTGGAAATAACGCAAATGTTTATTAGTAGAAAACTGATTGAACTAATGATGGTACATTCATAGAAAACAATACTATGCAGAAACTTTAAAAAAGAAGGCTCCAAGACAATAAAGTTAGGAAGCCAAAAGTGGAATATGGAAGAATAGTTTGTACAGTGTGCTAACATTTTTGTAGAAACTGGAAGCCCAATAAGAATTTTTATTCATATTTACTAGTAAATACATATAGAACTCCTAGAAAAATACACAAGAAATGAATAATAATGATAATCTACCAGGTCAAAGGGATGGGTTATAGGAAACTTTTAATTATATACCAACGCACATATTTTTAAGACTCAGCTCAAATGCCTCCTTCTCCAGGAGCCCTTCCTGCATTCTGAATGCTTCCTTGAGGCCACTCATAGGCACTTTGTTCCAACATTAGACATTCTGGCAATGTTAGGGAATCTATGCTCTTCTTTAAATTCCTGAATTTGAGTTAAATTATTTTGTCCACAGAGAAGGAAGAGGAGAAGGAGGAGGAAGAGAACAAAAATAGGGAGAAAAAGTCACCTTCTAAATCTTTAGGAGAGGAAGATTTTTAATGTTTAACAAAAAGAAACATGAATTTTTAAATGGTTGAGAAATACTGCATTGTACCATAAACATTTTGAGGGCAGGGATAATCACCTCAAAACAGCACCTGGAACACAGCATGCTTGCTCATCATTCACTTACTCCAGTCTTTCCCACTGAACCACAAGCCCCTTACAGGAATGAAGCCTTACAGGCTTTTGCATTTTCCTCACACACAGTAGGGAATCCATGAAGAACTGAATAAGAATGAATTTATATTCTTTACTAGAGGAAAAGGTTGGCAGTGTGGAAAATGAATACTAAGACACACAGATCTTAGTAGTTCTTTCTTATTTTATGGATTCTAAGATACAAATGTTTTCACATTTCAGCATCTCTGAAACTGAGTGGTACCTGCCAAGCAGTGGTCATGGCCAGCTGTCACTGTGGTGTCACTGTGACTTGGTCCTAGCTATTCATGCTGCACCTCAGTTGAGGTAAGTGGAAGGTGACCACAGACTGTGATGCTCAAACCAATAATCTTTTTTGAGTGAGAGGAACACTAAGCAGACGGGATGCCATGACGAGTGTGAACAGGGAGCGTGCCATGCAGATGCGGACAGAGGGTCACCCTGGTGATGCACCTTGTTGGTACCACGTATGCTGGACTTAAATGTCATTCAAAAATGTCTTCAAAGAGAGGACACAGTGATAAGCATTGAGGTTAAAAATGCCATGTCCACAAGAAGCACAGAAAACAACAGTGTGGCATAAATTTGATATTAGTAAAACAAATATTCACTTTTGGAGAAATGACTACAAATCCATATTTTCTTACAAAGCAATAACTAAGTAAAGTAGATACTTCAAGCCTACAGAAGTGTGTTATATTTTGGGGTGGGAAATATATTTAAAACATATTTATTAATATTTTCAATCTTCACCTGCGGATATGTTTATTGATTTTAGAGTGAGAGGAAGGGAGAGAGAGAGGGAGAAGTGGGGAGAGAGAGAGAGAGAAAGAGGAACATCTATGTGAGGAACATTAAGTGGTCACCACCCATACAAGCCCCAAATGGGGACCAAACCTGCATCCTAAGTATGTGCCCTGACTGGGGGTCGGACCGGTAACTTTTCGATGTACAGAATGACGCTCCAACCAACTGAACCACCTGGCCAGGGAGAGCATATTTTTAATAAATATACTTAAATGCCAAACAATGTGATTAAAGGCAGGAAAAATTATCACATCCCTCAAAATCGAAGACAGATCTTTCAAAGCAAGAAGAGGCTCTGCGACAAATTCCTGCATCAGGACTACTGTCAGTGACAACTGAAATGCCAGCTTTGCTTTCTGTCTGGGACACACAAAATCATGGTGTGCTTTACAGTCCATGGCACTATAACTTCACAACATGCACTACTTTACCCACACAAATGCAAAGGCCATCCTCATCCCTGCAGACCATGCTGTCTCTGACTGGAAGCTGTCTGTCAGGGAGATTTTTCAAATGCCTTCAACGCCTACCAGAGAGAGGTGTGCCTAGTCCAACTTCAGGCCCAGCTTCTGCCTCAAAGCAAGAATCTCTGAGTGGACTTACCTACCTGTTGTACCTAAGCAATGTGAGGTGGAACCCCTATTCAAATAAAACCTACTGTCTACTTTTTGATGTGCATAGTGAAGTCCTCCACTTCAACAGTCCCATCCAGGATACTTAAGACATGGGAATCTATGATCCTAAAATCCTGGCATTTTTGTTAATCAAGGATTATGGTTAGAGGGAAAGTTTCTTTTCAACTCCCCCATCATCGGGGCTTCTTCCCCTCACTACACCAGAGTTAAGGGATTCAAGGGCAGGCTCTTCCACTAAAGAAAAAGGCATGGGAGACAGCGGTGGGAGAGGGTAGGCATCCACCTTCTGCACCACCATAGCAGCTCACTCAGATGTTTCCCCTATCCCTAAAATCCCCTGATGGATTTTGGGAATAGGCTGAAGAAATTGGCTGGTGTCTTTAAGTGTAAGTCTCAGGGTCCAAGAGTACTCCTCAGCAAATAAACACATCTCCCTCCCCTGGCCTGAAGCAATACTTTGAGCAATTTCATTGCTTCCTGCAGGAGCCAGTGGGTGTCACAGAATGGTGTGAGAAATAAAATAAAACCTCCAAAGGCTTCTTTAGGCTACCTCATTCATCCTCTCCTAGGGCTAGGGGTCAGCCTGCCTCCAAAGCCTGCCCTGCCAAAAGCAGCCCCAGATGCCTCTCACCTATAGCTCCAATGTGACTCTGATACCAAAATAAATGCCAGGATGGGTTTAATCAATTTTCCAGGGGTGGTGATCCAGAATCTAGGTCTAGGATAGCAATCTTTCCCATGCAAATTAAGGAATATAGGCTGCCTAATCAATGTTCTTTCCAGTAGAAACACTCTATTATCCACATTTTATTCTTCTACTGACTGTCCACATGCCCAATGCCAGAGTATTTGCAAAACAGCTATTTTTGGATTCGACGGAAAGTTTGTGGCCATGAAGCTGGCCACATGCAGAAGGGTCATGATAAGTGGCCAGCACACCCTACTCCCAATGTCTGACAAGTCCCTTTACGTGACAGTTCAGGTGGTTCTGGGTGGCCACGTCCAGCATCTTCCCCTCCCTTCACTGTACCTCAGCCCTGCCATTGGCTCTGTTCTCAAAACATCTTCACCCTTACATGGCAAACTCAGGGGGTCAAGCCCCTTCTCCCTGCTCAGTCTTCATCAGGATGACTATGCCCACCCCAACAAAGCATGGAGCTGTTGGAGCAGACCCAGAAACTTGCCACCTTCACACCAACCTTCACACTTAAGTGTAGGGAGGAAAGAAACCTCTGTCTGCAAGTGAGAATTCCACTGGCCCACTGAGCATGTGCTTGTTCATCCCTGAAAGAGCAAAAATGTGAGAAAGTTCTCTACTCAAAACACTTTTGACAGTGAATGTGTGTGTTTTCACACACCTAGCAACTCTCCAATTCTTGGCAGAGCCTGACTAGGTGTCCTACAGTCAACTCGACTAGGACCCTAACCACCCAGAGTTAATGCAGACCTCCTCAGGTTAAGGGCTCAGTCCCATCAGACTGCCTCCCCACTTCAGATGCCAGCCACAAGTCCCAAGCCAGCACATGCGTGTATTTCTGAGCACTTGGCTGCAATTGAGGATTTTCCATGATACCCTCCTCAGGTCTGGGAATTTGCTAGATCTGTTCACAAAACCCAGAGGAAGAGTTTACTTACTAGTAACTGATTCATTATAAAGGATTCCACTCAGGAATAGGCAAATGGGCAAGATGAGTGGGGCAGAAGGGACAGAGATGTCATGCCCTCTCTGGGGGCATCACCTTCCCCATACCTCGGTGTGTTCACCAACCTTTAAGCTCCCTGGACCCTGTAGTTCAGGGATTCTTGTGGAAGCCTCACCATACAGGTGTGATCAATTATTAACTCAGTCTCCAGCCCCTCTCCCCTTCCTGGAGGATGGGAGACAGGGCTGAGAGTTCCAAGTTTCTAATCATGGCTTGTTCTTCCCGGTGAATAGCCCCATACAGAAGCCACCCAGTGTTGCCTCATTAAAACAAACACACTCCTAACACCCAGGAAATTCTAAGGGATTTTGGAGCTCTATGGAAGTAACTGGAAACAAAGACCAAATATCAGGGGGAAAAGATGCTCCTAGCACTAAAATAGCTCAGGAAATTACAAGGGTTTGAGGAGTTCTGTGTCAAGGGCAGAAACCAAATATACATTTCTAATTTGGTCATAGTTTCATTCTTTTCTCCATTAAGGAGGTATCTCATGGGTTACCATCAATAGCACATTTCTCCTCTACCTCCCAAAAGAACCCTCTCCCCTTCCCTGTGCCCTACAGTAAGGGTGTCTCTGGGCCTCTGTGCACTGTGCAAGTGGGGAGAGACATCATCCAAGCCACTCAGCAGCCTTACTGCTCCCTTCAACTCTCCCCCAGAGAGAGAGGACTCCGAAAGAGAAAGCCTTGGAACAAAGGCAGGGTGGGGGACACAGAGGGTGCCTACTCCAGGGTCCCTCACACCTGCTCTCCACACCCTCACCTCCCTCGTGTCTGCCAAGCTATCAGGAGCTAGCCCACCCATGCAGCAGGTGCCCAGACATGGAACGAATAGGGAAGCTGATACACAAACCTGTCATTGGAAGTATCTCAGGGTGTTCCCCATACAAGAGAAAGGGGACCAATACTAATCATGCCCGCGCTCTGCAGATTTGTTTGCTGTGCCCAAACCTACCCTTGCTTTCCCAACAGGCTGCCCAAACCATCCCCACACCTCACCACAACCCCACAACCCACCTGGCTGCATGTGTGCCCTGTTTCTGAGCCCACCAGCCACTGAAGCAAAATAGACAACACCCATCACCAACGCACATCCTTCCAGCAGCAACCATCCACTCAGATCCACAGAAGATTTGTTTCCTTACTGTATGAAAACAACTTTTTTGAGGAATTTTAAAAATGTGTTCAGTTCTATGTAAATAATTCTGGAGTTCTATGCAAATGAAGCAAGTGTATAGAGGGTCATTTAAAGCACAGGAATGTATCTTTTGCAAATCAGTTACTCAGCTTCAACACATTTGAGCTCTGTCCCCATGACATTTAACATCTGCAATGCTTCTGCAAGGTACTGGGCATTTCTTCATCAAACTTCCCCTAGGAAATCAGCATGTCTCTGAGTCTGGGGTACAGAACCAGCTACAAGGTGAAGGTCACAAACTCTTCAGTGTTGTATTCAGTTTGTGGAAAGAGAAAGGAGTCATACTCATAATGTTTCTTTACCATGAAAAATTAAGGAATCCCCTCTGCTCTGCTTTATATTTTATGTGCTATTGCTCATACCCAGAGACCATCATTTCTGATGGATCCAATGGCAGGCTTCAGCATGGCCAGCACTCATGAGGACCTACTATGTGCAGAGCCCCATAAACACAGTTAAGTGCTATAGGAATACAGAGAAGAAGAAAGAGACTCTCTGGCTGGGAGGATGGATACACAAACCACTTACCAGAATGGAAAGCAGCATGAAATCAGTGTCATTAAAGAGTCAAGTAAGACACACCATGAAAGGGGTCATTGAATCCATCCTGGTGAGTGTACAAGCAAACTACGTGGAGAAAGTAGCATTGGTACTGAATATTGAAAACCACTGGGTTGTCAGTTATAGCTACAGCAGGAGCCCTCAACCTACAGTATTTATTAAGAATCACATGGTTGACAGAGATTCGACTTCTGGAAATATATCTGAAGAGACCTGAAACACTAATTCAAAAGAATACATGCATCCCTATATTCATTGCAGCATTATTTATAGTAGACAAGACTTGGCAGCAGCCCAACTGTCCACCAGTAGATGAGTGGATACAAAGCTGTGGAACATTTGCACAATGGAATACTACTTTGCCATAAAAAAGGAAATATTACCTTTTGTGACAGCATGGATGGACCTGGAGAACATTATGGCAAGTGAAATAAGCCAGTCAGAGAAAGACAAGTACCATATGATTTCACTTATATGTGGAATCTAATGAACAAAATAAACTAACAAACAAAATAGATAGAGACTCGTAGATATAGAGAACAGACTGACAGCTGTCAGAGGAGAAGGGGGCTAGGTGAAAAAGGTGAAGGGATTAAGCAAAAAAAGAAAAAAAGCCCCTCATAGATATAGACAACAATATGGTGATTGCCAGAGGAAAAAGGGAGTGGAGAGAGGTAGAAAAGAGTAAATGGGGGGATAAATGGTGATGGAAGGAGACTTGACTTGGGGTGGTGAACACAATACAATGGAGAGATGATGTGTTATAGAATTATACCCTTGAAACCTATATAATTTTATTAACCAATATCACCCCAATAAGTTCAATTATAAAAAAGAAACACATCAGTGGGAAGGGCAGGGATTTCCTTTAGAAATGCAGCAACCATGAGAGAGATGAATTCTATCAGTAAGAGAAGCACAGACAAAAAGTTCTCTGCTTTGACTGCATTTATACACCCTACAAGCTCACTTAAACTGCAGCTTTTTTTCCAGAAAAGCAGGTTTCAAACATTTTGGTCTCAGAACACCATTACTCTCTCATAAATTACTGAGGACCCCAAAGAGCTTTGTGCTAATATGACTTATTAAAATATAAATAAAAATTTTAAATAATTGATTAAGATATCTTTATTATATTAATAAATATACAACATATTTATTAATATGCATTAATATAACATTCTTAATATATATTATATACTAAAATTTTTAAGCACTTATTATTCATTTAAAATAATAATGAGTCACTACATATTGACAGATAACCTTATAATAAAAAATAACAATGTTTTCCAAACTAAAAAAAATTATTGAAAAGGTGGCACTGTTTTATAATTTTGTAAATGTCCTGGTATATCTGGCTTCATAGAAAACAGCTGGATTCTCATATCTGGTTCTCCATTTAATCTATTAGCATATCACAAGTCAGCCTCTAAAAAACTCCTCTGTACATTCATGAGAAGATGAGAGAGTAAAAGGTAAACTAATTTGTTACTAAATTAATTTGGAGTTTTCAGATCTCCTGAACCAGTCTCTGGGACCCCTGGGGACCTCCTGGACTCACTTTGAGAGCCACTGTTCTCTGAGTCCATTGGTCTGAAAGGTGGTTAGCACGTGAGATTCCGAGCCCGGTTGGAGGACCACTGCATGACACCCATGTGAAGCGCTGAAATACCAAGTGTTACACAGATCCAGGGAGACAAGAAAGGTGTCCAGGAACTAACTCTGTTTAAGGTCATGAGACAGAACCAAAAATTAAGTTAAGTAGCAACTGTGGGTAAAGATGAATAGAGAAATGTCAGAAAATACCTAAAATTGCATTTCTTTAAAATTTTCTCTAGAGGAAAATTTTCTCTAAATGAAAATTATTTTCATTTTATTGTTTCTCTAGAGGAGTTCACAATGATGACTGCACATCAGAAGACACCCTTTCCCATTTTACATCATTTTTATTTTTCAATTTCAGTTGACACAAATTATTATATTAGTTTCAGGTGTACACCTCAGTGATTAGACATTAATAACTTACTTAGTGATCATCCCGAAAAATCTTGCACCCATGTGATACCACACATAGTTTTTAGAACATTATTGGCTATTTTCCTAACACTGTACTTAACATCCCCAAACTATTCTGAAACCACCAATCTGCACTTCTCAATCCCTTCACCTTTTTCACCCATTATCCCTAGCCCCTCCCATCTGGCAACCATCAAAATGTTCTTTGTATCTCTGAATCTGTTTCTGTTCTGCTTATTCAGTTATTTTGTTTTCTATACATTCAATTGTTAATGTATATGTATTTATTTTCATTTTATTGTTCATATTTTTGACCAAAAAAGACCCTGTTGTAAAAACAACAGAAAGTTTGGTTTAAAAACACAACTATCCTGGGCCTCCCTTCGGAAGACTCTGAAGGAGAGTGGGGCGGGACAGGGTGCAGGTCTTTTTAACCAGTTCCACCGGGGACTTGGTGTGCTGCCTGGGCTAGGGACTCTGCCAGAGATCCTATATTTATGTTTTGTACATAAAGAAAAGGCTAATCAATTGTATGAAAATGACATTCATTTTTATTTTTATTCCTATGCAAAAATATCTTCCTAGGATTCTGAAAGATACCTAGCTTTTTAAAAAGCTATAATACGTACTTATAATCTATGTATTATAAGCATAGTACCTATATTTCCTACAGTTCTTTTTCACACATACTGTTTTTCAAAACCCAAATCTAAATTAAAGGGATAGAAAATGTCACTTCTATTCATAGACAAATAATGGATTCCTTGTTTCCATAATAAACTTTTGAAAGAGTCTGTTCCTACTGGAAACTCATTGTTACTGAATAAAAATCTTCTTGGGGAGGAAAACAGTACCTTCATATATAATCTACATTGGGGATGCAAATTGTAGAGAAACAGACACCAGAGGATTTGCATTTAATAAAATCTAGAGCAAGTCATTCAGAAGCATCACTACTGTGTACAGAAGCCTTTCCCATCAAGACCAGCCTGACCTTTCCAGGAGACTGGACTCTTGATCAAGGAAAATACTCCATTCACTAGAAACCCTACATTGCTGCTAAGAAGGAAATTCACCAGAATCAGCAAGAATGGAAAGTGGTGAGTCAGTGTCAATTATTAAATTTTGAAAGAAACTTTCAGGGTGGGGACTTACTGAGGGATTGGGGGGCCAGGGAAGAACAACAGGGAAAAACTGGGACAACTGGAATTGAACAACGATTTAAAAAAGACAACCTTTCAATAATCCTAATGTTTATTTTTGACATCACAAAGTCATAACTGAAGCAAAGAACAAGGAGAAATATCCTTAACTCTGGCTAGAAGATACAAAATATAAAAACATATGCCAGAGACCAACTATTTAAAACTCTTAGTAACATTTTTATAATTCTAGTCACATTTAATTACTAGCTGCTGATTTATTTTTGCTGCATATAATTTAGATTGGTATTTATTCTAAAAGATGAAATCTATTGAAAATTATTTTTATAAAATGAGGACTTGGATATTAAAGCATTCTTTTCCAGTCTACTAAAATTTTATGGTAAATGAAATGACTTCCCACAAGTGCTTTGTTATAAGGAAAGTGCAAAAGGAGAATCCATACATATAGAGAACTTGAACTATCCTTTATTCACGCAGCTTGCTTTGGGGTCTTAGGCTAAGGATGAAGGACTTCCCACACACAGATGAGGAAGAACCTGAGCCGTTATTGCATGAAGTCAAACTATGTGGAGTCTTTCTCTGTGTGTTCACTCTGAAGATACAAATATTAGTGTCAGCATAGAGTAAAACCCAAACTTTAGATTAAAAAGTTAGCATTTTAAATATCAATAAATAATGACAAGAACCATTCAAAAGTGCTTTTTAAAGCACCTTGCAAGAAAAACTAATATTTTTAAAAGTGCCACAGCTCTTCAAGATCTGGTCTCAAACGATAACACAGCAAGGCATCTATGTTCCTCAGCATGAAAGTGTTAAGTTTTTGGATCCAGCTGCTATGAGGCTTAAAAGCTGGGAAACAGAGGCAGCTCCTGGGAAGGCCTATGAACAGATGCCTGCTGTGTGGGCAAACCAAACTTCAACAAAATCCTAACAGGTTAACTAATTTGGCTTCAGTTCTTTAAAAGTTTTGGACTTTATTTCCAGTTTAAGATTTCATAAACAGTATATATTATTTTCTATTTAATAGTTAATATTTTGAACATTTCAACATAACTTGCTGAGTGTGCCTTTCCCTGTGTTCTCCTGGAGGTTTCCCATGGTATAATGACTATGACATAATTTCCCAGGTCAGGAGTGGAACCACCAATGTTGAGCCTCTTGCGAGGTAGACTTAGCACTGTTATTCTTAGGTGGGTATCTGCCTCCTCCCATGAGGGGGCTCTGTTCCCCAGCAAGGCAGGCCGAGCTGGTTAGCAGCATGAGGAGAGGGACGCCCACAGTGCCCGGGCTGGCACCTGAACCAGGTGGTGCAACAGCACACTATTGTCACTGGCCTGTCCAGACCTCATTCTTGGCACTTTCCGGACAGGCAGAGAAATAGCACCAACATGGATGCTGTCCACCAATAACTCATCATTTAGGATTTTCATTCTGTTCTGTCTTAAGTGAGATTGTGACTATATTCCATACCTTGAGGGTCTACAATGGAAGGAGACATCATCTACTATCTCAATTCTGGCATTGTCTAATAATATAACTCAAAGTATAAATTGTTCTTTTCTAAAATTATGAGATGGTGGGGTTGTTTTATTCTTTTTAATTATATTTTATTGATTATGCTATTAGAGTTTTCCCAATTTTCTCCCCTTTACCCTCCTCCACCCTGCATCCCCCAACCCTCCAGCATCCCCTCTTTATTCATGTCCATGGGTTGTGCATATAAGTTGTTTGAGTTCTCTGTTTCCTGTACCATTTTTTACCTCTCCCCATCTATTTAATGCCTACCAATTATGCTTCTTCCCAGTACCTTTCTTCCCATTTCTCCCCTCCCCCTTCCCACTGAAAACCCTCCATGTGATGTCCATTTCTCTGATTCTGTCCCTGTTTCTAGTTGTTTGCTTAGTTTCTGTTTTCATTGTTTTTCTTTCTTTTATTTTTTTAGGTTCATTTGTTGGTAGTTGTGAGTCTGTTGTCATTTTACTGTTCATATTTTTTATCTTCTTTTTCTTAGATAAGTCCCTTTAACATTTCATATAATAATGGCTTGGTGATGATGGACTCCTTGAACTTGAGCTTATCTGGAAAGCACTTTATCTGCCCTTCCATTCTAAATGATAGTTTTGCTGGATAGAGTAATCTTGGATGTAGGTCCTTGCCTTTCATGACTTCAAATACTTCCTTCCAGCCCCTTCTTGCCTGCAAGGTTTCTTTTGAGAAACCTGGTAGCCTATGGGCACTCCTTTGTAGGTAACTCTTTCCTTCCCTCTTGCTGCTTTTAAGATTGTCTGTCTTTAATCTTGGATAACTTAATGATGATGTGCCTTGGCGTGTTCCTCCTTGGGTGCAACTTCTTTGGGACTCTCTGGGCTTCCTGGACTTCCTGAAAGTCTGTTTCTTTCACCAGATTGGGGAAGTTCTCCTTCACTATTTGTTCAAATAAGTTTTCAATTTCTTGCTGTTGCTCTTCTCCTTCTGGCACCCCTATAATTCAGATATTGGAACATTTCACGTTGTTCCAGAGATTCCTCAGCCTCTGTTCATTTCTTTGGATTCTTGTTTCTTCTTCTGTTCTGGTTGGATGTCTATTTCTTCCTTTTGTTTCAAATTGTTGCTTTGAGTGCTGGTTTCCTTCCTGCCACTGTTAGTTCCCTGAATATTTTGCTTTATTTCATTTCGGGTATCTTTCATTTGTTCTTTCATTTTTCAATGAAGCTCAATTAGTTCTGTGAGCATTTTGATTACCAGGTCTTTAAATTCTCCATCAGACAGGTTAGCTATGTCCTCCTCACTTAGCTCTCTTTCTGAGGTTTCACACTGCTCTTTCATTTGGGCCCTATTTCTTTCCTCCAGGCCCCTGATAAGTTGTAAGGGGGAAGGGCCATAGGTATTCACCCAGGCAGGGCAACAACCCTCCTTGCTGCACTGCAGCACTGCCTGTGGGGGAGGGGCCAGAGAGGGAAAAATGCAGCTCACTTGCTGGTCTCTAGCGCACTTTTCAATGAACTCTTGTGTGAGACTGGCAGTTTCTCCCACTGAGGCAACCCCAGCCATAGTCCACAGTCAGCTCTGAGTCTCAGTTTCCCCTTAAGTTAGGCCTTCCCTTGCAGCCTGCTGCCTGGCCACACCCAGTCCCACCCCTATGGTCTGTTGCCTCACCAAGGTTTCTCTCCGTCTGCTGCCTTACCAGTCTTGTTGTTCTGGTTGATTTTTTCTTTAATCCTCTGGTTGTCAGAGTTCCATACAGTTTGATTTTCTGGCACTACTGGTTGTTTTTCTTCTTTTGGTTGTTTGAGAAAGCAAAGAGTTTCTACTTATGCCTCCATCTTGGCCGGAACTTGTTTTATTCTATTTTTGTTTTGTTTTATAACTCTCTCTTTATTCCCTTACCTATGTAACAAGAACCTGCTTTGAGACTCTAAAAATTTTAAAGCAAGGAAATGTATTCCAGAGAATGTCATCAAAAATAATAAAATAAGAATGTGCTTCAAACACCATAAGTGTATTTGATATTTAATAACTAAAAACAGTTTAGGAGTTACCTACATTTTTAAATATTCAATTTCAAAATATCTGAATCTGACTTGATGCAGAAAATGTTTAATTTTCAAAACAATATTAAAGTAAAAACACCATTAAATTTACTAGGGGCCAACTTCTTCAGCAAAGTAAACAGGAACAGACAGAGGATGTGATGGACATGATCTGTTGCATACACCTTGATATGCAGTGCTATGCAGTGCTACACCACACCCCATCACAACACTGTAGTATAGTTTTTTCCAAATTCTAAAGGATAAATTGATCCTTATTAATAAATTTGTTTGGGATTTTCTCCGGAAACGTGTCTTTGTTTTCTCAACAACCGATCTGAATGCAGGTTTGTATCTAGAGTATTTGAATAAAAACTCAAGCCTCTCCTGGTTTATGCAGGTGTGGAGTCTTTAAATAGACACAGTGCATAGAGAAACTGATGTTTGGGAGTAGGGATACTGGTAACATTTTTAGACTCTAAATATCAGGGCACTCCAAAAAAGGAGGGTAGGGTGAGTTAAGGCACTTTCAGAATTCTCAAAAACATGAGGAATATTCAGATGATAGTTTAAAGAATTTGTACTAGGTCCCATTTCTTAAAATCTATTTTAATTCACCTCAAGTGCTATATAAAATTTTGGTATTTGCTTTTTGGTACCACTGCGTCAGAACATGGTTTATCCTCACTGCCCCTATTTTCTCACAACCAGAGAAGGGTTTTCATTGCCACCTCTTATGGAACTGCTCTCCCACACTCTGGAAAAGATCTGTGCCTCTCCAAACTTTGTGGTCTTTCTGGGTCTTCATTTTCTTCCACTTCTCCAAGGCATTTTATTTACTCCACAAATATTTATTGAGTACCTAGTAGGTTCCAGACACTTGACACCACTGGTGATTTCTATTTCACCACACTCCCCCTTTCCTTCATTTCTCTGGCACTACCCTGATGGAACATTGCATACTTACATTTCTGACCTCTCCTACCCCTTGGCTCCCTCACCTCACTTCCCTGTCCTCTGCCTTTCCATGAGCAAAACATCTAGCCTTTTCCTGATACTCCATGCTTGGATTTCTATTCTTCTTTGGAGTGACTTCCAACGACTACAAAGACTTTCTTGGAGAACTTCATTTTCATAACCTTAGTTACTGCGGTTTTAATGATGATCCTTAGATGTGTGGTTCTAATCCTAGTCAAAGTTCCTATCCCATATATAAGGTATTTTATTTGATTAAGCCACCACAATTAGACGTCTTAACACTTTCTACACATGCCTTGCTCCTTCCTGCCTCTGCCTTTGCTCATGCCATGGCTGATGTCTCAAATACCTTTCTCCCTCCTCCTAACCCATCCACACCCTTCTAAATCCAACTGAAGTCCTATCCTTTCCCACAAAACATTCATCAACAATCAAAAACTTCTCCTTCCCCTCCTCTACTCTTTCACATGTAAATGTCTGATTTCTCTCACTAAAATAGGATCTCTTTGAGGACATCTGTTATGTGATCTAAAGTTACTTTGCATCCCCTGTGGCATATAGCCCCATACTTTGCACCAAATCAATGACAACTGGTACATAAGACTGATTGTTTTATGACAAAATTTCAGAAGTGTTGATCTGGTTATTTGCTATCTCATGAACTTTATCCCTCTATTCATGACTGTGTGCTTATTTATTAAACTTATTTAGAATAGGTGTATTTCCTCTAGGCTTTTTGGCATATACATAAAGTATAAACCAATCATTCAGATTGAAAACATCAATTAAAAAGCCCTTTGGAAAAAAAGTGAAGCCAAGACTCTCTGCAAACACACAAAGGATCCAACCTGAACCTCTTCAACTTCCACGTTCTCTTCCTTCTCAGATCCCAGTGCACACCTGCCAGCAACCAGTCAGGTGTTCCCCTTTTTGCTTAGCCAGGAATGCCTGTGTTAGAGTTGGCCCCTCCTCCACAGGAACCTTATCTGAAGTCCTTAGTCCTGTTTACCTCTGGTTCTCATCAGAATTACCAGAAGGGCTTATTAAAACATGGATTTCTGGGCCCCCACTTCTAAAGCCTCTGATTCAGTACATTTGGAGGAGGGCCTGAGAACATGCATGTCTCTATTCCTAGCTGATGTTGTTGCTGTTGGTCTGCAGATCACACTTCTAGAGTCACTAGTGTGTATTCTTGCTGTGGCTCATCTGCCTGACTTTGAACTCTACCTTGCTCTGACATTGAGTATTTGAGTCATTCTCCTATTCCAGGCTGCTTCTAGGGTCACTAGAGGGGTCTTGGTCACTGTGTGTATCACCCAGCCACCTCCCCTTCACCCTTCTTTATTCCAGCCTCAGAGGTTGAGAACCACCTTGTGCCCTTGACCCCAATTTCTTTCTTCCTTTTCAAAACATCATTCCATCATTTTCTCCCTCTTTCCTAAATCTTTAGTTCCTTCATCTGTCCTGTTTAAATATCCTCAAATCTCTGCCACCCATAAGTACATAAATGGGTAGAAAACCATAAGCAAACCTCTCCTTGACACTGTAGTTCTCTCTAGTTATGATCTAATGTCTTGCTGCCCTTTGTCATCCAAACTTCAAAAAGTTGTTTCCTTCCCTGTCTCCACCTCTTGCCTTGACATTATTATCTGTAAAGGAAAGAGTATTAGGAGATTAGGTAAGAGGTATCACAAAACAAGACTCTAGTTACTCTATGTGTCCACAGTTTCCACTAATAAAGTCTAACACCAACCACTAAATTGAAAGCAATGGAAAGCAATGGCTGCTTTGCTGTCTTTATCTTCCTGGATCATTCTGCTACATCTCATGTTTTTTCCTTCTTTCTTAAAATCTCCTCCCCTGAATTCTGTGGTATTCTATGCCCCTGGTTTTTCTTCAACCATTTCACCTTCACAGGGTTCTCTCCTCCTCTGACAACTCTCCAAACAAGGGTGTTTCCCAGGTTTTCGTCTTTGACCACTTAGTCCAGAGCTTTACAACCAGTGTTTCAGGAACTGGTGTTCTAGGAGTTTCCAGGACATTAATCCTCTCAGCCCTTGGGGATGTCCTGGCCTGTTTATTCCAGTGTGCCTGATGTGTGCTGTGTCTATGTGTGCCATCCTGTGACTCTACCTCTCAAATGCTCCCCAAGAGATTTCATCCTCTTTCCTGGTTTCATCACCATCAACAGCATGATGACTCTTGATGGCTCTGACCTTGTATATTCACAGAAAACCCATGGAGGAAGCTTGAGAATCATCCTTGAATTTTCCCTCTTTTTTCCCTCCCACATATACATAACTTCCAAATCCATCTGCTCCTTGTTCTCCTATACTACTGCTACTCAGACCCCATTATCTCTGGCTTGAAATATTCTAGAATCTTCCTGCCTGATCTCCCTGTGGTTTGGGGATCTTTAAGTCCACCCTTCACAGAGCTGCCAGATATGTCTATCTAAAATGTAAATCTAACCACAACACCCCCACGCTCAACAGCCTCCAGTGCCTCTGTGACCTCCGTGTCAACAGGATGAAGTCCAAACTCCGTCACACAAGGAACTTCATGACAGAGCCCCACTCATTTTATTTCCCCAGATGCACTGCCTGCCACATCATCCCTCACCCTCCTTTCTGTCCTTGCCTGCAGCTGTCGCCCATGCTGCCCTCTATGCCTGAGCATCCCTGCACACTTTGCCATCTCCACATAACCCTGGCCTCAGCTCGGGTGTCACCCTGCCTTCCCTAACTCCCGCCCACATGCAGAGGAATGGACACAGCCTGTTTTTCTGACAATCCGGGGCATATTTCTCTTATTGTACTTAGCACATTGTATTATAATTATTTTCTAAGTATTTCTCTCCTCCCACTTGAGAGCATGTTCTTTCATACCTCAGTTCTGACACAATGCCTGACACAGAAAACATTCAATAAATAATTGATGAATAAATACAGCTTTAAGCTTTTCTAAAAGATAAGATATCACACATAATTCTAGGAGCAACACTTAAATTCCTTTGGAAAATCCGTAAGGTCATTAAGCTTTAAATTTGAGGCTGATTTGAAAGGTGTACTTCGAACTACTTTAATTAAAAGATATATAGTCCAAGGACTTCTGGCCAAGATGGAGGCATAGGTAGACACACTGTGCCTCCTCACACAACCAAAATAAGGACAACAATAATTTAGAAACAAAAAACAAACAGTACTGCCCTGGGTGGTGTAGCTCAGTGGATTGAGCATGGGCTGTGAACCGAAGTGTCGCAGGTTCGATTCCCAGACAGGGTACATGCTTGGGTTGCAGGCCATAACCCCCAGCAACGGCACATTGATGTTTCTCTTGCGCGCTCGCTCTCTCTCTTTCTCTCTCTCCCTCCCTCCTTCCCTCCCTCCCTCCCTTCCCTCTCTAAAAGTGAATAAAAAAAAACAGTACTGAGAAAAAATTGAACTGTATGGAAGTCCCACAACCAAGAAATTAAAGTAGACACATTCATCCAAACTGGTAGGTGGCCGAGTGGAGAGGGGTCTCAGCAAAGCTGTGACTGGCAGACCCAAGTGTGCTAGGCAGCAGCTGGTGGACCCAGAGAAGCAGCAGACAAGGGTGGAAGGGTGCGGTGACAAGGTGACTGGCAGACCAGGAGGTCCCACATTTGCGCACAGATAAACCAGGTGAAACTGGGGAGCAAGACAGATCTCACAACCCAGGGTCCCAGTGCAGGGAAATAAAGCCTCAAAACACCAATTGAAAACACCTGCAAGGGTTGAGGTGGCAGGAGAAACTCCCAGCCTCACAGAAGAGTTCATGGGAGAGACCCACAGGGTCCTAGAATGTACACAAACCCAACCACACAGGAATCAGCACTAGAAGGGCCCAATTTGCTTGGGGGAAGTGGCAGAAGTGACTGAAATCTGACAGAGAGAGGCGCAAGCACCATTGTTCCCTCTCGGACCCCTCCCCCACATATAGCATCAAAACCCGGTGACAGGGTTGTCCCTCCCTGGTGAATACCTAAGACTCCACCCATCACTATGTAACAGGCGCAACAAGACAAAAAAAATGGCCCAAATGAAAGAACAGATCAAAGCCCCCCCAAAAATACAACTAAGTGACCAAGAGATAGCCAACCTATCAGATGCAGAGTTCAAAACACTGGTAATCAGGATGATCACAGAATTGGTTGAATCTGGTTGCAAATTAGATGAAAGAATGAAGGCTACACTAAGTGAAATAAAGGAAAATGTATAGAGAACCAATAGTGGTGGGAAGGAAATGGGACTCAAATCAATGGAGTGGACCAGAAGGAAGGAAGAAACATCTAACCAGAAAAGAATGAAGACATAAGAATTCACAAAAAGTGAAGAGAGGCTTAGGAAGCTCCAGGACATCTTTAAACATTCCAACATTTGAATTATATGGGTACCAGAAGAGGAAGAGGAAGAACAACAAGTATAAAAGTTATTTGAACAAATAATGAAGGAGAACTTCCCCAATATGGCAAAGGAAATAGACTTCCAGGAAGTCCAGCAAGCTCAGAGAGTCCCAAAGAAGTTGGACCCAAGGAGGAACACACCAAGGCACATCATAATTACATTACCCAAGATTAAAATTAAAAAGAGAATCTTAGAAGCAGCAAGAGATAAGGAGGCAGTTACCTACAACGAGTTCCCATCAGACTGTCAGCTGATTTCTCAAAAGAGACCTTGCTGGCAAAAAGGGGCTGGAAAGAAGTATTCCAAGTCATGAAAGGCAAGGACTTACATCCAAGACTGCTCTATCCAGCAAAGCTTTCATTTAGAATGGAAGGGGAGATAAAGTGCTTCTCAGATAAGGTCAAGTTAAGGGAGTTCAGCATCACCAAGCCCTTATTATATGAAATGTCAAAGGGACTCATCTTAAAAAAAGGAGATAAAAAATATGTACAGTAAAATGACAGTAAACTCACAATTATTAACAACCACACCTAAAACAAAAACAAAAACAACCTAAGCAAACGACTAGAACAGGAACAGAACCACAGAAATGGAGATCACATGGAGGGTTAGCAGCAACGGAGTGGGAGGGTGTGAGAGGGGAAAAATGTACAGAGAATAAGTAGCATAGACTGTAGGTAGAAAATAGACGGGGGAGGGCAAGAATAGTATGGGAAATGTAGAAGCTAAAGAACTTATAAGTATGACACATGGACATGAACTAAAGGGGGGAATGTGGGTGGGAGGGGGTGTGCAGGGTGGAGGGGAGTGAAGGGGTAAAATGGGACAATTGTAATCCATAATCAATAAAATATATTTTAAAAATAAATAAAGAATTTTAAAAAGATATATAGTCCAAATCCTGTCAAAATTAGACCCAAAGGACCATTCAAATAACTTTGTTTTGCTAAAATTAGGCTATGTGTGCATTATTTGTATCAAATAATACATTGTCTTGGAACCTAGATTTTTTTCTCCATTTTATACAGGTGCTTCATATGAAATTTGGTAGTTTTCAGAGCATTTTCATATACATACATTATAAAACTCTGAAGTCAACTATGGAGTGATTATACCCCTTTTACAGATGACGACAATGAGGCCAAACCATGAGGATTGTCCCAAGTCAGTGACTAGCACGTGGCTGTGTAGCACAGACTCCTGGGCCAGCAGCCTTTTGTTCCAGCACATCACTCTGCCTCTGGTTTGGGTTTGGTTTCTTCCTTTCCTCCCTCCTTTCACTATCTTTGTAATGAGCTTTGGCTTATAAATCAGATACATGCCAGACTACCTACAAACTCAGCCAGATTGGATAATAGTTTGGTTAGATACCCAATATATACATATGATAGTAGGGTCTGCCAGACTCACGATGCTGAAGTCTGTGCTGATGAAATTGCTGATAAGCCAGCAACACCTCAATGAATCAAACCCACCCAACCTTCTATAGAACAACATTATCAGAGTTAGAAAATGTCTTATAATCCTTCTAGTTAACTACTAATTCAGTGCTTAAATGTTTTCTGTAATAATCCAAAAAAAAGGGTCTCCTGTCTTTCTTTGATCATCCTTAGTGACAATAACTCACTATTCCCAAAAGCAGTGTTGACAATTTCAGAATGTTGGGGAAATATTTTCTCTTATCATCTGTTATGTCTCTGTAATTTCATCAGAATAAAAGCAGGAAACTCTCAGGTTGTTAGAGCTACAACTTGACCTATGCCTGGATCGCAGTGACTAAGTCTGGTTATTAGTAAGTATGAGACCTTGGCAAAAAACTTAGTCCCCAACCTCAGTTTCTTCATCTGTAAAATGGATCAAATGAAGTAATACATGTAAATTGTCAAATATCATACTATATTCAATAACTACATGTGGAAAGTGCTCAATAAATATTTGTTAAATGAGTGAATGACTCTTCCCTTATCCTTGGCCTAGTTTTAAAATAGCAACTCTTCATGTTGAATCAGTATATTTTCCAAAATAAAAAAAAAATACATACAGAAACAAATAACTGTCTCCTTAAGAACATAATCTTCCTAAAACAGTCCAGTTGACATGGTCACCCACATCAGGTAGCAGCAGGATGCAGCAGGAATACCATAACGCTGTAACCTAAATCATGCAAATCTAACTTTTGCATCATGTGTTAAGGAGCATTATTTCCACTTGTATCCAATCCATGATCATGCAATGAAAACATAAATTTTAAGTCTTCCTTGAGTAAATCTTGACAAACCAGAGTACAAAAAAGAGGATACTTAGAACAGTTGTTGTGTAGGAGATAGAGTAGTGTTTCTTAATCAAAGCTTGGATGAGTTTCCATTAAGGACCAGGAGATAAGAATAAATGACCTTTTTTGAAGCCTCTTCAAATTCAGATCCATTGCCCTGGCCACTCAGTTGGCTGGAGCATTGTCCCATATACCAAAAGGTTGCAGGTTCAATTCCCAGTCAGGGTACATACCTAGATTACAGGTTTGATCCCCATCAGGGCATGTATAGAGGCAACCAATCAATGTTTCTTTCTAACACCCATATTTCTCTCTTTCTGTCTCTGTTTCTCTCTCTCTCTCTCTCTCTCTCTCTCTCTCTCTCTCCCCTCCATAAAGCCAATAAAAAATATATCTTCAAGTAAGGATAAAAAAATCTATTACTCTAATGAGAAAATAGCATCATAATTGTCAACTCTGAATACCTCCCTCCAGAGGTTAACCTAATTAGTCCATCCACATTTGATTGTTACTATTCTATTTTCTTAAGTCCCAGGAGACTACAGCAAACGAGTGTATCAAGGCGTGAGAGTGAAGCACACAGTCAAAGATCTACTGGCAGAAAAACGATCCAGGCAAACGAGTAATTCAAGATTTAATGTAAGTCTTAATTTAATATATTCTGAAGTCTTTGGTGGGGGCAGGGGTTTAAGTCTTCTATTAAGGTTAGTTATCTCCCCTCTCACTTTATTTACACACCAGCCTCTCACCTCTTGAGTCTGATATCTGAATCAAAAAGCCTCCCCTCAACAGCACTTAATGTATAATTACCATTATTAACACTATGGCCCATCTGTCAAGCAACATGTAAGCATTTCAAGAGTACAATGAACTTATTGGCTGACTACTACAGCTAGTGGCAATGAAAGAAAAATATGTCTTGACTTTTCACTTCCTCTCAGTCATGAATTAACAAAGGCTCAGTGGTGAAAATAAAGCTGACTTTTATCACATCTTACTCTAAACTTGATAGAGACAACTTAGAAGAGTCCTCTCGGTAACATGCAAAGTCCTATTTTAAAATCCAAGTAGGGCTCATCCACAAGAATAGATAAAATACTGCCATTTGCAACAACATGAATGGACATTGAGAATATCCTGTTAAGCAAAATAAGTCACACAGAGAAAGTCAAGAACCCTGTGATTGCACTCATATGTAGGGTATAAAAATGAAACTCAAGACAAAATGAAACTTTGTCTTTGTAGACAAAGACAATGGTGTGGTGGTTACCAGAGGGAAAGGGAGGTCAAATATATGGTAATGGAAGAAGATCTGATGTTAGGTGATAAACACACAATGTAATATACAGATGATGTATTATAGAATGTACACTTAAAACCTATATAATTTAATTAACCATTGTCATGCCAATAAATTTAATAAAAATTCAAAAACAAAGGATGAGTCTTAGCAAGAGATGTCTTAAGTCTAAAGCCCTTATCTACCAGATATGTCCTCATAAATAGCTCCATTCTGTGCCTAAAATTTCTAAGTAATGGCACCCAATTCTCCAAAATAAAAATGATTCTAGAATGGAAGCATTTGACTGTCAAGATGGATGTATAATCATTACCCTATTGGGTAAAATATAACAACAGGAATGCCGGGCATCTGTCAGGCATTGCTGGGTGTGGGACATGAGAACAGGCGACCAGGAACAAGTAGAGCACAGCAATCAGCACAAGAGCTGGTACACAGTAGGTACTGGTTCTTCCAGTGTGTCTGCTCCGAATGCCAGCATCACGTCCCACACTGCTGCAAAATCAAACTTCTAGGAGATGTTTTAAATCAACAACCCCGGATTCAATTTCCTCCCATCCAAGAACACCTTTGGCTGCATATTGTCTGCCTGCTTTCCTTTTAAACCACCTCCTCTCTTCTAGTTCAACAGAGGGAGCTTAACTGATAAAGAGAAATCTAAAGGAAGCAATGAAAAATTGTCCTTTGGTGAAGATAAAAAATATGTATCCATACTAATCTATGAGACAGAGGGGGAGGGGCTGGGGGGAGAGATTCAGAGTCTACTGTAAATGAACCACAGCTTCACAGAAGTCATGTGAATCACTGGGCCACAATTGTAGCTAAAATTGTGCAACTAAATGAAAGTTCCAGGCAAACTGTCAATTGGGAAGACAAAAGTCACAATAAGGATAACACCCTAATCAAGGAGCAAACGCTGTATCTTTCCAATGTGAGTGAGGATGTAATTTAGTTCTTGGCATTGTTATCAATACCTATACCAGACAGAGTTACACAAAAAGACCAGAAGGTACATGTCAAAATGGTGGATATAAATATATTTTTCTTTAAAAATTACTTAACATGACTTCTTGTCCAATATATGTAACTATCAAATAATGTGTTTTCTTTATTTTTTGATGTTTTCACTTTTTAAAAGATATACCAATATAAACATGATAATAAGCCACATTATTCCATTTAAAATGCAGATTCCTGGTCCCTGTCTCACATCTACTAACATAGAGTTATGGGGTTAAAGCCAAGGAATGGTCATTTTTACCAAGCTCGTTGTATGATCCTTTATACATCACACTTTGAGAACTTTGCCATCAAGCAAAGAGCAAGCATCCAAGCCTCACACTGCACAGCCACAGTTCTTACCTTTACCCAAATAAAAGCTTGCTGGCCCAGGGACATTGAAAGTGTTATAGTGCAAGTGGCTACAAGAAATGTGTAATACATAGCCTGGGCCACTAAACACCAAATAACCTGGTAGAAAAGAAAAATACTTATACACTAAAAACATACAAGACCATATAGCCATGCACTAGACTGAATGCCAAAGATGGAAGATCAGGTCACATGGCCATGTGATATGAAGACTGTAATACTATTTACATAAGGACAATTTAAAGTGCACTTCCTTATGTGTTATCTCATTTGATAGACACACCAATTCTGTGACATTGATATTTACATGGTTTCCCATCTTATGGATTAAAAAGTTGAGAACAAGAAAAGGGAATTGTTTTCAAGTTGCAGTTAGCAAGTGGCAGGTTTTCTGACTCCTAATTCCATGTTCCTTTTAAAGGGAAAGATCGATGTGGGCTAGAGTAGAAAAGTCTCTCATTCATGCTGTCTTTGTCCATTTGAGCTACTACACCACAGACTGGGTAGCTTATAAACAGCAAACATCCCTCACAGTTCTGGAGGCTGGAAATCTAAGACCAGGCTGCCAGCATGGTCTTGTTCTCGTGAGGTCCTGCTCTGGGTTGTACACTTCTCGCCGTATTGTCACATAGGGCCTACGGAGCTGTCTAGGGTCTGTTTTATAAAGGCACTACTCCATTCGTGAGGGCTCTGCCTTCATGATCTAATCACCCCCAAAGCCCCCACCTCCTAATCCCATTTCATTGGGCATTAGGATTTCAGCATATGAATTTGAAGAGGACACAAATATTCAGACCACAGCACATGCCAAGAAAGAAATCAAAACGTAAGAAACATTTATGTAGAAAGAACTTCTCAGACTAGGAAAGTGGAAACCAGTTCTAATTGTGACACTTACTCTTACATATCAAATACATAAGTCATATGAACCTGGCCTTAACCTCGTTTACATACATAACCCAACATCTCAGTGCTAGTATCTTACTCATATGTCACATCAATAGCCTTTTAAATGTGAGTAATTAAATGCATATAAAGTTGAAATGTGGTTATTTGGACTTTAGGTATCTAAATAAAATGACTTTACTGTCTACCTACTCATGTTTCATCTTCTCAACCACCATTCTAGAATATTTACATCCCAAGAAGGATATTGTATTCAGTAATCATCCACTCTTGATGACCAAAGAGCAGGAATTATGGAGAATCACATCATTGGCAGGCATTTGGGGGCTCTAACTGCATGGGTAATAATAAGAGTACCTCTTATTTTTCATACCAGTACATGAGGAGATAATGAGTCAATGATTCTTGGATAATTTCAGACAGGGGAGCCAACCTTACACAAGTTCAAAATTTACTATTGACAAGATAGATTATACCTAGTCAAAGGCTAACTGGAGCAGATGGGAGGTCCTACCATGCAGTTTCACCATACATATTGTGCTAGGCCAAAAATGGACCGCAGATATCCCAGGTCAAATTCGTGGAGCCTGTGCATGTTGCCTTGTATGGCAAAATGAGTGGTTAAGCTAAGGATCTTGAAGGAGCCTCCCCGGATTAGCAAACACATGTATCCTTGTAAGGATGAGTTTGAAAGAGACACACACACACACACACAGAGGGAGACACACAAAAGAGGAAGAGGCAATGTGATGGTGGAGGCAGAGGCCAGAGTCATGCCACCTGCCACAAGTCAAGGAATGAGGGCAGCCATTGAAATCCGAAAGACGCAAAGAACGAGTTCTCCCCTGAGTCCCAAAGGCAGCGCAGCCCTGCCAGCACCTTGACTTGGACTTCTAGCCTGTAGAAGAATAAATTTCTGTCTTTTTAAACCACTCAGTTTCTGGTAGTTTTTTACCAGCAGCCCTAGGAAGCTAATGCACATATATTAATGACACTATGTCACCGTGAATCAGTGGGCTTTAGGAAGTTCCTATCTAATGTCCAAATTGCTGCTCTGCTCTTTGCAGCAGCACTATGATAAGTTTCCACAGGTTGCACTGATCCAGCTTTACGTAGTTTCTCTAAGAGCATCTGTTTGTGACACCATGAAATGTTTTTCATGTCTTTGCAGCAGGAATCAAAAGGAAAAACAACCCCTCCCATCAAAAAAGACTTTCACCAAAGACTGCATTTGAAACCACTTCTGTAGATTGTAGCCATAATCCTGTGGTTTCACGCTGTTATTGTGGATATCTGCTTTTAAATAATGGCTTTTCTCATTCTTTCTAAAACTTTTCTGTTATTCCTTACTACTCTACCAAATCTTCTACCAGGATATTTAAAATATGAGCCATTCATCAACATCTAGTACCAAAGAGTATATATATAATTAAACTTTTGATGTAGGTGTAGGTTGTGTTTTTTTTCAGTTACACTATTTTAATTGAGTTCCATAAAGGCTAATCACTGAAAAATTTTAATAATGTCACAAAATTCAGTGAACTCTCAGTTATATATAGCAGAGGGGAGAAGAATAACAAGAAAAATAAATACTAAGCCTAATAACGATAATTTTTCATTTTGGTTTGAAATTCAATAAACAATTTGCAGGTTATTGAGCTTTCTAATTAATTTTTCAAGCTATCATAAAGGTTCACTTAAAATCATTGAATATACAACAGTTGGCATGAGAGGAAAATACTTTTAAACCTGCTGAGTAGAAAATGAAAGTCCGTTTGGAATTAAAATTGTGTCGTAGAAAAGGGGAACACAGTGCAGTTTGGAGGAGATTGGAATGAGCCTGGGAATCAGGATCTTGATGTTCAATCTATTTGGGGAGCTTGGGGGGTATTTTTTAGGGAGAGGGGGTGGTATGGACATGCTAATAATTGTCCTGCTGTGCTCAGCCATCAAAATGGGATGGTGATGACCAATAAGGAAATAGCTGTGAAAGTTACTTTAAGTTAATATTTTATATAAACATGAAGGAAAATAAGTGAAGATTTCTGGTTCTTTGAAAAGTTTGAACTGAAGAAAATATTGAAGGGATGCATCCCAAGTAGGAAATATATTTGGATTATATCAGCCTTGAATTATACATTTTACACATATGCAGACCAAAATTTAAGTATTTTCACTTTGCATGCTTCTTTTATACCAACCTTGAGTATTTGCTTTTCAAATCACAATTACTAACAATTATTTTCTTTTTTCTATATTTTCCCAAATGTCAACATTTAAATTAGCTACTAAAATCTCCACATCAAGGACACATAAGATAAGACCATATTGTTAGCTGGGAATCATGATTAAAATCTTCCCTAAATATTTTTGGATGAAAACCATTGTATGCACAGAAAGAAGTATGACAATAATACATACTGATGGGGAAATTGGGAGGAACAGATGGTCAGTGGGTGCCATATACTGCACTTATGGCCATAGAGTAATTGGAAGTGTTTGATCTTGCTTGGGAAGTGGATAAAGTCTAACTATGGAGCAGATGTGCACTGTCTAGCTCCATGCCCGATGCCTGTCTGCTTTGCTATCAGGCCTAGGGGTTTGTTTAGTTCAATGTCCAGCTGTTGTTTCGTGGCACCAAACACAGGCCCACTTCAGTCACCACTGCATGTAAATATTGTGATGTCCATATCTATGGTTTGCATTTGAATTTCTTGTGAAATATTTTAAAATAATACACAATTGGGGACTGTATATTATAGGATCTCAAAGTTTCTTTGATTTCTTTGAAGTTTGGAAAAAGCATCCAAGACATCTCTTCATATCAAAGGAGAAATTGCCCCTTCCTAGGTCTGTTTGAACCCCTCCTTGTGGCTCTCAGTGGTCTTGAGCAATTCCTTTCTATTCTTTGAGCTCCTCTCTAAAAGATAAGAGTTAGATCCCTCCCATTTCAGTACTCAATTTTAGTACTCAAATTTTTAATAGTTTATACCATTTCTTTATCTTCTTTCTTACCGTTACTTATGTTTCACATATTCCCATGTCATTGTTTAGGATTTAAAATAGATCCAAGTCTCTGAAAACTAGCTCAGAGCCAAGCTGAAGCACCTTTGAGCTGATGTTTGAGACTGCTATTATCTGGGAACCCACAGCACTTAGGTTGTCTGGAGTTCATCACCCACGACACGGATAGCATGGCATGGTGAAGAGTTTGGGCTCTGGATCCAGGTGACCTGAATTAAAATCTCAGCTCTTCTATTTGGCAGCTGTGTGATGACTTAATCTTGCTATCAAAGGAAGATAATGCCTGCCTTGGACAGTGTCATAAGGGTTAGATTTAATATTTGTTAAGGGTTTATCACACAGTATATCCTCAATCAATGCTACTGTTATTAATCACTGACTGCACACAAGGAACATTAGAATTCGAAGTGATGTGAGAAACTGATTGACCTGAAGAAATGTATGGTCCAGCTGTGGGAAAAGGAATTCTATATGAAATAAGTGATTAAAAATAAAATAATGGCTTTGCTTCAAGTGCCAAACATGTGATAATGGCCATTGCTGAATATATGGGGGGTTAGAAGGGGGTGAGCAAAGCATGGTCAGGGTAGGTGGCAAAAGACTTCTTCAAAGAAGATGAGCCTTGAGATAAACCTTGAAGGCACAAGATAACTCAAGTGAGCGGTGAGGCAGAGTGAAAGTCCCAACAGAACACAGAGTGGTCTAGTGGAGAGGGGCATCTGTCTGTGATGCACAGCAGGTGGACAATCTGGTGTGCAGGGTGCAGTGAAAGAGAAGGTTGAGAGGCCTGACCAGGTACATGACCCTTCAAAATCCAGGGCTAGCCTTGCCTGCTAAGGCCTTCCAGACACACCCCCCTAACTCCCCAAGACTCCAGCATATGTATCTGCTAAAATATTTATGACATTGCATTATGACTGTTTGTTTTCTTAAATCTCTTCTCCAACTGGCTAATGTCTTTCTATTCCCATTTGTTCCTCATGGAGTCTCAAGCCCAGGAGGAATGGCAGTGATAGAATGGTTAAGAGCTTGTGTTTAGGAGTTAGACAGACTGACAATCTGACTCCAATATGTGAAAGTGATCTAACTTCTCTAGGCCTCAGTTTCTGCCCATGTAAATGGGGATAGTGATACCACCATAAAGTGGTCATGAAAATGAAATTATATAATGTATATAAAGCCCCTGGTACAGCTGGTACATAGCATGTTGTAAGTGGTCAAGAAATGGCAGCTCTTACAGTGTTTATAGTACCTGCAACATGGCATCACTTCATAACATTATGGTGAAAGTATGCTGTGCAAAAGTAGATATTCACAAGACTGTGGACAGCTCTGAATAGCAGCCTTGGCAGTTAGATACCCCCTGTTTTCATTACTATAGATTCTAACATAATATAAAGAAATCAAACTATTAAAAGGCCACTGGGTGCCTTTTATAAGTTGGAATTGACTCACTGTGAAGAGCGGAACAATAAAGCAGCAGAAGCCATAGTTAGCAGCCTTACTTTTTATTCTGACTCAGCAGTGCTACCCTCCTCTATTCTGAAGATGGCTAGAGCTGAAGCTCCAACTTGGTGCATTTCATTGATATAAATTCAACTGCTCTCACTATGCAGTCATAACATCCAAAGACTTAACCAGTCTTGGATAACAAACCAAGTATTATGCTTCCCAATCATGGGCAACTGCTTTATGAAAACTCCAACTTCAAATAGTAGGAAGAGGAAAATAAAAGTCTTAACATTTTAATCAGTTTGTTGACTTAAGAAGTAACGTTACTTTTTTAAACCTACGTTTCCTCAATTACAAAGAATTGTATAATATTATGAATGGTAAAAATGGCAGGGGATTGGTATTCAGAGTGTTTTCACATTTCCCCTTCTCCCCACTGAATACGGCTCTTTTGCATCCTGACTCAATAGTTTTTCCTGACCTCAGAACACAATCCATCCATTGGCGCCCCAAGCCCCAACTTCCAAGATGAAGCTGAACAGTCTCATTCTTCTAAGAAAGATAAGTCCCCTTTCCACTAATTCCACTAAAGTTTTGCAAATTGAGTTTTCCAGGAAAATAGGGAACAGAAAAATCACATACAGCACAGGAACGATTATGTAGAGTGCAAATGTCCTGACACTCACTTTCATATCTGGTCAAAGGTCGGCACGGGGGGCACAGTTGAGGTGATTTCTAGGCCTGAGTTCCCTTCTATCATCTCAGTTACCTCTGGAAAAATAAGAATTCTTAATAATAATAAAAAAATAATAATAATAGTTATTATTTACTGCTAGGCTCCTAAATAGAAACTTTATAATATTTTCAGGTATCCACTTCTAAATATATACCATTTATCAACAAGAAGCCCTACAATGTCAAGAGGGTGGCACTCATCTATTTTTCAGATGTAGAAACTGAGACTCATAGAAAGCAGTGAAGCTTAAATTTGGACTCAGGTTTTTGGACTCCAAGGTCTTTATTTTACTTATTGTACTGCCTTCTTAAATGGACATTTCTGGTCCAAGGAAGGACTAGCTTTGGAGTACCCACTTTGCTTAGCTCCTCTGCTCAGTGCTCACCTCATCCTTCACATTCCTCACATGAGGCTGAGCTCCAGTCGTGACTCTTGCTCCTTCTTCACCTCATGTCTGTCTCCCTGCCCATCCTGCAGTGATTCTGTAGACTGCTCAGATCAAATGAGAACCAAAGTCTTTCTTTCCTATAATACTCCGATATCTAGGTGCAAGAAGTCCTTAATTTCTTTCTAGAACCTATGTCTATTTCCATCCCAGAGCCTGCTTCCAAAATACCGCTCCTCTCAATCATTCCCCACCTCTCCTGGACCCCTGATCTCTTAGGTTCTCCACACTGATCTTACACAAAGCTCTTTGCTGTTCTCCTAGAGACCTCTAGGGCTTACCTCACCAAACCCCTTTGGTGCTTACCTTTTCTTCTTGCCTGAAGTTTACTCTTAGTTGGCTATGCCTTTTTATGAGGTGTGATTTCTTTTCTGAATATTGCCTAGGTGACCTGAGAGGTGGGTAATCCATGGCTCATACCTGGGATTGTATGTCAAATGCTACTTCTCCCACTTAGAAGGCAGACACAGTATCAGCTCCCTTTTGAGGGCTGGAAGGGATATCTGAGCCCAAGAAAGCATAGAGCTTACCAGCTTTACCTGCTATCTCCAGTGATCCACCTCTTAGATGCTTCCCCAGCCTCCATGGTACCCAGCATCCTCTCATAGTCTTACACACTAAAGAGTCATATGCACATTCTTAATAAATATAACAGCCACTAAGGAAAGGAAAGGGTAATTTTCTTATTCTCTTCCCTTGTGAAGGTATGAGAAGAGATAGGAAGGGAGGGACCACCAATGGACTCAATTATTAAGTATAAAGCTGATTTTTAGTAATCCATACAAAAGATATATGAAAGCCTTGACTAATATAAAATTTAATTTTAATCAAGATATAATCTCCAAACCCTGCTAAAACTTGGACAATTTATATATTGTAGTATTCTAATAGTAGGTCTATACAACAATAAAAAGGCCAAAAGAAGAAAGAAGCAGACTGGAAAGAAACTGATGTAAATAAAAAAGCTGATTATCCATGCCTTAAACTTAGGAAGTTGGCCATGCATAAATTCAAGGAAGAAATCACAGCCATTGCCGCCATCACCACATTATCAAATCTAAGAACAGAGCACATGGACGTGATATTGAGTTCGTGGTTCACAGGCATCCCAAGCGCTGAAGACCTGTGAGTGCACCACAGTATGTACCACTGCCATCACAAGGAATATTCATGTTCTCCTCTGAATTCTTAAAATTCACCATAAAAATTATTTGTCATCTCTTCAAGTCTCATAAATTGAACCTATCCTACCATGCGTTCCAGCTTTCATAAGATTTTCACACTTGTCTGGGCAAGGCAAACGGTCACCACATGGCCAGCATGTTATTGGCTCGTGCATTATTTCTCTTATACTGTTTTTCTTTTTCTTATTTTTCAGCAGTGCCTTTTCTCTTTGTGTTCTCTTATGAAAACTATATTTTTTCTTTAATATGTACATCTCATTTGCCCTTCCTGCTTTTTTCTGAATTGCCAGCAGAATGATCCCTTTGTCTGTCAGGTTTGCAAGGTTGTTGATAAAGGGAATCAGTGTCTACCCTGGTGCACTCTTTTGCTCACTCTCATAGCACAGTGCTTTGCATATTGCTTGTTAACATTGCCAACTAACCCCCTTCATGAGCCTAGCAAGAATCTAAAAAAAAAACAACCCCCAAACAAAAAACTTTTTCTGAGCAGGCAATGCCTTGTAAACTCAAAATGTGAATGTTTGAATGCAGACATACACATTATAACATTTGAATGAATGTTTTATCTAAGGCTTTCAAAATGACCCATTGTCTGACTTTAATTAGCCCACTGTCCTGCCCTGTTTAGATAACTGAACCACATTTCCAGGGCTTTTGTGTTCCCCACCCAACCACCTGCTCCTTCACAATTGCAGAAATTTTTTAAAATAATAATAATAAAAGTGAGCTTTTTGCAAACATCTTATTTTTTCAGCTGTTCTATTGGTTCTGCCATTTTTAATGTTATGAAATTTAAAATATTTCCTGGTGGTGAATTCTTTCACACAGCTTGCAGAAATGATCAGGTTTGCAGCACCAGAGCCATGGCAAGCCTGTCTGGCAGGGATGGGTTCCTGCAGATTCTGCCCTGGCCCAAGCATGCCAGACCACTTATCAATGTGCATCCCCGTGGCTCTTGTGTTCTAACTTAGCTGCATAAATGCAAAAAGCATTCCAAAGGCACAGGAACACCCGGGGGTAAAAAAAAAAGTGTTTCCGTTTGTAACTTAGGCAACAGAAATCACTTCCTTACAGAGACAGCTGGGGCATAATTTTATGCCAAGCAGGAGAATTTTAACAGTAAAATTTCAAGAAGCTGTCAGAGTTGGAATTCCATAACTGTGTTAGCTTTCTGAAGGATATTAGGCAGTCCATATACCAAAAATAAACTGACAAAATAGAAGCAGACGTGGACACAGAACAGACTGTCATCTGTCAGAGGGGAGAGGGGAGAGGGAAACTGATGAAAGAAGGTGAAGGGATTGGCCAAAGAACATATATGCATGACCCATGGACATGGACAACAATGTGGTGCTGGCCAGAGGGAAGGGTGAATGGGAACTGTGTGGAGGAAAGAAAAGTGGGGCTGGGGAGAATGGGGACATCTCTAACAATGTCAACAATAAAAATAAAGTAAAAATAAGTAACAATAAGTGTCATATTTACAACAACTATTAAATAAATAAGTAAAATAGTTCATATAGCAGAAATGTAAGACACTTTGAATCATAATTTTATTAAGAATTAGAGGAGGGTATAGAGAAATAAATGTGATGGAAGGAGACCTGACTTGGGGTGGTGAACACACAACACAGTGCACAGATGTGCAGTAACAGAATTGTGCATCTGAAACCTGGGTGATTTTGTTCACCAGTGTCACCCTAATAAATAAAATAAAAAGGAAAAAGAGAAAATTTTAGATTTACAATGAAGATATAAGACCTAAATTTTACTGCTTTAGTTTTTATTAGCTAGTTGTTGTAACTACAAAAGTAATGCATGTTAAAATTTCAAACAGAACAAAGAGTATGAAGTGAAAAACAGAAGTCTACTGACACCCACACTCCCCACCTACCCCTTCTACATTCCAGGGCTTACCACACTGAGTTTCATGTACAGTTTTCTAGAATTTTGCTGTTATTATATTGTGAAGAAATTAAGTTGCTGTACCATCAAGTTAATGAAGATCAAAATCAATGTTAGATGTTTACATGCACTTACAAAATGCATAAATTAATGTTTCACAGTAAATTCCCTTCCCCAAAATAGAATTTAAATTTGTCTTTTAGTCTTCATTTTGCTTCTGTACATTTGAAATCCTTAAGCAAATCACCGACCACCCACCCCACCAACCATTCCTGACCTACCATTTTCAGCACCAGATTAAATTACTTAGAATGCCACTTTTACCACATCTGTATTGCTAAAAACATCCAAAGGATCGTTGCCTACTACCAAAGACCAAGTTCCTTAGCATGCCTCCAGAAAATGCTCTCTGGCCTGCCTCCTACAACCTCCTCCTGCTTCTCTTCAGCTTCTCTGTCTGCCCTTCCTGCACATATTCCATGTCTGCGACATGCTATCTGCACATTCCAGCCTTGCTTTGGACCCCAACTATAACACCACTTATCCTAGCTGCTTACTCATTTCCTTTCATCCTTCAAAACTAGACTCAAATATCATCTACAGTATGATGTGTTCAGTCACCCTCCCTTAATACAGTAACCCACCACCCTCCCTACCCTTATTCTTACCTCCCCTCCAGCCCCCAATCCATATCCTTGCTAAACCATGGTTATAATAGATGTAGAGTGGGACCCAGCCAATGTCATTTACTAGTTTTGTGACCTTGGACAAGTCCTTTATAATATGTATTAGTTTTCCAATATAAACCTAGAGATAATAACTTATAACAATCTGTTTCATTGATTAATGGTAAAATTTAATGAGAATGCATGTAAATCATCTAGCATAGTGCAAAGGATATAAAGGAATGTTAGTTGTTACTAAAAATGATGAAACACACACTAATATATGTAAAGTACTTGACACAGAGTCTGCCATGAAGTAATTATTCATGAAATGCTAGTCCTTTCAACCCTTACTTTTATAGCAGTTATGTATCTATATAGTTGTATATACAGTTATATACATTATACACATAGTCATACATAAAACTGTGGTGCTGTGTCTGTGTGCTCTCTCAGAACAGGATCCATGCCTTACCCTCATTGTATTTCTGGAAATTACCACAACCTTGATACATAGTGGGCACATAATACATTTTTATTTAATCAATTAAGTAAAGCTGCTCCTGACAAACCAACTTGCTATGATTCCTTAAAGAATAAGAGGTGGGTATGCTTTCCCCTCTCTGTGCTTCATTCACAAAACTTGCACCTGAGAGCTTTCTTTCTCTTTTCTGCATCCTCTCATCCTTCAGTGCCCAAATCCTTAGCAAATCAATTGCTCCCTTGTTTTACTTCTGGAGTATGTAGAGCATGGACCATGCACCTGGAAACTAGAAACATGCTGTTCTGTTCCATGATCTACTTTTTCCTGAGTATATCTGTGTCAGTTATTTAAGAATTCACTGGAACTTTAGTAATTAATAATAATGGTTATGATTTCTTACAACTCTGCGGGGCGGCTGGAAGTTTCTCTGAAGGTTTCCCCAGAGCTCACCCATGCACTTGCACTTAGCTAAAGTCCAAGGGAGCTTCACATGCCTGTCGATCGGTGCCGGTTGCCAGCAGGAGTCCCTGGATTCACTTCCACGTTGTCACTCATCATCCAGGACTTTATTAAAAGGAAGTTGTAAGGCAACATTCAACGAAAGGAAAGGTAAAAGCTACAAATCCTCTTGAAGCATAGACTCTAAAACCTACTCAACATCACCTCGGTCACATTCTATTAGTCAGACCAAGTCTTACAACCAACCCACATTCAAAGGGGTGGAGGGATAGACTCCACGGCTTGATGGGAGGAGCTACAAAGAACTGTGGTCATATTTAATCTATTATAAATGGCCTGTGTCCCTGAGCACATCCCAGTCAAAGCTGTTTGGTTGAAGTTTTTCCTAGAGGCTGCAACACTCAGCACTATGTCTTGTACATTGGGGGCGCCCAGTATGCATCTGTGGTTTGATGGAAAGGCTAGTGCAGAGAACCTGTGTGTTACGTCAGTGAGAGTCTGAGGGACCAGTCAGAGAAGTCAGGTTTAAGTCCTAATTTTATAGTTTACTATATGGATGATTTGAGACACATTACTTAACTTCTCTGTGCTTCCATACTTTGTAAACATGAGATGATAATAACTACTTTATAATGAGATAATATTATATAAAAAATTTGGTGAATGATAGATACTTACAACTGTAGTTTCTATGCATTATATTTTCCTGATTCATAATTAAATTACTACATAACTCAGATAAGTGATCCAAAAATCAAAACCTGTTTCAGACTTTACAAAACAGTAAGATTTATTAGAACAGCTTTGGTACAGTTTAGTCACTGTATAAGATTTCACACCAAGTAGAATGGCCCTGGTTCTACTACATACTAGTTACAATAAGGAGTTCTCTCTGCCCATTTTCTTCTGGAGGGAGAAGGCATTTCATCCTAACATGGGTACCTATGTAAAGGTTGTCTTGAACCCAGCGTTAACTTTCCACTCATTTCAAAGTTGGAGGAAAATCATATGACCTAGGGTAGCTCTAAATCCAGGTATTAAAATGTGGTTTTAGAATGTTCAGAGTAATAACATCAGTCCCACCTCTCTCCCAACCATGGATCTAATGGCAACAAGAAATTGAATATAAAAAATACTGTGAATTCCTTGAAAAGAGACCCCAGGTATTCACAAGTGGCTATGATTATTACTATCTAAGCAATAATAACAATATCTTTAAACAGATACTTTCTAAACTATATTATCAGAATTTTTAAAATATATTATTCAGCAGTGTGAAAAGTCTTATGCTAATCAGAGATCTTTTCCTTGGTACATTTCAATATGTTCCTTCAACTAGGTTGGCACCTAAAATTATTATAGGGTTATAAAAGTGACTATAAATGGTCTCAAAGGGACCTCTTATCACTTTACTACCTTGGTGACCTATTAGTTCAAATTAACTCATTTCCACGGAAGAGCTTTGGGGGCAGCTGTGAGGCTGCTGGGGTAGCTACAGGAAGTTGCAGACTGGCAAATTTCATTCAAATATAAACCTCCTAATTTGGGTACCTGGCAAGGCAGGATCCTGTTGTTTGGAGTATGCAAAACAAAAATTATATACCATCTCGCTTAGTCAAAAGTTATGGGCTCTTCAATATTAACATTATTTCTGGAGGATTCATAGGGTGAGAGGCATCTGTGGGAGTGTTCAGTCTTGAACAAGGAAGAAAAGAGTGTGAGCTTTCCCTCTGCATGAACAACAGCTAGTGTTCATGCTGAAGCCTCACATTTGAGGCTGCTCTCTCTCAGCTATAACACCTGGGGAGAGAGGGGAGTAAGAGTCAGCTCTGAAACCTGCGCAGTGAAATCCTTCCCAGTCCCAGCGTAGGTCCTTCAAAACTCTTCTGTGCTCTGTGAGATGAACTGAAGTGATGATACGTTTTCACTGCTTTTTACATTTGTCCCTCTAAATATTTCCCAGACCACCACAGAGAGGGCAGCACTAATTATAGCTATAAAATAACTAATTTTATGGAAATGTGGTTGTCACAGGAATTTGTAAAATTTCTCACCCATCAAACTGTATACTTAAAATTTGTGCATTTGATTATATGTAAATTATACCTCACTAAAGATGATCCTCCAAAAATAGAATATTCATTCATTCATTCATCAAAAGACTAAGAAACTGATTGACAGATAGATATCACACAAGGATGTACAAATCTTACTCAGTCATTTTTGTGAGCTTTTCGATAATTATGCGATCCTTCTTGGGTGTCCCTAAGTCTCCTTCGAACTGAAAAAATAACTAAGATGCTTTTCTATTTTAAGTTTTGAGTTACTAAAATGCTTAGAAGGCAAAAGGCCCTTACTGGATCCTGCCACCACCACCACCTGCAGGGGAGCTTGGGTCACTCCCTTCTGGGGTTGTTGTGATTATTCAGTGAAATAATGTGTGTAATGTTTGTGGCCATGTGTTTAATAGTGTGTTTACAAAATTACTATAAGTATGTGCTTCTGATTACTTGTATTATAATTTAAATCTCTGGTGGAAAATCTTGGAAATCATGAAAAAAAATAAAAGCTTTTGTTCTATGTAAAAATCAGAAAGCTATTTATATCTGGTTTCAGTATTTAGGGATTTCATTCTGTGTCAGGCAGACTAGAAGGTCTGGGGTGGGGAGACCTCACCCATGACAAACTGGTTCCTGTGTGAAAACACACTTACTGAGTTGCTGAGCTGGCAGGAATTAAGGAAGTTCTCCAAAGCTGGGTCTCCAGGTGGATAGGTTTGACATGAGAAGTTGGGGAAAGATTTGAGCAGAAATTAAGACACTGAATGACGAGAAAGTGATCACATCAAAAGGTAGGTGCCCCTGAGGACAGGTATCCAAATTAGCTTTACATGTGAAGACTGGTCTTTGAGCTGCTGCCAAGTTTGAAGAGCTGAACCTGGGAGTCCAGGATTAATTTGGGAAGCCTGGAAGGAAGCTGGCTCCCAAGGAATGTAAACATAAACCTTTTGGAGAGCAGTAGCGTCAATGTAGGACCCCAGATTTTCCCCAGGTTAAGGTTGACCAGATATGAGTTTCAATCAAAGATTACCAGATGCTCAAAGAAATATACCATTAAGAATGAGAGTCAGCATGAACAGAAACAATACATTTAAATTCCAAGAACTTTCATATATTAGAATTTCCAATAACTTAATAATGAAAGCTCAAAAAAGACTCAAAAATTACCAAGCGTATTTTTTTAAATCAAATGGAATTTGTAGATATGGGAAAAATATTTGCATACTCCATTAATACTTTAAAAAACTCAATGTATGAGTTAAACAGCAAGCTACAGTTGAATAAAGAATAACTGAAATGGATATAGATTTGAAGAAATCTGTATTAATCTATATCAAAATATAAACAGAGAATCATGAATGTAGGAAAACAAAGGAGAGGTTAAGGGATATGGAGGATAAAAGTAAAAGGGTTAACACTCATCTAAACAGAGTCCCAGAAGGAGAGAACAGGGATAATACAGACGAGGCAAACTTTAAAGAGAGGACAGATGAAACTTTTCCAAAACTTAGGACACATGTAGTCCTAAGTCCTCAGACACATGAAGGACATCCTATAACAAGCAGAATAAATTTTTTAAATCTACCTCTGGATAAAATGAAGTCAACTTGAAAAATCTTAAAGACAAAGGGAGTATACTGAAATGCACTACAAAAGAAAAGAAAGATTGTCACAAAGAATGAATGTGAGGTTGGTAGCAAACTTCTCAATAGCTTCCAATCATGGAAGGCAATCATGGAATGATATCTTGAAGGTGCCAATAGCAGAATAACTACAAAGTTACCATTATAAACCCAGCAATATTATGTTTCAAATACAAGGGCAAAAGATGATATTTGCAGATAAATAAAACTGAAACAGTTCACCACCAATACTACCTTCATAAAAGGAATGTTTTAAAATTTTACTTTAGAACAGCAATTTTCAACTGGTGTGCCACAAGCATTTTTAAAATATGTTACACCTACCTATTTAGTCAGGGCACTGACCACTCTTCCCCTAGATTGTCAAATAAAAAAATGACAACAGCCAACACAACAATAGTTGTTTGTTGTGAATAAATCAAAATTGTACCTATTTTTGTCAGATCAGCAATATATATATATATATATTTGTCGCAGAATTTTAGTAATTACTTTATGTGTGCCATAAGATGAATAAGGCTGAAAACTGCTGTTTTAGAAGAATGGAAAAGTGAATCTATGGGGAAAGTCTAGAAGAGGAGCAAGCAAAGAAAATTATGAATATGTAAGTAAAGCTAATGCAGGTTTACTTAGTAAAATGATGATAACTATAAGGTCTAATCTGTGTAAGTTAATAGAAAGAAACTAGCTGACATGGAAGAGAACGTGCACATATGAATGAGAGGAGCACTAACAAGAGTGAGTGCTCTAAGAACCGTGTCCATCGGTGAGAGGTCTGAGAGAGTCTTTGCAGTCTTTGTTTAGTACACAAGGTAAAATTTTATGGGCAACTGTAATGGGAATGGAAATTTTCACAGGAGGTGGAAGGCAAAGTTAGGTAGGAGAAATGAACACAAGATGTTTCTTTTGATCATGTAGTGAGTAAAATCAACCACACATGTGACTGTGAAACCTGTATAGACGCTTAAGGTTTTAAAATTGGGTTGGGAAGGATACAGTGCTGGAAATTTCACAGTAGTAGTTAAATTGGGCATATTTTGAAAAAAAAGAAAAAGGCATGTAAGAAGATTCTGGGGGTCACCGGTGGTGGGAGAGAAAGCGAGGAAAGCTTTTACAGCAGAGACATCTGAACTGAAGGGGCTATGGCAGCATAGACTGAGCTTCACCCAGGCTTTGGGCAAAGGCCAGGGGCAAGGCCATGCCGCTGGTAAAAGAATGGCTGAAGATGCTGAGGGGACAATAGGCACTTACGTCCACCTAATTAGGCATGGATAGGGGGTCTCACAGAGGCCTGGCCCCTAGCCCCAGCCTTGGCCAGAGCAACTTACCATGAGCAGGCAGGGAGGGAAGGTGGGAGAAGGGCAATGGGACATCACCCCAGGCAACACCAGGACAGCGGCCAGCTTGCCACACCTTACTTACCTGCAGAAGGAGGCTGAGACAGAAGAAGCCAGAGCATATAGGCCTTGGCACAGGCCTTCAACGAAAGACCCAGCCAGGCAGGGACAGAAATTGTAAGGGAGTGCTGGGCAAGGTGGGGAAATGTGCTTCCAGAATTAATCTCTGCCTCTTTTCCTCCCCATACAAAGCACCTGACCTACACTCATCTCTGACCCCATAGAGTTCCCTTCTGCCACTGAAAAGTGTTAACTTATTAAGCACGAAAACACATAAATTAAAATTCATTTAGAGAAATATACCATATATTTGAAGGAACATAAAAATGCATTTGAATGATAATAGCTAAAACATCCTGCTTATGCTATTCTAAGTGCTTGACATATGTGATGTCATTTGATCTTCATGTGCCCCAGATCACACAGTTAATAAGAGTTGGGATTCCAACACAGACACCCCGGTTCCAATGTCTCCACTCTTAAATATTACACTGCTTCTGAGTGGTTAGTGGCCATCTTGCCTGGAGAAGATACAATTCCAGGCTGGTGCTGTGAACAGAATGCTTGTGTCCCTCTAGGATTCCTGTGTTAAAGATCTAACAGCCAATGTGATGGTGTCTGGAGGTGGGGCCTTCAGGAGGTAATTAGATTGTAAAGGTGGAGCCCTTGTGAATGGGACGAGTGTGCTTATCAGAAGAGAAACATGAGAAAGATGATCTCCCTTCTGAAACAAGAAGACACAGGGAACAGCCCACCATCTCAGGAAGACAGCCCTCACCAAGAATCCAACCATCCTGGCATCCTGGCCACAGACTTCCAGCCTCTGTGTCCATTCTTTACAGTTACCCATAAAATTTCACCTTGTATATTTAACAAAGACTACAAACAATATCTTAAACTTCTCACTGATAAATCTCCAACTTCCAGCCTCCAGAAGTGAGAGAAATGATTGCTGTTGTTGAGAAGTGTTAGGCTACCCAGTCCACAGCTTTCTATAACCATCCAAACTGATTAAGACAGCTGGATAGTGATGGGTTGTCTTCAAATATTTGAAGGGCCATGTGGTGTTCATCTTATTCTGTATGGACAAGGAGATTAGAATTAATAATGTAACTCTTGTCAGCCTACTTTGTAAGAGTCAGAGGTCTCCAAAGAAGAAACCGGCTTTCTCAGGGAGTGCTGGTTTCTCTATCACTAGAGGCTAAGAGCACCCAGCACAGAGTGGGTGGTTGGGTGAGACCCTCTGTAAGAATCCGTTCTGCACTGGAGAGTCTATAGAACTGTGAGGGTCAGAGCTAAGAGCTCAGATCCACAGACCTGGAACTGGATATTGAGGAACTGGATATTGAGAACTGGAACTGGATATTGAGGAACTGGATAACTTTTTGAACAGCTACATTTTCCACTTAACTTTGTTCCTAAGCATCTTGAAACCAGATTTGCATTTGTATATTTTAAGACTCTACACACCTGGATACGCTTCCCTTCAAAGGTTAGCTTGGGTATCACTTCCTCACCCCACCCCAATACCTGCTTAAGTGCCTTCCTCCCCACAACTGCCCCAGACCATTCCACTTCTCACCCTGTAGTCAACTGTCTATTTCATTGTCAGTCACTCCCTGTACTAGCTTCCTAGGGCTGAAGTAACAAATCTACAGATGGGATGGCTTGAAACAACAGGAATTTACTGTCTCACAGTTCTGGAGACTGGAAATCCAAAATCAAGGTGTCAACAGGGCCAGGCTCCCTCTGAGGGCTCTGGGAGTGGCCTCCTTCCTTGCCTCTTCCTTACTTCTGGTGGTTGCTGGCAGTCCTTGGTGTTCCTGAGCTTGAGGTTGCATCACTCACATTTCTGCCTCTGTCTTACCATGGCCTTCTCCTCTCTGTGCCTCTGTCTCTCTCCTCTTCTTCTATGGACACCAGTCATGTTGCACTTAAGGGCCCACCCTAATCCAGCATGACTTCATCTTAATTTAACTAGCATATCTTCAAAGTTTCTATTTCCAAATCAGGTCATGTTCATAGGTACTGAAGGTTAAGAAAGACTTTGGCATATCTTTGGGACAGTGAATTCAACTGACAACATCCCCAACCTCCCATTCTCACCAGACTGTAGCTTTGAGGATTATATGTTTATTCCACATATTTTTATTGTGTTTACTATTAACCACACTCTGATATGGTCACTGAACACAAGTCACAGATAAGGTTCCAACCCTTAGTGGCATTTCAGTTCTACATGGAAGCAGGTAGTAAAAAAATGGCCATTCAATGTTGAAGCCAAATGCCAAGAAATATAGACAGATAGACAGATACTTAATATATATATGATGAAGGACATTAATGCAAATAGTGAAAAACAAAGAATTAATTACTCCATTTCATCTAGCCAGTGCTCTATGACATGTTTAGTGGAATCCAAAACTGTGGTTTCTCTTTGTCCTTTGTGAAACTTTGTTCTCCGGTACTTGCATTCCTACTCTCAACTGACCCCCACCACTCTAACCATCCAAATAACCTTTTTTTAAGTATCAGGAAATAAATCTTGTAAAATATATTCCTGATCTATTTTTAATCCAAATGTGCAGCTAACAAAGGAAACACTCACTGTCTTTGCCTTCCAGGGCGGCGCCAGCTCCCCTCCGTCTCCGCTCCTCCAGATGCCAGGTGAGCACTTCAGCTCCACAGGCCTTTGCTCATGCCCTGTGGGGTGTAAACAGGGCATTTGGGCTTCCATTCTCCTGTAACTGTCTTACAGCACATTGAAAATGTTGCTCCTTTAATTCAGTCATTCTCGAATTTAGAATCCCTTCTGTTTTGAAGACAGCCTTTTGATCACTTGACAAGCAGAAGTTTATTGGGCAAAAGCAATGAATGGCATTTAGGCCCTTGATACCATTTCAAAATATCTATAATTCTGGGACCACAGTCTGATGGATTATGCACCTGCTTTAGCACACAAACAGAGACACCTGTGGACAGATGAGGAAACTGTCATTTAATGAGTGCCCTCTCAAAGTGCCAGGCACTGAGTTAAGTGTGTTTTATTCATTTCAATACGTATGTCTTACTAAACAGTCCTATAGGGACAAAATGGGGGCATTCTTGATAATAGAGGTAGACACTCTCATATGTGCACACACACATCCCTTCCAGATCCCAAACTCAGAAGTGTCATAGTCTTTCTCAGTAATTTTAGCAACCTTCAGAGAGGAATCAGGGAAAGGAATAAGAGCAGGAAAAGATCTGCATGCTTGGATGTCTCTACCTTGTTTCCTGATCACATTTACTGTCACTGGATTCTGCTCCCTTTTACAGGGGAAACATTTCTGTAGCTTCTCTCACCATCTACAATGATTCTTTTTGTCTTTAAGGAGAAAGAAATTATATACTTAAAAGAGCAGAGCATTTTTCTGTGTGCTTATTTTTATTTGGAAATTGGAAACACAGACATAAGACCTGGGAGCTTTGTTTATGTAGTCTTAATTCTGTTCTTAGTCTTAACCACTCCTGTGGATATAGATTTGTGGTGTGAAACAGAACAATATGTATTGATATTAATTTTCATTTGCTCCAATTTTTTCTAGGGAAATATGCTTATGATAAAACCGCTAACAGCAGCTTTCAAATTCATGAGCAGATTAGAAGTTTGGGTCTATCACTTTTAAAATGAAAGTAGAGTAAGTAAATTGTGCTGTGAGTTTTGACAAGGGCTTTTGATTTCTTCTGGATGCATGGTCCACTGTGGTCGGGAGAGGTAAGAAAGTCAAGCATCTGCATCTTCCTCCCAGTTTAGCCCTTTTGGGCCTGGAGGTGTGGGTCTTAGCTAATGAGACCACACCCACCACCAGCTGGAAACTGTTTTACTGGCTTTGACTCCATGCCCCTGAACGTGTTCTAGATGATAATGTCTTTCCTGCTACAGCTGAACTACAGGCTCAGAAAGTTTTTAGCAAACACATCTTTTCCCTTCTGAATCCATTTCACCCGCCTTACCTTAAATACGACTTTTCTCAATTTCAGCTTCTTCTGTTTTGCGCAAGGGAAACTTTCTGTACCAGGCCTTCTCTTCCCAAACTTGTAGTGCCCAGGCTATGGCCACAAGAGGGCAGCAAATAACACGAGACCCTTCAGCCAGGAAATATTTTTCGCGGTCCTTCCCCTAACTTGGCTGCACAGAAGCCCTATCATTCCAAAGCAAGTAAGCCATGCAGGCTAGGTGCCAGACGCGATGTTAGAAGTCAGTCAGTATCCAGAGGATTAGAAGAATACAATCTGACTCTAGAATTGGGGTAAGGTTATAGTATCACCTTATCTAGAGATACTGAATCTCAGATAATAAGCCCAGAAGCAACCTCTTGTTAATGGTCTTGTGTATATGAGGACAGAGCTCAGAAGCAGTGGGAAAGATGCTCCATCAGATAAAATGTCAATACCAGCTTACTTATCTCTTTAAGCCCAACCCCACCCTAGCACTGGTGCCAGACACAGAGAAGGTGCGCAGTGAATGTATGCTGAGTGAATGAACGATTGAAGTTATTGCACCACCTAAAGTGAAATCACCCCCAAAGGCAGAGTGAACTTGAAACATAAAGCAGTAATGCAGCAGTATTCAACACTTTCAAGGCATTTATCTACTTAAATGTTAACCTCGATGTGAGGCATGTGTTAGGAACATCATTCCATAGATGGAGGGATTGGGTTGCAACAGAGATGCCTTGACTTTCCCAAGAGGAAAAATGTGCTTGTTTGTTTTTCATTTGGCAGCAGGTTCACCAGTCATGTCAGGTTACTATGGTGTCAGAAGATCTTTCCTGTCTGATTCCGACTTCCACAACACCAAACAATTTGCAAACGACCTCTGCACCTCCAGCATAGCGAAGCCCTTCCCCTGTGAATCCTCTGCGGGGCAGAGCCACGCCGCCCTCCTGGATTCCTACTTCACAGAGCCCTATGGGGATCACCGCCCACCGGCCCTGACGCACAACACAGGCCCTCTGTTGGGAGCCTCACCCCTGCCGCCACTCCTGCCGCCCCCATTCCCCAGCGACCCCACACACTTTGTGCTGGTGAGTGTGTATATACTCCACAGTTAGGGAGTCACTAAGACGAGGGCTCAGGCAGTCCCACCAGTCCAAGCACTTGGCAACCAGGCTGAAGCCAGGCCTGGCTGGCCCTGGACACCCCTGAGGCTGCTCTACATCTGCCCTGGAGACACCAGGACAGCCAGGATACGCTCCGGAGGAGCCTGCCTTCTGCAGAGATCCGTGCCCCTCACACCAGCAGGAAGGTTGATCCAGGGGTTTGGGCCAGGATGACTAAAAAGGCAGGATTTATATCCATTGGGTTAATGCCCTGCTGGTTTGACCAGATGGTCTCCCACCATTCTTCCAGCACAGGGAAGAGCCGTGAAGTTGAATCTCAGACAAAGGTGGGATTAACATTACTGAGTATCTATTCCAGTCAGGAGCTTCTATGTGTCTTTGGTAATTTACTACTTGCAACTTCCCAGGATGTCATTACTAAAGTCTCATTTTACTGTAAACCAAGTGAAGTGCTCAATCAGGAAGCTAGTAGGTATCACAGCCATAAGTAGAACCCCAAATCTTGCCAGCTCCAAGCCAATGAGATTCCCACAGCTTTGATCTCCAGATCAGACAGTCTTCCCAGCCCACTCCAAGGCCCATTCCCTCCAGGGGCCACTGGCCTATTCCCCACTGTGAAAAGGGCATTCCAGGACACCTAGTATTGTGAAGTTCAAAAAGAATACAAGACACAGTGCATTGTAAATGTCAAAATGCTATATAAATGTTTGTTTTATTATTGTCACATTTCACTCATTTAATGTTGTTTTCTGGGGAAAGGAATCCTAATACATACAGAGAACCTAATTCTGGAGTAAGAAGGGAGCTAACACCTTCACTGCTGGTGTCAATCGCCAGAGGGAAAAGCTGCCTGGTACGGAGGCCTCAGACGGCAGAGGCCTCAGTCCAGCAGCACCCCATGTGAGGGAGAAAATCTGTCCACATCAGAGTGTCATCTCTTGACTAACCCCAGTAACCTTTCCATTCTCCTCAGAGAGACTCGTGGGAGCAGACAGTGCCGGATAGCCTCAGCCAGCTGGACCCTGTGCCCACTGATGCCCTGCAGACCTTGCCACCCAGCATGAGTTGCCTCTCCCAGCTGGAGTCGGGCAGCACCACCCAACACAGGAACTCAAGCTGGGGGGGCCCCGTGGCTGGGGCTCAGTCCTACTCGTTGCATGCACTAGAGGATCTGTATCACACACCAGGGTACCCCACCCCGCCCCCATACCCCTTCACCCCTTTCACAGCAATGTCCAATGACCTACCACCCAAGGCAGTGCCCCTCGCCCCAGACGAGGGGGCAGATGCCTCTGCCCCTCAGGACCCTTCACCATGGACCAAAGAAGATGGGAACATGGTGTGGGGGTCATACGAATGCCGCAGAGCTTACTGAGGGGCAAGCCAAAGAACTTCCACACTTTTATTTTATTTCTTAACTTGGGTTCTATGTGCCACAGATGGGTTTTGGTGTGGCATCTCACTCAGAACTAGGTTGTCAAGATAAGCCATCCCTTTGTTAATGGACAATGGAATTTATTTGTAATATTCCCGAAGTTGTCAGGGACCATATACTAACGAGAAAACCTGACAATGTGGTCTTTTTGGAAATTTAGTAACCCAATGCATTCTGAATCTTCAGCAATCTTTGAAGTATCATTTTTGGCACTAATTTTTTTCTTAAATTACATTAAAAGTTTATGCAGATTCATAAAACATACTGATTTTCTGTTTAATTTTTTATTTAATCGTTATTATATTATTTTCCATTACCATTTAGTCCCCTTACATGCCCCTCCCCCCAACAATGACCCCGCTGTTGTCCGTGTCCGTGAGTCCTTTTCCTTCTTTGCTCAGTCCCTGAGCAAAGGCACCCCCCACCCACTCTCCCACCCAGATGTCACTATGGATGTTCTTTAGTAAAGAGAATGCATAGGATACAATGTAGTTTAGGGCACTAAAACTACTCCATTATATACCCTAGGACTGTAAAGCATTAAGCGTTCTTTGTGTACATTTCTCTCCTTACAGCAGTTTAGTAAAGGCCCAGTAACAAATATGTCACCATATATGAGTGCTTTCTTGTCATTAAAATAGGATGAGGTCAGGACACTATGGCTTCATAAACATATGGTTTTGACTCTTCTCTAAAGCCCAGAATGTCCAAAAATTAGGCTAAGGCAAAAAACAATACAGACCAAAACACAGTAAAGGCCAAAACTTATGTTGATCGATGGTTGCCACAATTTAGCTGCATGTTGTCTCTCTGATGGAATACACCTACAGGGATCAGAGTGGGTTAGTGAGATGGGTATTCTGTGATCAAACAAGAAAAATGCATCACAAAGAAAATACAGAGAGCAGGACTGAGCTGTCGGCAAGGAACAATAAAACACAGAACACCAAGAAGCAAAGGGACTTTGAGGAGCATATATTGTCAGGTGTGGGCCAGTAGCATCACACACAACCGCTCCCATTTAAAGGGAGATCTTGGTAATGGCTCATAGGTCAGAACTGCACAGCTCTTCCTGTGTTTGAATGAAGAAACTGACACCTGAGGCAGTCATCTCTCTTATGCAAGTTTGATGTGGATTCCTTTGTCAATTAAGTTCCCAGCGAAATTTCCACCAAGCAGCATGCCCGCCAGTAGGCAATCTGAATGCCTCGCACACACTTTGACTTTGCAATGCGTGGTTCATGGCCCACAGGTTACACCCACACTCTTCCTATTATCTTCTTATCACCTTCCTTTACTCCCTTACGAATTTTTCTGACCCCTCTGGTCCCTCCTGACCCAATGCCTTTTCCCTCCATCTCCTAGGAGTCCAATCCTCTCATTTTCCACTTGGTTGCCCAAAGCCTCTCAAGAGCCCTCATCACATCCCTTGTGACAGCATCCCATGCTCTATCTCAGTGAGGCAGGCATCCAGAAAATCAAAGGAAGACATTAATTAACACTTAGAAGTGAATAATTGATCTTACTCCTTCTCCAGGTCTTCAAGAGTATTTTCTGGTTAAGCAAACACGCCCCCTGATGTGTGGAGTACCACCAAAATGCCTGGATATAGCAACTGTCTCTACCTCACACCTCTCAGTGCTGTCCTGGGGGAGCATGCCTGCAGGAGCAGATCTAGGGGCATCTGTGGTCCTGGGCTGCAGGGCCGTGCTTTCCCGGGCCCCTGCCCTGCCCTGCTCCTTCCCTCCTGCCCTCCTTTCAACTCCCTGATCCTTACTTTGCTCAGTATTTGCCCTTCAATGGATTGGGGGCAAATTCTACTGTGGGAGAGAGAGCTGCCCTTTTAGTCCACTGAGACCTCAGTCCTGGTTCCCAGCATCCTTGGCAGAGCCACCTGTCAGCCAGTGTCACTCACACCTGGACAGCAATTTCTTCATCAGAAAGGCGAGCCCTGGACCTCTCTATAGATTTAGGGATCTTCATCAGGGTCTTGAAGTCATTTTTCTAGATTGGTTGTATAAGATTTATAATTTTAGTCATCTGTTCATCCCCCTGTTACTAAGCAACATACACAAGAATGGCTGTGTAAATCATAGGTATATCTCCACATCATTTTAACCTTTGTTTGATTATAATGCCAAATGCTAGGCAAGCTCACTTCTCTTAGTTCTCTGTTATCTTCTCATGTATCATGTTCATCCCGTCACAACTGGAGGATGTATTGGCTGCCAGGTAAGTAGTGCCCAGCAACCAGTAGTATCTGCATTCTTCTTAGAGCACCCAAGCCCTTTCATCATATTTGACAAAATAAATTTATAAAAAGGGAGACCTATACGGGCCTATATTCTATCTAGAATCCACTTAAGTTAGCTAGCCTAAAGGGGATGGGGATGGGGAGTGGGAGGTTCCACATGTAAATGATTTTTAAGAATTATATTTAGTTTGACAGTGTGTTTTTATATTGCATACACTACTTTAGTTCTGTTTTATTGTTCTAGGAATTTACAATACTTTGTTAAAAAGTGAAACCAAGCATAAAATTATGACATGGAAGTTAATCATATTTCCCTATCCCATTTCCCAACGGACTGCTCTCTGTTTCCTGCTGCATGCCAGGGGCTAACTGCATCTGTCTGTAGCAGTGCACAATGCCAGCCTGAGGAACAGTGAGCATTCTCCCTCCCTCACCTTCCAGAACCTGCTCTGCTCCCACTCACAGCTTTTCTGGGAAAACCGGAGAAAATTAGAGAGTTCGTGTTCAAAACACCATCTCTTTCAGGTCCTGGAAGATTAAGCAGAGGTAGTGATGTCAAGTTCAAGCTACTTACAAAAGCTTATTACATGATAATATCAAAAAGAATTTGAAAGCAAAGTTTGCCTATGCAAAAGCTGCAATATAAACAATCCTCCCCTAAATCACTGGAAACAGACATTACAGCAGTAGTTGAAAGTGTGTGTGTCTCTTTATATGTTATACAAACCCTAGAAATGAGAGAAGAAAACCACATCTGTGCCTTGCTATTTAACAAATCCTCCTAAATGAGCATTACGACTTGCTACAGTCAATAACAATACGAGGACACTGCAGTGGCAGGGGAAGGAGTGGGGAAGAAATACTCTGTTACTTTGGCACTAGAGCACAGTACAAGAAATTCCACAAAGGAAAAAGAGTTATTAGCCCCAATAGTAAAATACATATTTACAAACATACATACATAATAGATATAAAAGTTTTACTAGTAGCTCTGTGACCCACTATTCAATATGTAAATCTAAATGATACATTCATAAGAAGTGAGGCACTAGTTATATTTAAGGAACTAAAATAAAACAGAAACAGATTCATACATACAGGGAATAAACTGATGGTTACCAGAGTGGGGGCTGGGAGCAGATGGAAAAAAAAAGGTGAAGGAGAATAGGAGGTATAAACTTCCAGTTATAAAACAAATTAGCTTCGGGGATATAATGTACAGCCCGGAGAAAACAGTTGATAGTACTGTAATAACTTTGCACAGTGACAGATGGGCACTAGACTCATGGTGATCACATTGTAAGATATATAAATGTTGAATCACTGTGTTGTACACCTGACACTAATATAATATTGTATGCCAACTATATTTTAATAAAAAGTAAACTGAAAAAATAACTGAAAAAACAACTGATGTCCCAGGTTCAAGTCACTTTACATTATAGTGATTCTACCAATCGCACACCCAAATTATATTTTCTTTAGTTTCTATTACTGGGTTTTTTATGAAGTATCCTCTCTATTCAACATGACACCATTCCTCTTATACACCAAACTCAGTAACCATTGACTCAGAGAGCTAAGGGATGGAGAGTGATCCTTTCAATGACTCATCAAGGGGAGGAGTCGGGAATGGCTCCGTGGTGTGTCCCCAGTAGCTGGCTCAGTGCCCAGCATATCATAGAAGCTCAGGAAAATCTTTGTTAGATTGAACTAAAATTAAACTACGAAGATTGATAACTACTGAGACCCTGGCTTTGTGGGTGATGAGAGATCCCCAAGGCATCTCCTCCTCACCACATTGAGGGGTTAACATTAGCCACACCTTGCACACACCAACGCTATTGGGTATCAGGCTTTGGTGGTAATGTATTTTAAAAAGTTAATTAAGTATTTTTAAATGTCTCTAAAAATAAAAATTACTGAATATTTGAAGCAGAACAGAAAAATGTTTATATATTCATTCTGCATCCATGTGTGTTATAAAGTAAAGAAGGGTTATAAATAAAGGTTATCCAATGTTTGGTATCATCTGCAGTGTGATTAAAACAAATACAAAAATAGAGTAGTAAACAGAATCCCTGAAGATCAGACTAAATAGTGAAAAAAATCTATAATTACATCCTTCTGTAAAGGATGATACAATGTTATCTTTGACATTTGATGTGGAAGTGTCCTCTAATCACAATCCCTGGCAAACAAGATGTGTGGTTTGCAGTATGCAGTGTCATTGTCGGTACACTGCAAGCTAAGAGGAGACAACTGCAAAAATTTTATAAGTTCCAAAAGGAAAAAAAAATGTTGACAAATAATACCTAAGAATTATCTCTATTGCATTAGGAAAATGGATAGATGTCCCTACTGACCTTTGCCCTAACCAAAGGTCTTGAGTGGAATAAACCAAAAGTTTAATGCTTAATAAATTAACTTAGCCATAAAGGAAACTCAACTGTGTATCAACTGTGTTATATCTTAATATTCATAGGCTTTTATCATGGTAATCTTTAGGTATGTTTTCTATGACATATATTGCATAATAAAACTGTTTTGAGTAGAAAATGAACTTTTCATCTGTGATGGTATTCATCTTGTGTGATGGTATTTCCCTTAATGAAATGAAAAATTATCAAAGGTCCATTCTCTATGGCAGCCTCTGAAGGGAAAGTTAAGACTTGGAATATGTTTTATGGGAAGAGACTGATTTACCACAAATCATTAAGTAATCTCTACCTAAAGGTCTCCCTGGCCATTTTCATATGGACCAAACATTCACTCTGGGCCCAGTAACTACTTATTTCCTCCATGTTTTTGGAACTTGACATTTCCCACAAGGTTGGGCAACAGTATCCCAAAGTCAAAATGACAAAAGAAGTTTGCATTAATAGAGGTTAGAGCTGTAGTCAAATTTGAAGAGAATAAACTCCCCCTTTTCCTTACACTGAAAGCCTTTTCATCATGTCTAAGTTTAATAAAATCTCCTCCTTTGTGAGGAAAATATAGTGCTCTGCAGTATCATTTACATACAAAAGACTGACAAAAATTGAGTTAAAAAAGTTAATTTGAAACTTTAAAAAGAAATGTATTCTATTCTCATTATTCTGCATGTTGAGTGACTTTATGAAGGTCAATGACAAACTAAAGGGTTTCTTAGCTCAGTGGCCCAGATATCTGCAGAACTGTAACATATGAAGAACTAGAGAAACTCAAGATGGGGAGCCTCAAAAAGAAAAGCTTTGGGTGGAGGGTGGGCATGATAACTTCTTCAGCTTTAGCACAGCCTGTTCAAAGTAGATAATGAGCATATGCTTTCTGAATGAATGAATGAATGAGTGAGTGAGTGAATGGCCCTAGTGGAGAATCAGTAGCGTGGAAGTAGGAATCAGTTTTCCATGTTACTCACAGAGTAGTTGATGACAGAAAGCAGGACTTACTTATCTTTGCATTCCTGGTACTTGATACCATGCCTGGTACATAGGTGGTGCTCAATTAACACCTTACTGGCTTTTTGCTTGATCAATGATTATATTTAAGGCAGTCTAATCATAGAACAGGCTGCCTGATCAATAGTGAGCTCCCATTTCCTCAGCTATGGTGGGTCAGCAGCCCAGCAAGCAATGGAGAGAACCTGAGGCTGGACAACCACCAGCAGGGATGTTGACAAGTTTCTCAGCACCTTAAAGATCCCTTCCAACATGCAAACATCAGGACCTTATGTTACATTCTTAAGCAAGTGAACCTGTTGAAGCTGTTGAAACCCCACAGTATTTTGCAGCCCTTTATTAAGACCCAAAAATGCTTATCAGGACACCCTAGAGGTAGCAATGCCCTCAGCAAGAGGGAAGAAGTTCCCAGTCTTCAAAGCACAAACTGCACTTACCACAATTAACAGCTCACCCTCCTTCTGTCAGCCTATTCTTTGGGTTCTGATGTCTTGTGTTTACAGAATACTCTCAAGTCAGTATGCTGCACCACCTGAGTCTCCTCACACAACCGAAGAGTAAAACAGTGAACCTAAACACTCCCACATGCACAACAGAGACGTGTGCGTCAGCACATCCTATAGGCAGTATTTCCCCACTGCTAGTCACAGCGCATCAGTGAGCCATTAAATTATCTTAGTCACTCCCAGCCAACATAGATTTTTCATAGAATAAAATGGAAAAAATGGAATACAATATAAAATTTCAGAGTGCTTCAAATGCACAGGTGTACACTGTCTTATGAAAAGTTTGTTTTATAAATATGTAGATATTATTATAGATATAGTACATGAACATGCAAAGTGGATTCCTTATGTGGGTCGAAATTGAAAAAGCTTGAAAGCCTGTGCTATAAAAGATCAGGAAGACAGCAATGATAGTTAAGAGGAAAGGCTTTAGCATAGGATGTATCAAAGTTTGGTTCCCAGTCTTACCATTTAGGGGTCAATAATCTTGGGCATGTTGCTTACCCCTCTGTGCCTGTTCCCCCTTTTGTGAAATGAGAAGACTATACCATATGGTGCCTGGCATCCAATCAACACTCAATAAATGACAACTTTTAAAAAGCCCCTTGTTTGAAACATCCACATGTATGGGGTCCCAGGGCAGACATGGCTGCTCCAGACCTCACGACACATGCAGATCAATAAGAGGATTCACAGAATATACTTAGAAAGGATTCTCCCTTACGCCCCAAAGCATGGTGTTTGGCTCCTGAATACCTGAGCTGGGGCCTTGCAGTTATAGAAAAGCAGAAACTAAAAGTCCTTAATGTTGGGCTAAAAATGGGACTTCTTTCTCAAAATAGGGCTCAGGTCTAAGGAAACCCGGTTGTCTGAAGTTGCAGGCCAGCAATTGCACTGGAATACCTGTCCCAGCAGCAGGTGCCAATACACAAGCCCCCAAAACTGCTGCCATGATTCAAGCAGAGGTTTTCTGGCAGGACAGGGAGGTCTTCACTGTCCCTACAGACCCCGTGATTTCCAAGGAGTTCACCTCTCACCCAGCGCTACCTGCCATCTCCACAGGGCAGCCAACATCAGCATCAACTTCAGTGATGTTGCCAAGGGAACACTATGGCTTCCTGCCATCCCTGTCCATCTCCATGTGAAAGGAAAGGCTAGGAAGGAGACTAAGCCTGAAAATGTGAGACAGCACCTCAGAACAGGGGCAAACAGACACACACACAGGGAGCCAGGAAGGAAGGGAAAAAAACCTCAAAGCAGACAAGAAATGGAGGAAAGCAGTGAAAAGCAGACCAAAAGAAACTCAGAAAAAATAATCAAAGAGGCCAAATAAAAAAAGAGGACGATTTTTAAAAGCAAAACAAAAAAATAATTGTGAAACAAAAAGAAAAATGACAAAAGAAAAAAGAAACAGTGGAAAAAGCTAGTAGGACAAGACACCATCCAAATCCATGCTGCTTTGTTCACTGTTCCTGCAGAAGGAGCAGTCAGTGCCCAGGCAGGGTACAGCAGGGAGAAAGGAAATTGGAACCCTCTGACCTGGTGTTCTTCCCCTCTTCCTGAGTCTGGTCTGCAGTCTAACTTCCAGCAGGGAAACTCAGGGCACAGGCTCAGGGGCCTTTGGAGAAAGAGGCTCCAGAAGCTGTTACAGATTCCAACTAGGCTGGAGACAAGCACACCCTGGCCTGCCCTCCACAGTCAGGTGCCACCTTGGTGGTTCCCAGCCCTGGTCACCTCCACCAGAGACAAGGCTTCAGCTGCCAAGCAATTCCTATCCATCACAGACGCTGGTATCTTGTCATTTCCAGACAGCCCTGTTCCCTCATTGTCTCAGGCTCCACCCTGCATCAGACACATTTGAAGTCACTCAGGTTTTTTCTCATGCTCTGTGGGGCTCAATTCCACTTTTGGAATTCCATTTTCGGGGCTGTGACCGTACACAGCCCCAGGTCATTGGTGAGGGGCTCAGGCCTAGAACACCTCCCCCACCACCTCTTGCCAAAGCCTGAAGGCTTGAGTGTATCCATGTCCTTTCAGCTCAAATGAGCAGGAGCCAATTGTATTATTATTTCTCAACAAAAGCTCCTGCAGCAAACTAGCAGGGATGCTCTAGAGGGAGAAAAGGGAGAAAAGAGGAAACTTCACAGTGAAGAAACCACTAGTCTCTGAAAATCTCCAAACTGCAAGACCCCATGGACAGTCCCCAGCACCTTGCAGAAGAGCAAAGGATCTTAACAAGCAGGCATTCTCCTGAAACCCCCGTGTCTGGGGCCCAGACAGAGAGCAGGTGAAAAGGGAGGGAAGCCTGCTGGTAGCCAGGCAGGGCCAGAAGGAGATGAGGTGCAGAGCTAAGGCCTCTGCTAGGCCTCTGGCTTGCAACCTGAGCCCAGAGTGACTACTTGCCATGTCACACCTACTGGCTGCCATGTTTACTGCTTAAAAAGTAAGATTTACCCCTCTAAAATACAAATAGGGGATGTGGGGATCAGTCTGGCCAGCCAGGCTGGCTCAGGTGGTCATGAAGGGCAGCCTAAGTCATTCAGGGCTCCTGAAGCTGCCTTTGAGGCAGAAATACAGAGCATCTTTGAGCACTCCTGCTCTGTTTGTGGGAAGGTGGGCAAAATGCTCAAAATAAAATAAAAGCAAGGGTCAGGACCTAAAGGGGTCTCACTCCCTGTTTCTCTGGACCCTCTATGGGGTGTCTGTGTGCAGGATTTCTGCAGAAGATAGTCCATTTTGTTAAGCCTTTGAATATTCAAATTGAAAGTACCGCGCAATCATTGATTGTCAAATCATGGGTTTCTAGAGGTTTTAAATACTTGGCATGAGGGGGAAAAAACTCAAACCTATACCCGAAGGTATAAAACATTAATTCTGTTTGTCTCCTGCTCCAGGAACCTGGATGCAGCTGGATGCTTTGTGAAACTTTAAAAATGTTGCATCTCTGCTTCTCTCCTTGTACAGGAGCCCTCCGAAGTGCTGAGTCCTTGCAGCTGCAGCATCCAGCCACGAACCCAGCTTCTGCTGACCACCATGTCGGGTAACTCGGCTGCTTCTCCTGGGGCAGGGTCACACGGGCCAGGGGCATTTTGATATGGGTGTATTTCCACAGCTTTTCCTGCATAGAACAGAGAGGCACAAAGTCAGAGCATACAAGGGTGTGCCGGGGATCCGGAGTAGGCACAGGCCACACTGTGGCCGCTCCCACTCGGCGCCTGCTCCTGAGAGCAGAGGCCCAGGTGCTGAGTTGAACGCTAAGGTCGTCGCCTACCCCGGCCCCCCACCCACCCTCCCACTTTGCCACAGTTGTGACCCGGGAATTTCGCGGCGCGGATTCTGCGCGCCTAAAAGCAGCGGCAGGGGGGAGCTAGAGGCTCGCGGCGAGCCAAGGACGCAAGCGGGGCTCTCGGGTTGCACGCCGCTGAACTGTGGCGGTCCCGTTCGGACCCCTAGCCGAGCCCGCAGCCCGCGGAGCCGCGGACCCGGCGAGAAAATCGCGGGAAGAGACCAGACCGCAGAGAAGACGCGACCCCCATTTTCTGTGGGACAGGCATGGGATTCCCTGGGTTTGGGCGACAAATAGAGCAACCTCCTTTCCTGAGGAGACCCCCTAGCTCCTAAGGCTAGGCCAGGGGGCTTCCCGCAGTGTGTCTCCGCTAAGACCAGGCGAGGCGCTGTCGCCAGGCTCCGAGGTCAGTCGCGGCAGCGCAGAGGCGCTGAGCCCGACCCCTCCCCGCGACGGCACCTCGGTGGCGCTCACTCCCAAATCCTTATCAGAGTCTGAGTCGCCCTAGGCTCCAGCGGCCACTCCCGACTCGGAAAATTCTCCCGGCCCGGCAGAACCTAACAGCCGGCCGGCGCTACTCACTGCGGCTCAGCGAGGCCCCAGGGCTGCCCAGCTCCCGGCGTGCTGAGGCTCGCTCCCCGCCGACCGTCCGGCGCCCGCACGGCTGGCCCAGCCGGCCGGAGCTGTCCTGCCTGGCCCCGCTGGCCCCGCTGGCCCCGCCGGCCCCCGAGGGCAGCCCTTTCCACAGAGCAGCCTCCCGGCCGAATGCGCAATCCTCGGGATCCCCTCCCCGCACGGCTTTCCTAGAACTCGCTCTGCGCGGACTCGACTCGGAGCCTCCCAGCGTGGCGGAGAAATGCCAGCACCAGAACAGGAGGGGGTGGGGAGAGACTGGAGGAAGGGGAGAGCAGGAGCGGGGCCTAAAGAGGGAGGAGGGAAAGATGGAGAACAGGAAAGGCAGAGGAAGGGGGCTATGGAGGGAAGGCAGAAGACAAAAATCGCTAGAAGAGAGGGACAGGGTTCCCAGGGTCTGGGCCCTTTACTGGCGTCAGTCTGGCAGGTCCCTCACCTGCCCAAGGACAAGTCTCGCCCAACCTCACAGTCTGCCCCAGACCAAGGACATGTAGAGGCCGAAGTCTCCCCAGAAGCCACATCTGGCTTGGTGGAGAAGGAAGGGAATCAGTGATTGTGTACCAGTGGGAGCATCACGAGGGAGTGGATCAGGTCAGCAACTACAGATCAGAGAGAGCCCCTGCACCTGTGCCCGGCCCCTCCCCTGGCCCATAATACCCTCCGCCGCGCCAGCAGGCGGGGCCCAGGTACCTCCAACTTAGCCAAGATGGTGAACTCCCCTGGACTGACCTCCACATTCCTGAGCAGAAAAACCTGTATGCTACTGGTCTAGGGATAGGACCCAACCTGAGGTGGGTGGCCCCACAGATTTCCGTATGTTCTGGTCCCCACTGAGGCCCTGCAATCTGCCCAGCTTCTCCTCACCCCTCCAAATTTGAGAACTTTGTGTTTCTTTCCCACTTGCCTTTAGGCATCCTCTTTGTGTTTTCCGAACCTAGAAAGCTGGCCTCAGGTTCCATGGTCTATAAAGAGGACACCCTCACCCCAGACTGATGCTCAAACCTCACGCTTGACCACTGACCCAGCTGTCTTTCCCCAGAAAAGCCAAAGGTGTATCAAGGTGTCCGGGTGAAGATCACAGTGAAGGAGCTGCTGCAGCAGAGAAGGGCTCACCAGGCAGCCTCAGGGGGAACAGTAAGCATAAACCCTTCACTTACTCCCAACTCCTGTTAGGCATCAGGCAGCTGTTAGACATCCTGGGCCTCAGTTGCCACCCAGACCTGGCCTTTCTCAGCTGTTCTTATAAATTTGGTGCCCAGCTTCATCCCAGTTCACCACAGGAAGCCACAAAGAACAGCTGAGGCATGTTTGGGGCTCATGGGATTTGGGGGAGCCCATCCATCCCTGATCCTAGTTGAGTAAGAAGAGCTTGTTGATCCTGTGTAGGAAGAGGGGCAGCCAGTAGGTAAGTAGATTGTTATTCTGTTAGGAAGGTAGTGTGTGTGCTCTCACATATCCAAAGAAAATCTCTCCCAGAAACTTCATTTTAGGAAGCCCCTTCAAGGATAGAATCTCTGTGGAACAGACCCCTTCTCTCCTCATTCTTCTAGAACTCAGCCTCTGAGGTCGTTTATCTGGAAATCACCAAACTGAAAGTTCCCAATGGGAAGGGGCCATGTCTCTGCAGAGGAGACAGCTTGGAATATAAAACCACCTCCTTAAGATGTAATGAAGCCTTTTGCTGTTACAGACCATCATGAGATAGGTCTGGATAGTCATAAGAGTACCCTGCCATTTATGTATATTCTAAACAGACAGTACTGCCAAGAGCTCTCAGGGCACCAGCAGAACCAAATAAAGTAGGTCGGGTTATCTTCCAGGAGAGGGAAATTCATTACTGAAAGCCCTTGATTGTACAATTGCTTGTGGGTTGGTTTAGGTGTGCACAGACAAGGATCTGACAGCTAGGGCCCATATTGCCAATATCAGCATTGGTACTCTCTCAAGCTTATTGGCGCATGTCCCAGCAATGGGTTTTGTGCCTGGTGCTGTTTGTGTGCATTGCAAGACATTCATGAAATGTCTTTGTGAGAAGAAACAAATGATTTAGGGGTGGTGAGCACAGCTCCTAGAACCAGTGGACTAGATTCAGACCTCAGCACCTCAATGGGGTGTGTATCCTCTGAGCAAGTTATTTTGCCTCTCTTGCCTCAGTTTTCTCATCTTTAAACTGGAGGTAAGACTGTGAGAGGGCTATATGAGTTATTGCATATAAAGCAATTAGAAGAATGCTTTCCACATAGTAAGTGCTCAATTAATGCTAGCTATCATTATTATTTGTGAAAAGCAGCTACAATAAAATTGCAACCAAGGCTTGAAAGCCAGCTTTTCAGTAATGTTCATCTGCACCCTTTGCTCAGAGTTTAGAGGTTCAGGTGTGAACTTGCTATGATATGGCCTATACTGTGCAAATTTTAAATTTGGTGGCAAATTTAGTACCTTTATTGCAGAACTTCAGCTAACACAATAAAACTTACTTCTACTTGTAAAGTGTTCTACAGTGGTTCTTTAAAAGCATTTTTTGCACACTCATTTTTTTCATTTAGTTCTTATAATAAGCAGGGGAGGTAAGTAGATCAGGGATCTGTATGCCTCTATTACAGCTGAAGTTCAAAGTCTTGCAGTTACTGATGGTCAAGCTTAAAGTAGAATCAAGGTCTTATTATTCTTAATTAAAAAAAAACTTCCCACCTATCAGCTCCCTAAATGCATCTTTCTGCCAATCCAGCTGTGCTGAGCAAGAGTCTGTTAACCCCTTCAATTCACAGATAATTACAAAATTAATAAAACCAGGAACAAGGGAACTGGGAAATGCTTCTGGAGCAAAGAAAAATCATCAAGATGTTCATAACAAAATGTAATCTTTCATTACGGAGATTTAGTACAAGGTACAATTCTGCTTCAGCTGCCCCTGGAGAAGTCCCACTGGGCATAGTGATTTTATTGCTGTTGGCCTCTTACAGGTTGATTTGGCTACTATTCCCCTGCTAGCTAACTGCAGAAAGGGTTAAATATTTCACTTGTGTATCTGATCAGTATCTGTTCCCTGGAGAGGTTTGGCTTATCTAAGTGTGTCTGAATCTCCCCCTTGAGAAATTATTAGGCAATACTTCTGAACCAGTGCCTTGCAGACAGGTTCCTTGTATAGTATATCTGCCTGTGTCCTCGAAGGCAGGAGGAGTAGCACACAGATGATTTAATTATGAGAGCTAGCTGTACAGTTCTTCTGTGGGACCCAGCAGAAGGATCTGGGATTCCAGGAAAGCTGTGAAGGTATGGTCATTTGGCAAGGATGGCAGATACCAGGGCATAATGTCTGCCTGCTTCTTGGTGTAGACTCCTCTGGTCCAACAGAGATGATCTCTAAGTTGTTCAGTGGTTAAAGGATACCTCTAGGAAGTTTTCAGCCAAGGAGAGAGTTAATTTTATAAAATCCACAAAGCGGGAAGAAATTTATCTTAATTTGTTATAAAATCAGAGTAGTATCCACGATTCAAAATTTTAAGAAGGCAATTGTGAATGTAAGTTATTGACTGAGACAAATATCAGGGCCAGGAGAAATGAGTGCATGCAGGATTTGTAAATTTGATTCACCAAACTTACTTCGGCCAGGCCAGATGAATTTGCAAAGAGCCATACACACACACCCACCCCTCTTACCTTTGGTATAAAGGGAAACTTGAGTTAGTACTTATCAAAAGATATAATTTATCCTTTTTTAACCATTAATTTTTTAACAGCCTTGATGCATTTTTTTAAATTGTAGTATGTGGATTTTTGTGCTGCTTGAAATCTAAGAGAGAGGTACCTTTCTTTGTATTCTTGGACCACAGTAGAACATGAACCCTAACTAGAAAGATAATATCAAATGGGATATTGTAAATATACCTTAGGGAGATAAGACAGGAGGCAGACAAACAGACCATTCTCAGGGAGAAGTGGGGTTAATGAAAACTCTACAATGAGTTTTTAAAACTCACTCCTTCCAAGTCCTTCAGCTCAAGCTGCAGCCAAATATTTGCATGAAGAGCTGGTGAAGGATTCCAGCTTCCTGGTTCATGACATTACAGCATGGATCGTTTTCAAAATTAACACCACCTCCATTTTCAGCAGTGGCTGACTGGACAATCTCCTAGTTGCTCTGGGTATGGTAGTAAGTATACCCTGTAACCCAAGAGAGAGGTGTGGTGAGCTCAGCTTCCAGCACAGAGTCACAGAGCAATGCTGGTCCCTTTAAACTTTAAAGCCACCACCTGAAACTTAAAAAATAATAATAATAAATCCTAAATTACTCAGTTAGTATAACTATGAATTCAACTAAAAAATACAGGCTGCTTTACTTTAAATAGTTAAAAGGAACACTCTTATAAACTTCAAGTATTATAGTAGTGAAAAAAGCACCTTGTACAAAAATTAGTTAAAAACATACAAGGAGTTGAAATATTGCGTGACTATTAAGTAGAATATAGATAAGCTCCAACTTGAGGAGCTTTAAGAAAAAAAAATATATATTTTTTAGTATTTCATAGCTAGTAAGAACATGTGAATATTTTGAGCTATCAGGATTTAAAGAGTTAGGAATTGTGTCCTTTGGGGAAAACAAATTCCTAAGGCTAAGTAGCCAGATAGAATATGAAAGTCTTGAAGAAAATAATTGACTAAGTCATGAAAATTGGGATTAAATAAATGTAAGTTCTCATTCATTTTAAGTTGAATAGTTTTATAGAAAGGCTATTTACTGTTTTCTTGAGCTGTTACATTTCTGTAATATCAAAATCATTTAAATTAATTTTTTACCAAAATTAATAGCTTTAAAATTTAAGTGGGAGAATCTGATATTAGGGAAAAAATCCCTAAGCAAACCTAAAAATTGAATCTAAATAAAATATAATATCAGTGGTATTTAATTGTTTTTAGAAGAAAGATTCTGGCTTACCTTAGAGCAGAAGGCAACATAGTTCACACCAAAATGTCTTAGCTTTCCCTGAATAGAACTTTCATTTCACTTTGCTTTATGGTCTTGCTTTGGCAGCTCTCCGGAGGGAACAGTGTCCACCTTTCAGATCCAGTCACACCACCTTCTTCAGGTCAGTACAGCCAGCATTATAGTTTACTCAAAAACTCTTGCAAAAGCACATCTTGAAAGTCTTTCAATGCTTGATTCAGGGGTTAAGATAGGCACCACCATTTAACTGCAGTCCAACCAATCAGAAGGTGAAAAAGCATAGCGACTCCAGGTGGAAGCCCTGCAAGGAAACTAGAGCAAATGTTTCCTTCTTTCTGAACTGTCTATTCTTTGCTGTCTACTTTGTCCCCAGTTTGTTCTTCTCATTTATTCCAGTTCCTCATCTCTAAGTAACTAAACTAGACTAAAAGAGCAGAATTATTTTTAGAAACTTGTCTTTTTTATTGTACCTTAGTTGGAATACAGAACTCCTGAGGTCCTAGAATCGTGCCTTTGCTCTTGTTCAATCAGTGTCTAGCCAACAGGGACTTCCCTCCCCTTCCTTTTCTCTCTTCCCAGAAAGCAGTTCAAACAACTGGAAGTTTTCTCAGCCCAATACGAATAACTCTATTACATAAACATTCCTGCCTGTGCCACTCAACAGCTAAGAGTTCAAATATAAGGAAACCTGCTTATGGTAGGTAGCTCACCACTGAATTTGCCACTTACACTTAACTTCAAAAGAACCTTAAGACTTCAAAAAATTCCTCTGATGGACACACTCTAAATCTATCATCTTTGAATATTTAAGGATAATAACCACAGATTGGGCCTATTATTACCAAAATGGAAAAGGAGTCATGGTTTCAGAAATATTCTTGTTTGGTATTTAACAACATATTTTAATTCCATTAATCATATTAACAAGTTCACTAAGAAAACATTTTTGCCTTTTGTAATTTAGAACGAATAGTACTAATTTGACCTTTATGTTCCTGGTTTCTATTTCTAATTTGCCTTGCCACTTATATCACTTCACTCCTCAAAATTTAAGTTACTGAGCGAGTGTGAAAAGTTTAGGAAAGTAATAACCCTAACTCAAGAGAATTATTTCCCATGACACCAGAAGTTTTCCTAAAGCCTCAAACAACTCTGTAAGCCCTTTCTGAGAGGTTTACTTGAACTTCAGATAGGAGCTGAATGTGGATGCTTTTTATGTCCAAGAAAGTGGTGGCTTGGGCCATTATTTGACTATGAGAGTCAGACACAGGTTGGATCGCCATCGTTTTATTTTAGCCCCAGCCGCATTCACAGCCAATCCTCACATTATTGACCACATTCATTTCACTGGAACTTCAATTAGCTAAGGCAACTAAAAAATCCCAAGTGCCTGACTGTTTACTTTTCTGGAACTTCTTAAGCCTTCTTTTCCCTTATACATAGTAAATATTCAGAATATAGACTAGAACTTTATTCAAATCGATAACTGAAATTTTTAAACAAAAAATATCTTTTTTCCTTTCTCTTATAGTCTACTTTGAAACTGAATCGAATTCTTCCACACCTAATTATTTTCAACCCCGAGAATTTTCCAGTCATGTTTCTTGTGAAGAAAACCCAAGCTGCCTTGACCAGATCTTGGATTCCTACCTTCAGACGGAGACACACCCCGACCCTTTGCTCAATTCCATGCAAAGTACTCCCCACTATTTCCAGGACAGCTTCCAGGTGGCCCCTTTCTGCTTTAACCAGAGCCTGGTAATTTATCTCTGTTCTTAACAAACTCTGTTTGTTGTTGGCTGTGGGGCAATAATGCTTTGTGAGAATGCATCATCTCATGAGAAAGCATACAAACCGTATCAACAAGGAAAGCATCCAGGAAGCAAACAGAACCATTTACAAGTCAGTGGAGGTGGAAATAGCCACACATTGCCCAAGTTCCTGTGCCAGGTTGGTGTGTGGCAATGAAAAGGTTTCCTGTCAATATACATTTAATGGTTTTAAACTATAAAGTTAAGACATCTACTAATTAGTTGTCACTGATTTAAACCTGGCCTTTGGATTTGGGGGTTCTTGAAAATGGGCTTAAGTCTCTATCTACACAATACCAAACTATCATTTTGATAAATGGGCTTTGTTTTATTTTGCCACTTAATTTGCTCTACTAACTGGTTGTTTTGGTCTGGTTTAGGCACAAGAACTCATTTGAGTCTGAGATAGTTAGTAAAAATGAAGCCCTAACACTTGAAAGAATTTGCATGGTCTGTTCTTGATGGACCTCAAATGTTTGAAAAAAATACAGAAAGGTTTGCATTAGTAGGAGGATACCAGTCATTTAAGATGCATTTTAGATGACTCATAGATATTTTAAACCTTAAAAAGTAAGTTTTTTAATGTAAATCCTTTTTTATTTGAATTTGTCAAAAGTCTGTGTAGGCATCAGACTAAATTTTAAGGGGCTAGGAAATGAACTCCACAGAATATGCATACAGGGCCCCCAATCTTTCAGCCCCAGTTCTACCTGAGTATGTTCACCTTTTCTCCACAGCCAAGGGTGTGGAGAAACATCCAAGGTGCCACCTGCAGCTTATATTGTGCCTAACGCTTATATTGTGGCACATGGTAGGATTTGATGAGCAGGTGACTTGAAGCACAGTGGGATTTTGTGGTTTAAGGACAAAGCATCCTCTAAAGTATGGTTATAACAAAGGAAGCCAGTGAAGCAAGGCAATTTATTGTTGGGAAAGAAACAGGTAAATATAGAATGTGGTGTTATGAAATCATGCAATCAGCAAACAAAATTACTTCTGCAGACTTGGATTGGGTTGAGTGTTTTGTGTCTTTACCCATAATGTTCTTACTCTAAGTTCTTAAATCCACTCTATTCAGTCCTTTTAATCCTGTCTAAGTTATCATGCTCTTTTTTCCTTGGTTTTTCATTTCTCCAGACCCCAGGATCACCTTCAGATTCCTCCACTCTCTCTGGCTCTTTAGACTACAATTACTCGCCAGCACATCTACCTTCATATGCTGTGGAGAATTACAATTCTCCTCCTTCTCTGGATACCAGAAACTGCGGCTATCCATCAGAAGACTACTCCTACCCTCCCTTGCCCTCCCATGCCCAGGACGACTGCTTCTTCCCAGCCCCCACCTCAGGCTGCTACTGTGTGTCCTGTGAGGCAGAACACTTGGCCACCGTAAGAACATCTGAGTATTTTTCCTGTCCCAGCACAGACTATGTGAACTTTGATACCTCGCCAACAGCATCCAGTGATTTCTATACCAGGGAAACAAACTGTGATATCTGCTATAGTTCATAGAGTTTCATTAATTTGGAATATGGCGTGCATATGTCTATTGTTCTGCCGCACCAAATGACAACTTGAAATAGGTAACTTGTTAACAAAATATCACAGGCACAGTTTACATGCCATTTTCAGTTTTCTGACACTAACTTAGGCGTTAAGATGAACCAGACCCTGTGTTTGTGCCTACTTTGTATGCTTAAAGTTAAAAGTTTTGTTAGGAACATTCAGTTGTTTTACTTTTCTGTATAATGAACAAATTCTAATTTTCTACTAATAAATAATTTTGTATTACTAAATGTTGGCTTACTTGTTAAGTTTTTGAATAATAGTTTCCAGCTGGTTTGAATAATATCAATTACTTCTGGAAATCACTAATTACTCTTCAGTAGATTATAATCTCACTTATTCATGAACCAAAAATTATTTTGATTTGGTAAAGTGCCTGGGCTCCCAGGGGGGATACAGAGTAGACACAGCTGTGATGGCAGAAAAGTGAAAGTCAGCCTCACCTTTAAGTGAGGGTATATGTACATCTTGGAGCAACATCAGAAAAAGACATTTAAGAATCATTAATTTCTTGTATGTAACATTAGCCAATGAAATATTAATATGACCAATATTAAGCACATCTTACCTACAGCATGTTACCTACAGGAATGTTAACTTGCAGATAATTCTTTTTTATTTCCACAGTATTGTTTTGTAAATGTTCTGGGCAAATACTTGATCTTCTTTCTCCTGAGGGTGCCTTGCAGTTGATGCATCACGAAGTTTAGAATTTGTTGCTATCTTATATTTCTGAATTTCTGCTTCAGGTCCTAAAATATGCATCACTTATATGTATAGATTGATTTATGGGATTGGCCATGTTGTTTACAACTGAATTTCAGAATTTATTTTTTGACTAGTCATTTGAACAAGCCCAACCATCTGTCAAGGTGAAGAGAGTTATTTAAGCTACCTAGGCTAGACCATATTGTTAAAACCTGTTTGCTGAAGGCACTAAGGCACAGGACACAATCCCTGCACTGGGGTCTGGGAGGCATTTTCCATGTCCCTGGGTTTAGCACAATTACAGCAATACTGGTACCATTGGCACAGGCCACAGCTGTCATTTTCTGAGTGCTTCCTGTGTGCCATAATTGTCTAAGGGTTTTGTCACAAATCATCTCTTTTAATCTTTACAACAACATTTGTAGCAAAATGAGGGGTCTGAGACTCAGAGAAGTTCAGTCACCTGCCCCAGGTCACCCAGCCAATACGTACCCGAACTTGAGTCTGAAGGACATCAAACACGTGCTTCTTACTCACTCTTCAGGGATGGTGTAAAGTTTGATCCACCATTTGTAGAAGACTGTTCAGGAACCTGTGGAATCATACCCCATTAAACCCCAACGTCCTCATGCGTGCACAGGTGTGACCCCATCATAACTAACCAAAGCTCCCCAGAAAGGCCAGCCTGTCCATAGGATACAAAGATGGGAAGCACAAGAGCTTTCAGTTTAGGGACCAGGGAAGAAGCTAACCAACTGCCACCTCAGTGGGCCTCTTTCTATCAGGAGGTAGACATGCTTTCAAAATGACACTGATTGCCTCCTCCCTTGAGACTCCCCGAAGGTGAAGGCTTAGGCAAACAGGACAAGTTGCAACCTGCCTCCTGGGATAAATGTGCCAGGGAAACAGAACAATTACTGCCTTTCTAAGATGCCAACGAAACTAAATTTTTAATAGCTTCAAACTAAATTGAAACTGGCCTGTTGTCAACAAATATCTGTTCACCTAGACCAAAGCCCCTGCACACCCTCCACCCTACCCCAAAGAGACAGAAAGCAGAGAACTGAAAGATGCCTAGTGACTGGCATCAAAATATCCCTTTCTTGGACATCATTCATTTTTTTTATCCCCTACTTGTGTCCTCTGCCTTCTGAGTCAATTATCTTGCAGCTCTAACATAACATTTCTACCTCCCTGTTTCTTGTTCTTTCTTCACATGCCTCTAACTTTTTGCCTGAATCTAGTGTGAGAAAAGGTTCGTAAAGGAATGTGAGACAAGGGCTAATATGGCTACTATGCATCACAATGAGTAAGTCCACCTTAAACTGATCTTTAAGATCTTCCTTACATTTGGAATAACAGGTCACATGGCACACAATGAAGTGGCTGGATGCTGCTCACCCAGTCTGTTAATCACCCCAGCACACACAGAACTACAGTGCAAGTCAAACACTGCTAGCAGCACTGAGGCAATCTAGAATGCCCCTCCTCAACATAGGCCTTGGAAGCTGTATAAAATATGGATGCCTGTGCCCAGTGTAAGAAAGCATGATTCGGTAAGTCTGTGGTGGGGCCCAGCCATCAGCATTTTTTAATGTACCTAAGTTGACTCTGATATAAATCGTCTTCTATCTACACCTGAAAAACACTGACATATTCAATGTCTGATTGTTCACTTATAGGACCTTTCAGTACAATAAAAATAAGTTACAAGAACTAAGCTCTTTCTATGGGCCTGTGCTGTGGGCCTTACCTTAGTGAATGCTCTAACAACCACACAAGACAGATACTATTGTCCTCATTTTTATTGATGGTGAAACTGAAGTTTGGAGAGATAAAAGAACATGCCCAAGGTCACACAACCTATAAATCAGGTTGTCTGATGCCACGGTCTGAACTTCCAAAAGCCTCAGTAAAGTTTCCAAACATTAATTACACTTGGAGGAATCTGACCTTTTGTCTTAAAAGTCACATGTATATCTGTAGCCAGTTTCTCATACCACAGAGACATTTATAAGATTATTATGGAAGTTCAAATGATTTTATTATTCAGAACCATTAGAGATTAATAAAATAAAATATTAATTAAATGCTTACCATGTGTGGGATTGATCAGATGTCTTCAAAATGTAGCCAAAGGTTTAAAGGGTATATAATTTTTTTTCTCTTTTATTGAATTTATTTTGGGTGACATTGGTTAGTAAAATTATATAGTTTTCAGGTGAGGGGACATAATTTAAAAATTTTATTTCTTTCCTTTCTTATTGAATTTATTGGAGTGAAACTGGTAAGCAAAATTATACAGGTTAGAATGGGTATGAAGTGATTTTCAAATTCTTAAGAAACTTAACTTAGGGGTCAGCCTTTCAAGCCTGAGATAGATAAGATGAGACAAAATTGAAGGTAGTCAGCATTTGGAAACTATTACCTCCGGCAATGGCCCGGAGTGGCGACATCCTGGCAGCCTCCTGAGCCTGCAGGTGGACAGCAGGAAGTAGGTCTAGATAAGCATAGCTGAGACCAGGAGCCTAGCAGTGTGTGTGTGTGTTGGGGGGGGGGGGGGGCAGGTCAAGGAGAAGGTGCAGGTAGGGTGCTACCTTTTGCTTAAAGAAAATCTTTAAAAGTCATATTCAGTCAAGAGAGATGAAGGCTAAAAAGAGTGAGAATTGAAGCTAATAAAATTGTGAGTACTGTAACTTAAGCATGACTTACCATCATTTCTAAATCCTCAAACCCCATGTAACCCCCAGTACAAGCCCTGGCAGGGCTGCCCAGGAAAGTGATGAACCCGTACACTACCTCCCTTCCTTTTACAGATAAGGGGGGAGGATGTCCTGCCTGGAAAACAGGTTCTGTCCGAGGAGGCTAGATTTGAGTGTGGCAGGGAGGGCCCATTTGGGCCTAGGGGACTCTGCTTTCACAGGTAGGGAGATTTGCCTCACTGCATATGTTCCAAGAGGCCTCAGGGTAAAATATAGGGTCTGGAGGATGGACAAATCTGAGAGGACTCAGCTCTACCTAGTAATAAAGCATCAAACTCATTGAGGGCAGGAATATGTGTCCACTTAGAAAATAGTTTGTCTTCCTTAATATGGACAGAGAACATGCCGTTGGTCCTGGGCAAATGTGGAAGTGCAGGCGTGTGCGGATTTGTCTGTGATCCATCCTTTGCCACCTGGATAATCAGGAAGAAAGAAGAGACATCTGCCCTTTAACCTGGATTGCACCTGAATGCCAAAGCTCCAAAGTCACCACCTCTTACCGCCATTATGAAATTCTTCATTGACTAAGCCAGATTTTGAGGAGAGCCCTGCTGTCAGTAGTCAAGTTGCCTTTATGGGAGGATGTGGTGGATCCTAGGAAAAGACCAATTTGGGGGTAGATCACTTTCCCTAGAGGGGGTAGTGTAAGAATCATGGCTGTGCAAAGAGAAAGGCATTCTCTGAAAGGAGGTCTCATAACGGAACAAAGGATCTAGGCTAAGAATTCGGTTACTCCTCAAACAGGCTCCCTGTGAGAGGTTCAGTTCTGGGGGGCTTTTCTTTTGAACTGTGATCACAGCTCCATTCAGCACCATGTTTGAATTTCTCCCCTCCCACACTATAATTCCTGCTGGTTAACTGCAGTTGCCGTTCAGGAAGCCTGGCTCCAGGTAGATAGTTGGGTATAAGCACAGAGAATAAAGTGAAGGAACTTTACAGGGTTATGTGGCCTGCCCAAATCAACCTGCAATGCTGAGACTTGTGTGGAGCTGGTAGCATTTATTGTAGGGACCTATGGTGCAGAGCAACCAGGAAGAAGTCTGTGGCCAGTGAGTGGTGGCCATGGTGGAGACGAGACTCATGGGGAAGAACATGGATTGAGAAGCAGCAGCTCCAAGGTACAGGTAGAGAATCACAATGCTTGAACATGAAAGAGGCTAGAATTCAGGTCATGCCAATACTTTAAGACAAATAGAAGAAAGTTTTTACACATAAGGTAGTAAACTTTAAAAACCATATTACCCATACGAGTTGAACATTTAAATAGTTTTATAGGCATTGAGATTAATTTGACTGATAACATTTTAGGGACCCAGAGATCATCCATTTCACTGGTCCTCAACTTTGGCTACATATTAAAATCACCTGAGGAGATTTTTTAAAACATTGACATTCAAGCCTCAGACCAGTGAATCACAATCTCTGGGGTGGGTTTATGCATTGGAATTTTTGTTAACTCTTTGTTTTGAAATTATAGGAAGTTTCAAAATTAATACATAAAGTCATATGCATTCTTCATCCAACTCCCCTCTATGGTGATTGACATCTTAAATAACTCTACTACAACATCAGAATCAGAAGTTGACACTGGTACAATGCTATTAGCTAGATCACAGATTTTATTCAGGTTTCACCATTTTACATGCATGCATTTATGTGTTATTGGTGGGTGTGGGTTTTGATGAAAGAAACATTGATTTTTTTTAATCTCCTGAAGATCCAGGTGTTCTCATCTCAGAGATTAACACTAATGGTTCTATCCAACCAGCCTGCATTCCACAGGTGAGGAAATTGAGTTCAGAGTGGCAAAGTGACTTGTCCAAGGACACCACCATGCTTCAGCAGGGAAGGCAGTGGACTTTCCTAGTGCAGGGCTCTTTACTGAGCATGAAGTTGTAACAGGCCAAAAATGTGCTATTGAAAAAATCTGAGAGTTAGAGCAAGAGGTAGAGGAGTATAGGTCTAATTTTTGAGGTTATCTTAAGGGACAAGCACAAAACATAATTTTTTAAAGATTCATGAAAAACATGGGGCCTGGACAATAATAAATCTACCCCCAAGTCCAGTATTATTATCAGAGAATTCAAGGACCACATGTCTGGCAGCACATGGACATCCTCACAGTCTTGGGCTCTGTCTCTGTGTGGCTCCTTTTGCTTGCTGCCCATTCAGTGGCTTGGAACACACAATCAGACTTGGTAAGATGACCTCCTGCTATGCTCTCCTCAGAACATTCTTCCCATCTCCACTAGAGGCATTGAGCCAGGCTGGTGGGAGAGCTCACTGACTCTACAGCGCTCAGTGTGTTCATTTTTCATGATTTTACTCTGAGTATGCCACAGAAATGTTTCCTCCTTCTACAATAGCCTGCTCCTTCATGATGAGCCTCAAACTGCTTTCTTCTTATCAAACACGGCACATCAAGGGATGTGCGTGGAAGATGGACCCTGTGTAGGTGATATGGCTCCAGTCTAAGCCCTTGTTAGCCTGAGCATCTCACCTGTCTTAGTAAATCTTTTTGCACACCACCCTTTAACTGAAACAGAAAAATACAGCCAGGACATCCATCTACACTCTCACTGGAGTCTGGACCCAAGAAAGCTGCAGCGGACTGAAGGTCTCTGGAAGTGACTGTGGCAGATGGAACCCTGGAGCTCCTGAGCCTGAGGCCTGTCCTCTGACAGCAGTCCTGGGACCTGCGCAACAGTCCACCAGCTACAGCCAACCTGAATGGGGTTGGAGGAGCCAGACTATTCCTGAACAGCTAGTCTCTCAGCCATGGGCTTAGTAAGCAGAACTAGATGTAGATGCTGGAGAATCTCCCTGCACCTTTTTCAAATGTCTCTTTTAAGAATTTTAAGCACTCACTCATAGCCAGTAAATAAGAAAATGAAAAGCTGAGGTTTTCAATCTGTCCCCAATATTCCGCAGTGGGTAAGGAGTCATCACAGCTACAGTGGGCTTGGCATCCCCTTCCTAAGTCTTCACGTCCTCTGCTGTGAGAATGGCTACAGAGGGACCTGCTGCTTGGTGACCCCCACCTTGTGCTGACACACTGCTTCTCCCTGGCTGGAGAGAAACAGCTCAATGATTAACTGGAGGAGGCCATGTGTGGAGGACATAGCTGTGCCTTATGATCTGGTTAGTCATGCAGAGCCTGAGGCTTGATATTCCCTCCCAGTCCTTTGGGAGCAAGGTGAATTCACTTCTATACTTCTTCCTACAGCAGGAAGAGTGGGATCCAGCTTCCCAGATATGGACTCCATCATTTCCACACAAAGTGGTACTGCCTGTACGTAAGTGCTCTGCAGCCAGACAGACCTGGGTTTGATTCTTGATTCTATCACTGATCTTCCCTGTGATATTGGACAAGTGCCTTAACCTCTAGGCTACAATTTAGTGACAAAAGTGGGCAAATCAATGGCGTAAAACCTACTCATTCAAAAAACTCTTCAAAATTGGTTTTGTCCTGGTAACAACTTGCAGAATGCTACTTTTTTTTATTATTGATCACAAAAAGCTCATACCAGGGATCACCCCAGAAAGTCAGCTTCCCCTCTGGCCACTGTGAATTTCTCCTTCATTTGCTGGCGGAAAATGAAATTCTCTTGTTTGATCCACTGGTCTTCCATCTCTAAGGGGTCCCTCCACTTTTTTGAAACTCAGAGAACCCTGAGTGAACCAGAACTGCCCTCCACCCTCTCACCCAAATCTGCATTGTGTTCACCTGAACAAGGCTTCAGAGTTGCAGGCTGATCAACCAGGCTGTTGAGAATAAAGTTTATTTCAGGAAGAGTTCATCAAAATCAAAACCTCACATCAATCCAGACAATTCTTTTATGACTCTCCATAAAGCTAGACCTACCTTCCCCAAATAATGTCTCTGTAGAAATAGCTTGCAGTACATTTTAGAGTGTTTTTAGCAAAGGCTGTGCAGAGGATTTTTACAAGCCCCAGAAATAGTCAGTGTGCCCTATCTGCTCCATGGCAGCAGACCAATGGTACCTCATAAAATTAGCCAACTTCTCATAAAGCATCAGAGTTTTGCCCTGAGATTGTTCTCAGAGATACACTATGCAAATATCCAGTTGGTATCACCAGAGAACAAGAATTTAGTTTGGAAAAACACAGTGACTGGGAGGCCAGACTGCAGTCCCAAACTGGACCACCGGCCCAGAACTTCTTCAAGAGGGCCCAGGAGGACCTGGCTGAGGTTTTCAACACGGGACATTACATCCTGGTGCGACACCTCATTCTCACTCTGGGTTTCATAGGCAAGTGATCTTGGGAAAGTCAATTAAGTGATCAAGGCTTGGTCAGCTCACCACAATAACAATCATAATAATGTCAACCTCTCAGGGCTCTTGTAAATGCGAACAGGAAGAAAGGGTTAAAGGAATACGGCTGTCCTGAGGTGAGAAAAGGACAGAGAGAAGTGAAGAAACTTGCCCAAGTTCACACAGTGGCAAACTATGGTTTAAACCCAAGTGTGTTCTTTCCACAAAGCACTGGATGCCATGGATGAGAAACATCTCCATGCGTTTGCACGTGGTGACCACTGCAGCTGGGGATATAGCTGAGTTAAACTTTCTTTGAGTCCAGTTTCAGCCCAGCAGAGACTTCTTAGGGGTGAAGTTTTATCACAATCATATATCCCTTTCTGAGCAAACTGGTGAAACACAGGATTTCTACCCACTCATACTCAGCACAAATTCCCTCTAGCAGCTGAGGATCTGGGACTCCTTCGAAGCCAAATAAACAAGATATCAGGCAGCCTCACAACACATTCTTGACTCATCCCAGCCCCCTCCCCTCTGAGCACTATTCTAGAACTCAGAACTATCAATATTTCAGAAGCAGTTAATACCATTAAAATAATGATTAGTAATTTTAAACAGTGACTATCAAAGTAGGTCTAGGTCTTGGTAATAGTTGATATTCAAAATGACACTTAAGGTAAGCATTTTTTTTACCATTCCCACTTTATGATAAAGGACGCTGAGGGGTAGAGGGCTGAGGTGACCTGCCCTAGGCCATACAACCAAGAAAGGTGGGCAGGATTGAATCCAGGTCCTCTTCCCCCAGCACCATGCTTGTCCCAGGGCCCCCCGCCTCTCTCTCGCTGCTGAAGGTTCTGTGGCAGTGAGAGCAGCACACCCAACACACCTGCCCCCCTGCAGCCAGGCCAGACACTTAAAAGTGCAAAATGCACATAACAGGCAACCATGCAAATGTGTACACAGCCAGAAGTGGATCTACCCTGACAGAAGCAACCCAGGTACCATTTGGCCATGGAATGTGTTTAGCCGATAAGAAGGCAAATGCCTGCCACCTTGTGCAGCCAGGACATGATTCAGTTTCACTGTTGGGCTGTTGCCAGGCAGAAACTGTACATGGTCTCCACCTGCCAAGACTGACTGGGTACTGATGCCTGCAGCTTACTAGACATGACAAGTCCAGTGCTGTTCCCCCAGAGGGTCTCTTCTTGCCCCAAATATCACTCCTAATGTCTTCCTGATGGGCCACAATTCCACAATCCCATGAGGCAAGAAACCAAGAAACAAAACTCCCCTTTGACCTCTGCCTTTCCCTGCCCTACCCCTCTTTCAAGGTCAGTTCAAGCTGCCCTCATTATACAGACTCCAATGCCGACACTAGCTATATGACCATAGACAGGTTATATCATGTCTCTAAGCCTCGGTGCCCTTCTGTAAATAAAATGAGGGTAAAAAGTCCACCTCCCAGATCTATGGCAAGAATTAAGAGACCCAACCCTGTGAAGCCTGGCACATGGTAAGTGCTCAGTAAATACTAGGCACCTCCTCATAGTGGCTTCTGTATCCTTGCATTTCAATTCTTACCACCCTACTCATCCAACTTACCATTTTATTAAACACTGGCTTAGATCTGTTCAGCTCATAGTTTTCTAGTCATGTGTAAGTCTTGTTGGTCTCAGAGCTCCTTACAGCCAAGAATAAGGCCCATTTTTCTCTTGTCTCCCCATGGAGTGCTGGGCGCAGTTTGAGACCACAGTATGGCCCATCAGTTGTTGGTGGATTGGGGTGCCTAAGTTTGTTGATAATACATTAAACAGAATAAAACATTCTGTGAGAGTCTTTAAGTATCATGTGCTATACTGTGTAATTTATATAATTGTATATTTCATCCTGGCAAAATAAAGTAGGTTCTGTTTTATTTCCATTTCTTAAGTAATCAGTCTGAGAGTAGTTAAAAGAAGTCCATAGTCACAAGGACAGAAAGTGGGGAAAGTCAGGATTTGTATCCACATCTGTCCAACTTCAAGGCTCATGCATTTAACCATTATCTTAATCCCGGTTACTTAAGGGCTATTTTCTTTTGGGCCATACTGTCTCACACACATACAAGTCCACCAGGACTTAATGAAAACAGGAAAAAATAGGCAAGGAAGGACCAAAACAAGACCTGGGAGAGCAGGTGCCCAGAACTGGCTAGTGCCTTCCTCTCTGGTCCAAGATTGACCCAACTGTCATTGTCTAAACAACAGCCTCCAACCCACTCCCGCCAAACCCACACAGAAAACAATGTATCATAAGCAAAGACATGGAAAAAAATGTCTTCTGTTTAGATATTTCTCCTTAAATGTTTTCCTCTTCAATACCATAGCCTAAAAGGACCCCAGGGTGGAAGAGACACAAACAATTCTACAGAAAATAATAATCTTGCTTTTTAGCAATTAGCTTTATGGAAGGATATACCAAGAAGTGCTAGCTTTTGATGAGTATTAATTCTACCTGCCAGTTATAACTCAAATTAAAACTATTTGCATATTAGCTAGCGGATTTTGAAATTTAGAAATTTATGTGCTATAACTTGAAAGCCAAAAAAAAAAAAAAGTCAATCAGAGCCAGCCATGGCCCGTTCCCAGGAGATATAACTGAAATGTACAAGAATCCACCCCAGTGGTTTGAGGTACTCTCCCTGCCAGGAGACTGTCACGGCCGGCTGTCTGGGTCTCAGCCGAGTCTGGCCTCCCCTATCCTGGTGCTACACAGGGAGCCGGGTCTGGCTTTGCCTTGTTACTGCAAGTATGGGGCCTACCCCAGGTTGTTGTGGGCCTTTATTGATGCTTCTGGATTCATGGGAGACAGAGCAAATTGTCAGGACCAATGTCTTAATCAGATGAGGAGTGATTCTAAGGGGAGACAAGAAGAATGGAGCTCCTGCTTTATGCCAAGCCCTTTGAAATGTGTAAGCACCTTTAACTGAAACAACCACAGCTCAGAGATCAGTAAAATTACCCCCATTTTATAGATGAAGACACTGAAGTTTAGAGATGTAAAGTTAGTAATGGAGTCAGGATTTGAGCCCAGGCCTGCAGTCTCCAGAGCTCACCTTGTTGCACATGGTCACTTTGGTTCTTTCCCCTAAAAGCCAACAGGGGCCAGCACAAGGAGCCTGGGGGCCTGAGCATACCACAGCCAGGCAGCTCAATTGTTTCATCCTGGGCCTCAGGTCAGATGGACCGATAACTGGGGCAGAGGCTCAGCTGAAGTGGCCTCGGGGATCATCATCCAACCGGTTCTGTGTCCTTGCATCAGTACCTGGCCTCTGGCGGCAGAGATAGGGGCTCGGCGCATGCCAGGGCCACAGTCCAGGACAAAGGGTAGGCTCATAAAGCCCCTGAAGCCACTGAGCTCCCATCTCCTTACTGGCTTCAGGGCCCCACACTTTACAGGTCAGCCCCCTCCGTCAGGTCCTGTTATCTTTCTCCAGGCTCCAGACTTGAGGTGGGCTTGGCCCCAATCTGATTTAGGAACATGTAGAGGAATGCAGGTGTCCCGCCCAGCATCTCCTCTGCCTCCAGCCATCCAACATCACAGACACATATGGAGCACATGCTCCTCGGTCTAAAAATTCATTTATCAGGACTGCTTAGGGGGTGCACGTCTAATAGTAATGGTAATCAGACTGTGGCCATGTGTGTCATATTCAATGACAGAAGAGAACTGGGAGAAGGGAATTAACAAGTGTAAAGTGTCTCCTTTTTGCCAGTTACGGTGCACATAACGTGTTCTCCATTCTTTCCTGGTTTCTGGCCTGCTGTCCTGCACTGCGACACTGCATTTGCCAGCTTCCTTAATCTCGTAAGCCAATTCCTTAAAATACATTCATCTCAGATAGAGATAGATAGATAGATAGATAGATAGATAGATAGATAGATCCTATTGGTCTGGTTTCCCTGGAGAACTCTGACTAAAACAGATACTAATAATACCTCATTGGATTCTTGTGAGAAATAACAAACTAAGATATATACAGTTCTTAGCATGTGGCCTGGCGCCTGATAGAATGACAGTGTGTGTCATTTTGTGCTATCCAGGTGAGAACTGGTGAAATAACACACTCAAGGGTTGAAATCCAGGACTGTCTGTCTCTCAGAGTGGATGATAGGGATGAGATTGCCAATTGTCCTAGGTCTTGCCCTAGGCCTTGAAGAAGAGAGTTTGGGATACAAATCAACTTGTCCTGGTTTGCTCTAGACTCTCCCAATGTTAGCACTCAAATTCCTACATCCCCCAAACCTCCCAACCACTTAATCCTGGTCTCAGGGCTCCCAGTCCTGTGCTCCATCAGGCACACCTGTGCTAGATCACTATTTATGTTGGTTTTGGAGAGGGCAGCTCAGGCACAGGCAAACCCACATGAAATGCTTTTCCTTTAAGGGTGGTGATGAGCCGGTGCTGCTGAGCATGACTGTCGAAGGTCCCAGGGTATGCAGGTTCCTACAGATAAAAAGCCTCTGGTAACCTTGGGCCAGATGCCCCCATTTCCTGCTCTCTCAGGAAAGAGAAGTTTCCAAGAGGCACTTGAGATGGCAGAACTCCTATCTGACTTCCCAGGCTGCCCAGTGTGACTGTTGTCACTTCTGGAGAAGTGAGAGCTAACTTCATAGTCCTGGGGTTAAAGGGAAGACAGTGGAGTCACTGAGACAGGGATGCTCACAAGCATAAAGATTTTCTTCAAAAGCTCCTTCTTTCTTCCCATATCTCTCTCTCTCTCTCTCTCTCTCTCTCTCTCTCTCTCTCTCTCTCTCTCTGCCCTCCTCCCCATCTTTCCTTCTTATACCATACTTAGGCCTGACCTCCCAGAGCCCCAGGGCAAGCACCCAAACTTCACCACTGAAGCTGAGCTCTGTGGTGTCCCATTCTCTCACTGCCCTATCCTCACATTCCCATATGACAGAAAGCCAGCTCTAATGAGCTCCAAGGTGCTAAGATGCTAATGTGCTGCTCCTCCTGTGGAATTTCTACCATAGGTTTCAGTGGAGTTTAGAAGCTGGACAAAGGGGGACTAAGCTTTGGGCAATCCTTTAGCACAATGGAGTTGGGCATAGGGCAGGATAGAAGGAGGAAATGAGAGTTTTTAAAAAGCTCATAAGGATTCAGGAGCTCTGGTTCCAGTCCCAACCTGCCATGCCCAAGTATCAGATCACCACGAAGGTCTCCAAGAAGCAGGTCTGCAATGCATGACCCCTTTGTTTCTCTTGAACCAAGGACTGCCAACACTGGTCTTACCCACCAGGCCCAAGAGAAGGCCACTTCTCAGGATAGCTGGGCCCAACCTGGCATTTGGGTTCAGTTATCACTTTCATGGTTATATTTACCTCGGTTGTCACAAGACCCTTGGCCTCTTGGCTTCCAAGCCCACCTCAGTCCCACAACCAGAGTGGACCCAGTGAGCAGCATCCTACACTGGTGAGTCCTGTACCTCTTCCCCTCCTCTCCCCCATCATGGTCAGGAAGGGGCTCTCTCCTTGAAAGCCCATGGGATATTTCTGGAGTCTTGTATATCAATCCATTATCCTTCCCAACAAAACTTCCTGTGCCACAGAGACACTAGGTCGCTTACCCAAGATCATTCTGCTAGAGGATTTGAACCCACATTCGCCCCTTAGGACCACCACCTACTTCTACTTATTGTGAGATAATAACCCAATAACACACATGAAGTGATTAATTAGCACAACATCTGGTACATTTTAAGCGTCTTATAAGCATTAGCTTTTCTTCCAGATAATAATATCTAGCTTTTACAAAGGATGGGAAGGGATTCCACAGTTTTCTCAAGATTACTCACACCAGGTGAAGGTCAGAGCCTTCACTATGCCATGAGAACTATGCCATGCTAATAGGAAAATTAAACCCACAAAATGAGAGCATTACTACTTCACCACACTGTCTTGATGGTCTAGAATCCTGCACATTTGCCACACAGAATGTTAAAGAGGTTTGGGTTTAAAAGCTAGGTTATTTTAAAGGCAAAAACATCAAGAGTATTTCTTGTGAATTTGTAATTTTCATATAAAGGTGATGTCCATACCTCTCCTAGGCTGGCCTGTCAAGCTCAAGGTCATGGCTTTTCTGGCTTATAGCTGCACTTTTATACTGGCTGGATGACAGTATTATCCAGTCTCCTGCCTCCAGGAGATGGCACTTGAGTCCAGTCTAGGTTTGGGCTTACTGCACCTAAACATTTTCTAGGACAGACATCGCTGAACCTCCCCTGTCTCCTTGCCTTCCCACGCAGCCGATGATAACTGTCAGCAAGTGCTATGTATGCAAACACATGGCCATATGCTGTAAGCTTTTCATGTAGCATCTTAATTGATCCTCACAATGACCTGAGTTAGTGATATTCTTGTCTCCGTTTTGCAGATGTGGACACTGAGGCTCAGAGAAGTCGTCCCATGGCCAAGTGGAAGGCTGTGAAGCCACAGTGCACATCGCTCGCTGTCTGTGGCCTGCGTGTGTGTCCTTTTGCCATGTAAGCCCACTTTCTTAGGTTCCATCCTCCCTGCAGAGAGCGTGCTTTTCCACAACATGTGTGGATCAATTGTTAAAAAGTTATATACTTATTGGTGCAGCCACTTACGGGGATCATTTGTCAGTATCTGTTAAAATTTTAAATTCGCATACTCTATCACACAGCGATACCACTCCCTCTGCCTTAGAAAAGAGTCATAAAAGTGCACAGCAGCCATGTTCAAAGATCTTGGTTGAAACATCATGATAATGAAAATTTGATAACAACTGAAATATTTACCAGTTAGGGAATGACAAAAAAAATAGAAAAAATAAAACTACAGTATATACATATAATATGAAATTTTAGCCAGCAGTGCAAAGGAATGAGTGAATCTGCTTATGCTTACATGGAATGGGGGTCAAGACACATCACGAAGTGATGGCAGCAGCTCAGGATAATGTGACAGCATGGTTCTGTGTGTTAGTGAACAGCACATGACGCTGATGTTTTCTGTGCATGCATTTACATGTATGTAAGTATGTAAGAAAAGTTCTGAAATTATATTAGCTAAACTCTTACCCAGTGAGTGGGGGAAGTGACAGGAAATAGGGGACCTTCATCAAAGGGAATTCAAGTCTTGTCTAAGCAGTTTCGATTTTTTCACAAGAATAACGTATCCATGTACTACTTGTACAATCATAATGAATTTTAAATAAAGTTGTTTAATTATTTCCACTAGAGAAATGGTAGCAGGTAGTCATAAAGGATATAGTGTAGACTCAGATTTTGGCTTTCATCCTAGCTTGGCCACTCACCAGCTGTGTGACCTTAAATAAATTGCTTAATTTCTCTGTGTCTTTTTAGCCCCATCTATAAAATGAACTTGATAATAACACTTAGCACAGAGAGTGTAGTGAGTAATTAAATATAAGGTAATGGATAAAGTTCTTAACCCTGTGCCTATAGCATAAATAATAATCAGTAATTGTTGGCAACTTTTATTGCTCCTGAAAACCTCTGAGGAACTGTGATCTGTGAAGCTGGCAGATATGTAAAATATCCATCACAACTCCAGGATTTCTATCTGGAAAATACTGAGAACTTGTGCCCTGACACCCCTACACACACACACACACAGACACATACCGTAGGAGAAGAAATGAGAGGGCCATGATACCCAGGAGGAGAGCTGGGTGGAGAGCAAGGGAGACAGCACTTGTCTGCTGAGCTCAGAGGATGTTTATGGAAGCAGGGCCAGGACCCAGGACTCCACCTCAGAGCATCTAATGTTTTATCCCCAGTGTGCAGAACGCCTTACCAAATCCAAAAAAAGAGTCATTTAGAAATATAAAGATGCAAATACAAGAACTTAAACAAAACATTCTTCCTTTCTATAAGGCCACCACTCAGTTGACCCTGCTTAGTCCTGGCTGAGCAGACAAAGTGGACAGAGCAAATGGGGGCAAGGTCCGGTTAGGACAGGGGACAGAGAGCAAGAGTTGAAGCCTCAGGCCCTGCCCATCTCAGCCCAGCCCAGACACAAAACCCGAGCTTGACTCGTAGAGCTCTGGTGGTCTCGAGGGGTCTGTGGCATGGAGTATTTATCTGAATTCCTGTGGCTGAATTTTGGGGAAAATAACTCTGTAATCTTGACCTTAAAATGTGGGAGAGACAAGTACTTCCCTTGGTTCTTAGCCAGAGTCTGCAAACACAGCTCCTGAGTGCTGCCTTTATAGACCCAAATCCCATGTATCCTGATTAAATATTGACCAGAGCTCTACCAGTCTTATCTTGATTTGCTGCAAACGCCTTCCCTGTGGAGCTGTGCATGCCCCCAAAGTCCCCTCATGAGCCATCACTGCAAAGAAACTGCTCTAAGATACATGTAATCCAAGCCAAACTTCTCAGCAAAATAAATTTTCTGAATTCTTAAACCCTAAAGTAAGAGTCTCTTTCAGCCACCTGTGTTTGGGGGGCAAAGAACAGCAATATCACCTATGGGACTTAATAATTCACTCATTAACTTTCTACCTTGCAGGTGCAGAGGAGTGGGGACTGGGAAGGAGTGAAGGGCTAGGAACTGATGCCTATGCCTGAGGCTGCTCTCCACATTCAGATCCTTACAACCCAGAGGTCAGTGGGGACAGCTGGCTAGAGGGAGTCTAAGAGTACCTGGCCTAAAGGAAAGAGCCAGCCTGGAGTGAAATTTCAAAGGGACAAAGATTGTCCTCAGCCCAGCTTGCCCAATTATCACCACACTGGCCGTCAGACCATGTGCCACAGCTGCTTGTAGTGTCTTCTTTGTGGATATCCCAGGTCTCTGATCAAGAGTTTTGTCCTAGCCACAATCATCTGCTAAAATGGTCGGGATTAGCATACAATTATCTCCCTGGAAATGAGGAGGGGGTGGTCTCACATTCTAGGTCTCCTTGTGGACAGAAGCCATCAGGGTCTTCCTCCCAAGGAGAGCTGCTGATGGCAGGGTTCACTGCAGATAAGGAAGGTAGGGATCTGAGGCTCCTATATTTCCCTTGAGGAGAGGGTAGGGGAGGCCTGCTCTGCAGCCATGAGAGATTTCTGTTTCCCTGGCAGAGAAGTGAACCCGATCACAACACAAAGGCATGTGTGTCTATTTGCACAATGTCTTAGACTTTTCTGGTAGAATCTCTGATTCAATGTCATCCTTTGTTCCCTTCTGCCCCTCAACTGTCAGCAGATTGTCTAAGGGGATGGGGATCGCCATGTAGGTGGGACCCCAGTCATCCCCTGATGGAGTCCCAGAGTTCAGGGAGAGGGGGCCACATGTCTGCAGAACACTGAAGATGGTCTTCTTTAGGTGAGGACATTTAGGCATTGGGTCTCAGAGGTTCCCTCTGGAGCCTCTGAGAAGATAGGCTTTCTTCTTCCTTGTCATCCCAACCACAATCACTAAAAATGCCAGGCTCTAGTCTAAGTGCTTTACTTGCATTATCTCATTGAATCTTCATCTCAGTCCTTTGAAGACCTGTTTTATATTGAGTAGATGGAGAAACTAGAGCAGAGGGGCACCAAGCCACTTGCCCCTAGTCACTTGACAACTGAGTGATAAAATCAGGATCTGAAACTACTGTTTGACCTCACAGGTCATGCTCTCAGCCTGTCACAGAATCCAGAGCTGAACTGCTGAGGTTCCTGTAGGGTGAAATACATTAATACTATGAAGTACTTAGAGCAGTGCCTGGCACATAGTAAGTACTATGTGAGTGTTTATTAAATAATAAAAAGCCTTGTGGGACCATAGGAGAAGATGACCTTGAACATCTGTGTGTCCATGATGACACCTACAAATGAAGGAGTAGAGTAGGGTTAGCCTGAAAAGTCTCTCAGCTCTCCCTGTCCCTTTCAAACTCCTGACCTTACTCCTCATTCCATGTGGTGAGAAAGCAGGGAGAGTCACCTCCCACATAATTCTCACCCCAGACATAAGGAGTTCTGTCTGTACTTTTGCTTTCCTTAGGGCCAGAGAGACGAAGGCTGATATTCTGCAAAGGCTCCCAGGAAGAAGCCAATCAGTCCCCTAAGCCTAAGAGGTAATACAGCTGTAGTTTGTTGGCATTGGGGTTGCAGGAGATAAGCATGCATTATGCAAAGCACTTATGCCAGGATTTTCCAGAAATTGCCAAGCCACAGGGGAATTGCCTGACTGCTTAACCCTTTCTACCCAGCTATAGAGCAAAGTTAGACACTGCTGATCAATACAAAGGGGTTTCCAGGACACAACAACCTGATAAACAGAGTGTGAGACGCTCGAGGCTGGGGTGACAGGCACACAACTCATCTGGTGGGGTTGTCCTTAAAGTGGGTCTAAAGCCCCAGACCTACCCGCCTATACCTCTTGAGGGAGAATAAATTCCTTCCAGGGAAACCCTGTGGCTCACTAGAGGCAAGAGGGCCTTCAGTGGGCCTTGGGGGCTCGGACTTTTACTCTGACTGACCAGGTCGTGAGGGTTTCTCATAGAAGGTGGTATTGGACTGGAGCACGGGAGGTGAGTCAAGGAAAGAAAGGGCAGGTCAAGGACACAGAGGCAGGAAAGTCCACAGCTTATCTGAGGAACAGCAAGTGATTGAAATGAAGTGGACTAGATGGTAAATAAAGGCAAAGTTCATTTTTTGTTAGAAAAATCACTCTAACAAAGCTAAGAATATTTAATAAAATCATAAGTTCATGTCTAGATTTAATAGAATCATAAGTTCATCCAAGTGGTTCATGTCACCACTTGGATAACAAAGAAGAAAAAAAACCTCCCTAGACAGATTCCCTTCTGCTGGGCACCAGAGGTTTAAAACCAGAAGGTAAGATCTGCACAAATACAAACTTGCAATTGATATTTACACAGTTGAGGTCCTGTGTCCAGCTATAACTGCCATGCCCCAGGAAGACCAACAGCATGGTCACCTGGGGCTTAGACTACCAGGTAAGAAGCAAAGAAGGTCAGTTTCTCCAGGTGAGTGGCAGCTTGAGGTATCAGTTTTTCTTGTAGCCTCCATAAGAAGGAATTATGGAATCTTAAGGAAGGCAGCCAACCACTAGTGATCATCTTACCATCCCCTCTACCTCTAGGCCAAACTATAGAACATACAGCCTAATGAAGATAAATTGCTGATGCTCATTAGATGTATTTTGTGCCGATGTTCACAGACCAGTCCTTCCTTTGATAGAGCTCTTATGAGTTCATTCATCCTCTGGTGAATGTCTCATCACCTTTATAACAAAAAAAACTTTTTCTTTAAAGTTAACCTTGAGCACTGGAGTAGAACTGTGAACATTCATGTCTTTAGATGATACAAAATGAACCACTTATCATTTAACATGTCAAATTGGATTTCTCAAATTCTCCTTCCACATAATCTGTGAAGAAAAGCATACCATAATGGCCAAAAGCCCAAACATTAGGGTAAGACAGAAACCAGGAGCTGGCACTCACTAACCACTATGCTCTTGGCAAAGTCACTGCATTCCTGCAGACTCAGTTTTATCTCTATAAAATGGAGATAACAGCATCATTTTTCTATAGATTGATGTGAAGATCAAAGAACATAGAAGCTAAATCTCTTCATAAATAATACCTATAAATATAAAATATTATGGTATTATTTTACTTACAAAGGAACACCAATACCATTGAGCAAATAGTAAGCATAATGAAGCTAAAGTGACTATATTAACACCAAATAAAGTAGACTTCTAAACAAACAATATGACCACAGATAAAGATGTACATTGCATAAAGGTAAAAGAATTTACTTATAAGAAGGGCCTAACAATCATAAATGTGTATTTACCTAGTAAGAGAAATTCAACATATGTGTGTCAAAGTTAACAGAATTAAATGAAGAAATAAACTCATAATCATAATTAAAGATTTTGACGCCCTTCTATCAGTAATTAATAGAATAGGTAGGCAAAAACAATCAATAAATACAACACTATCAACAATCTTAACTGAATTAATGCTTACAGTATACTTTATCCAACAAAGAATTTGCTCTTTTTAAAGAGAACATATGCTCATTAAAAAATAAAATATTGGTCCATAAAACAAATCTTAATACATTTAGAAGGACTGCTATCTTATAGAGTATATTGTCTCACAATGAAATTAAATGGCAAACCTGTAATATTATGACATCTAGAAAACAGCAAAATATTTGGAAATTAAACAAAACACATCTAACTAACCCATGGACCAAAAAAGAGATTACAAGGGAAATTAAAAAATGTTCCTAACTAAATATCGACTGTGTCTATGAATGTGTGTGTGTGTGTGTGTGTGTGTGTGTGTGTGTGTAATATGTCCAGAAAATATCCAGCCATGTACTATGAAAAGTAGACATTTATTGAAGAAGATAGAAGATACAAGAAACATTATACATAGGACAATGACACCTTGTTCTCCATCAAAATACCTTAGGACCTCACACAGTTCTCCCAATCACCATCACCTACCCCATTGTATTTTCCTGAATTTTATCATGGTCTGAAATTTCTTCCCTTTCGAATGTGATTTTAGTTTTGGGAAAATCTGCAAGTCACAGGGCACCAAATCTGGGCTGTAGGGGGGCTGAAGCACATGGGTGATTTGATGTTTCCCAAAAAAACTCTGCATGAGATGTGATACATGAGTGGGAGCACTGTTGTGATGAAGCTGCCAGTCACAAGTTGCCTACAACTGCAGTCTTCTGAATCATCCAAATAGTTTCTGCAAAGGAATGTTCAAGCTTAATACAAAATTTGATGCAGATTAGTTGCTCTCTACTCACCCAGTCATTTTGAATGCGATGGCCACACAGTACACATGCTCATGCAATGGAGTCTACCACCCCCACTGACTAGTACAATAAAGTCGTTTTTGTTCACACATGCACATTCCAGTCCACTCTCTTTGGCTAGTAGGTTACATCGATGTCATGCAAACCATTGTCATTATGTTAACAATGACTGGACTTCTTCATGACAGACCTTTTTTTATATACATATAAATGTATACATAAATGTATAAATACAAATGTATATCTATATTAAATGTAAATATTTCTTTATATATGTATATATGTCTATTTATATATATATGTTTACAAAAGGTATTAAAACAAAAATCGATGACCTTAAGATAAATCTTTAAATATAGATCAAATGTAATTCTCAACCAGGAGTGATCTTGCTCCTCAGAAGACCTTTGACAAGGTTTAGAGATATTTTTGATGTCATAGCTGCGTGAGGGAGAGCATTCAGCACCTGGTGGGTTGAGGCCAAGTTTGATCTTAAGTGTTCTACGATGCATAGGATAGCTTCCCACAACAAAGAATCCTCCAGTCAAAAATATCAGTAGTGAAGATTCAGACCCTAATTAAATATGTCATTAAAAACATTCCCACAGAAAAACTATAGGCCCAGATAATTTCACTGGTAAATTATATCAAACATTTCAGAGGAAAATTAACATCAATTTTATATGAATTATTACATAAAATGGAGAAAGAACACTTCCCAAACCATTTTGTAAGGCTAGCATAATCTGATAACAAAACCTGCTAAAGACATTACAGGAAAAGAAAATTACAGACCAATAGCCCTCATGAATATAGACAAAAAATTATCCCAAAAGTTACATTGTAGCCAAGTGAGACTTACCCTAAGAATACAGGTTAACTTAACTTTCAAAAAAACCCTGCCAATGTAATTCACCATATTAACAGAATGAAGGTGGAAAACTGCATGATTATCTCAATGAATCAAGAAAGAAGTCATATTACAAGTTAAGTAACACTGACTTTTGTTTAAGTCAGCAAATGAGAAATAAAAGGGTATTTCCTCAATCTGATAAAAGGCATCCATTGAAATCCTTCAACTAACATCATACACAATAGTGAAATATTGAACAGTTTCTAAGATTGGGAGTAAAGCAAGTTACCTCTCTCTGCTTCTATTCAACTTTTTATTAAAGGTTCTAACCCATGCAATAAAACAAGAAAAAAAAATCTAAACAAATTGGAAAAAAAGAAGTAAAACCTCTGCTCAAATATGAATGATTGCATATAAGATCCTAAGGAATGTAAAAGAAAACAGCTACCAGAAACAATAAATACGTTTAGCAAGATTTCAGAATATGAAGTCAACCCACAAATATTAATTGTATTTGCATATATTAGCTGCAATTAGAAAATAAAATTTAAAAATACAATTTCTTATATAATAACATTAAAATTCTTATTTTAAAAATATTTGTAGAATTTGTACATTGAAAACTAAAAAAACCTCACTAAGAAAAAACTTAAGAGATCCAAATGTTTGGAGAAATACCATGTTCATGGATTAGAAGATGCAATGTTTCAAGATATCAGTTATCTACAAATTGATCTACAAGTTTAGTGCAATCCTTATCATAATCTCACTAGTGTTTTTTGGTGGAAATTGATGAGCTGATTCTAAAATTTGCATAAAAATAAAAAGGACCTAAAATATTCAAAGCAATCTTGAAAAGGAGAAAACAAAGTTAGCTACATTAATTAACACAATATGTATGATACTGGCATAAGAATAAATCTATTAATAAATAAGAAAGAAAGTCTAGAAACAGAATTACACTTACATAGTCATTTTATTTCAACAACAACAAAAAAATTGGACCTTAGTTCTTAAGATAACAAATAACTACCAAGCTTCTAGAAGAAAATAAGATACAGTTCTTAAATAAAACACTGAAATAACACCCATAAAAGAAAAATTAATAAATTGTACAGCATCAACTTTAAAAGCTTATTCTCATTAAAAGACACTATTAGAAAAATAGTTCTGGCTGGTGTGGCTCAGTGGATTGAGCACTTGCCTACAAGCCAAATGGTTGCCAGTTCAATTCCCAGTCTAGGGCACGTGCCTGGGTTAGGGGCCAGGTCCCCAGTAGGGGGCACAAAAGAAGCAACCACACATTGATGTTTCTCTCCCTCTTTTTCTCCTTCCCTTCCCCTCTCTCTAAAAATAAATAAATTAAATTTTTTTTTAAAAAGGAAAGAAAAAGAAAAATGAATAGTTAAGCTCCAGCCTAGAGAAAAATATTTACAAAATGTATACCTGAGAAAGAAATCATCTTCAGAATATATAAAGAACTTCCATAACACAACAAAAAAAAGACAAATTACCCTATTTTTTAAAATTAGCAAAAGATTTGGGCATTTCACAAAGGACCATAAACAAACAATAAATAAGTTCAGAACAAAGTATCCAATATCATTAGTCTTCAAAGAAATACATATTAAAACCAAAGCGAAATAAACCAAATGCTGTCAAGGATGCAGACTAACAAGAACTCTCGTATGTTGTAGGTAGGAGTGTACAATGGCACAACCACTTTGAAAAATGATCTGGCAGCTTTCTTATGCAACTAAACACATACCTATGATATGATCCAGTAAGTTCATTCTTTGGTATTTATACAAGAAAAATAAAAACACAGGTACATACACATACATACACACAAAGTAAACCAATCTGTGCAAGAATGTTCTTAGCAAATGTATTAATAATAGCCAAAAATTGAAAACAATAAGAAATTGGATAAACAAACTGGTATGTTCATGCAGTGGAATACTACTTAGCAATAAAAAGAACAAATTACACATATATGCAACAACATGAAAGAATGTAAAACATTATGTTGAGTGAATGAAAAGTTACACAAGACATTGTGTGATTCCGTTCCTGTTAATTCTACAACAGGTAACACTAATCTATGTCACAAGAAGAAACTGATGATTGCCTCTAAGGAGGTACAATTGGAGACTGACTAATAAGCCGCATGAGGCAATTTTGGAGATGATGGTAATTTTTTGTATCTTACTAGAGATTTAAGTTACACAGGTGTACTCATTGGATTTATATGTTTCATTACATGTAAATTGGGTCTCACAATAAAAAACAAGAACCCTAATTGTTATCAGTTTAATATAAGCATCCTAAAGTATTTAGGAGTAAGTACACTGATGTCTGCAACTCACTTTGAAATATATCTAAACATAAGAGAGATTAACAAAGTAATAGAGTTTACCAGCCTGCCAGCCCATTTGCACCACAGACAGGCTTCTGATGAACCCATATCATTGCACTGAATTTTCCCAGAAGAACATGCAGTGCTTTCAGTAAGTCTGTGTGTACATTCCAACTTTAATAACTGTGGTTACTGGTATGATAAAGTCTATGACAACTACATTATTTTAGCATATAAAAGTTACTCTTATTCAAACCTAAAACTGGTGAAAACTGACTGCTGTAAACAGGAAGGTAAATTATTTTCTAGCCAGGACATTCTATTTTAATATCGGCTATAAGAAAACTAATTTGTCTTTAAATCTTGTTTATAAAGTATTGGTAACATACCAGTGAGCTGTTTTTAAATTTTAAAACTTTAACATGTAAGAAGAACTTCTGTCTACTTAAGAGGAACTAACACTTATGGAAGACATGTAAAATATTACAGTGGACAGTTTAATTATATTATCACATATATTATCCCCATTCGAACCTAGTTTTGTCTGCACCAAACTGTTCCTCTTTCCACCATGCTTCAGGGCCTTAGATGAGGTACCAAGGATTTTGACATGTGGAAGAGCCTATTACTTGAGATATAGAGCAAGAGCAGAGCAGACTTTTTGAACACTTTTGGTAATCCAATACAGAGTCACTGTCAGCCATGACAGTTATGTAGAGTGCTCTGTCAAGACTGAGGTAATGGGTTGTAATGGGAAAGCCCTGGGGAGGGGCCTGGAATGCCCAAAACCACGAGTCTGACATCAGGATTAGGACTGCATCTGGACATGGATATTAGTGAGACCTCTGCCCATTGTGGGCTCCAAGAACTCAGAGCTCTGACCGTTCCATGCTGGAGCTGTCAAGCTTGACTGTACCATGGATCATGCTCAGAACCCTGCAGGACTTCCACTCCACCAGACATGGGCTGCCACTGCAGCCGCCTGGCTTGAGACCATTTCCTTCCTCTCCATCTGTGGATGCCACCAGTGACCCACCTTCCAGGAGGATGTTTGCTCAACTTGCCTCTATGGTGTCAGCTCCCCTCCCCTGTGTAACCTGTGTGTGACTCTATTGGTTTATTGAGGAGGTCTCCCCTAATAAACCTGGCATCATGGAAAGAAGCAAACGTGAATGAGTGATTCCTTTCAGGGATGCTCCCTTGCTCGTGACACTCCATTGCAAACGTGCATCTAGTCAACACTTGGACATGGAGCACAGCAGAAAATGCACAGCAGTCTGAACTTGTCCCTGGGACTTGGCAGTGAGCTGGTCCCTTCAAAAGCCCCTTCAGCATCACAAATGTCATCTGTCTGCCTCCTTGTCTTCAGGAATATGACCAGAGTCCCTATTCCCCAGAGATGAATAGGACCAAATGCTGCAACTCTGAAAAATCCTGACTTATTTCCCAAGGCAGAAGAAAGGCACATCTCTAGAAATCCAGGTTGGCTATAGCATTTACACATTTTTTTTTGCACGTTTTCCCCCTTGGACTCTATGGGCTTATGCAGAAGGGATTCTTTTTAGTAAAATGGCTTTCAGATCTCTGTTTAAAGGGGGAACATGGACATGTAAGTCTAAGTCATTTGAAAAACAAAAAAGAATCCCTTTCACAATAGAGAGAAATATCTATTTCAAATTATCTCTGTAAACACTTTAGATTGATCCCATTTTTTCTTCTTCTGAAAGGCATTTCTAAACAAGAATACAGATTTGGAGACTTTAATAAGTGATTTACCAGAACAAAATCTTGGGCTGAAATTGACCAAAATCTTTAATGTATTTCATTTTAACCCCTCAAATATTCTGATTTGTATTAAATATGTCAGGATAAGTAAGGCAACAAATTCTTTATTTGGAAAGTGTTCCAGCACCAGGGCTGGTGCTAGCTTCCCACTCTGTTACTGGGATTAATAATAAGAAAAATATATATTTGGTCTTCCTCCAGTTACCATCAAGGAGCTCCTAAAAACCTTGGAATTTCCCAAGTGAAGAGCTGAGGGTGGAAAGGTATCTTTTGTTATGTTAATGAGGTGACTTCGGAAAGCCCCAAAGTAACCAGAAGATAGAGGCTGGTTGCCAGGGGAGTCAACTGTGGTTAGAGGATTGGAGCTGTCAGTCCCACCTTTCACTCACCCCACCCCCCAACCTCTGGGGAAGGGGGGAGGGGCTGGCAGTTGAATCTATCACCACTGGACACGATTTAATCATTTGTGCAGATGTCATGAAGCCGCTATAAAAACCCAAAAGGAAGGTGGGGACACATTTCAGAGAACTTCATGGTTAGTGAACACAGATTTGGGGAGCGGCAGCAGAATCATTAGGATAAAGCATGGAAGCTCCAATGCCTTTCCCCATACCTTTGCCCTATCCTTCTCTTCCATCTGGCTGTTAAGTATACTGTTTCTCTGAGTTCTGTGAGCTGTGCAAACAAATTAAATCCAAGGAGGATGTTACTGACTGACAGCCAGTCAGTCAGAATCACAGGTGACAACCTAAACTTGCAATTGGCATCTGAAGAGAAGGTAAGGGTTGTCTCCTGGGACTGAACCTTAATCTATGGGATCTGATGCTATCACCAGGTAGACAGTGTCAGGAAAGAGTTGCAGAATTTAACTCATAAAGCATTTGTCAAATGGGTGAATGAAATATCAAAGGAATGCCAAAAAAAGCATGACGGAAATAAAGCCACTGTTACAGAACAACAAGGGAGGGGGCTGGGATGAAATACTATTACCAAAAGGAACCCCCCAGGTTCGTTATGTCTGCTGCCAGAGGAAAGACGTCTCTCAATGCCAGAGATTTGTGAAAAGGAAAGGAAATGTTTATTTAAAGCTATACAAACTTAAAGTAGTGACCTAATTTCTTCATCTAAATCCCAAAGTCCCTTAAAACACCCACAAACACACACAGTCCTTCCTTCCCCCCTTTGCCCAGTCTGGGGTACCATGTCTCAGGAAAAGAAACAGAAGTCCACAGTTCAGGCAGCCCCCAGTTCTTCCCAATAATCTGTTTCAGCTGGTAGGTTTCCCTCAGTTCCTGGCACCACCAGCTGTGTCGCCAGGATCTCTGCTAAAGCCAGTTGGTGGTTCCCCCTTCTAAAACTGAGGGAGTCCCCACTCTGGCAAAAACCACGTGGTTCTCCTTCCACTGCCCTAGCCAAGGTCCTCTCTGCACAGTGGCCGTGGGAATCTCCACTCTGCCAAAGCTGTGTGGTTCTCCCCTCTCAATGGCTGCAAGGAGGGAGTCGCCACTCTGCCAAAGCTGAGTGGAAGTTTTCTGCTAAAGTCACATGGTGCTTCTCTCTCGCAGGGCTGCGGAGTCCCCACTCTGCTAAAGATGCATGGTTCTCCCCTCAATGACTACCATGTCTAGGTTTAAATCCCTGCACCAATCTTCCTCTGCAGCCCCATTTCTGACTCCTCCTACAATCAGCTACACATGCCAGAACTCATATCCTTCCAGGTTTACTGGGCTGCCATCATGAGTCCAGGCAGGTATGACCCCATGTCATGGAGCCAATCTTCTCCAAGCTCCCATGAAGGCACTATAACTCCAAGCTCCCATGCAGGCACTATAACTCAGGGCACCTGCCCCCCAGTTACATCTTGGGGGCAAGTTACTTCCATTCCCCTGGCTCAGAGCATGGCCACAGCTATTTAACATATCTATGCAACCAGTTAAAGGTTATAGATATGTTAAATGACTACACCAGAGGTTAGCTGCAAAGCTGTTGCTATACAAAACAGCTCTCAAAGGCCCTTTTCCATCTGTCCCTTCCCCCAATCCATACCTGCCGTGGCAGGGGAGGGGTGGCGGGGGCGGAGTGGGGACATCCTAATATTTCCTGAACACCTTGAGTTCTGGACCCCATTTCAAATCCCTATTTGGGGTCCCCCTCTTGGCTGCACCCTGTTACACTACCACCATCATGTCCCTTGATTTTGAAAAGCACACCAGCTTGCATTGAATTCTTTGCAGCCACAATCTACTAATCCTCAGAATGCCTTACCCTAAAAAATGGTCAAATGATACTCCCTTTGACTGATAGAGAAAATAAAAAATCTGAGCCCACAGGTGGTGAGACAGGTTCAGAATCTTAATGGCAACTTTCAGAATCCACACACTTGAAGAACAGCCTCAGCACACATGCCACTGCCTCTCCCAACCCACCCATTGGCTGTAGGTCACCTGAGGTCAAAGCTGCATAGACACTACAAAAGTACAAAATGGTGAGAATTCCAGCTACGATCTATGTACCCCATTTAATATATCTAATTGTGGATATCTACATCCATTCATCTATTTTTTGTGTATGTTATTGGTTCAAAATTATATTACCTCAACTAGTAGTAACAACCACGGAGTTTGGAAATTAGTACATAACTAATCAGTACCATGAGATGAAATGAAAGTTTGAGATACCATGGGGCTACTAGAGAACACATTATGATTTTGAGAAGAAACACCACTATCTGGATTCTAGATCTCATGGTGAAAAGGGAACCAGCTGTATGAGAAAATACATTTGCAAATGATATCTCAGACAAGGGTTTGATCTCCAAATTATATAAAGAACTCACAGGACTCCACTCCAGGAAGACAAACCACCCAATTAAAAAATGGGCAAAGGACCTGAATAGACACTCTCCAAGGACATACAGATGGCCCAGAGACATATAAAAGGATGCTCAGCATCACTAGCCATCAGAGAGATACAAATGAAAACCACAGTGAGATACCATTTCACGCAGATCAGAATGGCCATCATTGAGGGAGGCTGCTCTGCGTGGAGTGGGCCCAGCTCCCAATGGGAAATGCACAGGACCCACACCCACGGATAGGTTTTCCCATGGGGAATCAGGCCTGCAATGTACCTAGGCTGCTGCTATGAGTCTTGCTTTTTGCTAAAACTCCCTCACCCTGAATTGAGGACATTTACTGCAAAGCAACTTCCTAAAAACCATGCTAAACCTTCTAAGGATGAGTGTAATCAATCCAACTACTTTTGCCTTTTCATTTGCAAATGTTCCTCTTCTGTGATGTGATTACCAACATCCTCTCCTTTGTTTTCTGTATAAGATAACCACCTAAAGCGAGCCTGTGTATAGTTAATGAGGACCTTCTTGTAATGTGCCCAGTAAGACAATAAAAGCTCATTAGAGCAAGGGCCAAGGCTTTTCTCCCCTTGAGAGAAAAGCCATGCCGTCCCTTTTCCTCCACTGGATTTGGTAATCCGTGTGAATATCTCATATTCATCCATAATGACATGGACCCCATGAGCCGGGGTCTGCATCATATCATAAATGAATCAACAAACAATAAGAACTGGTGAAGTTGTGGAGAAAAGGTAACCCTAATACATTGTTGGTGGGACTGTAGACTGGTGCAGCCAGTATGGAAAACAGTATGAAATTTCCTCAGAAAGCAAAAAAATGGAACTGCTTTTGACCCAGCAATTCCACTGCTGGGATTATACCCTAAGAATCCTGAAACTCTAATTCAAAAGAACCTATGCACCCCAATGCTCATAGCAGCACAATTTATAAAAGCCAAGTGCTAGAAGCAACCTACGTGCCCATCAGTAAATGAGTGGATCAGTAAACTGTGGTACATTTACACAATGGAATACTACTCAGTGGAAAAAAAGTAGGAGCCCCTACCCTTTGTGACAGCATGGATGAATCTGGAGATCATTATGCTAAGTGAAATAAGCCAGGCAGTGAAAGACAAATACCATATGATCTCACCTATAAGTGGAACCTAATCAACAAAACAAATAAGCAAGCAGAATATAAGCAGAGACACTGAAATAAAGAACAAACTGACAGTAACCACAGGGGAGGCAGGAGGGGGATAATAGGAAAGAAGGGAAAGGGTAGTCAAGGAACATAATATAAAGGACCCATGGATAAAGCCAAAGTGGGGTAGGATTGAGGGTGGGAGATGAGGATGGGTGAGGTGGGGGAATGTGGTGGCAGAAAATGAAGACAACTGTACTTGAACAACCATAAAAAATAAGTAAAACAAAAGAATTTTAAGAAAAAATAAAACAATGAATAAAATGACAATGACTACATACCTATCAGTAATTACTCTAATTTTTTGCAATAAACTGTTTTTAATAATAAACTGTTTATATATTATACACAAAATATTATACACTTAAAATATGAGTTACATACCCTAGTCTCATACATGCAAACCTCAGGCCACAAGTAGTTTTGAGCTATACATATATCTGGCACAGATATTGAGGAAAATTCTGTAAATATTTTTTTAGTTTTAACATATATACATAAATATAAGAACATAAATTACAGTAAAAACATTTGAGACAATGTTAATAACTCAGATGTAGTGATGCCTAAACACCCTATAATGGTAGAAAACTACAGTTCAGGGACATCTCACTCCTGTTCTTTTTAAAATAAGTAAATATATCATATGAGACATTAGTTATTCCTCTAAACAACTCAATTAGAGAAATGTATGTATTAAAACACATATGTGGGAAGTCTCTACTTCTCACGACAGGAAACAAACCAAGCATCTTATGTATGACACAATATTGTCGCTCCCCTAATCACACAGCTGTCACAACACTGAAACAGGATAGGGTCACGTAATCATTCAAGTCTTTTCCTGAGAATAAAGTATTTTTCTCAACTAACCCTCTGTGCTCACTGCTAAGGAGTAAAGTCAGCAAAGATTTTGAGTGTGCACTTGATCTAAGCTGTTCCTCCCAAATAGAATAAAAGAGAAAACTCAATATAAAGAAAGGAATGAGAAGCTATTTTAAAATTAAAATACATGTACATGTATTTTACATGTTTACATGTTTTACATTTGTACATGTTTAAAATTAATATAATTTCAATATCAGCTATAAACATGATGGAAGAGGTTGCAACTCAGCCATCTTCTACCTCCAGGATGAAAGATGGCTCTCAGCGTCACTCAGCTCCACCAGCCCAGAAAGTGACTCAATCCAGAGAGAAAGCCTTGCTTGTTAAAAGAACAATCTAAATTATTCTGAGGTGGCCAGAGTGGTGTTCAATAATTAAATGTAAATAGATTAAATGCTACAATCAAAACACAAATGGATAAAGAAGATGTGGTGTATATATATACAGTGAAATATTTTTCAGGCATAAAAAAGAGTAAAATTTTAAACTTGGATAATCCTAGAAGGTATTATGCTAAGTGAAATAAGTCAGACAGAGAAAGACAAATGCCATATGATTTCACTTATATGAGGAATCTAAAGAGCAAAGTAAACAAGCAAACAAAACAGGACAAACTCGTAGATAATGGAGAACAAACTGATGGTTGCCAAAGGTGAAAAATGTGAAGGGGTTAAGTACACTGGCAGTTAGACGGTTACAGAACAGTCATGGATGCAGTGACTGTTCCGTACAGCATAGTACAGAACAGGATATGCAGTCAATATTATTGTAATAACTGTGTATGGTGTCAGGTGGGTACTAGACTTACATAAGTTATATAAATGTCTAACCACTACGCTGTACACCTGAAACTAATATAATATTGAATGTTAACTGTACTTGAAAATGAAATGTGAACACCAGCATGGCTATTAACTATGTCTTCCCCTTATAAATGGGAATTTAAATGATGCATTCTTTATTTGCCTTTTGAGAGGATTAGCTGAGATAGCGGTAACACCTTCATTAGCAAATGTGAGCTAGGTAAAGCACCTGTGTTTATATCTACCACTCTACTTATTTTACTGTATTATAACCCTCCATTTTCCCTACTAATTCTTAGTTTCTTTTGGCCAGGGCTTTGCCTGACTTTTCTTCGAATTCCCTGACAGCACCCAACACTGAACGCTATTGCACATGGTAAATGAAGTATGGATCTCTGGTCTTATTTACCAGACATTGGTGACAACCTTCCTTAGGCTCTTGGGAGCCAAGCCCTTCAGCTCTCTCAGGCCTTCCAGACATCAAAATCTTCATCCACTGAAATATGGACACCAAATAAGGATATCAGTAATGACTTTGTTAATCCCTATTATTGCAATAAGCAGATTTCTCAGTTCTACGTTCTTCATTCTTTACAGTTTGATTTGGCTTCAATGTCACAAAGCCCACTGCCCATGGAGGCCCTTGAGCTGACCACAGCAAAGATATAAAAGGAGCCCACCATAGCTTCTGTCTCCATTATCTTTTCAGCTGTCCCAACCCGATCCATATTTGAGTACATCAGTTCATTACTAAGGTTTGAAAGTATTCAGATGAAATAAGGGGGGAAAAGCTCCAACGTTCTGCTATTTCCTTTATGTTTTATTCTTGCATTTCCTTATGGGTGTGCACACATTAAAAGAAAATCCTCATGCTGTCAGATAATGAGCATTTAAAATAACTTTACCTGCTATCTCTCAATTGAGGGTATCCACTTTAGAGGCTGCCTCTAGTGACTGCTAAGGTCACTGGGCTTTCACTTTCTAATGATGAGATTATGCCAATACTGTAACTTGGGTTTGATAGGAAAACAACTATAATTAAATGGAAGAGCATCAATTTTATGTGGCACAAACAAGTTGCATCTGAGATCTCTTTCAGCATTCAGATGGGACAACAATCCCAATACCACTGGAGAGGAGAGGGTAGATGAGCCCTGATTCTCAGCTTTGGTTGCACTTTTAAGTCATCTGGAGAGCTTTAAAGGCTCCTAATGCCTGGTTCCCACTCCCAGCAATTCATTGTTAATTGGTCTAAAGTGTGATCTGGACACAGGGATACTTAAAGCTCCCCAAGTGGTTTTAATGTGGAGTCAAGGTTCACAACTGCTGTTACAGTTTCTCATCTAATTGAATTGGGGGAGAGAAGAAGGCACCTTGACCTTATGAAAAGAGTTTGAGTACTGTGTGCTATCATTTATGTGTGAAATCTAAAAAAAGCCAAACTCATAGAAACAGAGACCAGAATGGTGGTTAGCAGGGTAGACAAAGCATACAAACTTCCAGTTATGAAACAAGTGAGTTCTGGAAAATCTAATGTACAGCATGGTGATTATAGTTAATAATGCTGTATTACATACTTCATAATTGCCAAATGAGTAGATCTTAAATATTCTCCACACACAAAAAAATAAATGATAATTATGTGATGTGATGGAGGTGTTAGCTAGGAATGGCAGTAAATCATTTTGTAATATATAAAGTATCAAATCAACACATTGTACCCCTTAAAATTAAATAAGAATATATGAGGGGTGAGGGGTGAAAAGGTGAAGAGTAACATCAATAATTTTGTGGTAAGTTTGCACAAAGACAGATGATTACTAGAATTAGTGGGTGATGACACTGTAAGCTATAAAAATAGCAAATCACTCTATTGTATACCTGAAACTAATAAAACATAATATTGTATACCAACTACACTTCAACTAAAAAATAAATGAAATTTCCCTTCTCAAAAAAAGAAAATATGCCAATTATATCTCAGTATAGCTAAAAATATATATAAAATAAAAAACTGTATTTACTTTCCCTTAAGATTTTCCCAGATGAATTCACATTATCATATTAATATAGGTGTCCTTTTAGGACCAGGTTGGAGAAAGAAAACCATTTATGAAAACTTGACTTTAATTCTAAGAAGGCATATAGTGACTGTGTATGCCATGCTACTAGTTGGGCCCTGACTGAAGGATTTCCTGGAATGCAGGACTTTTAATGTCAAATCCAGGAAAGTCCCAGGTAAATCAGGACTAATCCATCACACTAATGTGGACTAACTTGGCCACATATAATCCGTGGTTCCAGGAGTGTCCCCAGGGACAAGAGAAAAGTTATTCACAGGAGGAGGGATGAGGATGGTGATGTACTCTGTCAATTCATTGACTTCCAACATACTGAGGTTTACAGGATGATTATAAGTGTGATTAATTGTATAGGCACCATACTTTAAAAGGATACCATCTTTATAGTGCTAAGAGAATCATTGACTTTCTCATGGTAAAAGACCTCAAAGAACTATCAAACTTAAATATAAATTATGTACTTTTTAAAAACACAAATATCATATTACATTTGCCGATCTTTTTTGTTTTATAAGTTGACTATCCAAAAATGTTACCTCCAGGTATATATTTTAAATCCTTCCCTGAGGATATGTTCATTTGTTTATTGATTTTAGAGAGAGAGGAAGGAGGTTGAAAGAGAGGGAGAGACACACACACACACAGAAACACCTGTCAGCTGCCTCCTGTACATGCCATGATCAGGGGTCAAACCTGATACTCTCTTGGTGTACAGGACAATGCTCCAACCAAGCCACCTGGCCAGGGCTCCAGATATTTTTTATAGTTTTTATTTGTTTGTTTGTTTGTTTGTTTGTCTGTTTTTAGAGAGAGGGGAAAGGAGGAAGAAAGAGAGAGAAATGTCAATGAGAGAGAGGAATATCAATCTGTTGCCTCTTGTATGTGCCTTGCCCCCTGTCCCTGACCAAACTCACAACCCAGGCATGTGCCCTGTTAGGGAATCAAATCAGCAACGTTTAGCATTACACAGTGACACTCAACCAACTGAGCCACAGCCATCAGGGAAGGCTCCAGATAGTTTTAAAATAATAAACACAATTTGCATTTAATCTGGCTCATCAAGATAAAGACAACATTTTAATGATACTTTTAGAAACCCATGCAATGAAGAAAACATTTAAAAAGTAGAAGTTCAGTGGATGTTTGGGAATGTTTCTGTCATTCTGTGATATTTTTGCTGAAAACAATATAGGTGTAGGTGACGTATAAAAACTTTCATATCTTCACACTGTTTTCTTAAAAAGTAGTAGAATACTTTTTCAGCATAAAATTTTTCCAAATAAATCATTTGAATGCCTTTAACTCAATGTGTTAAAAACATAAAAAGGCAACACACTCAATCAGTTGACATCAAGAATACAATCAGTTGACAGCAAGAATAGTTGACATCAGCTAAAATGCAAATTTATTAGCCAAATTTTAAAATACAACCTTTGCATAATTGATGGAAGATATTTTTAAATGATTCTTATAATATTTAACACAACCAATGACACACTATTTTTATTTGGATCTAAATGGTTTTGGGTTGCCTTTTTTTCAACAACCATTTAGAGTACTAATATCAATTGAGCTTAAACCCAAATCTTCAAATTGGTATATTTTTTAAGCAATTAGATGTATTTGATAACTTTCTTCCTTCTAAATATTACTTATAGATAATAAAGTCAAAGGATTTTTCTATCATTAATAAATGAAATAGTTAAAATATTATCTATTTTATACTTCATGGTTTTAAATTTCTATTATTGTGACTGTTTTATAATGGATATTTTATTCATAGAGAAGTTCAGGAATATAATTTATAAGTAAATAAGTATACACATGTAAGACTTAACACATACTAAAAACAAAGGTCATTGAGACAGAAAACTATTCTAAA